>NC_056681.1:127443806-128065306 GCF_018350215.1 Panthera leo | reverse complement strand
CCATCAGCAATGACACCCTCAGCACGGGTACCAGTCCCAGGGGCTAGCGCTGGTGGGCCTTCTAGAAGGACAGTCCTGCTGCCATCAGGAGCTGGGTGACGCCTCAGGCAACGGTGACTGTCCCGGTGGGACAGGGATGACTGCCACCGTAGAGATCTGCAGCCTGGTGGCTTTGCTCAGGGATGCTACTGAAATGGGCTTTAGAACATGGAGAGGAAGAAGCTAGCCTGGCCAGTGCCTCAGTTTCCCCATCTGCATATTGATCAAAATCCTCTGAACGGTCTGTCCCACTCCCCTTAGGGCACTTGTTGTCTCTTAGGATTTTGGTCACTTAGACCTGTGGACACTCAAACCACACCCCATGTGTTCAGGCCCTGAGTTCCCTAGATGCAGAGCTGACCGACCACTGACGCCTCCTTCAGGAAGGGGCTCCCGTGTGGACAGGCCCGAGTGGGCACGGTCCGCTTGTCTCCTTGCCGCTGTGCCCGGGCTCCTGCTGGGGGGACAGAAACCCCTTTCCCCGCTGGGTGCGAAGGCCCCTCCACACAGAGCACTGCTCGAGGACAGACCCCCAGGCCTCAGTTTCTGAGAGCACCCGTGTCCTAGCCTGCCCTGTGGTGACTTCCCACTGGTTATGGGGCCTGACACATGGCAGGAGCTGGGTGGGCCCCAGGGACAGCCTCTGGCACACCGGGAAAGGGATTTTATGAGGGACGTAGCTGAGGGCGGTGACAGGAAGGCAGAGGAATCTTCTGCGGGACTGTACTTCCTCCTGCTGTGGGAAGGCTGCTCCCCAGATTGTCCCCAGGGGCGCCGGCTCCTGCCCAGCCTCCCAGCTGATCCAGGCGCTGTGGTGTCTGCGGTCAGCACGGACAAGGTTCTGCCAGGCCTGCGGCCCCAAGCGGCCGCGGCAGCCCCGGTGACCATCACAGGATGCCCCGCCAGACGAGAAACAGGATACCGGGCCGGGGAGCCCTGAGAGGGACCAGAGCCAGGAAATGCCTCTTCCTGAGGCAGGGACAGCTCGGTGACCTGGAAAGGTGTGGGCCGCAACGCTCGTGTTTCCACGGTGACATCACCTCTGGCACGGACCTGAGGCTCGGCGTCTCGGACCTCGTGGGCACGTTCAGCCCGCGCTGTTGGAGGGGGGACTGGCAGCCGGTGCTTGGGTGTCTGCACAGGCGCATTTGCGTTGCACCCTGAGGGTTTCTCCGCCGGAAGAATTCAGGTATAACCGCAGAATCTTCTCTCAAGGATACGGAAAAAGAGACAGGGATTCGCCCCTCCCCGCACGCACGGGGGGTTGGCTCATCCCAGTTGCATGCTTCCAGAGACGGGAAGCTCACTCTGTGCCAGGCCGTGAGTTCGCTTCTGGGCCAATTCTAGCTCCGCATTGAAATATAGGTTCTATAGTTCCCTCCACTGCTCTTCACTTTTCCACCCCTCAAAACCGGATAAATCTCTGCTCCTTCAAGCCCTTCGGAAATACCTCCCACTGGGCTTCTTTTCCCCAGAACAAAGAGTCAGCACCCCTTTAATTGGGCCTCTTTTTTTAAACATCAAAAAAATTGTTTTTTTAATGTTTATTTTTTTTGAGAGAGAGAGAGACACACACACACACAGAGACAGAGACAGAGACAGAGTGTGAGCGGGAGAGGGGCAGAGAGAGAGGGAGACAACACAATCCCAACCAAGCAGGCTCTAGGCTCTGAGCTGTCAGCATGAAGCCCTATGTGGGGCTCGAATTCACGAACCACGAGATCACGATCTGAGTAACTGGGCCTCTTTAACATGACCTCCAGGTCCTCTTTGTCCTGGTCACTCTGGTCTGAATTTTAAAGTGGTAAGAGATGGCACCCAGGACTGATGCAATGCATAAGTAGCATCTGGCTGGTGTGGAATGAAGCAGGGTCCTCACCTCCTCAGAACTGGACATTTGACCTCTATTAATATAACCTAGGGTGGTCTTACATGTTGGCAGCTGTCAAGTCTCAGGAGCAGCCCAGCTGCCTTTCCATCCTACCCCTACCCCTTCCCAGCCAGTAGACTGTCCTCCTCAAATTGGCATCTTGAACCCAAATCTGTGGCTTACCCTGGTAGAGATTACCTTGCTGGTAGAGAACATCAGGGCTCCACAGCTCTGATTCTGTCTTTTCTCCCAGATGTTTTGCTTTTCACCTCATAGAGGACAATGGTTCCTTCCTCCAGTTTTTTGACCATCTAATCTTTGGACCCATCTTTCCTGGGAGATACAGCGGCAGACTCACTGTGAGCTGTGGGTCACACTTGGCTGCAGAGTCATATCTGGCGACCTCTAGCGGGGAGGAGGGAGGCCAGGGCTGCCCGATGCACCTGGGGCTCCTGGCCTCCCTTTTACCTTCCTGAACCCCAGGGCCTGACGGCACCTTCTCGTTCCTGTAGACGATGTGAATTCGGTTCTTTCATATTTTCTCTGTCTCTGTTTTCATATGTTAGCTCTGTCTCTGCCGGCTCAGTCCTACATTTATCCTGTGGCCGATTCACATACCAAGCACTGTCTTGACGTAGAGCATCTCTCCGGGGCTTACAGGGTTGGGCCTTTCTCTTCTTTTATCACTGCCAAGGACTTACCGCATGGAGTGGACATTGTCAGACACATTAGTGACTCCTGGTAAGGTGCAGGAAGCTGGAATAGCCAACCTGGAAGGGCCGGGAGGGATCGTCCGGCCCTACCACCTCTGGGCAGCAGGGACTTAAGGGCAGACCTGCATCATGACACAAAACTGGGCTATGAATGAACCAACAGAGGTGGTTGAGGATCGATGTACACTGGTGTGTTGGGACCTGTGCAGGTGTGCCTGGCCCAGGAGGAGGCAGAGGGGAGCAGGTCCCTCTTGCAGTGATGGGGGCCTTCTTCACGTGCCCCACATGTCTCTCACCCAATACCGTAGGCCCTGATTTGACCATTTGTGGGAGCTTTGTGGCACCCGCCTTACCACTGCTTCTACACTTTTGCTTTTTCTCTCTTTTAAAGAAGACTAACTTCCCAGGCAGTATCCCTTCCAGCTCTCTGGAGTCTTCGGTCAAGTTCTCGTGCACGTCACTTGGGTGTTAAGCAAGCCTTGATTGTAGAGAACTCCTACCAGGTGAGGCCAATGCTCCCCACCTGATAAGCCTGCTGCCGCCTGAAGTTGCGGGAGCTTCATCTAAGTCCTTGCCCACCTGCCTGCCACGCGGCTCGGCTCAGAGGGTTCAGGTGCACAGCAGGTCCAAGGCAGAGTTGGAATCAAAAGTCAGTTCTCCAGCCCTAGCTTGGTGCTCGGCGGCAGGATGTGCTGGCTGGCCACCTCGGACAAAAAAAATAAGCCCCATGAAACTCCCTTTCATTCAACTAAGCCAGGCTAGAATTTGGGGCCAATGATTAGCAATAGGGCTTTTGTCACAGGGCTAGTTTTCTGATTAAATAATAGTGACAGATACATTTTATTGAGTGCCTTCCCTAAAGCAGGGGCTCTAGACTCATTACGAAAGTAGGCCATGCCACCTCCATTTTACAAATAGGGAAACGGAGGCTCAAAGAACTGTCGAGAAATGCCCCCAGAGACTCTCACCTGGTAAGTCTGCACATGGGGTTAGAATTCTTGGATCTCTGACTCCAAGCTCCTGTTCTTTCTGCCATCCTGCTCTGCCTCCCTGGAAATACTACTGAAGAACGTCCTTCCCCCTCCCAGCTCCTCACCTTCTGCCGCCTACCAGGCCTCTACGTCTGGCCCCATCTCTTTGTCTGGCCCTCCTGGGCCAAGCTAGGCACGGCTGGTGATGGGAGCCCCTTGGAAAGGGGGCGGGATGGCCGCACTAATGCACTCAGCTCTCAGGCCGGAGATCAAACAGGCCAGCCTCGAGAGTAGCACCGCACGTAAATCAGCCCGCAAAGAGACACGGTTCCAAATGACCAGCGAACTTGACAATTCCCACAGACATCCAACACCGCCATCGGGTCCTCCCTGCCGCCTCTTGGGCGTGAGGTGTGTGTCTTACACACCCTGGGAACCCAGATGCCGAGGTCTCACGGGCTTCAGCCCGCCCTGTGGGATTCTTCGGTGGCCGAGCTTTGGATGGGGGTCCCTGCAGTAATTTAGCACTTGCACACCGTCTGTGACGTGGTGGAGAGTAACTGAGCCCAGACGCAAAACTTGCAGCCACCTCCGGGCTGCGTGATGTGAGACAAGTTACATACCACCATTTGCAACAGGGGGACGAAAAGAGTTACCTCGCGCTGTTGTTGGGAGATCGACAGGGATAGCTGATGGGTGGTTGACACCTAGGGGATGCTAGTGCCCTTCCCCCCACCAGCTCCCCACGAAAGGATTTCACAACCATCGCCTCATTTAAAGCTCACAAACCCCAGCGTGATAGGCATACGTTGTCTCTGCCGCCCGAGGACTTAGAGATTCCATGACTAAGCCAAGGTCACTTGGATGGACAGCGTCAGCCTCAGGACTCGAATTTGGCCCTCCCTGACCCCCAATTCCCTCTTCTCTCCCTGCCTCTTGGGTTAGCTTGGCTGTAAGAGATTTATGCCTAAAATGACTAATAACCTTCCGAATAATCTCCCCCCTAAAATAATAGCACCAGTTGATACCTAATGCTTCATTCTCTCATTGTCTTGAGAGGCTGGAGACCAAAGGGTTTTATTAAACACACCCCGCAGACGTGACGCACGTCCTCCTCGAAGGGGTTCGGGCAATGCCACCCACAGCCGACAACTGTCGGAGCCCCTTCTGGGTTCCTCGGAAAAGTTTGGGTGCTGTCAGAAGACCTTCTCCTGGCCTTTTGGCTTTTGGCCTTTTCCACACTGTGGCTACTGATTTGGCAGGCAGGGTTTCAGCCTTTTCCGGGCCCCCACATGGAGGTGACTGCACAAATGACCCCCCTCCGTGGCCTTCACACCTCCCATCCAGCTCCAGCAACACCGAATTCTATGGGAACCAGAGCTGTGGTTCCTGCCCCAGGGAAGCTGGGGGTCCCAGCAGACCCACTCCCCCCCCCCCCCCCCCCGGGGCCTGCTTCTCATCTCCTAGCACCACGGGCAGTAACCCCTGGTCCTGTGAAAGCCAAAGAGGGAGGAATGTCACATGAAAGGTGCCCGAGGAGGCCTGGCCAGTGTCAGGCCAGCAAATGGCAGGTGCCGGGGGGTTAGCATTAATGGAGCACCGAGGGGGTGGGGGCTTGAGTCCGGAGGTTTCCTGGGGAGGGAGCCGGTGCCGTCTCTGACTGCCCCCTTGGCCGCGGTCACCAAGGAAGGCCTGTGGAGTTCCTCTCCTTACCTCCTGCACACACCTCCTCACCTGCCCTCTGCCACAGCGACATCCTTCTAGCATATGCGGTCGTCAAGATGGCCTGACTCCAGGCTCCAGGCTCGTGGCCTCCGCGCTGCCACCCTGCTCTTCCCGAACCACAGTCTGAGCCTGCCACTCTTTCCCGGGAGCCCAGCGTGGCTGCCCGAGGCCTCCAGGCTCACGGCAGGGCGCCGGAGTCTATCCGTCCAGCCCGCCCTCCCCTCTCTCCGGCACCTGCCATTGCTCTAACGCACGGTGCTGCCCACTGTGCTTGTATGCCCAGCACCTGTCTCTTCCGGCATCGAACGCCTTACATGATCAGATGGAAGGAAAGTGTGCTCCTGTCGCTCTTACCAGTTCGGCTGGGGGGCCTCCTGGGCAGTGGGCCCACACTAGGGTGAGGGGTGCGGCTGCCTCCTCTCTCTCTGGGCGGCAATTTCCTGAATAAGGTGGGAGCCCATGAGAAGGTGTGAGTCAGGAGTGCGGAGGCCTTGGAGGGAAGGTAGAGGTGCCTGGGCGTCGGTGGTTATTATTGGAATATGTCAGTTTGAAGCTCCCCCTGTTCCTTCTTGATTGAATAGAATGTTCCAGATTCAATTAATCCCTGAATATTTATGAGGCTTCATTATTCTATTTTCCCTATTTTGAAACGTTTTAGACAGTTTCCAGAATACACAGTAAAAAACAAATAAAAAAAAATAAATAACAACCTCCACTCCCTCCCCGCTTCCCCCACCAGGCTGTCCGGGCCTCTTCCTTGAGGTAAAGCAACTTTTATCCAGATTTCTTTCCCATCCCTACAGAATAAAGGCCAGCTTCCACAGCTGGTGTTAATGCCCTTTCCAACCCAGGCTGCCTTTTCTTCCCCGTTCACATCCCACCGTGACCTCGCTGTGCCCCACGCTCTGGCCGCTTGGACCCTTTACATCTCTCAGTCTCAATTCCTACGTCCCTTCCTCTCCACCTGTGCTCTGGCCGGAGGCGGGCAGACCATATGATCTGGCAGGATCTGGAAAGGCTTCACGCAGGAGGTGTGTGTGGGGTGAGCTTGAAGGTGAAGCAGTAACACCCACGCCCCCAACAGCGGCTGCGGAACAGAGTGGGGGGGCAGGAGGGAGGGCCGGGCTGCTGGGGGGCCGCTGGGGGCCACCGGGGGCCGCGGGAGCCTCTGTTCCCTGGCAGTGGGAGCCACAAGGTGGTTTTAGCAAGGGTGAGATACTTTCAGCTTCATGTTTTGAAAAGATCATGCCGACAGTTCTGCGGAGAGTGGCTTCAGAGAGGGAAGACAGGACTGGAGGGAGGTTAGGGACTGCCCCAGTCCAGGTGTGAAGTGACCGAGCAGGGATCCCCAGCTGGGCTTAGTGACATGGGCAAGGGAGGTCCAGGGCCTAGGGCGGCTCCTCTGTTCTCACTGGAGTGAGTGGGGTGATGAGGAAGAGCTATGGATGGAGAGAGGATGCATTCACTTGGAGAAAGTTCCCAAATTGTCTTTAATAAGAGTCTTCTTAAAACTTTTTTTTTACGTGTTTACTTATTTTTCAGAGAGACAGAGACAGAGCATGAGTTGGGGGAGGGGCACAGAGAGAGGGAGACACGGAATCCGAAGCAGCCTCCAGGCTCCGAGCTGTCAGCACAGAGCCCGACGCGGGGCTCGAACTCACGAACCGTGAGATCGTGACCTGAGCCGAAGTTGGATGCCCAACCGATTGAGCCACCCAGGCGCCCCTTTAATAAGAGTCTTCTAAGGGCACTCCATGAAACCACATATTCTCAGGGCCAGCCACAGACCTACGGAATCTGGAAACTTGGAGAGAAGGGGCTGGAAATCCGTGTTTTAAAATGCGCCTAGGATGATTCTTAGGATCAGACAAATCTGGGAGAGAACAGTCACAGGGGATGGCATGCTGCCCGGCTAACCCTGGGCCTCCTCCCTGGACTGTGAGCCCCCCGGCCAGCGGCCGCCCCCTGAACCTGCTCCAAGCCTCGCTGGGCCCACGATCAGCGCTTGTGGAACGAGTGAACCGATCTCCAGCCCGAGACAAAGTATTTCTTCTCGGAAGCTGCAGCAAATTTCCAGCCATGCCTTTTGACTCCTGGGGTTGGTCGGCCATTCCTATTGCATGATTTGTCCAAATTTTAATCAAACTTTCTTATTGGATCCCGCCATCTGCCTAGTAGCTTCGAAGGTTTCCTATCAGCAGGGCAGTCCTATGTGTGCCATATTTTCAGATGTGAACCACCAGAGAGGCTTCTACCTTTCGGTTAACTTGAACAATAGTGAAAAATAATTGCTTTTTTTTTTTTTTTTTCCATAAGAGAGGAAATGTTACCAATGGCAAGGTCTTCAAAAGGCCACTTTGCAAATTCAAAATTTACTTGAAAGCACACAATCTTTTGCTGGAGGCCAGGCTTGGTATGTTTCTGATTACACCGGTGACCTTCACCCTGAAAAGCCTTTGTAGATGGGCCTTTTTTCTAGACAACCTACTGATGAGCAAATGATCTAACACATTTCACACCACATAAATTTAAGCCTAATAAATGGCTTCAAATTCAGAACTCCTAATTCTGGGTTCAGAGAGGTAGTCTTCTTACAAAAGCAATCATGTAGACAATTAATAAACCCACACACGGCACTGGGAAAGAGTGAATTCTGTCCCCTTCCCCTGATCCCCTGTCCCCAAAGTCCAAATGACTAGCTTCCGGAAATGTGAATTTGCTTTGAGTTTCTTGCAGGGGCAGAAGACGTGTCTATGGTAAGTTTCCACTCAGCTACAAATGTCTTCTGCCCCGTCCGGTATGGTAGCCACATGTGGCTCTTTCAATTTACATTTAAATTCATTAAAATAAAAAATTCTGTTCTTTAGTTGCACCAGCCACGTTTCAACTGCTCAACAGCCACACGTGGCTAGTAGCTACTGACTTACAGCACAGAATAGAATACTTCGGACAGCACTGATCTATTCTTCAGGCAAAACCTCCCAGGGCCCAGACTGCTTCTGTTTTGTCTCAGTTATCAGTAACTGTTACCCCCCGGGACTGTTTTATTACATTAGCCTAGGTAAGCAGAATGAAATGAAGTTCATACTGAAGAAAAATGTAGATTAAAAAAAAAAATCTATTGTTAATGAGAAAGAAAAGAACTTTGTTTTCAATCTGCTGATGAGCTCATTTTCTTTCAATTCTTTGCTATTTTGGGTGGCATATTTACAGCTTTGGGGATGAACGATCTCGATTATTCAGGGCCAGAAAAATAAAATCTGCTTTCTCATCCCAGTAAGATAATTCCTCTGTCTGAATTAACTAGGTAATTGCTCTGGCTGGTTGTCCTTAGACAACATCAGAGCCTAATAGGGGCAGTCAGGGCCTTGGAGAGCCCTGAGGTCACCGGCCCCATGTACAGCTGGCAAAAGTAGGAATGTGGGGCGAGGGGGCTTATCCAAGGCCACATGACTAGCTTGTGGCAAACTCTTTTTCCCAGCTCATTCTCTTTAGCAAACCATGGACAACTTCTGTCTTGACCCTTGCACCTTGGTGTAGTTAGCTATAAATGGGGGAAGACTTGCCCTTGCATGTAGGAGGAGCCAGTTCAATGCCAAGCCAAATCAAGACATTGTGGGACCACAGAGGTCCTGGGAGATGTGGGCTTAGATCCAAACTGTTGTAGGCCATCCCAAAGCTGCTTTTCTTGGCTTCTACAGTGGGAGGTGGGCTTTGCCTCATAAGATGAGGGATTCTCCAAACTTGGAAGGGGGTTCAGATGGGGGGAGAGCCCAAAAGAATGACAAATGCCCACTAACCTTTATCCGTAGGTGATGATGCCCACTTATACAATTCCATCCCAGGCCTCTCTTGTGAACTCCAGACCTCTGTAGTTTACTTCCTGTTTAACATCTTTTATGGAGGTATTTTAAAGACACCTCAAACTTAACGTATTCAAAACTGATGATAACCCTTCTTAAATCTGAATCTCCACAATATTCATCAGGTCAGTGAATAGCACCGTCACTGTCTGAGTTAGACCACCTGGAAGTCCTGACATCATCTTCAACCCCTCCCTCTCCTTCTCTTTCCATAGCCAATCTATCACCAAACTCTGTAAGCTTGACCTCCCAAAGTTCTCCTGAGTCTGTTCATGTCTCTCCATATCCTTGGTCTCAGCTACTGTCATTACCATGCTGGGTTATTGCTATAGGCCAAGACTGGTAAACCAGTTACCAACCTTATGTATTCTCCCCACTGAAACTAGAGGGACATCTTTGAAGTGAAATCTAACGGTGTTGTCTCCCTGCTTTCCATTCTCTAAAGACTTCCATTGGCCTCGGGAGAAGCCAAAGCTCCCTGGTTAACGTGAAAACCTTATATGGCCTGCCTCTTCTCTCCTGATGCACCTCTCCACCCCTCTCTGCTTGTCCCCATTTCCAATATACCCGATGGCGGGTGTCAGTCTCTCACAACCTCACTCTTCTTTCTTCCATAGAACCTTGTAGTTTCTTCTTCCTGAAGTGCTCCTATCCACCTCCCAGGTCTTGGCCATCACCTCTGTTCATATCCCATCTCCGCTCAGGCATTACTTTCCTAACAGCGTCTTTTACCACCTCTGTGTCAAGGTCAAGTCCCTAGTACAGGGTCTCATAACACCACAGACCTCTCCTCCAGAGCCCACATTACTGCTGCAATGTCGTTTTTCTTTGTGTGGTAACTGGGCAAACGTCCTTCTCTCCCATTAGATTGTAAGCTCCATGCTGTCAGGGACCATGTCTGTGTGCTCACCAAAGAACCCCTGGTCTGGCATAGAGTAAGCGTTGTATAATGCTGAGTGAATGAATGAATGAATGAGACACACCATTAAGTAAGTCAGACTTGGGTTTGAATCTTGGTTCCACTACTTCCTTAGCTATGATCTTGAACAAGCCATTTAATCCTTCTGAGACTCAGATACCTAATATACAGAAGAAGAACCTAATAGCTGCTTCAGGAAGACAAATGACACGGGTGTGAGAGGTTCCCGAAGTAGCCCTTGTGTCTGGTACACAGCAGGTACTCAAATAATGCTTGTGGTCATCATCCAAACGGCCTTCCCAGTGGAAGACTAGATGTCCTACTCAACATCCTATCAAGTCCTCTTTTTGGTTTATGTTGGTTTGTGTCTGTTTGCAACCAAAAATCCTACACGGAATGTAGCTCTAGTCTAGACTGACAAAATAAAAGCATCGCATCCCAAGTGCACACCATCACCACTTCCGACATTAACTCATTCACTTCCATAAGCAGGTCAACCCTCTGGGGGATGTACTATTATTCTTGTCTTACCCAGAGAAAACTGAGACCCAGCAAAGCTAAGTAACCTGTAAAAGGCCACACAGCTAACGAGTGCCAGAGCCAGGATGCAAACCCAAGCTGTCTTTGCTTTTCACTCTTGCACTCTGCTATTTCATCTATATTTTGGAGAATTAACCCCAAAGCAATTAAAAGGTGAACGAACAAAATGCTTGCAATATGTTATATAAAACACCCCAACCATTGCCACCACCAAGATCCAAATTATGTAAAAGAAAAACATGTACATATTCTTATTACATGCATAGAAAAAAAGACATGAAAAGAATATACCAAAACAATGATGATTTCTGAGTGATAGAATTTTGGATAGTTAAAAATTTTATAATTTTTTTTAATGTTTATTTATTTCTGAGAGGCAGAGAGAGACAGAGCACAAGGTGGGGAGGGGCAGCGAGAGAGGGAGACACAGAATCCGAAACAGGTTCCAGGCTCTGAGCTGTCAGTCAGCACAGAGCCCGATGCGGGGCTCAAACCCACAAGCTGTGAGATCATGACCTGAGCTGAAGTCAGTCACTTAACCGACTGAGCCACCCCGGCGCCCCTTGGATAGTTAAAATTTTTATTCTTCTTTTGTTTTTCAGCTATTTCCTACATTTTTGACAGTATAAAATACAATTATCATCTAAAAAACAAACACTGTTTTTCTGAAAAGTTCCTTTCTTATTAGTAAAATAAGAATGAGAAAGAGAGGGGCGCCTGAGTGGTTTAGCTCGCTGAATGTCAGACTCTTGATTTTGGCTCAGGTTGTAATCCCAGGGTTTTGGGATTGAGTCCCACTTTGGGCTCTGTGCTGAACGTGAAGCCTGCTTGAGATTCTCTCTCTCCCTTTGGCCCTCTGCTCTGCTTGCATGGTCTCTGTCCCTAAAATAAAAATAAAAATAAAAGAGAGAAAGAAAGCAAAAAGCACCACTCAATCCAACTCCAAACAGGAGAGGAAGAGAAGAGAACGTGACTTTGAGGTACCTGGAGTTTTGCTGATGAGCCCATCTCTGTGGACCTGAGTTCTGGGCCTGAGAGCAACAGCTGAAATTCTCATTGTCAGGCAAAGCTCTCTTAGAATTTTCATTAATAAATAACTTTGGACCACAATTAGCTCACTCAGTATTGAGCAGTAAGAGCGTAGTTGAGCATGAATTCAATGTCTGCAAAAAGCCTTGAGAGGGCATCTTGGGGTCCAGCTTGAGCGTGGCTGTCCCCTCACCATGTGCCTTGGAAAATCTCTACCCTCTTCTTCTGCCAAAAGGGAAATCTGCCAAAAATTGAGCTGTATCTGCTTGATCACCTTTTGAAATATGCCGTGAGTTGCTAGAAGCTCAGTGAATCCTTGCTGTCATAAGTGTTTTACATGGACCCACTCACGTAAACTTCAGGACAACCCTGTGAGTTAGATAATAATACCATCCCCATTGTATGAGGAGGAAAAGGAGGCACAAAGCATTGAACGGACCTGCCCAGGGTCACATGATTGATAGGTGTAGAGATAGGACTCAAGTCCAAGCAGTCTGGCTGTCTAGTGAATTGTGTGGTTGTGACCGCTGCATTGTGCCAAGGGACACCTTTCGGCTTGGAATGAGATGCGATACAGAAAAGAGCTTGGTACAGCTCGAAACACGAAGAAAAAATGCAAGCTGTTAGTTTGGGCATTTTAAAGGAAATGGCTCCTTGCTTTGGGGCAATGTTTTAAAATGGTTAATGATTAGGAAATAGGTATAAACCTAGGAAAAGCTGCACATAAATAAAACATTTCCACCTCTCATTGGGGGAAAAAAAGTTTCCACCAAGAGCACAGGAGATTCCCCAAACAGGAAGAGACACTCCTTACCCAATAAAGTAGTGATTTTGTGTTCATATGTCTTCCCTGGGAATCTGCCTTTCAAATGGCAGATATATTATGCAGTTGGGCTTATGAAAATTGCTTGGGCAAAACAAGCTTGAAACTCTCTCCCCTGTCCACACATCTATTTTCCATCCATGCATCTAGGGAGCAGAAATCTGGGTAAGTCCAACACTCCAAAATTGAGTTGTTTGCCTCCGGTGGTAATCGGATATTGTCTCTAAGACTCCTTGGGGGAAAAGACCTAAATGGTCACCTGGTTGCCCTGTTTCCCCACTTACTGTCTTCCACCTAAAACTATTGCCAACGGATGGGGTGACGATCTGTTTCAGGGACCTCCAGGGAAGCGGAGTATCTGGCCTCCTCCTGGGAAGCCCTCATCAGTCCTGTAATCAAAATGTTTAGGGCCCGTGGGAGAGCTGCAGCAGAGGCCAGCTTATCAAGGTGGGATTTATTTACTTACTGTCCAAATCATTTCACATCAGATTGGCTTGTCGCTCTCTCCACTCACCGGCTGGAGAGCGGAGGTGACAGATGACTCCATTGCTTACTTAACCAACCATAAACAGGACTTGAAAGAAGGGGGTTCACTGCGCATGGCTCATCTTTGGAGAATCTGACAAGCATCAAATTGATGGCAAACTTCTGCTCATTATTGCCCAAGGCCTCTTCTACTTTTCCCTGTTTTCTGTTCCCCAAAGAAGGCATTTACTCAGCAAACTCCCCAGTTTCACTGCAAAGAGTAGAATCTATGCCAGAAAGTTGTGTCCAGTCTAAGTGGCCTGGGGGCCGTGGAAGGCTTTCTTTCCCACCTACGTGGACCTCAGGGTAGGAGGCAGCTTTCAGAATTTGGTGGAACGTTCAGTTTTTCAGTTTTCCAAAACCCATCAAAGTGGCTGCTGAATGGTGTCTTAGATTTATCTACAGTTTAGACTACAATGAGATTAAGTTCTAATGAAGTTATAATATCTGAATAAGAGTTGTGATTTCTGCGACACATATACAGGAGTAACACTTTCCACAGTTTATGGAATGATTTCAATTTATTTTGTTCCTTTTTTCCTTCCCCTTCCCCCAACTACCCCCACCCCCACTTTCCTCCCCAGAATAAGAGAGAAAACAGAATGCTATTTATCTCAAGCCAACTTCTGTGTTGGGTGTTGGGCTTTTAGAAACATTATTTCATTAGGGGCGCCTGGGTGGCTCAGCTGGTTAAGCGTCCAACTTCGGGCCAGGTCACGATCTCACGGTTTATGGGTTTGAGTCCCGCATTGGTCTCTGTGCTGTCAGCCCGGAGCCTGGAGAGTGCCTCAAATTGCTTCAAGTTGCTTCAAATTCTCTCCCTCTCTCTTTGCCCTTTTCCCATCCATGCTCTCTCTTTCAAAAATAAATAAACATTAAAAAAATAATAATAAAGTAACGTTATATAATTAAATTCTCCTAACAATGTGTGTTGCTGAACCACACTTACATGGTTGGTGTTGCAGCTGGGCTTTAAGCCCAGGTCTAGTGATGCTAAAACCCAGACTCCTTCTCCTGACTCTGTCATATCTGTTAGACCATGGGGACTGATTAGTGGTCGGAGAGGTCAAGTATGGCTACCAGAGGCATAGGCAGGCACAGGTGTGTGTGTGTGTGTGTGTGTGTGTGTGTGTGTGTGTGTGTACGTGGGTAAATGTCTGTGTGTGTATGTGTATACGTCTCTGTGTGTATGTATGTATGCATGTGCATATGTGTGCGTACATCTCTGTGTATGTGTGTGTGCATCTGTGGGTATGTCTGTGCATACGTGCATGTCTATGTGTGTGTTCACACACATGTGCATGTATGTGCTTGTGCGTCTGCATGTATGTATGTGTGCGTGTATGCATGTGGGTGTATGTCTATTTCTGTGTGTATCTGTGTATGTCTCTGTGTGTACATTTGTGTGTGCATGCCCATGTATGCATGTGTGTGTGTATGTGTGCATGTGTGTGCACTTGTGCGTGTGTGTGCGTGTGTGACGTGGCTGATGTACAAGAAGCTAAAGGATTAAAGAGAAAATAGGGGTGCCTGGGTGGCTCAGTCAATTGAGTGTTCAACTCCTGATTTTGGCTCAGGTCATGATCTTGTGGCTTGAGAGTTCGAGCCCCACATCGGGCTCTGTGCTGACAGCACGGAGCCTGCTTGGGATTCTCTCTCTCCCTCTCTCTCTCAAAATAAATAAATAAAATTAAAAAATTAAAAAAAATTAAAGTGAAAATGAAGGCTAGATTAAAATATGCTGAGAGAAATTACTTGGGGTATGGTGATAGAATACAGATAGAAGGTGAAATAAATGCCACAGCAAAGGGAAACACGGACATGATAACATTATGCTTGATTTAGCAACAGTTTGCATCAGACTCCTTTGCCACGGAAAGGGTCTACAAGTGGGGATATACACATACGACAATTAGCACTGAAGATTGCACGTGTGTGGAACTTACCATGTTTCTAGAATACTACAAATACTATTTTAATGTGATAGCATCGCCTTTGGGAAGAAGATAAACCCTTTTGGTTAGGGACAAAAAAGTCACCGCGGTGTCCTTGAGCACGTGATGTCAGAAGCCATGTGCTTCCCTGACTGGCTGGAGCCTGGGGGCACTCCCCTATGGGGCACAAAGCAGAGCAGCAGCTGCCCAGGCCTCAGCTCACCTGCCGTGTGGCATTATCTAGAATGTCACGTAACAATTTGTTGAGACCTTCTTGGGGCCCTAGGAACTCATGCCATGCCTTCTAGATTCTCAAGTCACTGGGGGTGATGGAAAGAGTGAACTGTTTCAGGGCTCCTGGGTGGCTCAGTCAGATGAGCGTCTGACTTTCGGCTCAGGTCATGATCGTGCGGTTCGTGGGTTCAAGCCCTGCATCGGGCTCTGTGCTGACAGCTCGGAGTCTGGAACCTGCTCTGGATTCTGTGTCTCCCTCTCTCTCTGCCCCTCCCCCGTTCATGCTCTGTCTCTCTCTGTCTCAAAAATAAATAAATGTTAAAAAAAAAAAGAATAAACATTAAAAAAATTAAAAAAAAAAAAAAAGAGTAAACTATTCCATGGCGTAAAAGGCCAGGTTTTAAATCCCTGACATACATATCTGGTGTGACCATAAATCCCTCGTCTTCCCGGTCTGTATGATGAGGACGATAGTCCCTGTAGTAGTGGGGGGCTCCCTTGGGGGCAGTGGGAATTAGGTGCCAGGGGCATCGAATGTTCACTTCCTCCCACCTTTGAAAATGTCAGGTCCGTGTCTTATCAGAACTTGAAATTTTGAGTGAAAGATGTCTCTTCTCTCCTCCACTTCTTACCAGGCACAAAGACCACAGCAAACGGTTTGGCCTTTCCCTCGTGAGTTAACCAGAATCACCATATGGCTCGCCAATGCTACTCCTAGGACTGCACCTTGTGTTCAAACAAAAACTTGTACAACTTCCCAGCAGCACCGCTCACAATAGCCGAAAGGTCAGGACAGCGTAAAGGTCTGGAAGCTGATGAACGGCTCTGCAAAATGTGGTCTGTGCATTCAGTGGGGGAATATTCCACCAGAGAGCAAAATGCGGTCCTGATGCGTGCTGCCACACAGTGGGCCTCGATCATATGCTATAGGTGAAACGGGAGGGACCCCTAAGTCACATATCACACGAGTCCATTTATATGAAACGTTCCGGCACGGCCAGATCTACAGGACACAAGGCATTCGCGATTGTCGGGGAGAGCGGAAAATGGGGGCTAATGAGGACAAAGGTTTCCTTTTACGCAATGACGATGTTCTGGACGTAGGCAGTAATGAAGGATGTACAACACCATGAATGTACTAAGTGCCATTTTAAAATGGTTCAAGTGGTAAATTTTATGTGCATTTTGCCACAATATTAAAAAAAAAAAAAAAAGGATGTAGCCTTGAAGGCTCTATTATACTCCACGCTGATGTTGGTGAATGTTGGCTTTGAAATCTGGATGGAGCCTTCCCGGAGGGCACGTCACCGCGTAAAGATGTCTTTCCTCACGGCTGGGCCTCGAACCAGCTCTGGGCAGGGATCCCTCTGCCTGAGGCCCCCGGCTCACCCGGTCTGTGCGTATCCGCCCGCCCACCCGTAGGGTCTCCACGCTGCTAGACAAAGCCCCTTTCTTTCCCCGTGGTCAGGAGGAGCTGAGGGGGCACAGTGGATGCATAAACACGGGCAGGAAGGCAAGCCGCCTGAAAGCTTCCAAAAGCCCCTTTCTGACAAATGAAAAATGTTGGTGACTTTAAGTCACAGGCCAGGCTTTTAACAACCCTCGGCGTATTTATTTAACCCAGTAAATATGTTTATTAGCAAGGCCGCCTCCTTTGTAGAGCAGGTAATGGATTCCCCATATGTTTCTGCTTTGCAGACCCGGGGCACAGCGGCCAACACCTAGCCTCCTCCAGCCTCCGAGGTGAAGGCCTCGTGTGTTGCCTCTTTACTGCCCTGGCCCCTCCGTGTGCGTAATTACAGCCGTTCCCAGAGAGAAGGAAATCCCCGGGCTGCGGCCTTAACTAGCCTGGCGTTCCACGACCAAAGGGCATGTCTCGGAGGGGGGAAGAGAGGGGTAATAAAGCTTTCACGTTATTAACTTTTTCTTTCTGAAAAGAAGCCTGAAAAATACCATCGCACCACATTAAAGGCCTTACGTGAGAGCAGCCTCGGCCTAATGAGGGGCTCGGACCCCGGGCCACATGCGAGCGCTTCGAGGGCCCCTTTTAACGGAACCTTGATGCTGTGCCAGCCCCGAGGGGCTGGGCAGGAGGGAGGGCGGGGGTCGGCCTGAGGTTTGCACCTGACTCAGGGGACCCAGAGCGACAGGGTGTCACATGTGAACAGGCGTCGGTTCCTTCCCTCGGGGACCTTAGAATGCCGTGCAGGAGGTGACGGGGTATCAGGCTGGGGCCATCGGAACGGCCAGTGTCGGAACAGGTGTGGACAACACGGAGCGGCGGGGCTGAAGGTGTGATGGACCACCCCTGGGCGAAGCCTGCACCCCCGGAAAGCACAGCACGGGGCTGGGATGCCCAGGGCGAACTGTAGTGTGGCCAAAGACACCCCCCACGGTCCTTTCCCCAGATCCCAGCCATAGATTCCCAGCCAGCAGAAGGATTTCTAGCTGTTGTAATACGTTTGGATGTTTTGACGGCGGGTGAAATTTCCTCCCGGGGCATTCCATTCCAGCTAAGTTCGGTGCTGGCGTAGATGCGTGTGGGGCGGCAGAAAGAACGGGGCCAGGAGCAGGGACATCCAGGTCTGGCCTCAGAGCTTGTCTTACACGTCTCATGACCCTGGGTGGGCCTCGGCTCTCAGGCTTCTAGGGCCTGATGGGTTGATTCTGAGCTCCCTCATCCACGCTGCATGGCTGTGAGCTGAGGAGGGGGTGGGGGCCAGCAGGGACAGCAGCCAGAGGGCGGCCCCTCCTCCACCTCTTCCACACCCTCCCACGGGCCTGAGGACTCACATCACTGGGTGAGAAGAAAAGCAGGCAAGGCCTTGGGCCTGGAGAGCATGGAAGAGCCGGTCTGGAGCCTAGGGTCCCGGTGCTGGCAGCCTGCCAGGTCCGGGGAAACTTCACCAGCCCTGCTCTCTGGAAATGACCACCTCCTCTCTGGGAGCTCCTAGCAGTAGGGAACAACGTTCTCACCTTCGTGCTCATTGCAGTACTGACTTCATGGTCCCACCCAAAGTAGGCCCTGATCTAGAACTCCCGGGTCCAGTTGTGCAGGCTGTGCACTGACCATTCCCTGGGGGAGTACGGGCGGTTCAATAGACTCTGCTGTCTATGACGGAGCCTCGTAGACTCATGCAGTGTGAAAGCCCTGCCCATCAACTGAACTCTTGACGTGGACAGCCGACAGTACCCACTGCACACTCGGTGTGGATGGGGAGATCAAAGGCCAGGGAGGCCTCTTCGTTCAATCGGTATTTAATTTGCCTTTGTGATTAAGAAAACACTTTTGCTTGTCTTATCTCATTTGATTCTCTTTGTGGGAGCAGGCGGACATTAACAATTCCATTTGACCTCTGGGTGCAGTGAGGGCCACACAAGGGGAGGAGACTTGCCCAAGATCCAGGCATGGCAGCTGCAGGGTCAGGAACTGGGTCGGCCGATGTCCTGTCCGGTGCTCTGGCCACAAGACTGTGGGCCGTCCGTCAGACTGACCGCTCATCCTCTCTCCTTTGCCGGGGAAGGACCCTCAAGCACCTCTGCCTTGTCTGCATCTGTGTGTCCCTGGACGGGAGCTGCTTGCATGAACCTCAGAAGTCAACCCTGGGTTTAGGTTCCAGCTCTCCTAGCTGATTGCTCATGAGTAAGTCACCTCATTCATTCACTCACTCACTCACTCACTCACTCGTTCATTCAGTAAGCCTTTATTGGGTGCCTGCTGTGTACCAGTCATGCATCTAGGCCCCGGGGATACCCAAGTAAACAACACACACACAGATCCCCGCGCTAAGTGCCCCATCACCGTTAGCCACGCCCTCCAGGCTTGACCTCCACCTGCCCATTTACCTAGTGCTTTGTAGGCACAGCCGTGCTGTGACCTCTCCCCAGGGATCAGAGGAGGGGTCAAGCTCCCTCTCTGGGCAGCCTCAGCCCTTGGGAGCAGGCAAGGGAGGCATGGGAAAACTATCCATTCATCCCTGCGCTTACGTTTCCTGGCCTGGGGTGGCTGAGCATTGTCATGCTTGAGCTGGTGATAATATATTCCAACCACCCAGTGCTCATAACATTAACATCCGCGCTTGTCTCGGTGAATGATTTTCCCTGATACACAGAGCATTTCCTGCACCAGGCACCGAGGGCTGTTTATTTATAGGGTCACTGAAGGAAGGGAGATGCCAGTTTCCTCACATGTGAAATGGGGGTGGGGAGGGCTTTGGGACGGTTCTTAATCCATAGGAGAGAGTGTAATCGTTCGACTAAAATGTTCATGTGAATGATCCCAAACAGCGCTCGGTGTGTAGCAGGCAAGAAGAAAAAAAATGCTACCTGTTTTTACGTTTATTATTATTGGAGACACCAAATTCCATTCGGGGAAGGAACATGTCTTTGCCTGCAGAAGACCAAAATGCCTGCCCAGCTCGGTTCCGTCAATATTGCAGAGGGGGACCTAGCAGGCGAGGGCTCGGAGAGAACGGTTGGGTGGTCTCGGCATGAACCGTCTGCCTCCTCTGCGTGCCAGAGACACAGCACAGTCCCCATCAGTCTCCAGCCGCCCCCGTCTCCCCCAGAAACTTTCCTGACATTGAAAAGGGGGAAATGGGAACAGGCACGCTGAGCTTCTGGGCTGGAATTCTGCGAGGCAGCCGCTGGGTCCATGTTTGCCCATCAAAGGCTGCACGTTGGGACAGTTGAGGGTTGGGAGATGAGAAGAATTTGTGGGGAGCAGGGAACAGGGAGGTGCGCAGAGGGACTGCTCAGGAACGCGCCCGGGGAAGAGAACGGTGAAGACAGGAGCAGAGTCTGCTCATGTCACTTTCATAGTGGGAGAAGGTGATGCTTCTGCAAACATTACAGGGGCTTTTTTTTTCATTCTCTAGGACACTCAGAGAGTGACACAACTTCATGCCATGTCAAAACAACAGCGAGCGATTGGTGATTCTTATCCTCATTTTGCAGACGAGGAGCTGAGACCCGAACGGTTCCGGGTGAGGCCCACGGAGTCAAACTGTGTGGGTTCCAATCCCAGCTCCGCCGCTCGTTCGCCACAGATCACTCTGGAGAAGTTATTTATTCTCTGTGCATCAGTTTCCTCATCTGGAAAATGGGGATGATAAAATAAGACAGGTTTTTTGTTGTTGTTGTTGTTTAGAACAGTGCCTGGAACCAAGCAGGCGCTGGGTAAACGTTGCTGATGATGATGGCCTCATCACTGGGAGAAAAAAAGTGGAGTCAGGCTATGAACCGAGGGATCCAGACTTGTGCTCTTTCCACAGCCCTACACTGCCTTAGACTTTGGCAGAAGAGACTGACGAATGTTAAGCAAAAATATCTCATCCCAAATTGAAACCAAAGTATTAGGAGACAGTTTACTCTACCACTCGTGGCTGGGTGTGCACCACTGGCCAGTTAGGAAAAGATCTGGTTGGAGTGGCCGCCGATCAAGGCCTTCAGCTCATTTGAAGTCAGAGCCACCACCGCAACAAAACCTTACAATATCTGAAAAGCCCCATAACAGCTTCTCAGCTCACAGAACCCTTTACTAAGATTAATTATTATTATTCTTTAGGGGCAGTTTCCTGAACTCCCTTTCCCACATCTCTGCTGTGCTCCTTCTGTTCCCTGTGCCTGGAATGTCTCTTCATCTCTGAGTCCTGCCTATCCTGCGACACCCAGCTCAAGCCGCACCTCCTCCAGGAAGACTTCCCTGACCATCTGGCCCACAGGGATGGCCTCCTCCAGAGCAGCTGGGTGCTCACTTGGCCGGGGACACGCAGACTTGTGAAATGTGAATCCTTTACATGCATACAGAAGTCCTTTTCTGGAAACTAGATTGTAAGCTCCCTAGGACTGGAGACCTGTCCCGTGTCTTTTTGTATTTTTTTTTTTTTTTATCACTTTTGACTACGGATTATTGAATTTGTATGAGCTCACACACTCATAGGCTCATTGAGGTCTAGAATGCTGGATTGACATTCTGTTTTTTCTTTTGTTGGTTATAGCATCTTATCACAGTGCCTCCCTCCAGTAGACATGTGTTCAGTCGGTGTTTCTTCCATTGACCGAACAAACATGGGCTCAAGACCCATCGGGTGCAGGGTCTAGGCGAACAGAGATGAAGGAACCAAGTTCATGGGAGCCACCATGGCGGGGAAAACCAGACGTGAACACGACTGATTTCAACACGTTAAGGATGGAGGTAGGTGTTTGGGAACAGCCTGAGAGATGTGAGTTGCCTTGAAAGCCGGTGTGAATTTGTTATCAGAAAAGTGGGGAAGGATGCTCCAGGCACAGGGAATGGTGGGATGCACGTGTGGTCTTGGCTTAGAGGAGCCTAATAGAATTGGGGGATTGATAAGCAGGGGGATGTGGTCGGAGAAGGAAGTGACAGCAAAGAGTCAAGTGAGGAAGGCCTCAAAGAAGGTACAATAACTCGGTGTTGGGCCAGTTTTGAGGATGTTAGCAGGGGGATGTGATCCGTTAATCTGATGTGATAGGTGGGGGAGCCTCTGTTGATGACGGTGACCTAAATGTCAGTGAGTGGGGGACTGATGAAACATTCCCCAGGCAATGACAAGAGTGTATAGCACGGTCACCCCCAAATGGTCTTGATTCGCGATGGCCCTTTCTGTCCCGTCTGGGAGGAAGGTGGCATCTCTGTGCTACTGCCCTCCTCCCGGGAAGCTGTCTGTCCTGTGAGCCAGCAAGTCCGATGTTTTTGTGCTTGAAAAGCCAGCTCTCATCCACCACAGGCGGCTCATAGCTTTCAGCAGAGGATTACTTAGAATAACAAGTTAGTGACTGTCCTCAGATCAGGCGAGGCTTGCTGGAAGAAACAGGCATGCCCAGAGTTCATTTCGCTCAAGTCCGATGGGGGTGGGTTGAGAAAACACATTGCAAATTCCATTCTAGGAAAAAAAAGAAAAGAATTCTTCACCCAGTCAAAGCAGCATTTTAGAAGTAGTGTGTGGGAACGGGGCATCATTTAAAAATCTAAAGGCAACTGTAACCGTCTCCGGAGTGTGGCGGGGTGACTGGGTGGCAGGTCTGCCTGAGGAAATGGGGAGTAGGCTGTCGGCTGTGCTCTTCTTGGGGTCAACTGATCCGGGGCCCCATAGGAAACAGCTGGGAAATCACGTGTGATATGGAGTGGGGAGACAGGGAGAGGGAATGGGGAGGGGGGTGTAGGCGGTGGTAGGGGGCAGCTGAGGGAGGGCAGGGGTGAGGGTCTGCTGACTCTCCTCCGTCAACACTGGAGACCGCCAACAGGCCCGGGCTTCTGCTCTGCTCCCCACTGCCAGCCCCAGGCCAGCACTGATGATGCTCTTCTAAAAGTTCTGAAGGCGTCTATGCTGTCTTGTAAATTCACTCAAATATTTGACGTCCTCAACCTATGAAGGAGAATCAAGGGACACAAAACGTCTTTGCCAAATGCTAACTCTGAAGTCTGCAAAGTCTGTTAAGGCACCAGTGGCTGTGAATACATATACAGGAAGAAACACAGCATGTGTGTTTGGGGCGACCTAGGTGACTGACTTATAGTGTGTCCCCACCTGAGAAAAGCTCCAGGGCACTGAGGGTGCTGAGTCAGCTGGTGTTCTAGAAACTGGAAGCGATGCCTCAGGCCCTGAAAGACAGGTGGATATGGAAGGCGGAAGAAGGACAGCACTGTGCTACTGTGGAAAATAATGTGTGCTTACGATGAGCAGGCCCTGATGACTCGTTGCTTGAACCTTTAAACCAATCCAGGCAATTCTTGCTGAAGGGAGGAGGTGGGGCAAGATATCAGACCCTTCCGCATGCGTCGAGGCCACCACTGCAAATGGCGGGGTAATTTACCCCTAAATGGTCCACTATTTATTATTATTATTATTATTATTATCATTATTTTAGTTTTATGGTTTTATTAGCACAAATACGATGTGCGCATAAACTGTCTATTCATTTTCTTTGCCGTGTAGCCTGACATCGGGATTGGGGACCCTGGTGGCCAACTGGGCTGCTCTTTATGCAGTGGCTTGGTGGGTCTGGGAGGGGACATTGTGAGCAATCTCTGTGCAGTAAGATTTGTTGTAAATCAGCAGCACTTCAAGCTCCTTGATGTGGTGGACTAGGAACTTCCGGAAGCCAATGGGCAGCATATGCTTTGTTTTCTTGCTGCTCTCGTAACCAATGTTGGGCATCGAGATCTGGCCCTTAGATTGTCTTCCCCCCGTTTCACCAATGCCTCTGGGTTTCCTCCAGTTGCATTTAATTTTGACACGTGGGTCTGAGTGGTGCCGGATGAACTTGTTAGTCCTCTTTTTAACAATCCTGGGCTTCACCGGAAATCTGAGGGTGGCCATGATGCCGAGTAAAAGATGGCTGCCACCGGCATAGGCAGTGCCGAGGGAGAGAGGGGAAGCCCGCTATTTTTAAGTAGGACAAAACCGAAGCTCAGAGAGGTTCATGTGACTAAGCTGTAGCTGCTAAGTGGCAGGGTTGAGACTTGAACCCATTGGTTTGACTGTCGCCCATGCTTCCATCCGGTGCTCCGTGAGGAAAGGGCCTCCTGGGTTGAGCCGGGGACTAGCTTAGGGGCACAGAGGGAGCTAAGGC
Source organism: Panthera leo (assembly GCF_018350215.1). NCBI lineage: Eukaryota > Metazoa > Chordata > Mammalia > Carnivora > Felidae > Panthera > Panthera leo. The sequence goes on along the minus strand of NC_056681.1, from coordinate 128,041,526 downwards.
TGGGAGCACATCCAGGTGCAGCTGGGAGGCCTGCACAGGAGCTTGCTGGGGATGCAGAAGGAAACGGGGATTTCCAGGCCCTACTGGAACGGAAGGTTTAACCTAAGTGTGGGCTCCGGCTCCCTGAGTCCCCTGAGGTCCCCATCCTTCCTCCTTGGCCTGGCTGGAGACTCTGGCTCTGAAACCGGAAGTTCCTGAGGGGTGAGAGTCTGGAATAGTCTGCTGGGAGTTGTATACAGGAAGAGGAAAATACAGGTAGAACTGGAAAAGGTATAAACACATGACTCAATGCTTTCCCTGGTCTTCTGGAGGCTGGCTTGGCCTGACTGCTGGGGAGAGGCCTCAGCTCTTGAGAAGAGCCTCTGAGATGCTCTCTTCTGCTGGAGTTCGAGTTCTGAGGTCCCTCCAGCCTGGGAGGCTGGAAGCATCCTCTTTACTGATGGATGGTGTCTGTGAAGGGGGCCTAGTGGAACAGCAAGACTGCTGGCTTTGATGTCAAGGATTCTTGGGTTTGAGTCACAGCTCGTTCTTTTTTTTTTTTTTTTTTTTTACATTTATTTATTTTTTTGAGAGATGGAGAGAGACAGCATGAGCAGGGGAGGGGCAGAGAGACAGGGAGACACAGAATCCGAAGCAGGCTCCAGGCTCCACGCTGTCAGCACAGAGCCCGATGCGGGGCTCAAACCCACGACCTATGAGATCATGACCTGAGCCGAAGCCGGACGCTTAACCGACTGAACCACCCAGGCACCCCACAGCTCATTCTTTTACTGGCTGTGTGACCTTGGGCAAGTTGCTTAAGAGCCCCGGACCTCAGTGTCTCATCGATTGGAAACAGAGGGGACTGGAAGGTGGAGGTTAGGGGTTATAAAATCTGGAAGGACTGGTCACTTATGCAACACTTTTAATTGAATTATTACCCTGCACAGGCAAGGTGCTCATGCTGGAGATTTTGAGGGAGTAATGAGATAACAGTAACATAGATTCCTAACCAATGATGGTTACCTTTCACAGTACACAGTAGAGGCTTAATAACTGCATTTTGTAGTAGATAGCCTCCGAGGTGGCCCCAACGATCCTTGCTTCTCACTAGTCATGTTCCTGAGTGGTCCTCTCTCACACTGAATCAGGAGCAGCTGCTTCGGATCAATAGAACATGGTGAAAGTGATGACGTGCGACTTCTGAGCCCAGGTCATACAAGTATCATAGGTCCTGCCCTGGTCTCTGGAATCATTCACTTGGGGAAGGCCAGCACCACGCCATGAGGATACTTGAGCAGCCAGTGGAGGGACCTGCATGTAGACTGGCTGAGGCTTGTGACCGATTCGCCAGGCATGTGTGGGAGCCGCCCTTGAGAGGGTCTCCCAGTTGGCCAGCTCCAGCTGGCATCTGACCATAATCTCATGAGAGGGCTCCCCAGTCCAACCACTTCAAAATTCAAACTTCTGGAAAGTATAACGGATAATAAAGGACTATGGCCACAAAGCTTTGAGGTGATTTATTACACAGTGGTAGATAACTCATGCAAGTTACCCTCTTCTCTTTCCCCAAGGCCCCTCTTTGCTTCCTTGGCCAGTTTACTTGTCAGTTGATTTGGGGGCCGCCCCTCTGCCCTCACCCCACCCTCTTTGTTGGCTCCCTGGGCTGCCCAGTGGACAGTCCTCCGTGGTTCCCAATACCTAAGCTCCCTGGAACACGAGTGGTATTCACTATGGCTGCCTCTTGTTGACCTGCACCTACGTTCTCGGCTTGCTTCATTTTCTTCACCCTCTCCAGCAGCTTCTCACGAGCCACTTCACAGGTAAAGAGGAGGCTGCCAGCAGGGCCTGGCTTATTAATATCCTTTTCATTTCCTTACAAATCCATTTTTTTTTTGACCTAGCACGCAGACCTGACCATGCACTAATCAACTTGGAATCTCTCCATGACCCTCAGGATCCAGCCTCAGTGCCTTCGTCTGCTGGTAAGGAGCCATGTCTCCCAGTGCCCACCTACCCCCTACCCCCACCCCACCTTATTGTCTGGTGTTTCCACTGTGCTTCAGCTCAGCTGATAAATATTTTCACTTGACATCATCATTTGGAAAGAGTTTGAGAGGTGGAAAATGAGGATCGAGGAGGGCATCACAGGGACCCTGTGTCAGAGAAGGTAGTCCCCTTCATCGAGAAGTGCCTTTTGTGCCACAGGGAGGAAGCTTGGAAATGCTTCTGTAGGCAGTAGCATCCATCAAAGATTTGGGGTCCAGGGAAAGAGTGCAGAGAGAGAAATAATGAGGATATCAATGGCTTATTTCATTGATGATTATAACAAAGTGCTAGGAAACAGATCTTTAAACACCTCCCTCTGAACTTATACTAGTAAAGCCACTTCCGCGGCCTCTTTCTTGCAGAGGTCAGGAAGAACTGTGGGTTGACCTTCCCTGAGCAACCATGAACGTGCACGGTAAAGTTCACTCCAGCAGGCTGCAGTGAGTTTGATCATGTCTAAGGCATTGGGCGAAATGGTCAGAACTGCCACCAGCTGGTCACTGACTTTGGTCCCTGGGGAGGCAGAATAAGCCAGACAGATAAAGGTCCAATCCTGACTCTGCCATTTACTGGGGTGGTCTTGGAAAATCTGAGTGTCTTTCTGAGCCTCAGTGCCTTCATTTATAAAATGGGGATAATGAAAAAAAAAATGGGGATAATGATGCCTGCCCCATGGAGAGTACATGGCATACTGTATATAAAGCAATTGGAACGTAGCGAGAGCCAGTAAGTGCTACTTAACATCAATCCCCATACCAAAGTGACAGCTGGAGGCAAGGGAAAAAAAAAACCCATACACACAACATCAAAAAAAAAAAAAAAAAAAAAAAAAAAAAGAATTCCTTTTGAAAAAAAAAATAGAGAAGAGACAGGAGCATTGGAGAGGAAGAAAGGAATTAGTGCTGTCAACAGCAGGCCAGTTTGTCTTAAAACCTTTCAAATTGTGGAAAGAACTGAGAAATGTATTTCCTGGGGCAGGGGGCAGTGGGCTGAGGGCTGTGCACCCCCCCCTCCCCCCGAGGTGGCCTGCACAGAGCATTCCAGAGGGAGGGGCGCCTGGTGTTTGGGAAGCCTTAGCAGGGAGGTGGGCCAGTGACCACAGGCTGCAGTCCCACCTAGAGCAGGCAGGGGGAGCCGGGGAAGCAGGAGGCAGAAAAGGCCAGTGAGACTGAACCTTGAACGCGTTATACGAAGTGAAACAAGCCGGACACGAAAGACCACGTATTACGTGATTCCACTGATGGGAAATGTCCAGAATAGGCAAATCCACAGAGACAGAAAGTAGATCAGTGGTTGCTTAGGCTGGGAGGTTTGGGGGGAAATGGGGAGCGAGTGCTAAGGGGTCTGGGCTTCTTTTGCGCTGATGAAATGGTCAACCATCGATTGCAGCGACGGCTGCATCATCTCTGTGACGGTACGCATCATCTCTGTGACGGTACTCAAAAGCTCTGAATTGTAAGCGAAAGTGTAAGTGGCTGAACTGCATGGGACGTGAATCCTATCTCAACAAAGCCGTTATTGAAAAGCAAACATGGGAATAAGAATCATACCCGGTTTCCTGAGCAGTGAGGATGAGATGGGCCGATGTCTGTGAAATCTGTGCACTGTTCTACTGCGACTTCCTGTCGTGGATTCTGCTTGCGTGGGTTGCTCCCAGCTGCAGAAGCACATTTCCTGGCACCGCAAGGTTTTCACGCCGCCCGGAAAACACAGGCCCCTGTTAGAAGCCGAGGTCCACCCGGAGAGGGGAGAGCGTCTCCCGGAATAGACAGGAGTCCCGGCTCCCGTGCACGGTGGTGGCCTACCTGTCCGGAGAGCATGACCCCTTCAGACCCCTAGAAGAGTCAGGAACAGGCCCAGCAAGGAAGAGGGAGGATGACTAACCCTATATGTCATTTCAAGTTCATGATCTTCATAGCTACCGCAAGTCTGTTCTAAATTCCAAATACACGTATTCCCCAACTTAGAATACCACAGTCAGGGCGGTTTAGCAAGGTGTTCAGGGTCATTCCGCCGGTGGAGAGGGGCGGGTGTGAAGACACAGCTCTGTCCAAGCCAGAAGCCCATCGTCTGTCCAAAGCTGCCCAGAGCAGGGGGAGCTGGAGGCGCTGTTTGCCCACAATCTGATTTTGTTCAGAGCTGGCTCTGAGCCAGGCCTCTGAGTTGACTGAAATGTTCTGAGAGTTGCTGGGGGGAAAGGAGCTTTGAACTTGCCTAATATAACACGGGCTGGTTCTCAGGATCATAAACATGTTTCTGAACCTAATTAAAGAGTCTCGTGAAAAGGGGGAGAGCTGAGCTGAGACATGACGGTCCGTCTAAAATCTCCCCGTGGGCCAGAACGGGAGCTTTGCTTTTCCCAGACTCGGGGAGAACCAGCCCTCTCTGGGGGCAGAGAGTTAAGAGGCTTTAGAAAGAAGAAAAGGCTCTTTTACAGTCCTGGCTGGGGACCTGGGCTGTACCGAGGAGGGAATGTAGGAGGCATAATTGGGGCTTGTAAAACATTTCCAGACAAAATCACTTAATGTGTTTTGGAGAGTAAAAGGCAACAGTCCACATAATCCATAAATTTGGGTAGTTTTCTACAGAGTCATGGAGCCGGATCAGGGGAGCTGAAGAGCCGCCAGACCGGTGATCCATGTGCCGCGATGGCGGCAGGTGGACTTTGCTCCGAGCGCAGGACCCCAGAGCAGCCAGATGCGTGGGCTTGAATTCCTGCTCCACTGCTCACTTACCCTGTGACCTTGGGCAGGCTATTTATCCCGCTGGACCCCAGTTTCCTCATTTGCAAAATGGAGATAAAATAGTACCCACCTCATAGGTTTGTTGGGAAGGAAGGTTCAAGCGCTTGGAAAATAAGTGCCCGAATCAGTCTGCTGTCATTAGTCTCTCTCTGCCTTGGGAATGAGCCACTACCTGGTTAGGGCAGAACTGTAGGTCCTTGGGAATAGTCCAGGCCGAGGGAAGTTTCTGGAGCTGGGGATGCACCATGCATCTCTTGAGTGATTCCCCCCTTTTCTTCCCCGGCTCCCTTTCTGCCAGTATTGGCCACTCTCATCCATTTCCTAATGGCCTCCGTTGCCGATATACATCATGGACCCATCCTTTTCCGCAGCAACAAGCTCTGATAATGCCTCACTCTGTTGGCATAACAGTCAAACCTCTGGGTCCTGTAGACTCGGTTCAACTTTATGCAGTGTCCAGCCATGTCCTCTGTGGTTGTCACTGTGTGCCAAATGTTTCCAGTCTCCCCTCCTTCTGGGAGAAATGGTAAATCTTGCACCTCCTGCTCCCATCTGGTTGTCTGGGGACAAACAACTAGTTTGGGCTATGCATTGTAAGCAGGGGTAGCCAGCTGGTCCCTTTTTCCCTCTACCATGACAACTGGGGCAAGGGTCTAAAGCAGGTGTCAACACTTTTTCTGTAAACATGTTCAACCCCGTGAGCTATATGGTCTCTTCTGTAGCTTCTCAGCGCTACCCTGTCTTGGGAAAACAATCGTAGATAATATACAAATGAATGAGCTTGACTGTGCTCCAATAAAACTTTATTTATAGAAACAAGTGCAGATTTAGTTTGGTCCATGGGCCATCGTTTGCAGACCCCTGTTCTAGACCAGGCTGTCCAGTAGAAATTTCTGCAATAACAGAAATGTTCTAGAATATCTATGTTGTCCAGGGTGGTAGCCGCTAGCCATACGTGACTTTTGAAAATTTAAAGAGCCTCTTGGGGCCAATACCTACTATATTGGACAAGTGGTTCTAGACAGTGCCTGTTTTATCAGCCAAGGCCCTGGAGTGAAGGTGGCATGGATGGGCCTCTTCCATCCTTGATGTTATAAGCAGCTGGGATTTGGGGATGTTTGTCACTGCAGCGTGATATAACCCTTCCTAACTTGCACACCCCTGACCTTTACCCCCATGCACAGCACACATATTTCATGAGCTCTCACCTAAGCATTCTACGCAGGTCCAGGCTTCCAGGCCTTCATCATGCTGTTGCCTTTGCCTGGAATCCTCTACTATCCTTTATGTCACTGGCACACGCCGCCTCATTGTTCGAAGTTGGGCTCAAATGTTACCTCGTCTCAGGGGTTTTCCAGTTATTCTTCATATAATGAGAATCACCTGCGGTTTCCCTAGGACTCTTTGCCGGTCGAATGCAAGCATAACATAGTAACGCAGTGGTTTATTCCCACCAGATAACGAGCTCTTGGAGGAGCCCCCATCAGATCATACGTCACTGTCTTCAGTGGGACCTCAATACATGTTTGTTGAATTGTATTTAATATACTTCAAACCCAAGCGATGTTGACCTCCCAGGGTCCTCTGTGGCCTCCTCTGGCCCTGGGTTCAACTTTGGACCACTTCTCTCCATCTTCTTCCCATTTTCCTAGGCACAGTGTGCTTCTCATTCTCCCCAACTCAGCAATAATAGAGGTGGAGGATGAGGAGAAAGGGAGAAAAAGAGAGTCTTACCAGGTAGTAGTATAAAAATATCAATTTGATTATTTCCAAAAAAAAAAAAAAAAAAAAGGACTCCGCAGTAAACAATTGTGACTGCAAACCCAGCTGAAGCCCTGCGAGTGATACCCCGGGCTGACTGTAGGACCTTAGATCTACTGTGCTGCCGAGCTGGAACATGTGAGGGGGGTTTTTTACTCAGGACGTTTGTCTTAAAATTCCTTTTCCATGGGGTATGACTTGTAAAAAATCCTAGTTTATTCTTTCAATTATTTTCATTCCGTCTGATAAAAGACATTAGTGTTTTGGTTTTCTGCACAAATAGGGAGACATCACTACCACCATCCCTTATATATATGCATCCCTTTGTAGCTAAAACGCTTTCCACCCACGTCCCCTTGAGCCTCTTAGTGGCATGGGGAAGAAGATGGGACAGTATTCACCAGCTACATTTCACTCATGGAGAAACTACAGCCCAGAGCAGGAAGGTCATTTACCCCCAATCTCAATGAGCTGGGGTCTGAGTGGAAACTTGACCTGGGACTCCAAGCTCTTAGGTCAGTGCCCTTGGCCTCCAGACACATTCTAGTCCGAGGACCACGGTGGCCATGCCTCCTACCGATCAGCACTGCCATACCCCTGTGCTGGAAAGTTGGGGCAGAGCTATAAGATCCTTGCCTAATTCTTTTTAAATTTTTTTTTTAACGTTTATTTATTTTTGAGACAGAGAGAGACAGAGCATGAACGGGGGAGGGTCAGAGAGAGGGAGACACAGAATCTGAAACAGGCTCCAGGCTCTGAGCTGTCAGCACAGAGCCCGATGCGGGGCTCGAACTCACGGACCGCGAGATCATGACCTGAGCCGAAGTCGGCCGCTTAACCAACTGAGCCACCCAGGTGCCCCTATCCTTGCCTAATTCTGAAGTCACAGGAATTCCATACCTATCCCTCCAGGAGACTTTTACTCAGAGAAGTTTAGAGCAGGTGGGAATTTTCCTTATTACTTTTTGAAAGTCAAGGCTCAGTTCGTTAGCAGTCTGGTACCTGGGAGTGTTTGAATTATTTAATATGAGTTTGAGAATGCTTGGATAGGTATTGCAAGGAGAGCGATAGGCCTAAACTCCTCCCAGTACCAAGAAGACATGCTTTATAATAGTCTGCCCTTCAAAGGGATCCTTCTTACTCTCCCTTGGCTTTCAGTCTACCTAGAGGAACACAATGTGACCCCCTCCTGGTAACATTGATGCTCCTACGAGGGGGAAGATCTTAGTGGCTTCCTCCCTCCCATCACTCTTTACTTTCACCTTTGTTCCTTACCCTTTGCTCTCTCCTCCACTTCCCACCTTGCCAAGAGCAAGAAGAAATGGAAAACTGAACCATCAAACCAGGATGGGCTATAATAAGATTTCATTTAAGGAACTAAAGAATCCAAGGTGGTAAGAAATAGCAAAGTCCTGAATTTTTTTCAATGTACACATTACAAAATCCTTTTGTTCACTTATGGGTAATCGAGCTCCTGAAATGTCTGTTGGGACCCTAAGTCTTCTGAATGCAGAAGGTCCAAATAGGTCTACCAAAGATGGAATTAATCCCTAGGTCAGCAATAAATATATGCAAATATCCAGTAAGGGTAGAATGAGATAAAACATACACTTGGACACCGTAAGTTGTTACAATATCAGCTGGGGAATAGTGTGATTGCATATACTTCATATGCTATATAAAGATACAGGCTTCAAAACAAATAAAAAATTGAATTCATAAAGATATTTATGAAAGTGTGTCCAGAAGAGCCGAAAGCTGGAAATGATTGAAGGGGGCTGTAATGGGAGAAGTGCTTAATAAGCTATAGTTATACTGTAGCTATTAAGAAGAAGAATTATGAGGATTATTCAGACCATACTCCTCAGACCAAAAATGTTAACCACAGAGGTATGGGCAAAAGGTAGAATTCAAGTTGGGATATGTGCTATGATGGAATTTATGAAAAATTTTGTCTGCATGTGACCCAGGACCAGAAGCAAAAATGTGAAAAATAATACAGCGTGTATGTGTGTGCATATATATATATATATATACACACATACTGTTTATACTCTGATTCCCTGAGATTACTTATCAGTGTCTCAAAAAATGAAGAAACCACCTCTGTTATTTTCACTATGATCTTTGAATGAAATCATTTGAACGTGAAATATGTTAGATCTGACTCCTTAGGGTTTATTAAATTGTCTTATCAAAACAATGATGAAGGTGTTTATACATAATGAAAAGTACAGAGAATAACAGATATTTGTTCACTACCTGACTCTCAAATCCAAACACGGTGGTACATTTGCTTCATGGTTTCAGAAGAAGTAGAACATTATAGGCACAACTGAAGTCCTCTTTTGGAGGACAAAGAGATGAGCTCTTTGTTGGTCTAATATTTTTACTGTTTTTGCTCCATCATTTTTTTATATCAGTAATTTTCAAAAGGGTGGAGCATGTAAGCTTTAAATAGGTTTTGCTTTTTTCCATTCAGATTATGACTCTCTCTTTACTGTATGTCTCAGAGTAGATGTTAGGCAAATGCCTTAAACGGTCTCATCCTTAGTTTTCTCACCTATATGTACCTCAGAGGGTAAGGATCAAATGAATCAGGGAAGGTGGGGAAAAGCTTTCCAGGCATAAGGAACAGTTTTAACAAAAGCCCAGAAGCAAAGCCTGGAGGGGACTGGCAATAGGTCTTCATGGCTGAGGTCCTAGCCCAGAGTATAGGGGAGGGACACGTCATCAGTGAGATCCTGACCCCCAGTTCATCTGTGGTGGTTTCTCGAAGCCCTGCCCACCTATCTATGTCCAAGTCCCCAGGCCCTCATCACCCGCTTCCTGGGCCTTTCCTGGCCCCAGTATGCACCTCATGGAGACCCCACATAGCCTCCTGTGGTGGTTGTGTCCCTGCCTGCTTCCTTCACTGCACAGATGGTTCCCTGAGGGTGGGAAATGAGTCTGATTATATGCATCCCTGCCCCTAGCATGGGGGAGGTCCATCAATCACAGATGGGTGAGATGGGAGAGGGTAAAGGCCACCCCAGGCACCATCCTCAGACCTCTCCCACGAGAAGTCTTGCCATCTGGTCTATCCAACAGGAAGGAGGCAGATTCTAAGAGCTTTCTCCAAAGATGATTCATAGATGTCCCCGTTGGAACCTGCTCAAAGGAAGAAAGAGGAAAGGAGGGAGGTGATTCCAGAAAAGAGCACTCAGTTGCCTCCCCAGGTCAAGGCATTTCCTGCTCCAATCCAATCCCAGCTCACTCTGTGCCCCTCCTGTCACACTGCACCCTTCCTTAGGCTGGAGCTCCAATGGCCAATCCTGACACTAACTATACACAGTATCTCTCCAGCAAAAGTTTGGGCTCCTGGATTCAGAAAAGCCACAAAATGAGAGGAGACTTCTCCAGATCCAAGCAGAGCTTGTCCACAGCAGACTCTGCGGGGCACAGGACGGGACCCTGAGCTCTTTCTGTGGGCACAGAGGTCATCGTGTCAATGGAACTGAACAGAGAGGGGGGCCCAGTGGTTCACGTCTGGCCTTATCTATTACTGCATAATCACCCATTTCAAAATTCAGGGGCCTAGAACACAGACATTGACTGCTCACGAATTGATCATTTGGGTGGAACTCAGTGGGGACATGTCATTTCTGTGCCACGTGGCACCAACTAGTGCAGCTTGACTTGGGCAAACCCTTGAGATCATCAGAGGACCTTTTGTCTGTCCGAGAGTTTCTAAGGAGCACTACCTTACATCTTCTTGAGGTCTCAACCAGAGATGGCATAGTCCCACCCTAGATTTATGAGCGGACTGAGCCCCTTTCTTCACTGAGAATTGTTTGCCATCTGGAGAGCCTTGAGAATGAAAACTAGTTTGATTTTTGGACCCAGCAAGCCCTTTAGCTGGTCCGTCCCCTCCCATATTGCATCATTCTAGGAGGCACTCTCCATATTCTGCCTGGAAACCTTAGCTAGCCCGTGGAGATCATTAGGTGCCCTCCTAGTTTCCGTGTTGCTGCAGGCTGCAGCTTTGCCAAACTTTCTATAACATTCTATGACAGGGATCCATGTTATTTCAGGATTCCTGTGACATTTTCACGACTTTACCTAAAGCCTTTCACTGACAGGCTCCTTAAGGCCCTGCAGTCTTCCATTCACATTCTCCTTGAGACCCTCTAGCCTTATATATGCTGCCTGGTGTGAAAACCAGTGTTGTACCTTTCAGGACTTTGTTATGGCAGCATCCTACTTTCAGGCACAAATATCTGTTCTAGTTATCTGTTGCTACATAATCTCAGGGACTGAAAACCACCAGGAATCACTAATGTTACTCACATGTCTGAATTCTCGAGAGGTCTCAGCAGAGACGGGTCATTTCTGTGACGTGTGACATCAACAGGGGCGATTCAACTGGGTCTGGAGAATCCACCTCAAGAGGGCTCAGTCATGTGTTACGAGTTGGTGCCGATGGTGGCTTACTGTCTACCCGGGCCTCTCCATGGGGCAAGTGGGCTTCCTCATGGCATGGTGGCTGGGTTTCGAGAACAAGCAACCCAAGGGACTACAACTGGAAGCTATCAGTTTCTGTCGGTCAAGCAGTCAGAGAGCGAGACTCAAGAGCAGGAACCTAGGTCCCAAAGTCACATTGTAAGAAGAACACGGGGGATGGGATGTGTTGTTGTGACTATCTCCCCAAAACACAGTCTGCCACGATATTCTTCTTCTTAGAGGTTTGGCTTGTTGTTTAAAGCCGGTGAGGAGGTGGAACAATACCAATTCCCAACATAAACTTTATGTGCATGACTCCTGAATGTGTCTGTGCCCCAGCAACGAAGCTGACTTAATCCAGGAGTGGTTTCAGAGGATGCACACGGCCAAAGAACTTATTGGCAGGAGTTCTAAAAACAGCTTCACTCCCGATGGGCTGCACCAGCTTTCCCCCAGCCCGATAAATATATTACGTCAGCCGTAGGCATTTCTGCCGGTTAGATTAAACCCCTCAACTGCAATTGTCCCCACCTCCTACTACTCTCTTTCATCACCTTGTCCTCCTAACTACCTCTGACACTCTGCTCCCTATCTGCCTGGCAGGTGTGCCCTGCCCAATACTTCCACCTCTGCCCGTGCCTCGGTTTCCCCCTCAGCGAGAGGCAGGTGCAGTGGACCAGTTGAGACTACACCCTCCGGAGCTAGACCCTTTGGGCTCAGCTAACGCCTACTTCGGCTGCTTATTAGGTGTGTGTTGCTTTGGGCAAGTTACTGAATTTCCCTGCCCTCAGTTTTTTTACTCATAAAATGGACTTTATACTAATAGCCCCTTGTGGAGATGTCATGAGGATTGAGTTGACGTGTTCAAACCAGTACCTGGCATTGATTTTCTCCCCTCATTTTAGACCATCTCCATTATCTCTTTGGGACACCGACTCAGGTTTTCCTTCCATCAGCTCTTTCATGTCTCTTTAAGACAATAGAGCCCATCAGTCGGTTGAGTGTCTGACTTCAGCTCAGGTCATGATCTCGCGGTCCATGAGTTCGAGCCCCACATCGGGCTCTGTGCTGACAGCTCAGAGCCTGGAGCCTGCTTCGGATTCTGTGTCTCCCTCTCTCTCTGACCCTCCCCCGTTCATGCTCTGTCTCTCTCTGTGTCAAAAATAAATAAAATGTTAAAAAAATTAAAAAAAAAAAGACAATAGAGCCCAGGCCCCATCAATTTTCCCTTTGCTTATTTAAAGTAAGTGTGGGTTTTTAAACAGTAATACTCTGTCACATTTGTCTAGTATCATTATTTAGACAATTTCACAACCAGGATCACATTTAATCTTGATACCTATCGTGCTAGGCAGAATTCTAAGCCCCCTGAATTCCTGTCCCCAGTGCAGCCAGCATAATCCCCAGGACTATGAATACGATGCATTTTCATCCCGTGACTAGGTTATGTTATGGCACATAGGTTGTATGTTACATGGAACAATTGACTTTAAGAAAGGGTGATGATTCGGGGCGCCTGGGTGGCTCAGTTGGTTAAGCGTCTGACTCTTGGTTTTGGCTCAGTCCATGATCTCATGGTTTGTGAGTTTGAGCCCCACATTGGGCTCTGGGCTGACAGTGCAGAGCCTGCTTGGGATTCTCTCTCTCTCTCTCTCTCTCTCTCCCTCTTTTTCTGCCCCTCTCCTGCTTGTGCCCTCTCTCTAAATAAATAAATAAACTTAAAAAAATTAAAAAAAAAAGAAAGGGTGATAATTCTGGGTGGGGGCTGATCTAATCACACAAGCTCTTCACGTTTGGTCTAGCGGTAAGTGATAGGGCATGTCAGAGCCTTGAAATGTGGGAGGATTTGACATGAAGAAGATCCATCATACTGCCTTTGAAGATGGAGGAGGCCATGTGGCAGGGAACACGAGTGGCCTCCAGCGGCTGAGAGTGACCCCTGGCTGACAGCCAGCAAGGAACTGGGGACCTTAGTCCGACAACCACAAGAAACGGAATGCTGCCAACATTCAGTCCAGAAGAAGATTCCAGGCTCCCGCTGAGAATGCAGCCAGCTGACACCTTGATCAGAGCCTCGTGAGAACCCGAGAGGAGAACCCGGTCGGTTGTGCTGCGTCTGGGCTTCTGGTTTACAAAACTACACGATAATAAATGGGTGTCATTTTAAGTTGCTAAGTGTGCACTAATTTGTTACATAGCAGTCAATAATTGTACTTGCTTCCTAAGGCTGACATAAAATATTCCCACCAATTTGGCGACTTTAGGCAACACAAACATATTGTCTTAGGGCTCTAGAGGCCAGCAGTCTGAAATCAAGCTGTCAGCAGGGCCGTGCTCCCCTGAAGACTCAAGGGAGGAATCTTTCCTTTTCTCTTCCAGCCTCTGGTGGCTCTGGGCGTTCTTTGGCTTTTGGTCTCTGCCTCATGGTCTAGGGCCTTCTCCTTCTCTTGCACCTGTGCCTTTTCCTCTTCTGTCTTTTAACGACATTTGTCATGGAATTTAGGGTCCACCCAGATAATCCAGGGTGATGTCCTCATATCAAGATCCTTAATTTAATTACCTCTGCACAGACGCTTGTCCCCAGTATGTTCACATTCACAGGGTGGACGTGATTTGTTGGAATCTCCACTAAATCCGCTGCGATAACTAATATGGAAGTGGAGCTCCTTAGGACTCTTTCACAGAGAGCAAACTGCAGACTGAGTAGGCATGTGTATACCCTCCACGATGAAGTCCAGTTGTCCCTACACCAGCGATGCCTGTTTCTCCCATAGCATTTAGCATTACATTGGACAGACAATAGAGCTGAATGAATGCCTGTGGATTCATTGAAATTCCAAATTAGCCATGAGTGAAGTTGTACTGTATTTAGAAAAGGATTCAGGATGGGGGGGGGGGGATTATCTCTTCTGCAAGATCTCTGAAACTGTCTAAGAAGCCTGAGTTGGTGAATATTTTCATTCTTGATTAAAATGATGAAGAGTCCGGGGCTCCTGGGTGGCTCAGTCAGTTAAGCGTCCGACTTCAGCTCACGTCATGATCTCACGGCTAGTTGAGTTCAAGCCCCACGTCGGGCTCTGAGCTGACAGCTCGGAGCCTGGAGCCTGCTTCGGAGTCTGTGTCTTCCTCTCTCTGCCCCTCCCCTGCTCACGCTCTGTCTCTCTCCCTTTCTCTCAAAAATAAACATTAAAAAAAAAAAAAAAAGAGATGAGAGTCCTTATGAAACAAGAGGCTTTTCCATAAGGATTAGAGATAAGAGATGGGAGGGGGAAGCTTCCCCTGCCTAGAACAGTCTGGAAGCAAAATGACAGTCCTATGACTTCCCATCCAAGTGACCCTGGGCAAGTCAAATAACCTTGCTGAGTTTCCCTTTCCTGAACTATGAAAACAACAATATACTTATTTCAGGGTGGGTTTTTAAGGACAATCTAAGGTGGTAATAACTGCTCACTGAGGCGGTAGATAGTAGGTAACTTACACCTACGACATGACTTCAACCTCACAACTACCTCATGAAGTAGATAATAACTTACTACCATTTTATAGAGGAAGAAACTGAGGCACACTGTGGTGAGATCAAAGGTTAACAGCTAGCAGCTGACGTAGCACAGGCAGGATTTGAACTCAGGGTATGTGGCTCCAGAAACCACCTTCTTAACCACTGCACTGTAGCGACTGTATCAGTTAGGAGTTCCCTAAAAGAGCAGAACCATAGTAAGTGAAATAAAATAAGAATTAAAAAAAATAGCAGTTAGACTTTATGTAACTAAAGCGAGTCAAGCAGTCTATGCAAGACTGTGTGTGACTGTGGGCCTGACCCTGGAGGGCCAGGAAGCCTGGACGTGAAGTACGAGAGAGCAAGGTCAGACAAACCGGCAGGCAAAGCGGGCCTGTATCTGGTCCTCACTGGTCCGTCCTCAGTGATGCAGGTTACGTGAGGGGTAAGTTGGCATCCTTCACCACACTGTGTACATCTGTCCCAGGATTTGGAGACTCTACACAAGCAGGAGCTGCTGTGGCTGCTGCCAGCCCAGACCAAGAGGGTGAACGTGCAGATCAGTGACACCATGTGGGGGCAACGACGGCGTCTGGCCCCACTGCCTTCAGAGCAGAACATCCACCTTCCAGATCTCCCAAAGACGTCTCTTGTAGCCAACCCTGAATCTGAAGAGTGTAGGGTAGGGAATTCTGGGAAATGTAGTTCCAGCTCAGCTAGGCTGATACAGGACAGAAAACTTTAGATACTCAAATATCTTTAGATATTCAAGAGCGCCAGTAGGTTCTTTCTTCAGGACTCGATAAGTGTTAGTCGTCTTCTTTCCCCCCATTCTTGATGGAGAAACTATGGATGAGTCTGCCAGTTGGAAGTGAGGCTGTGAAGAAGGATTCTAAAAAATCTAAGACCCAATGAGGAAGTGTTTCAGTCACACTCTCCCCACCCCGTCTCCCCGCCCCAGGCAAATTGCCACAGAGATTCAATAATGGTCCCATTGGGTAAGGGCTCTGGCAGGGCGGTGAGGCTGTGGGCTCAACTCCAAGAGGCTGGGATAGGACAAGGGGTCCTCCCTGAAGGACAGGAAGGATAAAGTTGGTGGGGGGGGGGAGACACAGGAGGGGGGCAAGCCGAACTCCCTAGAGGGCAGCCCAGGTCCTTAACACAAGGTCTCCGCAATGCCAGGTGGGATGGAGTGGGGATGCTGGGCTTCAAGGTCAGGAGCTGAGACTATGTGGTGGTGAGCGCAGGAACGGGCCCAGGGTGTGGAGAGGCAGTGAGGGCCTTGCATGATCACCTTGAACCCAGCTAACCTTCGGGAGAAGCAGGTGTGTGGTGTGGGGTGCACAGGCGTGGTCAGGCAGGCATCAGGCTGGGGTGGGTGGGTGCATTAACACACATACTCCTGGTAGAGTGGAGAGAGAACAAAGCCTGCCTTAAAATCGTCTCATGCCTATTCCCCCAGATCCAGTCCCTGAACGTGTTGGGGGCTTCTCTGTCTCCTGTCACTGATGATCTCGCCATGGTCCTTCCCAAGAAAAACACCCAGACACTATTCTAAAGGTTTGCATGTATTGTGTTGGGCAATCCTTTCCATAACTCTGCACAGTAGAAATTATCAACAACGTTTTGTAGAGGAATATTTCCTGAGTTTTGGAGCAGCGTGTGGCTTGCCCGAGGCTGACCCCCAGCACGTGGTAAAGCTGGGATTTGAACCCTGGCCTGTCTGAATCCAAAGCCACTGCTCTTCTCACTCCAAGGAGGACTACAGAATTGGCTGGAGTTTTGGACTTTGAGGCTCTTCCAGCTTTGAAAATCTGTGAGATTCTCCAGAGTGGGAAACCAGGTCTTTTAAAAAAAATACATTTTCAAATATTCAATTGGGTTTCTTAGAATCCGAGAAAAGAAGACTGAGTTGTTTCTTTAAAAATGAAAGAATCCGCTAAAGGTTGTGTTCTTTATGGTTTTTCCTCTTGAAGCTTTTCAATCCCAAAATCAAAGCAAAATTTTAACAATAAGCTCAGACTTTTTAGAAATCAATTGCAATTGCCTTTTTGTTACTTTAATTGAGCCCCTTTGCAATTATTGTTTTCTTTTATTTTAATGAACATGCTGTACTTCTCTCAATGACAATTCTGATTCTTCTTTTGAAAAGAAAGATAGATCCTCAACAGGTATTTTTGGCCCAAATCACAATGAACCAAGAAGGGAACGGTGTGATGAATCGAGCTCCCGCTGCAAATATGCGGGGGCCATCTGTCCTAGTGCTGGAAGCCGTCCTTGGGGTGCCAGCAGGGAGCGGTACCAACTGATATCATCCAAGGGGCCCAATATCACCTGGCTTTGTCTCTTTTGGCTTTTATTTTTTATTTCCCGTTTGCTGTTCTAGTCACTTGAGCAATTCTGCATTCAGAAATGAGTATGTTGGACTATTTCTCACCTTTGAAAAGATTTCACCCTTTATGATAAGAATCTTTGACTTTGGGGACCTGGGCACGAGTACCCAGAGTGTGATTGTCGCTGTGCTGGGCACTGAAATGACATTCATTCATTCCACAAACACCTCTTTGCCATAACTTAGTGCCAGGTCCTCTTTGGTGCTGAGAGCATAGCCAGAAACAGCTCTCTGGGGCTCTCTGCCCTCTAAGGAGCACACCCTCCAATTGATCAGATAAAGCGATCAGGCTTGATGACGGCCATGGCACTGAATCGCCCCCCACATGGATCCCCCCCAGCCGCAGCTGTGGACACCTGGAGGCGTAGAGCCGATGCAGGGGTGCGGTGGGCACCGACGGGTTGTACACCCCTGAGAGCAATACCGGGTAGAAACTGTCATTGCCATTTTGAAGACGAGCAAGCCAGGGCTCAGAGCGGCCGAACCTCTTGGCCAAGATCAACGAGCAAGCCGGTGGTGCAGGCTCCTCAACCTGGGGCAGGCACTCTTGAAACCCTTGCTGACTCCCCTGCCCCCCAGTCTCCCTCCCAGCCTGGATGAAGGCATGGGCGGACCTGCTTAAAGATCTTAGCCTCCCTCTCCTCCTCCAAGGCCAACCCCTTGTGATCCTGGTTCCTTTTGCATCAGGTGTTTACCTTCTTGAGGAAGGAGAAGTCTGCCTTCCAAAACACCTGAGGGGTGGAGGGGAGCTCTGCTAAAGCCCTGGGGCAGAATAAACATTTTCCCTCTCACTCCTCCCCACTCTGGGGCCTGGACCCTTGCTCCCTCTGTGCTCTGCTGGGGGTGGGGGTGGGGGTGGGACACTGTAACTCAGGGAGGGAAGACAGGAGACCCTTTAGCACAACAGCGCCCTGGGATGTTGCTAAGAGATGGCTCATCTCAACAGGAGCAAAACAGGTGCTTGAAGGTACTTCACCTTGAGGCCGGACAGAGAAGGACTGGTTTCCCTCATCTTGCCACCTGGCCACGTGGAGGACCCCACGCCCTCAGGGGAAAGCCGTGGGGCCCAGGGAGAGTCTGGCCAGAAGCCTGAGGGCAAAGAAGGGGGTCTAGGGAGGAGGGACAGAAGGTTTAAGAGGCAGGATCTCTTTGGGGAGGGACAGACGCCGGCAGGTGGAGACCGGGGACGGTCTGGGTCAGGCGAGGAGCGACAAAGTTGTTGCAGGGGTGTGGTCAGCGTGTGCATCCGGGACCTCTGCCCCTCCGGCCCCCACCGCCCTCGGCCTGAAAGGCAAGGTGCTCGAAGCAGGCCCTGGCAAAACAGCCTTGATTGTTGGCAGGAAGGGCTTTCTAAAACAGCTTCCATGGCAACCGAAGAGACCTGAGAGAGAGAGTCCAAGGGCTCCTGGTTGCTTAGCAAACGCCGGCCTCTCCGGAAGTGGCGGCCGTCCCTCTGCACGCGCCTGAAGGAGAGGAGGTGGGGGGGAGGGCAGTTTGGGAGAGCTTTGCAAGGTCCTCTTGGGTTTGGTAAGCCTGAGATCAGGGCAGAGGGGAAGGCTCTAGGCCCGCAGCCCACCTCCCTTCTCATTCCACAACCCTGGCCCTGTCTCGCGTGGGAGGGGATCTCGCAGAGCATTCCAGCTGGCCGGTCCAAGCGGTGCCCATCCGACCCCGGACACCCTGGGACTAGAAGTGAGCACCCCAGTGGCCCAGTCAGCCCTTAGGGGAACGGGCTCTGGAAGCAGGCTTGGGGCTGTGTGGACACCAGGGCGTTTCAGGTCTTGGTACTGGAAGCACAGTCTGAGGCATAGATATAGAATCTTCTTGGCTCCAGAAAATTCCGTGCTCAGTGGGAAGGGCCACCTGGTGGTGGTGGTGGTGGGGAGGGGGACGGTTCTCTAGAGCCTGGGCCCAGGGCACTGACCTGCTCCTCCGGGTCTAAGGGCGGCACTGTTTGTGGGCTGGGACCCACATGGTCGTTGAGCAGGAGCATCGGCTGATGCTTGGCATCTGGGAGCCTCCCTTTTATGCCACTGTAGGCGAGCAGGCCTTCTAGAAGTGGACAGCTCCAGTGTGGTGGCCTTCAGGATGGGAGCCTTAAAGGGTCCAGGTGATGGCCAGCCAAGTAGTCTCTTGGAGATGACAGCCATGGCCAGCGTCCCCCTCCCCCCTTCTCATTCTGCAGAGAGTGGCCCTCGTTCCAAATGCGCCATTTCCCCGGTGGGTGACCTTGGGCGGGCATGAAGCTTCTCCCGGCCTCAGTTTTCTAAATCGCCTAAGCCTGGCTTCCCTTTATGCCTTTATTCCCTTTGTGCCTTTATTCTCCTCATCTAGTACAACCTCTTTAACTTCCATCCCAGAGAGGCTGCAGGGGTACAGAGAGAAGCTGGACAGACAGACTGTTTCATTCATTAGCTTGCACTCCAGCCCACTGGCCCTTGACACTGGCCTCCTTTGAGGTAGGAACCATGGCTGACTCACCTCTGGATCCTCAGTATTGGGCACAGGGTCAGCTCAGTGAGTTTTTGTGGAGTGAGAGGGTGCGGGAGGAGAGCCCTCGTTGGAGGCTGGTGCAGACCTTTGGTCTCTAGATCCAAGCCAGTGGCTGGGATGGAGCCGGAGCTGTGGGAGGGGGCAGTGGCGGCACAAAGGTTGGAAAGCCGCGCACTTAGGGGCGCCTGGGTGGTTCAGTCAGCTAAGCCTCCGACTCTTGCTTTTGGCTCCGGTCATGATCTCATGGTTTGTGAGTTCGAGCCCTGCATCCGGCTCTGAGATGACAGTGCAGAGCCTGCTTGGGATTCTCTCTCCCTCCCTCTTTCTTTGCCCCTCCCCTGCTCATGCTCCCGGTCTCTCAAAATCAAATAAACTTAAAAAAAAAAAAAAAAAAAAAGGAAAGCTGAGCACTTAGCAGCATTGATCCTTTGGTCTAGGCGAGCGGGGGTAAGTACCTGCAAGCTGCCTCTACTTTTCCATTCACCAAAGGAATCTCTGTGGTTTATAGAATGCCAGCCCTGAAAACAACAGCTACAAGCCAGCCTTCTTGCTCAGGCCGCTGGGGGGCTGGATCAGCATCGCTCCCTCTGACCCATGTGGATGGTTTTCGGCAGCACCCAGGCCCTGGGCCACCTTGCAGCACCAGGCGGGCTGGGCTGATGCCATTTCTCAGGCAAGGCATTCATGCAAACCACTGGGAGTGCTCTGAAAAGGTGGTTTCCAGGATACTTAGTCTGTGCCTATGAAGGTAGGCTTCCACGTGGGATGGAAAGGAGGAAAAGCCCACAAATGACCTGGTGAGAGCCAGAGTGATGGGGTCAGCCAGAAAGCCTGGGTTCAAAGGCTGGCTCCGCTCCTTGCCCCTACGGGTCAGTCTCCTCACATGTAAAATAGGAATCTTCATCCCGACTCGGGGAGGGGGGGGGAGGCGGTGGTTATCGTGAGGATTAGAGAATATAACCCAGGGTCGAGCCTTTGGCAAAGAGCCTGGTCGCTGTCATACTCAGCTTCATGGAGGTCAGCAAGTTATCCAAAGTCATCCTATGTATGGGAGCCACATCCCCACATGTGTTCACACAGGTGAAGGGGGCCTGGGCTGATGGAGTGCATTGCAGAAGACAGGAACAGCCAAGTGGCTTGATTTTAGCAGGCGGCCCTTCTGTCCTCCACAACTTTGCATCCTCGAGCCTAGAGTTCATGGACCCGGGGCCCTTCTACTCCCGGACTCTCATTTCATCTTCACGCCTGGCTTTGAGCCCATTGAGCCGCCCACCCTCCAGCCCTTGGTAACCCAGGCTACACCTCTGGGAGCTGGGGCTCTTCTCGTGCAACAGGGCCCACATCACTCACATTGTTCAGTCTTCAGTTAGAACGGGTCTTCTGACTTCCTGATGCCCTGCCCATCCATCAGGTCAGGTTCACTGTGGACGGGGTGCTGTGCTTGGCACCAGGGTAGATAAAATGAAATAACGGAAAAAGTCCCCCAAGAACTCGGAGGAGAAGCCAGCCTGTGGTACTGGGGCCTGAAGGGGTAAGTCACTGGCCCCAGCTCACAAAGGTAGAATTTAAACCCACACTGATTTGGTCCCTGGTGGAGTGCTCTTAAGAACCTGTCACCTACTGGGGCACCTGGGTGGCTCAGTGAATTAAGCATGCCACTTTGGCTCAGGTCACGATCTCACAGTTCATGGGTTTGAGCCCCGCGTCGGGCTCTGGGCTGACAGCTCAGAGCCTGGAACCTGCTTCAAAAAAAAAAAAAATTTTTTTTTTTTAATTTTTATCTATTTTTAAGAGAGAGAGAGAGAGAGAGAGAGAGACAGAGCACGAGTGGGAGAGGAGCAGAGACAGAGGGAGACACAATCTGAAGCAGGCTCCAGGTTCTGAGCTGTCAGCACAGAGACTGTTACAGGGCTTGAACCCATGAATCATGAGATCATGACCTGAGCCAAAGTTGGACGCTTAACTGACTGAGCCACCCGGGTGCTCCTGGAGCCTACTTCAGATTCTGTGTCTCCGTCTCTGCCCCTCTCTGACTTGTGCTCTCTCTCATAAATAAATAAATAAATAAATAAATAAATAAACATTAAAAAGAAAAAAAGAAAAAGAACCTGTCCTCTACTAAAGGACTCAGGCTTTAATTATGGAAAGAATTTGTCCCTAACCCCAGCTCAGCTGATCTGGCGAAGGGGCCAGGTCTCCTTGGAGAGACAGCCTTGGGTTCCCGTGGGTCCGCTGGCCCCTAGGTGACTCACAGGCCGGCTGCATGGAGGGGTCTCTCTGTTGCAGATCCCCACATTACTTTCGTTAGCTATAAAAAAAAAAAAAAAAGGCTGGGAGTGGATTTAGTGGTTGTGAAATTTAAAAAGGCAAGTGCAGTGCTGGGAGGCATTTCCTTAAGCACAAAGTAATGAAGTGGCCTGCATGCCCGCCCGCATGCTGCACATGGTTAGCATTAGTGGGGACTGCAAAGCCATTCCACAGCCCTGATGGGGGGTGCGAGGGGCAGGGGGGTCCCTCTCCAGTGGAGAAGAGCCCCTCTCCTTTTTTTTTAAGGTAAGTTTTTTTTTAAAGAGGGGTTTTAGGTTCACAGCAAAATTGAGAGGTAGGTACAGAGATTGCCCCCATATCCCCTGCCCCCCACACAGGCAAAGCCTCCCTTATTCTTGCCCCAACTGATGAACCTCCACTCACACATCAGCTTCATCCAAAGCCCATTTTAGTTTGCACTAGGGTTCCATCTCAGTGCATGCATTCTGCAGGATTGGACAAATATATACTGACATGTATCATCATTCCAGCATCACTCGGAGTAGCTTCGCTGTCTAAGAATCCTCTGCTCGGCCCCCATCAAAACCTGGCAGGCCCTGATCTTTTCACTTGTCTATCATTTGGCTTTTTCCAGAATGTCATAGAGTTGGAAGTCACATAGGACGCAGCCTTTACGGATTGGCTTCTGTCACTTAGTGATATGCATTTACGTTTCCTCCCTGTCTTTCCATGGCTTGATCGCTTTTCTTTTTAGCGGAGTAATATTCCATTGTCTGAATGGACCACACTTCATTTATCAACTCGCCTACTGCGTGACCTCTTGGTTGCATCCACGTTCTGGCAAATTTGGGGCAAGTTTTGCATCTCTCCCCATTATCAACATCCCCCACCCAAGTGGGCGTTTGTTACAACTGATGAACCTACATTGACATATCATGATCATCCTAAGTTTCAGCTCCTAAAAACATCCCTCTGAAGGTTTTTGTATGGACCTAAGTTTTCAGCTCCTTTGGGTAAGTACCAAGGAGCGTGACTGTTGGGTCATACGGTGATATTACATCTAGTTCCGTAAGAAACAGTCTGTTTTCCATGCATCCTACTGCGTTCCCACCAGCAACGAATGTGAGTTCCTGCTGCTCCCCAACACTCCCAGCAGTTGGTGTCATTGGGGTCTGGATTTTGGCCAATTCTAACTCCCCTTCAGACGGGAAACGCTAGCAGAGGCAGGAGAAAGCCTCTCATGCAGGGAGCCTTTAGGGGATTTGATGGCACAAGATAGAGTCTCTTCTTGAAGTCGATCACCCCTGTACTCATTCTCCCAATACTTTGTTTATGGTTTCAAGCATTGGCAAATCAGTATGTTTACTCTTCATCAATTTCTTACATATTTACTCACTACAGGGCAAGGACGCTTCAATGAATAAAACACCATTGTGTGGAGGAACTCACACACTTGTAATGGAGACAGATACACAAACAGAAAACTGCAGTTCACCAAGATGGTTGTAAATCTGTAAGGATACACAAAATGCAGTGGGGCCCAGCAGAAGACCCAGCAGAAAAGAAGATCATGGTAGGCTTCAAGGAGGAGGTGACCTTGAGGAATGGGTAAGCCCAGATGCAAGACTGGACCTGGGAGGAACAATTGCTTGGGTTGGGGGGTGGAGTTTAAGATAAAAGAGAAAAGGGAGAGGGGTGAGTAGGAAGCCCCTGACCCATAGGAAAGCCAAAGTGAAAAACTTTTATAAGGCTAAGTACTGAATCATAGACACCCAAGAGTGCCACGTTCAGGGGTTTGTATTCTGCCTTGTAGGAAACAGGAACCATTGGAAAACTTTCGCTTTTACTCTTTCCGGGCCAAAGATGAGAGCCTGTGCTGACCATTTCAATGGGCTTTGGCTGCTGTTGCCAGCTGCCTCTTGCATGAGAAAATCTCCCCAGGTCTAACAAGACTGTGGATTCTGAGGGTCCTTTACCAAGACCTGGGCAACTTCTTGAGGCGGACTGTGGTTCCCAGACCCTCACTTGAATTCTCCAGCACCTTAGATTGCCATTCCCAAGCTGCTCCAAACCTTTAGGACTCCATCTGGGAACTGGCCCCCGGGCTCAGGGGCCCTTCCCCGGAGGGGCATTGATGGAAACATCTGCTCAGGCCAGAGAAGAGGACCTCTTGTTGCCACGTGTCATCCTTCTCTCTTTGTTTCTCTTTAAAACTGTAATTATTGTTGTTTCTTAGGGAAGACACAATGGCCCATGGAGCTGTGGAATGCTTTGGCATGACTGAGTCATTAGGGCTGGGTCCTGATGCCCCCGTGTCCCAGGAGGCCCTGGCATGCTGGTCACAGGTGATGACAGTCATGAGCCAGATCTCCCAACCTCCGGACCTAGAGGAGCATGTGTGTGTGTGTGTGTGTGTGTGTGTGTGTGTGTGTGTGTGTGTATGTGGTGGGTGGAGAGGGCAGGGTGTGGGGAGGACTGGTGTGTGTATGTGTGTGTGTGATATCTTTCTGGGCCTTTGTTATTGGAGAGATGGGCCCATATTTGGCCTTCTCTTTGGTTGCCATATGTTTCTGGGATCCTCCTCAGATCAAGGCCAATCAAGTTCAAGGCCTGGGGAGGGTGTGGAAAGAATCCATTCCTTCCCTTGTTGGCTAGCCTGCTGGGCCAGAGTTGCCTTGACCATTAGCTACTAGAAGTGCAGTGCCCAGGGCCTATTAGCTTTTTCAGGGCCTACAGAAAGGTTTGAGGCCTGGAAAATTTATTTGCTCCAAAATATGTAAGCAGCCAAATTGAATGCAATAAGTGTTTAATTGGAAGTCTATAAAACATACAGTCAGCTGCAATTCAACTCGTTTAGAATTACACACTTAATTTGGTAAGCCTGATTGCTGTAACGTCTCTCTCCTCACCCCCCAAATTCATATGTTGAAATCCTAACCCCCAAGGTGATGATATTAAGAGGTGGGGCCTTTGCGAGGTAGCGAGGTCATGAGGGCGGAGCCTTCTGAAAATTAACAAAAGGAAATTGTGTTTAAAATGGAGTCAGAAGGCCAGAAGGGGGAGCACTTGCACCCTACCACTCGTGGCCAATTGCACACCCAGCTGGAAGACAGGCACCCTGCAAGCTGTTGCTACTTTAGCTACTACTTTACCATCTCAGTAGGACGAAGGGAGGTTTCCTCTTCCCCTAGCAACAGCCCGGCCAATGAGAGACAGTCAGAATTCTGCCAATGATAAGCCAGTTTACTTGGAACTCCCAGTTTACTCCAATAGAATTTTTGTTTTCAGCAGCCCTCCCAACGCCCTCTTAGGGCAGTAAAGTGGGGTCTCCTCTTTTTTTCTCCTGACTTGCCTATGGTTTTGGGGTTGTTTGCACATCCTGGACTGTGATTCTCTGCTATTCCCAAATAAGCCCATTTTTACTGTTAAATAACTGCTAGTTTTATCTGTAAAGTTAACACCCTCATGAATGGGCTTAGTTCTCGTATTAAGGAGGTTCCCTTGCTCCTTCTGCTGAGGTTGCAACAAACTCAGAGTTGGCCATCTACATCTCTGAAGAGGGCTTTCACCAGAACCCAGCCATGCTGGTCTCCTGGTCTTGGATTTCCAGCCTCCAGAACGATGATAAATTAATTTTTGTTGTTTGTAAGCCCCCTAGTCTGTGGTATTATTCTGTTATAGCAGCCCCAATGCTCCAAGAGGCTGATTATCTATAGATGTTTCTTTATTGTGAATTAAGTCAAGCAGTTTCTTTTGAAAGGGGCGGGGTTTCCAAAGGTCAGACTATCCAGGTGGATGAATGCTTAAAATAAGTGTCCAGAGCAAAGAATGGGAGAAGCAGGGACAGCTCTGGGCAGGACCCAGGCGTTGCCATATTGGCTTTCCCCTCACTGCTTAGGATGTCAGTAGGCTTTGCTACTTTCCTCACCGTTCTTGCTATTAACATGATGGTACAGATTTTAACTTATTTCCAAATATTCACCACCATTGCTGCTGTGACCATAACACCACTACACCGTAGCCACCCTCATGGTTCCACCCCTGCCTCAATTACTTTCACCCCTGTAACTGCAACTTGTAGAATAACTACCCAGTGGCCACCATCACTTACTTCCACCTTCACCAGTACCATTGCTGTGACTAACACTGTTATTACCCTTAATTCTATTAGTTGCTCGCATTTAAATAACACTCCTTGGTTTACAGAACCCGTCATACCAATGAACTCATTTGACCCTGCTCACAACCTGGCAAAGCATCGGGTTATGGGCTGATGTGGGTCGTCTTGCCCAATGCCGTTTAAGACCTGGGGCCTCCCAGAGAGCTGTCAAAAGAAGGCTGTTCAGAATGGTGTTAAGGTTGGGCCACGTGTCACTGGCCGGAACCCAGTCACGTTTCCGACCCTAACTGTGGGGGATGTTGGAAATCTAGAGGTACACTTGGCTCTTTGTCGAGTACCAACATCTCTGCCGCGATCAGATGCTAGTGGAGTACAGAGTTCTAGAAGGGACAAGGGCCCTGGTGCCTTCCACAATGTGCGGCCGATGGAAGAGCACTCAAGGAAAGGCAAACCATAGACTGTTGGGTGAACTTCTGGCTATGACTTGGCCTCAGTTGTATTCTCTGTGTTTCTCTGTCTCCTGGCTCATGTAGCAAAACACTCAGCCATGTGTTAGGGTCCCTGTTTTAGGCACAGAAAACTGCTCAGGAAGTGGAAGTGATTGCCTAATGTCCGTAGCAAGTGACTGCTAGAATCAACACCAGAGTCCAGGTGACCTCTCTCCTAAGCGAGGTCTTAGAGCAGTAGCTGTGGCCCATCAGTCTCCCCTGTACAGAACCCCAACTTGTTCAGATATTAGAGGCCATGTACAGAAGGGGAAGTGAGGTCCTTCCACCGCCCCTAGAAAGAGAAGTATGAGTAATCTAAGAACCAACAGTGCTAATTCCATTTCCTTGACTAATAATTTTTTTTAAATCAAGGGATGGCCATATGATGTAATTCCAGCCAATAAGAACTCTGCTAGGGGCCTTCTGGAAAGGTTTCTTCACTCTAAACAGGGAGCACAAGATAAGGATGTGCTTCCTTCTGGTCTTCTGACGTTGTTATATGATACTGTGATGTTTGGATCTTCTGCAGCCATGTTGTGACCATGAGGAGACAAGCCTGAGAATAAACATCTATCTGTGAGGATGGCAGGAGAGAAAGATAGAAGCAATCTGGCTGTGCGGTGATGTCATTAAACTGCTGAATTAACCAGCCTTGGGACTGCCCTCCCTCTGGACTACTCATTATGTGACATACATATTAGTTTAATGTTTTCTTTATTTTTGTACTTTTTTTTTGAGCCACCTTTAGTTGAATCTTTTCCTTGCAGCTGACAGCAATAAAAATCATTCAGTGACAAATATTCCATTTATTCTGAGTCTTTGCACATGTTATTCCCATTGACAGAAATGAGAATATTTTCGTATCCATCTGGTGTATTCTTACTTGTCCCTGAAAATCAACTTGGATGTCATTTCCTGCAGGAACTTCCCTGAATTTTACTGCCCAAAGACTTTATCATTCCTTTTTTCTCTGTGCACCATGCCTAGTCCACACGCTTTTATTGTACTGAATATTGTATTTACAACACTCCATATTGTAATGTGTGTGTCACCCTCCCTTGAGGGCAGATGTCGGGTCTTATTTTCTGTGTTTCTCCAGCTCTTAGGACAGAACTTGGCACACGATAAACCTCACTAAATAAGTATTCAATTGAATTGAATCAGTGGCACAGTGCATGAGAAGTTCAATGAACTATAAAGCAAGAAACAACATGAGATAGTATTAAGTTGATAAATGAAGTCACTAAAGTGTTAATTGCTTCTTAATGACCTTCATTCAATGAAACAGATTCTTATTTAGCTATTGATGTAGCTATCTGTGTAGCCAATGGAAAACAGATGTTTTCTGACAGTCTTCCTCTATCCCCTTCCAAAAAAAAGTCTAAGGCCAAGATCATCGTCCAGCCTCCACACTGCCTGGTTATCCTTCTTCTCCTGGAAAGGCAGCGGGGTGTACTTCAAAGAGGACTCTATGAACATTTCCAAGAACACCTGCGTGTAAGCCCAGATCTACACTTGTTATGCATGACCCTGAGCAAGTCATATCATTCACTGGACTTTGAATCATCTGTAAATGGGGATTGTTAATTCTGCCCCAACTACCTACCAAAACTTCTTTGAGACTCCCAGGAGGCCAAGCCCACACAAGCCTCTTTGTCCGCTGTCAGATGCTATGTGTCCTTTGCAGGAAGGTTGCTGGCATCCGTCGCCCAGGCTGCTGGCAGTCCTGTGAGTTCTTGTATTAAGCATGTCTTTTTATTCTGACGCTCTGACATCTAGGGCCTTGCTGGCCGTGGAAGGACTGCCCTTCTGAGAGTCCCAATTCCTAGAGATAGTAAATGACTCCCTGAGTGTGCCTTTCATACGTCAACCAGCCAATCCAAAGCCTTTTTCAGGCTTTCACGCTCCCAGGCCACTAGCTACCTGCCCTAATCACCCCAGGGCCAGGTAGCAGATAACCAGGGGCAGCCCCTGTGCCCCAGAGCCCACTGGAACGATCTAACCTAGCCAAGTCCAAGCCGATTTACCCTGCCTCTCCCATTCCTTCTCATGATAAAGTCTCTGGCCCACATGTCCCCCCTCTCTCCATCTGTCTCCTAACTGACCCCGGTGCTTCTCGTGTGGCTCTGTGTGGTATGGAGGGGCCGGGCCCCTCCTCTTAGGAGCTATGGGTAACAAACTGTCACTTCAGGGGCCTCACCATCCACGATTAATGATAAAACTCGTGTTTAAGACAGCCCCATCAAGCAGGAAGCTGGGTGATGGGCATGGGAGCAGGTGAGAGGGAGTCACTCGCTTCTTTCTCCTGGAATTCAATCACTGAGCCTTCTCTGTGACAATATTGAAGATAACCCTCAGCGGGGACACGCACATTCTTCCGGCTCCTGCAGCAGCCCAGCCCAGGTGAGCGGCAAAGACTGGAGCGGCCGCGGCCCTTGCTTCCAGGGCCTCATAGACCATTTAAAACGCTTGGAACATTGAGAAGGAAGGGTGTGCTGGTTGTGACTTTGATCCTTCTGAATGGGTGATCCCCATCCCCAGATGTGCTCTGGAGGGCTGATTAGAATCCCCTCAACATTTGACCGGGGGTCTTGGGAGCATGAGGAAAGTGGGCACTGGAATTTCTAACCCTGGTCTTCATACTCGGAGCCCAAGGCTGTGCTCTGGACTCTTAGGCTTTCCTGGGAGGCAGGCACGTAAAGGCCTCGGGAAGGACAGGGCGTGAGACTCCTGCTGCAGCCCCGGTAGAAGGCCAACAGCAACAGCTCCCCCAAACAGATAGGAGGGCTGTTTGTGCTGGGGTGGCTGCAGGGTATTCCTGGACCCGAGCCCTGGGAACCTCCATCCTGGGGGGCGCCCTATGGCACAATGCATGGCTGGCGGGCGTGGAGGCCTGGTTGGTTTCCCTACTAGGGTGGCTGGGAAGGGGGGGTGGGGGTGGGATTTGGTCTTGCAGTTTAAGAAAGTTTTTTTTAATGTTTATTTTTGAGAGAGAGAGAGAGAGAGCATGAGCACGAGCGGGGGAGGGGCAGAGAGAGGGAGACACAGAATCTGAAGCAGGGTTCAGGCTCTGAGCTGTCAGCACAGAGCCCGACGTGGGGCTCGAACCCACAAGCCGCGAGATCATGACCTGAGCTGAAGTCGGACGCTTAACCGACTGGGCCACCCAGGCACCCCTGGTCTTGCAGTTTGAACCCTGTCCTGACCATGGGCACGGCCTTCCTGGTGTCTGGAAGCTGAGGTGGAGCTGGTTTGGGAAGAGCTTAAGCATGAGCTTTCTAAACAAAGGGCTGAGGCGGATTCACCTTCTCCTAGACCTTTGTTGTAAAGTAAATACCAAGCCAAATGGTGATTTGGAACAGTGGCTCAGGAACTGAGCTCATCTGGGCCCCAGGAGTCCTAGGGCAGAGTGAGAGGCCTCTGGTGCCTCTTGAAGTGGCTTATCCTGGCTCCCCAAGGGTGTCTTTCCAGATGCCAGCCTGGGGGTGCTCTTTGAATGCTGCCTGGAGCACTCTGGCCACTTCCCTTACCCCCAAGGATGGCTGATGTCCTCCTGGAGTCTGTGTGAGGTACAAGTGCCAGACTCGGTCCCAGGGCCAAAGCGCATCCTTGGAGGGGAATAAACACATTCTAATCAAAACAAAACACTTCCAAATGGGAGTTTCCTGTTGGAATTTCCTGGCAGCTCCCAAGGCAGTCGTGATTGTGGAAACACTCACTGATTTCTTTCTTCTCAAGGGGTGTGGAGGGCATATGACAATGATAGTCTTAGCTTCCCTTTTCTGGACAGGGACAACTGTGGTTATCAGAGGAGGCAGCCTGAAATCCGATGGTCAGATGCTATCACGGTAACCCAGCAGAACTGCTGCTCCTGGAAACGAAGAACTGCCTCCTCACTTGTCTGGACGGATGGCCTGCATTTACCTCCTCTGGAAATTAGAAACACTTAGAATAGCCTATAAGCAGAAATCTGAGCATCTTAAGTGCCGCCTACCTCATCACATGCCACTGGTGACCAAGCCCTATGCATTTACCAGC
Organism: Panthera leo; assembly: GCF_018350215.1. Taxonomy (NCBI): domain Eukaryota; kingdom Metazoa; phylum Chordata; class Mammalia; order Carnivora; family Felidae; genus Panthera; species Panthera leo. Next base: position 128,011,216 of record NC_056681.1, on the reverse strand, counting down.
TGAAACCCTTCCATGTGTCTCTGTCACCTTCCAGTTGCAGCCCGATGTCCTTGGCTCAACAAGCAGGGCCCTCCGGGATCCAGCCCCCCACCGCCCTGTGCATCTCAGCTCCTGCTTCCATATCCGTGCCTCGTGTCTCAAGCTCACCAGCGTGCTTTGTGCCGTGGTGTCTCCCTGGGATGGCTTTTTCCTATGTCTACTTACTGTATTCATTTCCTAGGGCCACCGAAATATAACTCCACAAACTGGAGAGTGTAAACGGAGATGTATTATCTCACAATTCTGGATGCTTCAAGTCTAAGGTCTGGGTGTTAGCATGCTCCCTCCGGAGGCATTAGGGAGGGTCTGTTCCCGGCCTCTCTCCCAGCTGGCTTGCTGACAATCTTTGGTGCTCCTGGAAGCACCATCCATGTGCCGTGACGCTCATGTGGTGTGCTTCCTGTGTGTCTGTATCCAAATTTACTCTCTTTATAAGGACACTCATCATTATTGGATTAGGGCTCACCTTAATGACCTCATTTTAATGTGAATCCCTCTATAAAGACACGAGCTCCAAATAAGGTCACATTCAGGGGCACTGGGGCTAAAACTTAACATATGAATGGGGGGAGGGCACAATTTAACCCCTAACACTTTCCTTTTTAAGACTTTTCTTCTTTCATCTCGTTTCTTGCCCTCTCTGCGCCCACTGGAAGAATTGGCCACCTCCTCCTTTGTGCCTCACTGGATCCTGTACAAAAGACCATCAGAGAACCTAGAACTTGGCTTTGGGGTTCTGTGCATGTTTCTCTTACTACACTGTGAGTTCCTTAAAAACAGGCAGAGCGCTTTATGCTGTGTATCCTTGGGGCCTAGAACAATGCCAAGGTGTTCAGTGTTCACTGGATAGATGGGTGATGGAAAGGGTATAGTTCTTAGTGAAGATGTGAGTTGGTTCACACTCTCCCACCTGAATTCCCTGCAAGACCCTCCCTCCAATTTTTTTTCTGCTGATGCTGCCTGCCTCCCTCTGTCAACCATTCCCACTTCTGACCGAGTAATCTCTATAAAATAGGAAACAGATCAGGTTATTCCCCAGTGTCAATGGCTTGTCATCCTTACTGACTCAATCAAAACTTCTTACATTGTAACTATTTGTTAGCAAAATTATTGAATAGATTATGATGCATCTGTTTAATGGAATCTTATGCAGTCATTCAATGTGTGAAGAGACAATCATCAGCAGAGAAAAAGCGTGGGCTGTATTCAAAATAGTGAACAATCGGCCAGACAGGATAGAGCCCAAACAACTTCCAGCAATAAGTGACCAGTGTGATAATCAACTCTCACTGTTCCTCTGGTGTGATGGGGAGAGAGGGATACAAAATTGAGTATACAGTGTGTGGTGGGCAGAACTTCACAGCGGCCCAGTGACCTTCGTCCATGGTGTTAGTCCTGGGATTACGTTATGTTATATGGCAAAAGGGAGGTTACTCAGGCGGGCCTAATCTAATCACAAGAGCCTGTAAAGCCAAGAGTTTTCTCTGGCCAGTAGTGGAAGGAGAAGTCAGAGACTGGAAACATGGGAAGAATTTGACATGCCCTTGTGCTTGAAGATGGAGAGGACTTCAGGCAAGACCTGGAGAGAAGCCTCTATATGCTGGGAGAGGCCCCTTGTAACAGCCAGAGGGAAACAGGGACCTCGGTCCTGCCATTTCCAGACACCGTAGTCAGCCAGACCACCTGAGTGAACCTGAAAGGACAGTCTCTGAGTTTGTGGGAAATTGTTACGCAGCAACAGAAACCGGTACAAAGTGGGATAATCACTTAAAAAAATGAATCTGAAAACTGGGAGAAAACCTGCCAGCACGTTAAGGGCGGTTGACTTTGGCCACTGTTTTCCTGTTTATCCATTCTTTACAGCAGTTCCCAAGTGCTTTATGATGTCCGTGCTCTGCTTCCATGACGAGCAAGCACATTTGTCTCAGCTTCCTTCTTCTTACTAAGATCTGGGCTTGTCAAGGAACAGAGGCTGATGATGTTTGAGTATTACTCAACAGATATTTGAATAACCAAATTCATCTCTCCAACCCAAAATGGGTTTGCATTTTCAGACATGACCTTTCATCCCAACAGCATCTCTAGAAGTTCAGCAGTAGTAGGCCCAGTTTACAGGGTTGGAAGTGAAGATCCCACATCATTGAGTGACATGAGCTGAGACCCCATGCCTGGCACACAAGGAATCCCTATTTGAGCCTAGGGTTGTTTGTAGACCACAGGGGCCAACACACAATACTCTTTATCTTGTGGTCTGCTTAACAGTGTTTGCTGATGGGAGCTCTGTGTCCCGCCTGGAGACAGGAGCTGGAGAGTAGAAGACCAGTCCTTGTTCTTGGGGGCTCCTAGCCTGGTGCAGACCAGCAAATCTAGCTCCATTTCCCAGCCCCCTTCGCTGCCTTTGCTCCCAAGGTCCATCCACACGCACGGGGAAACCGTTCACCCTGGTGATCCCTGCCCAGGACCTGGGAAGCCATGACCTCCAGAGGCTTGAGTTTCCTGGTATCTTCACAATGTGGAGTAGCCAGTTGTGTAAGCAGGGCCCCAGTGGCTCTGGGAGGCCTGTTGCAGTGCTTGAGAGAGGACACAGCACTGTTGCCTGACTCACCGTAACTCTATGCCTGTGTTTACAACAGATTTCAAACAATTCCTATGCTGTCGACAACCCCCTGCAAAAACGCAGCTGCACAATCCCTCCTTCCTGAGCTGACATCCCTGTTTAGAGAGGGACATCCGGGTTTTTCTTTTTTCTCTCTCTCTCCTTTAAAGTGCGACTTGCAAACAGCAGAGAGCTCTCCCAGCCCAGGGCCAAAGCCGGCCTCTTATCAGTGAGAGGCCCTGCAGGACCATTTGGAGGGTCCACTTCCTGTCCAGAGAGGAAGTGGCTAGGTCTTGACCTCGGACATACTCTCATTTCCAATCATTTTCCAGCCTGGAATGCAGTGATTCAGTTTCCATTTATAAAGTGAAATTAGTGCCTGTTGAATACTCTGCCTGAGGGAGGGGGTAGGAAGGAGGAAATGAGAGCCCCTTCCAAACAATTCTCCCTGTTCAGCTTGGAGCTGGTCTGTGGTGGAAGGATTTCCTCATGTTCAAGGTGTTAGCAGCCTCTCTCAGGAAGGACCCTGCTTTATGCTCTTCTGCGGTTAAGAAAAAAAAATAAAAAAAAAAAAGAAAGGTGTGGAGTAGCCACGTGACTTGCAGACGCTTGGCTGTAATTGAAACTCGTGTTTCTACGGCACCTTACGCTTCTCAAAGATCTGCCACACGTACTCTCTCAGCAGATCCTCGGGATACCTTTGGGAAGGAAGCTGGGAAGGCATGTGACTTTCTTTGCAAAGTGTGTGAATCCTGAGAACTTCTGTGGGAACGGCTAGGGAGACAGTGGGGGTTAGGAGACCTGGATTTTGGCCCTTGCTGGGTCTCCATTCCCTTCTGTGACTCTCAGGACTTTGGCTCACTCACCTGTGACATGGGAGGATAGCACGAGGCACTGAGAATGTGCACCTACAAGTATGAGAAGAAGGGATTAACAGTTTGGTAGCAATCATTTTGTTGCATGAAAAAATAGTTCGAGATGAGCTTCTCCCTGGAGTCCTGGAGGGAATCCTTAGAGAGCCAGGGATCAGGCTCAGTGCAAAGGCTTGGTTGACCATGAGAGAGGCTGGTGGCCAAACGTACCCCTCGGGGGATGTGGGGATGCACAGGGGGGGATGCCAAGAGGTCGCAGGAGCTCTGAAACCAAAGGCCAAAAGTCCTTGCCCTGCCCTCAAGGACATGCCCCTTGAAGGGTGCAGACCATGGCAGGGGGAAGGGCTCTGGAGAACGAGGGGGAGGCGGCCTGGTGCTGAGCAAGAAGCAGACATGAGAAGAGCGGAGAGAACCCCAGGGGCCCAGATGATAAGGGAAAGAGATTTCGGAAAGGTGGTGGCTGGGTTCTGCTAAAGCCTGCAGTGCTGAGTAACTTTCCTAAGGTTTCGTGGCCAATAAATGTAGGATTCAGGGTTCAGAGAGGTTTTTTTCACCAGTCCTTCAAATCTCACCTCCGTGCCCCCCTCTTCAATCATGTGAAAGTAAGGGTGACCGAGAAGATGTGCTTCTATGGTGTGTGTGGATTCCTGGAGGGTGGGCAACTGGAGTGTCGCTGTGGAGACTCTTGTATGGCTGCTTCCATCTTCGTGAAGGGCCAGCCGAGCAGAAGCACGGGACTACAGCCCTTCTGGGAACTGGGGGGTGCTGCATCAACACCAGAGAACATGGTGTGAGGACCCCAGGCAGCCAGAAGATTGATTCCAAGCCTAAGGGCTCTTCTAGGACTTGCTGCCTGCTCTTTGGTGACTAACATGGCTACCCTCATCCTCACTCCTCTTTTCTCACCTGACCAGCCGCTCAGAGTTGGGAGAAAGGGTTGCCAGTGAGCTGGCAGTTGGGGGACTGGGCAGGGGGTGTGTATTCAGAAGCCCAGCAGTCTTCTCCAGGGGAGACCAACCTCCCCGCTACCCCCAGGAGGAGTGCACCCGCCACCAGGGTGCAGGGGCCTTAGCATCCTGACATTTGCCACTGCATGATGTTTGCTCTCCCAGGCCTCATGGCCTGGAGACTTGTCTTCCTTCTTTTCCCTACTTCCCTTTCTATCTTGGGAAATTTTGTGTGCTCTCGAAAATACAGGTCAGGCCCCTGCTCCCTGTTACTTCTTGGCTAGCCCGTTCTCTTAAAACTTGGCACTTTCTTCCTCACTTTATTGTGATTTTATATCTGTGTCTTACATCTCCCGTTGGGTTCAGGGTGGGAAGTAAGGACTGGATCTCTCCCATTATCTACTGCTCCCCCTACCCCCAGTTCTGTTTGCTCTTAAAATTGATCAAATCAAATCAGGAAAAAAGAAAAAAAAAACCTTAACCCTGTGACTTTGCTAATACAGCTTCTGTGGGAGTGATCGCTGGACACAGAATCAGACCCAGAGCCTTGGGACATCGCCCATCCGACATCGCCACCTGCTCCAGGACCACTACTCATCATGCTCATCAGCTTGGAGCTTGAACTCTGGGCAGTTATACCCCGGGCTTCTAGGAACCAGGAAGCTGGGGTCCTACTGCTCCAAGAGAATCTGGGCTCTACCTCCAGCTCTGTACTAGGCATTCACACCTGGGGCCCATGATTCTAAGAGTAGCCGTGAACCTTTGAATGTACATATGTACATGAGTATTTTTTTTTAGGACAGAAGCTTACATACTTTCATCCAGTTCTTAAAGGATTCTGCTTATGCATCTTTGTCTGGGGCTCTTCTAAACCATTTACTTTGATCTGCCCCATTCTAGGTTCTTGAGTTTGAACTCGTGGTTTGTTCTTCATGTAAGACCGGGCCTGCTCAATTCAGAAGAAATTATTAATGAGTCACCAAGTACTATCATATTTTCCTCTTAAGTTTCTAGAAAGTGCATCCCACAAACATTTCCTGAACTCTGTAGTAGATGGTGGGGCTAGAGAGATAAATCAGACACTGGACAAACTCTGGAGTTTGACATATGGTTCAGTGGGAGAGGCAGACATATAAACAATTCAGTGCCATTGACCATAATGGAGGCGGATGGACACAAGGGAGGACAAGTTCAATGCTCCCATAGAGGGGGAGTCAGGGAGACGCCATAGAGAAAATAGGTCTTGAGCTGTCTTGAAGGATGAATATGGGACAACAGGTGGACAACGTGAGAGGATAGGCCTTCTAGTCAGAGGTATTGGCATATGCCAAATCTCAGGGGTATACAACAGTGTGGAGAATTCTAGAAATTCCCAGCACTTCCATACAGAACATGGCATGGAAGGAGATGGTGGGAGATGATATTGGAGTAGAGGCAGGGGTGGATCACAGAAGATACTTGAGAGCTTGAAATTTCTCCTACAGGATGTGTCAGTGGATTAGGATCCCCGCTTTTGAAGCACGAAGGGGATGCGGCAGAGAAGAAGAGGGTTAAGGTGGACTGCTCACTACGGGGTGTGCAATGGTGTGGGTGCTAGGGGATGCACGGCAGTGGGAGGGGACAGACGTGAGATAGTAAGAATCCATAGTGGGCAGGTCCCTTAGCATCAGTTTAAGTGTGACAGGGTGAGGGAAAAGGAGGTGTTTGGGACCCCTTATAGGTTCCACCTATAGATGGAAGGTGGAGCCATCTTCCAAAGGGGAGCTGTAGGCGGGAGGAGGGGCAAACTCCTTGAACACTTACGATCAGAGTTCAGCTTTTTGTCACACCCCCTCCAGCACTTCTGGAATCAGAATTCTTCTGATTGAACACAGGGGAATTTCTCTACGATGTGCGCATTGACAATATCAACAGGGCTCACTACACGTGCTCAGTTTCCCGGCCCAAACCGGTCGTACAGGCACCTTACAGAACGACGTTCACGTACTGAAGTCATCTTTAGCTCGTCTTTATCCCAACGTTGCCACTGTCCCAGCACCTAATGTTCACACCTTCCCAGCCACCTGAGGTGAATTAGAGGACAATTAGACAGCGAGTCATGTGTCACTTAAGGATGTGGACAGGTTCTAAAGGCTGATAGAATTTACGGGTAAGCTCTGAAGAGAGGGCTGGATTTAGGTAGCAAGAGAGGTTGAAAGGTATGGGGATGATTTACCAGCAAGATTCTGAAATGCCTGCCTTCTCCCCTGCCCACTGTGAGGGAGTGAGACAGACAGGGCTGGGGAAACCCTGGCTGCCATGATGGATGCAGGCTTTCAGGAAATGCGTCGGGGATTCCCGGGGTGATGTGGAAATCTTCTCATCGTGGCAGTCCGACCCCTGTTCTCGGCTTAGGCCTTACCTATGATTGCCAGAATTGACATTACTGACTGTTTGGTCTCTAAATTGTAAACAAAATAGATATCTTTCCAATTCATTAGAGTGGGCCAAAATCCTTTTTCTGAATATATGGAAAGGTTGAAAGATAGCCATATTCCACTATCTTCCTAAGAAACAAGAAAATAACGATATGTGTCATATCTGTGGCTGATTGCCTCATGCAGGAATGTCCTCCCAGGATATGGCTCTAAATTATTTGTGAGATGCATCCATGCTTATAAGCAGGCTTTAGTTTATTCATTTTGTAAGGCCCAATAATATGACTATATTACCATTTGTTGATCTATATTCATTTGTCCCCTTGATTTTTCCTCTCAGAACAAAATGGCTTCAAATATCTTATATGTGTCTTGTAGAATCCATCAGCAATTTTTTTTCTTTGTGTGTGTGTGTACACACATATATATAAATATGTACATGTATGTATATTTATATAAATGACTTCTGGCTCATAGAGTATAACCATCTTCAACACAACTAGGTATTGTCAAATTGTTCTCCAAAACATGTTGCATGCACTTATAATGGTGGAAATGTGTTTCTCTTGCTCGATATCATCGCCAACCCTGGATGCTGTCCGACTTTTTACTCTCACCTCACGGGTGTGAAATGGGACTCTTTCCCACTCCCACACGTCCACGTAACAGACATCATCCGTCTGAGTCCCTTTTCTGAGCACGTCTCCTGTCTACACTGGGTACATGCCATACCAGGACTGCAGCGCGTGGATGTGTTGAACTGAGTATTTATTGAGTGTTTGCTTATGCTGGATGCTCTCCTATGGTCTTTTCACAAATTACCCCTTACCACTCACACTAACCTAAAAGAGAAAAAAACTATGATCTCCATGGTATAGATTTCTTTCTTTCTTTCTTTGTTAATTCACTCAGCAAAATACTGAGTGACAATTCTGGACCAGCCACAAATGGGGTAGAACCTCAGGATTCCCGAAAGAGCAGCATCTGATGGCCCTTATGATAACAATCAGTGTCCCATTGGGGTCAATGTACCCTGAATGTCTGGTCTTGGTAGAAGGATAAACTCCGATAAAAATCTTCCACTATGGAAGCTTAAGAGCTGGATTTTCCCTGTCCTGCCCCAGTATAGCAGGGAACAGTGAATTAGGTGCTGTCAGCCGATTTGGAGTCCGAATGCCTCCTGAGTGAGTGGGTGGGGGGAAGGGAGTGGTTGAAGCTCACTTGGGTGGCCCCCGTGGGCAAGACTGCGGCCACAACCCTGACCTACTCCGCTGTGAGGGGGCTGTTGTGTATCTTCCCTCCTGCTTCCTGAGCCGTGGAGCTCCCTGGGCTCACTTCCCGGTCATCTGTCTGTTAGGTGAAGCTCTTGACATCCTTCTAACAAAGTCCCTTTGGTTTAAGCTATCCAGAGTTGGTTTCCGAGGCTCACATCAACCCTACCTGATGTAGAAGGTTTGGGCCGGGCTCTGGACCACATGGGATCAGCAGAAATGAGGAACCAGAATGAATGTCCATCCTGGGCCTGCTTTCCTCTTGGATCTGTGAGCCACCCTGGGAAGTGAGAAGCTCTTCTGCTGCTGCCTTTTTCTAGGGGTGGGTTGTTGGAGAAGGTCCAGCAATTCACCAGTAGTCTACTCGCCATGGATGGAGCCCACGTAGCCGTGTTCCTGGTTCCCTGGGCCTGTAAGGGAAATCTGCCCTTTTGGGAAGAAGACAAGCCCCAGCCATGGCTGTGAGCCCTGCCATGACTCAAGGTATGAACTTCCAGCTAGTAAAGGCTGGTAAATATCCCAGGGCATATTCCCAATGACTTGCTAAACTCAGAGAGGTTTTGTTTTATTTTGTTTTGTTTTTAAGTGCAAATAGATTTTGCACTTAAAACTTCCAAGGCAATTTCCAAGGCAAAATTCAGACCGGAATTTCCAAGGCAAAATTGTTTTCCCTTGGGATGTAAGATCGTCCCATAGGCCCATGGCCCAGAGGAAGCTCCTTACCTCGGCTCTGTGCTCACCACACAGTGTGGTCCTGGATCCCATGACCATCTCCCTTTCTCAACCTTATCAGGAGCTCCCTAAGGGCGGGAATTAAGTTGTTTCCATCTCTGTTTTCCCAGTGCCAGGCACGGATCCTGACACAGAGACTTTCAGCTGAGTGTCATTGAGACACAGGGTAACATTTGGCCTGGATGTGCTTTGCTCCTAAGGGAGGTGGTAGTTGGGAACCTGGACCTTGAGAAATTTCAGTTGGATAGACATTTGCTTAGTATTCTTAGATGCCAGCACTGTGCTGGCTGCTGGGGGTACGGGATCAAAAATGATACAGTCCTCGACCTTGAGGAGCTCATAGTCTTACAGGAGAGGCGAACAGATAAACAGGCAATTTCAACAGAGTAAGGGCTGCCACAGAGGTATCGGGAACAGATTTTCAGAGACTAACACTTCACTCGGCCGACAAGAACACGGAGGCTGAGCGGGGGGAACAGTGTGCCCACCGCTCTCTCTTCTCCCTGGTGCTATTCATGAGTTAATTGCGCAATTAATTCAAATACTTACTGAGTGCCAACTGTGAGTCTGGCGCTGAGCTTCGCGTTGGGGATGCGGACGGGAGCCGGGTGTATGCAGACACGGACCGTGTCTCTGTAGGGTTTGTAGCCTGATGGGTGGACAGGTGTGCAGAAGTGACAAATGCTATTAGGAGAGGATAGGGGGTTGAGGGAAGGGGGTCACTAACTTAGCCTGAGGGGCCTCTACATTCATTCACTCATTCGTTTCATCCCTTCCACGAACCTCAGGGAGGCTGCCCTGTGCCAGGCATTTTGCACAGTCTCTCCCAGGAGCTCAGCCTCCTAGTTTTGCACACATCCTGGCCGGAAGCTCGAGAAATAAACACCTATAGTAACAGAGGGAATTTGCATAAACAAGAGCAATCGATTCTGAAATAGAGAAATTTATTAGGACTTTTTTTTTTTAACAGGAATCTAACTGTGCATCTTCACACCTTCTGTCGCCAGCTGAACATTCCATCCCGGGCCCCAGATGATCACTCTCTTGTATTTCTGCGGTGGAGGGAACACAGGATGGCTGCTGCTAAATGTGGCATGTTTGGGAACAACGTTGAGACAACAGGGATATGAGAGGAGTGAGCTTGGTGCCATCTGCCTGAGAACCACCTGCTGGATGTGTGCTCGAGGACCAGCCTCACACTGCCCAGAGCAGCCGGTTCCCGACCCGAAGTCCTGGGGACCAGAGCTCTTTGTGGCAGGTCCTTGGGAATCTTTGATGCGATCAATGGCCAGGGTAGCCAGTGATCACACCAGGGGTGACAGGGGAGGTGCTGTGACAGAGGCACTGCTGGAAGAAGCTCAAAGCTGAGGGTAATGAACTTAACCCAGGGTCAGGGAACGTTTCTTGGAGGAAAAGGGAATTTGTGAGATGGGCAGATGACAGGTACTGAGAGTCTTCAGGGAGGAAGCCACAAGTGCTGAAGACGTGGGTGTGGGATGTTTGGCTCAGGGAAGGGTCCTAGCGGCTGCTGAGGCTGGACAAGGGATGCCGAGGGGGCTCCTGGCTTCTAGTCCTTTGCTTCCATTTTAGCCTGCATTCCGTGTGTCCTCCTCCATCTCGCCTCTCATAAGCAGACCTTTTGCCTGCAGCCCCTCCCTATCTCCTGGCCCCCTTCTTCCCCCTCTACCAGGCTCTGTGAAAAGCTTGCAAGATTCATCGAGGAGCGGAGCCTCCCCCCTGCCTTCAAGTAGCTCACTCACAGCCTAGCAGAGGAGACCAACAAGAAAGCGGCTCTTGTCAATCCAGCACAAAAAGCCGTGCGTGGGGTAGGAAGATCCAGAGAACAACTCGTTCTAGCCTGGAGTTTCAGACCAGGCTCCTAGCACACGGAATAGCCGGCTAGGAGCGTGTCGGGATGGGAAGGGGAGAGGTTTCCGAGCAGAGAGAAGAACCCATACCAAGGCCAGACCTTGGGATATTTAAGGAGTGCGGGAGGTCCGGCGGGGCTGGAGGCCGTGAGGGTTTTGTTGGAAACAGTGGGGCCGTGGGCTGGGGGCCGGTGATGGAGCCAGACGGAGAAGAACCTCATCAAAGAAAGTAACACTTCCTCACCGAGCACTTGCTGCAGGCTCTGGGGCGGGCTTGGGGCTGGTGTCCTCACCTGTGTTTGGTAGGTGGGGACAGAGTCTCCCGGCAGCTCGGAGCGGAGGCAGGATCTCAGAGCTCTTCCTGAGAAGGCCCACCACTGGCACAGACCAGCCGTGGCCAGCACGTCCGGCCTTCCTTCTGAAACTGCTGAGCCTGCCCGGAGCTCTCCAGGCGGGGTCCTCTGGCCTCTGTCCACCTGGGGACCGTGACCCGGGCTGGGTGCACGACTCAGGGCTCTCCTGCTCACCCCCACCTGCCTGCCTCTCCTTGTGGCCCCCTGGGTGCCCCGCCTGCCAGACCCGTCCTGTGGCCACCCGAGGCCACGGGAGCTGGTCACGCTTTTCCGCTCCGCACGCGTGTGTTTACGTTTCTGCCCCAGACGGCCCCACACTCCTCCCTGGCCCTGCTGGCTTCCAGAGCATTTATCAGGCCCTGTGTATGTTTTTCTTGTGTGGGATTTGAAATGATTTCTTTAAACAAGGTCTACGCTGGGATTGATTTCCTCTCTTTATTTAGAGTGGTTTGTTTTGTAAAATGGTTCTTTTAACAGTCTAAATTGTGGGAACTGGGGAGAAAAAAAGAGAACTTGCTGACTTCATATAAATACAAATTACTTTATCTGCCTTTGAAGACTCCCATGTCTCTTCCTTGGAAAGGCTGGAGCCAAACTCTTTGGGGTTCCTTTTCTCCTCAGAATTGTTACCACGAGAGCAATCTACTCACCGCGAGACTTCCATTCCAGGGCTGAGAATAGAAAGCGAGCCCAGCCTTTATACGGTGCCTTCGAGTCTTCTTTCAGAGCGAAATTCTTGCGTTAAGTTGATCTTCACGACATCAAATTCTCCTTGAGTCTGAGTTCATAGCAGCCCCGAGGGGTGAGGAGGGAAGACAAAATCCATCCCCCCCAGTTGATAGAGGAGGGAATGGCTCGTTAATCTGATGGATTATGGTCCTGGCCTGGGAGGTATCGGGTCCCCGGCTGAGTAGCTAGATCAGCCCACAGCTGATCGATCCCACAGATATTTCTAAATACCCACTATGTGGCCGGCTCTGAGCTGGAAATGACCCTGAAAATGAACGGACTCTTCCCGTTGACGGAACCCTCCTGCTTCCAAAGACTTGCAGGCTACAGTTTTCCTGCTTGTGCTTGCATGCCTCCAGTGACAGGGAGCTCACCATCTACCAAGGTAGACCGTGCCAGCTGTGGATGGCTGAGATTGTCAGAATCCTCCCATACCCTGGGTTCAAACCATCTCCCTGTGTAACTCGCCCAAGCTGCCCCCTGGCTGTTCCTGCTCCCCCACAGCCCCTTGGATCATGCCCTTACCTTCTCTGGGAGGGTCTTTGCTCTGCTTGGCTCTGACCTTTGGATTTGTTATCAGGCTCGAACCGTCCAGTCTGCTATGGGCTCTGGGCCACCTCATCCCCGGGCATTATAACTCACTCAGTTCACTGACGTTGGCCTCGCCCTGAGACCCTCAGCTTCCACCTCACATCTTTTCCTTGGGTCTTTAGGCCGGACCGAGGAACTGCATTTCACATTTACAGCTGCTCTGTTGAATTCCGTTAAGTGAGGCCCATCACCCAGCCTCTGTGCATCCTGTGGGCCCTTCACTGTCACTCAAGATTACCTTTGTCCCCAGGGTGTTCCCCCCACGTAGTGGACCTGCCCACCACCCACTTCCTTGTCCAAGCGCTAATTAAATCGTTGCGGAGCACTGAGCCCGGGGAGGCCCTCTGGTTGGCTTGCTTTGGTTCGTTAGCAAATGAACTTTGCAGCTGTGCTAGTTTCCAGGTTGTCCATAAGGAGAACATGACCTAGTTTGTGAGTTGTCTGGCTTGAATACGGGTTCATTTCAACTACTGGATCTTACTGATATCCCAGGCCAGGGAGCCCGTTAAGAAGGGAATGCATTTAAAATAACTTATTCTTAAAGCGCACATGGTGGTTCCAAAGGGCATGACACTTTCTTGGTTTCTCTCCAGGTGTTCATGAGTCGTCCGTTTATTTGTCTGTTCCAAAATAGCATTAGGGGCGCCTGGGTGGCTCAGTCGGTTGGGCAGCCGACTTCGGCTCAGGTCATGATCTCGCGGTCTGTGAGTTCGAGCCCCACGTTGGGCTCTGTGCTGACAGCTCAGAGCCTGGAGCCTGTTTCAGATTCTGTGTCTCCCTCTCTCTGACCCTCCCCCATTCATGCTCTGTCTCTCTCTGTCTCAAAAATGAATAAACGTTAAAAAAAAAAAATTCAAAATAGCATTAGGGTGGCACTTTCCTTCCCCTCTGGTAGCGTGGGGCTAGGGAGAGGAGAGTAACAGAAGACATTAGAAAAGTCGGTCATGGGCCTTGAAGCCTGTGCCGAGGAGTTCGTTAGGCAGTTCTGTCCAATTCAGAGCAGGCACGGGATACAAGTTCAACGCTTTGCTGATTTGGGATGTCTCTCTCTTTCGCATAAGGTTTCCCAAACATGGCTTACCAAGCTGTGAAGCTGATAGCCTTGGTTTCTGGGTTGCATGACCGGTAGCCCTTCTGCCCTCCTGGCTAGGGTGACCGTACAATTTCTCTTACAATCTAGCCAACTTACCCATGACTCTCGAGGCTGAGAGGGGGTGCTGGCAATAACCGTGCCGGGACACGAGGTATAGCCTAGATGTCACTCCCAGCATCGTTCTCTGTTCGCCAGCACACTCTGGGACACTCTGGAGTCTCGAGCAGGAGCAGACGGGGATCTGGTTTCACTTTGCCCCCGTGCCCGGCTGCGAGGGTGGAGACTGGGGGTGCTGAGGGTTTGGCTAAGAGGCCAGATGTTTTGGGTTTGCTCAAGCCTCCGCCGCGGTGCGCCTCTAGCCTTTCCCTTTCGCTGGCAAAGCTGCATACTTTCAGGCAAATCATTCCATGCGGCTAAAGCGCCTTCACACTCGGCTCTTTGAGACCATCCCTGGACAGGCTTTCTCGCCGTCGAGTGAGCTCTCCCCGTGGGAGGCACCACTCTTTGAACTCAAACACCTGTTTATTTTTGGACTGGAAACTAGAAACTTAGAATTCCCCAGAGCCACAGGCTCAGCTCCTTCTTTGCAGTGATAACCCGTGGAGCTTACAGAATGATAGACTCGGGAAATGTCCCCGGGGAGAGAACCCGACAGGCCACTTCATCTCATGGTCTCATGTTCCAGATGGGCAAACCCGAGTTCAAAGAGGAAGGAGGGGGGGAATTTACTTAAGAGCACACACGTTTTCATCCCCGCACCATCTTCAAGAATCCTACCACGCCTGCTGTCCCGTAAGAAATGAAGCAACGCAGTGCAAATACAAGTAAAAATAAAGAAGTAGAAATCCATTTTATTGTGTGCAGCCTTGAGTCACTCATCATTTCGAGAAGTCCCAGGGCTACATGCCGAGCCACACAACAGCTTTTAGAAATCCCACGTACCTTGTCAAGTACAAGGCCAAGGTAAAGACCACCCATTGTGGAAGCAGAGTGGGGACAAGAAATATGGACACTGGCTGTCCAAAAAAGGGACAGAAGGTTCTGGTGGCCCCTGGGATTAGTAGTGTGGCCCCTTGAGATGCCTTCTGTAAAGACACCCCGTCTTCTTTGCCCACAGTGCTCAGCGGCTTCTTGCTGAAAGCATGGCCATGGGGGGATTGTCCCTTGCTGGGACCCTCTGAGAAAGGCCTCATTTCTGTATCTGCCCAGAGGAAGCACCATGGTCTATAGAAGGAGGGTGGGCTTTGGCCTCAGATAGGCTGGGTTTGAAACCTGGTTCTTTCACCTCTGGCAACTTACTCACTGTGCCTGAGGCACGCTGTCCTCAATTTGGAAACCGCCATAATTTCCTTCTGGGTTAGTTGTGGGTATTCCATAGCGTGATGTATGTAGGCGTGTCTGATCTATGTGCCTGGTTCAGGCACTGTTTTGTTTTTTGTTCTTTGTTTTTTCATAAGGTTATGATCGCTATCAACACAGAATTTCCAAACTCTGGCACAACTGGCATTTTTTTTTTTGCGTGCGGGCGGTCCCGTGCATTGCAAAAAGTTTAGTGGCATCCCTACTAAATTTGGCATCCCCCCACCCAAAATGCAAATTGTGACGGTACAAGATGTCTCCAGACATTGCCAAATGTTCTCCAGGAAGCAACGTCCCCACCCTCCCTCCCAGTTGAGAACCTCTGCTTTGATTACCAGGAGTGCCTAACACAGTACCCGACATCACAATGTAGTGGGAAGAATACGGATTGTGAGTCAAACTGGCATGAGCTTAAATCCGGGCTCTACCAGTGACTATCGCGTGGCCTTGGACAAGACCCTTAATCAGATCTACCTTTGTTTTCTCATCTGTAAATGGGTATCATATTGGCTCTACCCACTTTGTAGGCAGTCGAATGAGATGACGCATGTGACTGTGTCTGGCCCAGAGAGGATGCTCGACATATGTTCATTCCATTTGCTTTCTTCCATGAGGTATTAACGGGGCTCACAACGTATTGGATCTCACATGTCCCTACAGCGTTTCAAGGGGATGGGAATTTCAGAATGTCTGAATCTGAAGGACGTTAACCTAGAACTACATCCAGAATGCTAAGAATCTCAGCTTTCCGTTCCAATTCTTGAAACATCACGTTTGTTGTTCAAAAACGTGCATATCTTGTGCTGTTCACTTATTTGAATGCATTTGGCAATTCCCGCTTTTCTTCCTCCTGTGGCTACGCAAGTGACTCTCCGCTGTGACCCTTTCACCTTTTAACAAATTGTGGTCGTATCTGAATTCGATGTAATAGTCACCAGAAGCCCGGGAGTACTTTGTCCAGTTTTAAGGGAAGAAGAGGCCCAGAGAGGAGAAGTGAATTTCTCAAGGCCGCACAGCAATTCCGCCCTGAACCCAGTCTTCCGGCTCCTAGAAAGCCCTCTAGCTCTGTGCCATGGGACTTGGTGGTGGCTGTGATGGGGCAGGTGGGACAGCTGTGGTGGTGGTGGTGTGGGCCCGGGACGGCAGGCAGAAAGACAGGAAGAGTATTAGCTTGCTGGGGGTGTTATAAAAAAATATCGTAGGATGAGAGGTCTACAACAGAAACGTAGGGGCGCCAGGGTGGCTCAATCGGTTGAGCGACCGACTTCGGCTCAGGTCATGATCTCACGGTTTGTGAGTTCGAGCCCCGTGTCGGGATCTGTGCTGACAATGTAGAGCCTGCTGGGGATTCTCTCTCTGCCCCTCCCCTCCCTTCAAAATAAATAAATAAGTTTTAAAGTAAAGTAAAATAAAATACAACAGAAACATATTTTCTCCTGGTTCTGGGGGCTGGAAGCCTGAGGTCAACCTGTCTGCGGGGTCAGCTTCCTCTGAGACCTCTCTCCTTGCTTGTAGAAGGCCATCTTATCGTGTCCACACACGTTTGCGTCCATGTTTCCTCTTCTTATAAGGACACCAGTTGGATTGGATCAGGACCCACCCTCACAGCCTCATTTTACCTTCATCACCTCTTTAAAGGGGCCATCTCCACACACCGTCACGTTCTGAGGTCCTGGGCACTAGGGCTCAACATAGGAATTTTGAGGGACGCAATCCCTCCCTAAGGGAAGGGAGAAGGGAGTCTGCGAAGATTATAGGAGGGAGCTGTGAGGGAGGAGACTGAGGAGGTGTGGGACACAGACGGCCGAGGTGTGCAAAGCCCAGAGGAAGGCCACGTTGCCTGTTCCTCTATCAACCTTTCTCTGGCCTTCCCAGCCACTCGCTCACGTGGTTTCTGTCTCCCCCCGCCCCCACCCAACCTCCGCTGCTTTTGATTCTCTCTCTCCAGAACCTTCTCAGCCTCATCCTTCGTAAGAAAGCAGAAATCTTGGGCAAGTGGGAGGTGATGAGAATTTTTTATGGGGATTTTTTATGTTTTAGTGAGAGACTCCAGGTTTGAACCCAAACCCACTGTAAGTACGCGATGCTCCACTGAGAAGCAGGGCTCCCCGTCTCCCCGCAAAATGGTGCCGGCCTTGTCCCGTCTGCCTGAGCCTCTTTCCCCGGTTTTGTCTCTGGGGTCTCTTGGCCTACTGCCTCGTGGTTTGGAGAGCATGACGGCGGTGTCCTTCCCACTGCCAGTGGGTGTGGGTGTGAGCTGCTGAGCTCTGCAATTTGCATCATCGTTGAGGGCACAGAGCCCCGGGGCCAGACTTCTAGAAACATCCTGGGAAAGAAGTGAGCCTCGAGAGGTCCTTCATTTCCTGGACTCGGTGCCCAGAAGTCAGTGCTTCTCAGAGAAGGAGGGAGCATGGTCAGCCAGTGAGAGTAGAGATGTCTCTAGAGGGCAGGTTTGGGCTGGACCTGAGGACTCGTGGTCCCCAGGGTCGCTGAGAGAGGAGCAGGGAACAGAGAGAGACGGGTGGGAAGCTGAGAGGGTGAGACTGTGCAGGGGGCCTGTCCAATGTGCCCAGGCTGCCCTGAGCAAGTACCACAAGCTGGGTGGCTGAAAACCACAGAGATTTATCATCTGCAGGCCCAGGGGCTGGAAGTCCACGCTCCGTTTGCGGGCAGGGCCATGGTCGCTCTGAAGGCCCGAGCAGAGAATCTGTGCCCTGCCTTTCTCTTAGCTTCTGGTGCTGTCACAGTCGCTGGCATTCCTTGACTTGTAGACCCTTCACGACAATCTCTGCCCTCGTTGTCATGTGGCCTTCTTCCCTCTGTGACCATGTCCTGTGTCCTCAGCTCTTCTTACAAGGACGCGGGTCACAGAGGACTTAGAGCCTGCCCTACTCCAGTATGAACTCAATTTAACTAGTTAAGCGTCCAACGACCCTATTTCTAAGTAAGGTTACATTCTGAAGTTCTGGAAAAGACAGGACTGTTGAAGGGAGGGGGGCCCAATTCAACCCCGTGGAGGGTCAAGGGAGCAAGGTGGCTTCAGGACGTGTAAGCACAGGGTGATGGAAGACAAAGCTAAAATCGACACCAGCCCCTCCCCCCGCTGCCCCGCCCCAGGAGCTTGGACTTTCCGTGGCAGTAAGTGAGCACCTTCACAACAGGGACAGATGCTGTAAGAAAGGTCCCGGGGCAGGGGCAGCTCTCTAGCATTCTTTTTTTTTTTTTTTTTAATGTTTATTTATTTTTGAGAGAGAGAGCGCGCGCACGCAAGCAGGCGATGGGCAGAGAGAGAGGGAGACACAGAATCCAAAGCAGGCTCCGGGCTCCGAGCTGTCAGCACAGAGCCCGACGTGGGTCTCGAACCCACGAACCGTGAGATCAGGACCTGAGCCGAAGTCGGACGCTGAACCGACTGAGCCCCCCAGGCGCCCAGTGTCCTTGTCATTCTTTATGAGAGGTGGAAACTGGAACGTAGCCTCTAGGGAGCGTCGTGGAGCAGTCTCCAGGGCAAGCTTTGTGGCTCCGGGTGAGTGGGTGCCCCTCTCTGGACCTTCCTAGTCTGGGGTTCTGGGCATGGCTTCGAAGGTTCCCCTCCAGTCAGGCATTAAAATATGTAAGTGCTGAGACCGTGCCATTTCTCATATGCAGCGTGCTTTACTCGTACGAAGTCCTTCAGTACATTTCACCTTATTTAATTCTCTCATGCTCGTGGGGTCAGCGGGACAAGAGAAATACATTTCACAGATAGAAAGCCTGAGGCCAAGTGACTGAACAGAGGCCCAGCCCTGAGCAGATCAAAGTATTTGAGGTTAAGCACTATGCTGACTTGGTCCACTGTCCTAGGTCTCCAGGCAGTTCCCGGTTAATGAACTCATTCGACAGCTATGTGTTGAGTGCACGTTATTCGCTGAGAGCTGTGCTCAGCATTGGGGGCCATGGAAGTTAACAAACTGACAAAAAAAGAGGAGAAAACCAGTGATAAACAGATGGCACGTCAGATGGGGAAAATAAGGCGGGATGAGAGGGGTAGGGACTGTCTCAGAGCTGGAAGGGGACCGCTACTGTGTATAGGGTGGACATGGGGAATCTTTCTGCCAAGGTGATATTGGAATGGAAACCTGAAAGGATGTGCGGGTGTAAGCCATGTGGCTGTAGGAGGAACAAGCATCTTGAGGGCAGCAAGCGGAAAGGCCCCGAGGTAGGAGCAAACTTGATGTGTTCAGAAATGTAGGGAGACCGGTAGGCACACATTTAGATCCCATGGTTGAGAACTCCTGGGTAAATCAGGTGCATTTTTACTACCTTTTCCAAACACCTTATATTTTGAAAATATAAATATATCCCCCATTGTTTTAGAATTATACAACCGTAAGATGTTTGTTGCCCCCTGGTACTCTTCCTTCTTGAGACTTGGCCGTGGTCCATCACATGGGAGGAGGCCAAACCCTGACGAAGGATTCCTGGGCAGGTCTGAGTAGAGGACATAAGGAAGACCAAGCCAAAAGGGGTATGAGTCTTCTGTGATTGGTGTCACGAACAGAATTGCACAGGGAATAAGTGCCAACAATTGTCCTGATGGCTGTCTAGGGGGGCTGACCATGAACCTTGGGGAAAGACAGATGGCACAGAGAGCTAACATCCTTCTAGGCTGGGCTGGGAGGAGGGAATCCAGTCCCGCTCGTGAGACCCCCTCGATCTATCATGGTCCATACCTGGGCTCTTGAATAGGAGAAGGGCCTCCTTCCCCTTTTTGGAGTAGAATTCGCTGAATTCATAGACTTTGTTCAGTGCTATAGAGATGTGGGGTTGAATAAGAGAATCTGAATGACATCAATTAATTAGTGATGAACCAATATTTATCAAGCTTTTCTCGAATGTCAAGCTTGGATTTTGGAGCATTGAGAGATACAGAGATTAATAAAATCTGTCCTCTTTCCCGGGGCTTATAGACTAGCTGGAGAGACAAGATTTATGTCCAGGAAAGGTGAAAGGGCGTGGAGGAAAAAGCATAAAGCAATCTGAATTACCCTTCCTTTGCAGACGTGTGCTTCTCAGTCCTGGCTGTGTTAAGGACTCACCTGGGGGCTCCTTAATGTGGCTGCACGACGCACTCACCCCCAGTGATGGGGAAAGAGGGACCTACGTGTGTCCTAACCCCTGGGGTGGGCGGACTCACCCATGGTCTCCATGGTTGAGACCTCCTGGGTCTGGCAAACAGTCAGAGGCTCTGGCATGGAGGGCTCTGGCAAACAGTCATTTGAGGGGTGACAGCATCTGTGCCTGAGATAGGGCCTCAGGTATCGAGCCCCAGGTAAGTGGGGATGTCCAGATCGGAGTCAATGTCAAAGTGGGACTAGGACCCAGGTCTGCTATCAGTTTTCTTCCTGTTCTTCCAGACCTGCCTGTGGTCTCTGACGCCTTCTGATCGGTTCTCGGGCATCATAGCTCTGTCCACCCCGGGTGAGCTCAGAGTTTGGCTCTCAGGTCTGTGGCTGGAGGCCACAAGGGGGCTGCTGACGCTGAGTCCTTCCTTTATTACTACCTGGGAGGGCAGGAAAGGGATGTGGGGCTGGGGCAGAGGGACCGTGATCAATGGATGGGTGGGGGGGAGGGGGGGGACAAGGACAGTCGCAGCTGACACCACAGTGACATACTTGGAACACTGCTTTCAGTCGCTGAACTGAGACCAGGGCAGTGAAGAGACCCAGAGACATTGCCCTTGGAGAACTTTTGAAGGGAGAGGGGGGCTTCATCCTGGAGTGGAGGAGGGATGGCAGGAAGAGAGACCTGCCTACAAATATCCGTCAGCGTGGAAGGAGCACAAGGAACTTTGTGTTTTGTACCTTAGAGCTTCGCGTATGGCTCGGCTGCCCCGGTGGGACCAGAATTGCTCTAAATAACGGTGATCTCCCAGGTGTCACTATGTGTCGTGTGCACTTTCCATCCATTAACTCGTTCAACTTTCCCTGCAGTCCTATCGGGTAAGTGCTATGATCGCCCCCATTTTATAGATGGGAAACAGAGGCACAGGGGGCCATCAACTTGCTCAAGGTTGCACAACACAGGGTGGCTCCGGGGTCTGAGCTCCTGCAGCACACGAAGAGAGTGTGAACAAGAGGCCCTCTGAGGTTGTCCCGTCCCCGAGACTTTGAGGTTTTAGGGAGTTCCCTGCCGGGACCATCCTCCTGGGATTTACTTCTTGCGGCCCTTGGGTCATGCTCCACCTAGAGCCAAGGAGACAGGACACAGCTGACTCATTCTTTCCCAGCTGTGCAGGCTGGGAACAGAGCCAGGTCCCTCATCCAGCCTGGTCACAAGTGCTGGTGGGTGCGGTGTGGCAGGAGGTCAACAGCTGGGATGAGGCCTCCGGGGCTGACCTCTGGGGATGGCAGTGGGTCCACGGGAATCCACGCCCCGGGACCCTTCGGAGAGGGGTGGATTTGGGGATAGGAAAGAAATGCAGTCCTGAGGGCAACGAGGCAAAAGCCCGGAGCTGAAGAGCCCCGTGCGGGCTTCGCTCGGGGCCGGGCTTGAGCATGGTTGAGTCGGGTCCACGTCGGTGATCCTCCCCGAGGGCTGGACTGGGGCTGCCAACCAGCCTTCCCAGCGTTACTTATTCCGTCCACATTTATTGAACGCCCTGGAGGTGCCAGGGAGGGAGAGGTTCCCCTGCCAGAAGCGCCTCCGGCTGAGCGCTTCTCAAAGGCGTTCTGGGTGGAAGTCCCCCGCAGCAAGCGTGGTGGCCCTAGAGGGCCGAAGGGATCAGTAGCCTGGCACGTGGGTACCCCCTGGGAGGCTGTGCTCCAGAGGACGGACCAAAGTGTCACGTTTCAGGCACTCCCCGCCCATCGGGAGGCAAGAACCCCTGCTCCCCAGACAGGCAAAGCGATGCCCTTCAGGGTCATAACCCTCCAGCCTGCCTCCTCCAGGATTCCCTCAGGTTGTGTCAGCCTTCGGCAACCTGCCGGGATGGTCCCCTGCCCGGGCCACCCTGCTCCAGATCATCAGGGCCCGACTCTTGTGGGCCCTCGGAGACCAGCTAAGGTGTCACCTCTTGCAAGGTCCCTTCATCATCCCACCGCCCAAGATTGGCTCTCGGGAGTCTCTTACCATGTGGCCCTGGTGGGTCGTCCCGTGGCCCCTGAGGACAGGGCTGTCCCTCGTTTCTGGCACGCTAGCCCCCGCAGAGGGGTTAGACAGGACCACGATCTCTGTTGTGGTTCCTCACCGTGGTACAGCACCTCACAGTTTATAACGTGCTCCGGACTCATTCTTGTGCTTGAGTTTCACAGGACAGTATGCATGCTACTGTTTCTATGCCCAAATGTGAAAACTTGGTGTCACGGAGGAAAGTGACTCGACCAGGGTCACTCGGAGCTGGGCCTGAGCCCAGGTGAGCAGGATCCCTGAGCACTACTCTGGGGGGCACTCAGCCAGGGGCAGGGGCAGGGGCAGGGGGGTGCTGCAGGTGGAGGGCACCGAGGACTAGGAGAGAGTTGCCTCTGGAAATGGAAATCAGCCCAGTGCTTCTTCACCATTTGGGGAGGCAAAGGCAGGAAGCTGTCCCCTCTGAGGTGGAGTTCTGGGAGGGGCGGGGCTTGCTTAGCGGGGACTTGCTCTCAGGCAGGTCCCTACCTTCCAGGCACTTTCCTCCAGGTCCTGAGCTTTGTATCTCAATCTCTGACCCCCACGTTCCCTGGGTCCCACCGACTTCTGACTGGTCCCACTCCACCCATCGCCTCTCATTGTCCTGTCTTTGATCAGCTTATTTTCTCTGCCTGGAACCTCTTTCCTCTACTTTTCTACTCTGTCAGCCTAGCATAGACTCCTCTTGCTGTAGGTCTCTCTTCACCCCAACCTCCAGAGCACTTCGTAAACCCCTCCACTGTCAGATGCGCTTTTTACTTTACTCCCCGGGGTCACATGTTTGTGTTTGGCTCTCTCCCCTAGACCATGGTGTCCCGGAATCCCGAGTCAACCTGATATTTATTCCTGTACACCCACACATTACCTGTTACGTAGCACATGCTCAGCTGGGGAATGAATGAATGAATGAATGAATGAAGAGACTGGACTGAGTTCATCTCGGGTCCTCCGCAAGTGCCGAAAGAAAATCGCACATGTGTCCTAATCTCATGACGTGGGGTTTCTGCGTAATTTGCACAAATAAAGCGCTCTGCCAGGTCCTTGGCAGCTTGGGAGAACTGCCCGCTGCCCACCACCTCTGGCTTCTGGAGAGGAAGCCCAGCTCCGCCGTCCCCAGGGACTAAGTTACCTCGCCCACAGGGTCCCTTTCTTACTGTGCAGGAGAGACACAGTCTCTGTCCATGCGAGTGGCTGGCCTGTCCACGTGGCTGGTTCCAGGTGCCATCCGTGTGACTTTGACCTCATTCTCGATATGATTTTCATCTTCCAGCATCTGCAGTCAGTATACGTGTATCATTGGGAGACGGGCATCATCATCGTCTCCATTTACAGGTGGAAACCGCAATGGTCAGGAGACTAAAGACAGGGCGTGGCCAGGTCGTGGGTCTCCAAACGCCCCAGTTACACCTCTGGAGGCCGGCCTTTGCCTGGTGCACTTCAGGGCTCCAAAGCCCCAAAGATCTCGATCTCTTCCAACCAGTGATGGCCCAGATTTGCATCTTCCTTTTCAGAATGCCTTTAAAAATACAATTAAAACTCAAAAAGCTTCTTACCTGAGCCTGCCAATATCGTTCCCTTATTCTTTCCTGGCTGAATGATTGGGGATGATGTGCAGCCTGTCCCCTGGGCAGCTGGAATGGTAGGGGGTTTTAGCTGAACGGAGCTCGGGGCTGGACTGAAAGCCCCAGAACGGACTTCTCTTGATTTCCCCAGTACTCCCTGCCCTGCATCTCTTAAGGGAGGTTTTGTGCAGAAAAGTTCCTTCTCTTTCGGTATTAGACGCTTGCATGAGAGAAGGGATAGCCAAAATCCTGATACCAAAGAAAGCAGCCAGCCAGTCAACCCCTGTTATTCCTACTAATCGAGAAGGAATGCAGTGTGAGTTGGTGGTTCCTGAGCTTGTCTGATTATAAAGGTTCTGCTCGATCAGAACCTTTCTAGGAGGAACCTGACACATTCATTTATTTACCTATTTATTTACTGTAATTTTTTTTTTTTTTTTTTTTTTTTTTTTTTTAGAGAGAGACAGAACAGGGGAGAGGGGCTGGGGAGAGAGAGAGAGAGAGAGAGAGAAGAGAGAGAGAATCTCAAGCAGGCTCCATGCTCAGTGTGGAGCCCTAGGCGGGGCTCAATCCCATGACCCTGGGATCACAACCTGAGCCAAAAATCAAGAGTTGGACATTCAACCGACTGAGCCACCCATGCCCCCCCTACAATTTTCCATTTTATATTTTTTAAATTTATTTATTTATTTTGAGAGAGAGAGAAAGCACAAGTGGGAGAGGGGCAGAGAGAGAGGGAGAGAGAAGCCTAAGGAGACTCCACACTGTCAGCACAGAGCCCACTGTGGGGCTCGAACCCATGAACCATGAGATCACGCAATTATGACCTGACCTGGAACCGGATGCCCAACCCACTGAGCCACCCAGGTGTCCCCCAAACTTCCACTTCAAAATAAGAACCTTCCTCCCGCAATATGTACCATTAAGTGAGACCCAGAGGAACGAAGGTTGAACTAGAGAGTCCATTCATAGCACCTTCATCTTGGGCTTGAGAGAACCTCAAGGAACCTATTACATCGACGGTTTGGGAAGATTGAAAGGTAAAGAACCCAGTGAATGCCAAGGAATGCCTCAAAAATGCTGAAGGTTTTCCTCCTTCCATTTTAGTGTTATTTATTATCTTACGAGCATTTTACTAGCACTTACCACGACCCAGACGTTATGCCTTACAAATATTTGCTCCTTTCATTTCATAGAGGCCTGCAGAGACCCAGTGAGGTTAAGTCACTTGCCCAAGTCACACTTGCCCAAGGTCAGCTGTGAGCCGTCTGGCTCCGGGGTGTTTGATCTAAACCACTAAATTATATGTGTTTTTAAGAATCTCTTTTCATTGGACCGCAGGGCAAATTGTCTCTTCATGATCGTTTGAACGATACAGC
Source organism: Panthera leo (assembly GCF_018350215.1). NCBI lineage: Eukaryota > Metazoa > Chordata > Mammalia > Carnivora > Felidae > Panthera > Panthera leo. Next base: position 127,986,262 of record NC_056681.1, on the reverse strand, counting down.
AGCCTTGTCTGTGTGATTTCCAAGACTTCGCTGGTGGGTCCAAATTAGCCGTGCTGTTACCGTATGTGGAGCCTGAGCTGACTTTCCCTTTTGATGGAGAAACAGGACTATTGTTAACGGTGATCCCAGATGCTGCGTGGAAGCTTGAAAGAGCAGGTTTGGATCCCTTTGTTTCTTACCCCAAATGTTGAAACAAACCTAAGAGCTCTGTGGATTCCTGACAGTTTTGAGTCTCTCCGCATTTCAAATATTTCAGACCAGCTTGGGAGCAAACACATGATATTCTTCTTTCTCTTGCAGAGTTTATTTTTAAAGCATGCATCTGGCTGCTTTTTCGTTTCCCAGAAGGAGGAGGGAAATTGCTCCCCAGAAGGCGGGTGGTGGATCGAAACCTCTCCTGGAAGGCAGGAGGCAGTTCTATCGGGGTCTAGTGCCTTAGCGGATGTGGCACTCAGCAGGTGTTGTCCCTTAAAGGGCTAATCCCTTAATGGGGCTTGTCCCTTAGCCTCAGTCTGAGAGCTGGAAGAACCCCGTGGCCCACAGGGCTCCTTGCACGTGGACATGAAAGAAGTTGGTTATTTGAATGTGTCCATCTTCCCCGAGGAGCGGTTTACTTGCCCTCTGATCGTCCCTGGTCAAGTCACATGGAGGAAGCTCTTTCTGGCTGAGCGAGCCCCTTGTCACAGTGCCACAAGCATTACTGAGCACTTGCCACATGTCAAGCCATGGGCTAGGCATGACTACACCCAGCCATGAAGTAGGCATCATTATCCCCCATTGTTCAAAATCAGAAGCTTAGGCCACAGGATCTAAGTTCCTGTAGCTCCTGAGAGCAGAGAGGAGAAAGGGGATTGACTTTGACAACAACACTTCTGTTCGCTGCCCCCTTCGATGTGGTGAGGAGTCATTCCTACCCATCATTGTAACACAGCACCCTGGGCCATCTCTGTGGGAGCAAATGAACGGGAAATTCACATGGCCCAGGACGATTTGTAGTCTGAGATGTTATGTCTTAGTTATAAGTGTTGCTTCGTGATTCTCCTGGAGGAGACTGAGTCCCACAGAGAAGTGCAAGCAGTGAAATTCAAATAGCATTTTGGGATTCCGAGGACACGTTCACCAGTGGCCTCAGTCAAGAGACATCGTGAGACCCCAATCAGGCGGTTGATGTTAACCGAGTGGCATCTTGCAGTTGCTGGTTCTTTTCCCCCGGGGAGCTGGTGCTGAAACTTTTGTGGGGAGCAGAAGGCAAAATAGCTCGGGCTTGAGATACGGTTCTACTCAGTGCCTCTTTATCCCAACATCACGGCATCCCCCTGGCTGTCATCCTTGAACTGATGGACCCTTAAAGAGTCTTTTGTCTCCAGGCTTGTCCTCTAGGCACTTTCGATGACATTCGTGCATCCAGTTCAGGTTTTAAGTCACTAGCATGGAGCACATGGCCCCTGAAGATTTGGCCCGCTGTTGTGGCAGAACACCTGGTCTCCTGCCACCTCCTCACTCTCTCTGGGTCCCCGCCACGGTGGACTCTCCCCTGTTTCTCAGACATGCCGTACCCTTTTAACGCTCCTATAGTTTTGCACTCGCTGTGCTTTTGCCCGGGAATGCCCTGCGAGCAACTTGCTACCCAGTGAGCTAGTCATGCTTAAAAATGACCAAAAGACCCCTCTTCTTCTGCTTCCCCAGGAAGAGATCTTATTCTTCCCTCCCTCTCCAAGATTTATCACTCCAGGGGCACCTGGGTGGCTCAGTCGGTTAAGCATCTGACTCTTGGTTTCGGCTCAGGTCATGATCTCATGGTTTCATGGGTTTGTGCAAACAGTGGGGAGCCTGCTTTGGATTCTCTGTCTCCCTCTCTCTCTGCCCCTCCTGCACTTGCACCGTCTCAGTCTCTCTCAAAATAAATAAATAAGCGGTAAAAAAAAAAGGCTTATCATTCTGTGTTGTGATGATTGCTTTAGGTAATGTGCCTAATTCCCTGTCCCTCTGGGAGTGAATCCCCACTATTCCTCACATGGCCTACCCCAAGGTTGGTGCTTAGGAGCTCTCTTGGAAAAGGAGTGAATAAATGAATGAGTACGTGAAGAAATGAACACAGGACGAGCAAGGTGTTTGCAGGAGAAAGGCAACATCAGGAACGGTACTAAAGGCACCGATGCTCAGCAACATGACATAGTTTCTTATTTAAACCTTACAATAATCCCATGGGGTAGATATTATACCCATTTTGTGGATAAAGAAACTGAGGCTCACAGAGTTTAAATTAATTGTTCAAAGTTTCCACCTAGTAAGTGATAGAGCTGGGGAGCAAATTCAGATTCAGGTGACTCAAAAGTCCCATCTTGTAATCAACTTATCTTTGATTACCTGCCTGGCTCAGCTCGATCCCATATTCCCTGTCTGTGGGTGAACCGGGTCACATCAGAGAAGACAACAGCAGCCCTTCAAGGAAAGAGACAGAGGGCAGAGATGTCTTCTTTTTCTCAATGGATCGGTAGTGCCCTTCTTAGACTTGGATCCATGGGCCCCATCTGGGACAAAGATGTGCGGTAAAGGTAGAGGGAGGGAGTGGACAGGAGAGGAGGGGTTTGCAGGAGGCCATCTGCTCCTGGCAGTTCACTGGGATGTCCTCCACTCCCCCAGGAACTGCACAGCCTGGAGTGCTGGGGAACCTCCCCTCAGAGAAGCACCCACTTGATCAGAGACTTTTCTAGCTGGGGAAATTTATTTCCTCTTCTTGCCGTATGAAAATGCAAATTAGGATCTCTTTCTGCAGTGTCATTGGGCTTGATTTCCTTATGGGAATCCCCTTAAGAACAAAATAAATGAGTACCAGGGTATTTCAAAACCGTGCAAGGGTGAGTAAATGTATGCTAAGCCCGAGAGAGTCAAGAAGATATTAGTAGAAAGTGGCTGAATGGCATCTCTCCCGAGTCCTGTCTCCCAGAGACTGGCCGTCACCATTTCGTCTTCTCTCTGGGAACACAGCCAGACATCTCTCTGCCTCCCTTGCAGCTAGCAAGTGCCACAGGACAGAGTTCTAGCCAATGGGATGTCAGTGACCCTTCCAGCCCTGGCCATTGAAAAACAAAGCAACACAAAACAAAGAAAACAAAACAAAACAAAACAAAACAAAACAGAAGAGTCCTGTATGCTTTCTCCCTAAGCCAACAACCCTGGGGGCTCAGTGTTGAAAGTGGGTCACAAGATGGAAGGAGCCTGGGTCCTTGGATCACTCTGTGGAAGACAGATGTCCTCTCATCAAGAGCCTGAAGTCAGGGACTGTGTCTTGATTACCTCTGTACCCCAGCGTTCACACAATGCCTGGTGCAGAGGGGAGCTTGATAAGTGTTTGATGAATAACCAAATTGTATGGAGATCGCACAAAGGATCTTCACATCTACGTTATGTTTGATCCTAACAACTATGTAAGAGCAATGCTACCATGGTTTTTATAGACCTTGTCACCAAGACTTAGAGAATGAAATGACGTACATTGCTAATAAATGCTGGACTTATTCACCTGGCCCCAGACTGTGGCCTATAGGGTAAAGCTGGTGTGATTTTTAAAAAAAAAGTTTTAATGTTTATTTATTTTGGGGAGAGAGACAGAATGAAAATGGGGGACAGAGGGAGACACAGAATCCGAAGCAGGCTCCAGGCTCAGAGCTGTCAGCACAGAGCCCCATGCGGGGCTCGAACTCATAAGCTGTGAGATTATGACCTGAGCCGAAGTCGGAAGCTTAATTGACTGAGCCACCCAGGCGCCCCTAGCTGGTGTGACCTTTAATCCATGACTAGCAACAAGGCAGTTCTGGGCTTTGATCCTGGGAAGCAGATGGGAATTGGCCAAAAGGGAAAGTGGTCCCAAAGACAGTGACTCCCACGCCTTGGTCTTTATAAAACTGCCAGGCACCTCAGAATTACCTGGGCATTTATAAAGTGTAGCTTTTTAGGCCCCATTTCTGGAGATTCTCTTATACAAGGTCTAGAATGAGGCTCTCTGGACTTTACGTTTCTAAAAAGGCCTCTGAAGGATTCTATATGCAGCCTGTCCAGTAACCAATTTGTAGAGGAGGTAGGCATGCCTGTAGCAGTCAGACAGGACTCGAAATCCCGGCTCTGCCATGTACCCGTGGTAGGACTTTAAGCACGCAATGTGACCATGCTGAGCCACAATTTCCGTGTCTGTAAACTGGAGGTCACAACTCCATCCTCACTGGGTGGTTGCAAGGATCAGATGACACAGTGCACATAAAGCCCCCGGCGCTAGGAGGCATGTCCTCTCTGAGGGTCTCTGGGGCCCAGTCCGGGCACTCCTCCGCTTCCTGAGCTCTCCAACCCACTTCAATTTCCTTAACTGTGAAATGGAGATGACAGTATATAACCCACGTGTCACCCCCATGGAGAGGTCCTCAATGACTCCAGCCGGCTGTGGCCCCTGTCCTTTAAGATTCAAATAAGGTTTGCCTTAGGCTCTTGGTGGATGTCCTTTGGCAGACTGAAGAAATCCCCTTCTACTTCTGGTTGGCTGGGTGTTTTTAAATGAATGGATGTGTCATTTTGTCAAATGCTTCTTCTTCATCCATTGATACTGTCATGGGAAGTTTTTCTTTCAGATGTTAACATGGTAAATATCGTATTTATTGTAAATATTTTGTTGAGGACTTTTGCATCTGTGTTCACGAGAGATATTGAGCTCTAGTTTTCTGTCGTAATACTTTCTTTTCCTGGTTTTCATACCAGGGTAATGGTGGCCTCATAAAATGATCTGAGGATGTCGCCTTTTACTTTCTGAAAGAGGCTGAAGGGTCGATTTTATTTTGTCTTTATTTGGTAGAAATTGACGGCGAAATTATGTAGCCTGGAGAGTTGTTTTTCGTAACTATAAAATACCTTTCTTTAGCAGTTATGGAATTATTCAGGCTATCTATTTCACCTTGGGTAAGTTTTGCAGTTTGTATTTTTTGAGGTATTGGTCCATTTCATCCAACTTGGCAGATTTATGTGACTAGAGTTACTCATACTGTTTCTTTATTCTCTTTTCCATGTTTGTGCTATCCTGGTGCTGTTCCCTCTTTCATTCCTGATGTTGATAGTTTGTGCCTTCTCTTCCATTTCCTTTACCAGTGTTTGTAGAAGTTTATGAATTTTGTTGATCTTTTCAAGACCCAGCTTGGTTTAACTGATTTTCTTATTACTTTATGTTTTAATTCCATTGAGTCTGTTGATTTTTGTTCTTCATTATATTCTGTCTTCTGCTTGTTTTGAGTTTATTTTACTCTTCCTTTCCTAGCTTCCTAAGGTGGAGGTTTAGATCTTTGATTTGATATTTTTCCTTTTCTTTCATGTAAATGTGTAACACTATACATTTTCCTCTTAGTACTGCCTTAGCTGTATTATTTGAATTTATACAAATAATTGTATAAACATACAAATAATTGAATTTGAATTTGGTTCAAATTTTGATATGTTGTATTTTAATTTATGTTCAATTCAAAATATTTTCTAATCTCCCTTGATACTTCCTCATTGACCATAGATTATTTGGAAGTATATTGTTTAATTTCCAAGTGATTGGAGATTTTCCAATTATCTTTCTGTTACTGACTTCTAGTTAATTTCAGCATAATCAAAAGACATAGCAGTATAGCTTTAGTTCTCTTGAATTTGTTAAGGTTCTTGTTTAATGACCCAGGGTAAGGTATATCTTGGTGAGTGTTCCTCATTTGAAAGGAATGTGCTTCTCATGTTGGGTGAAATGTTCTATAAATGTCATTTAGATTCACTTGATTGATGGTCTGGTTCAGTTCTTTAATAGTCTTGCTGATTTTCCATTTAATTAGTTCTATCGATTATTACTGAAAGGAGTTTTGGAGTCTAATAGTATAATTTTACCATGCATTCTGTCCAGGTTTCACAGTTGCGTTCAGTGGGAGACAGAGGGTGGACTTTGCTTATTCCTAATTATTCAGAACTGAAGCCGATTTGCCTCTTTACCTAAATCATATTTGTGCCTACTGCTGATTGGCTGAGCACATGTCTCTCAGGAGAGACATGTCTTAGTAATGAAACATCTGACTCTCTTCACTTTCTGAATGCCTAATCATACGACAAGGTTTGAAAAGAGCCAGTTAGAAGCTTGCAGTATTCAAGCTTCATCCAGAAAGGAGGTTCCTCACACACATGAAAATGGTCTACATGTTCATGGAAGAGTCCCCACGTTCGAGAGAGACTTTCCATTGCAAGGGTCAGGGATCAGGAGAGGTACCCGAGAGGACAGGACACCTGAGTGAACTGCAAGACTGTTGCAGGGTCAAAAAAGTGAAAGATGGAGGAAAAGGCAGAAGAGGCCATCTTTGCAAAGGCCTGGAGGCAGGGTGAGCTCTCTCTTGTGCAGTGCTCTACAGGGAGCACTCACCTAGGATGATCTCACTGTGAGAGGTGGTGCTCTATCCTTCTGTTCAAGGATGAGAACACTGAGGCTTTGTAAATGAACTTGTCTAGATCCGCTCTGTGAATCTGTAACAGAACGTTCTAGAACTCAGGTTTCCTCTCCCCTATCCAGTCTTTTTTTTTTTTTTCAGGGTGGGGCCATAGATGTTTATTTTTTTCCAGCTTTATTGAAAAATGGTTGATAGATCTATTTGTATATATTTAAAATGTACAGCATGATGTTATGACACGCATACATATCAAGAAGTGATTACCCCTATCAAGATAACTAACACGTCCATCACCTCATGTAGTTGGCTCTCTTCCCTGAGAACACTTAGATTTACTCTCAGCAAGTTCCAAGTATACAATACAGCATTGTCAACTATAGTCACTATGCTGTATGCTAGACCCTCATAACTTACTCTTCTGATAACTGGGAGTATGCATCCTTTGACCAATCTCTATTTGCCACTCCCGCCCTCCAACCCCTGGCAACCACCACTCTACTCTCTGTTTTTATGGAATCAGATCCATTTTCTTAGATTTCCCTTGTAAGTGATACCGTATGGTATTTGTCTTTCTCTGTCTGGCTTATCTCACTTAGTTAATGACTTCTGGGTTCATCCCTGCTGTCGCCAATGGCAGGATTTCCTTCTTTTTTATGACTGAATAATACGCCGTTGTGTGTGTGTGTGTGTGCGTGTGCGTGTGTGTGCGTGTGTGTGTGTGTCAATTTTCTTCATCCATTTATCTGTTGGTGGACACTTAAGTTGTTTCTATGTTTCAGCTTTTATGAATAATGCTGCAATGAACATGGGAGTGAATATCTCACTGAGATACTGATTTCGTTCCCTTTGAATATACACCCTGCAGTGAAATTGCTGGACTATATGTAGTTCTATTTTTAATTTTTTTTATGAATGTCCATGCTGTTTTCGATAATGGTCTGTTCGATCTCCTTTTACTCTGAATGCTCCCAGCCATAGGACTCCCCCAGGTCACCTATGAGATTTCCCATCATTTTCCTCTGTGTCCATGTGCAATGACTCCCTGCAGGTGCCTGTGCCCCGAGGGGGCATATCAGGGTCCCTTGGGGACGACCAAACCACCTAGAACTGTGTAGTCTGAGAAATCACCCCTTACCCTGAAGGGCATGCCTTCTCTCCCTGTGCCTGGAGAAGACCCTCTGATTTAATTCCAAACTTCCATTTTATGATAGTGAAACACAGGCCAGCAGAGGGGAAGGGCTTCGAGCCGAGGCCGAGGCTGGGGATCTGGATCCCGATGTTCAACTCTTTAATAAGAAATCAATCATGGCTACCATTTATCGAGCACTTACTTGATCCTGTGACATTCTGATAATCCCTTTACATGAACGAGCTCATTTTTTTCACACCCTAGCAGATAGAGGCTACTTTTTAACATTTTTGGCTACAACTATCAAGCTTATTTCATAGTTGACAAAACTGAGGGACGGAGAGGCTTGGTGACTTGCCCAAGCTCATGCGACGGGCGCCCGGGGAAGCCCGGGAGCCAACAGGCGCTCTGGGTGCGGTGTCTCTGTGCCCACCTCGCCTGCTTTGCTGCCTGTCGCCCTATTTCTCGGCATCAGGATCCCTCCACAACCAAACAAATGGCCTTTTATCTGTTCTGCGTTCCCTTTGGGGCCACCTTATCGTCAGTGGGGGGCTCCTTCGTGTTAGTGACATTGACCAGGGATGCATCAGCGCCTGCAAACCCCTGCCTGTGTCTGGCCCCGCTGAGGAAAGGCCCTGACTGGGCCTGGCCTCCCATCCTGCTGGCCTGGCCTCCCTCCAAAACCCACATCCTCTCAAGGTCTGGAGACCAGGAGCCCTTCCCAGCTCAGGCAGGACCTGGCTGAGAGGTGGCCCAAGACAGGCATGACAATACATCTAAAATTACCCCAGCTGAAGGCTGTGCGCCCTCCACCCTTCCTGCATTCCTCTCCAGGCTGAACCAGCCCAGAAAGGGACCTCTGTGGCTTGGGTGGTTTATGTCGTGAGTTGTGTCCCAGCCACAGCTTCCCTCTAGGCTAGAGGGCTGGGAGGGGTCCCTGGAAATGGAGCCTGTGTAGAGCAGGCTTGTCATGGGGGCCAGTGCTCTGCCCCAGTGTCTTCTTTTGAGCCTTGGGGGGTTTGCTGGGGCTCTGTGTTAACCTCTCCCTGGCTCACATTTTGCCTGGCGAGCTCCTATTTATCCCACAGCGTTCCCCTAGATGCACCTTCCTCCAGGAAGCCCTCCTCGCATACCTCCCTCCTGCATCTGTCCACATCCCATGACTTTCCCCATCCAGCACTCACTGCTCCCCCCTCGTAGGGTGTTTCTGCTGTTCAGTGTCTGCCTGTCCGTGAATCTGCTTCCTTGAGAAAAGGAACCGGCTCAGTGATTCTAAATCCCCAGCACAACGTTCCACACAAACAAATCCTCAGTAACGTTTGTTGAGTTGATTAATTAAGGGAAAGATGTCAAGGGTGAAGACTGAATAGTGTGGGTTTCTCCATGCTCTAGCTTCAAGATGTCCATAGATGTAAGTGAAACATTCCAATGCTCGAGTCCTGGATGAAGAAACAGCCTTGTACAGCCTAACGGCTTAGGAGTTGCAAACGCTCAATTGCCTCTGCTGACGCCGAAGCTTCTTTCTGAATGGGATACTTGGGATAAAACTTGTGGATGTTATCGCCGGCAGGTCTTTATTCCTATTTACCCCTGCTTTACGCAAAAGGAAGCGGAGGCTCAGAGAGGTTCAGTAAACAGCTAGGGTCACACAGGAAGCTGGGAAATGGCAGATTTGGGGCTGTCTCATTGTTCGTAAGGTCTGTGTGGTTCTTGTCACGACAGGGCTCTCTTGCGGCCTGGAAGACGCACAGGTACCAGGACGATGGCGTGCCGCTGGGAAAATGCAGAGGGAAGGGGAAAGGGGCCGTGGGAAGCCCGAGGGAGGCAGGCCCTGAGTGTTTGCAAGGCCGGGAGGGCTTCTCGGGGAGGGACCTGCAACTCTCTCACGTCATGGGCAGCTGCTGGGGCACAGTGGGAAGAGCTAGCCCCACCTTTGCCGTTCTCTGAAGTGGGCTCTCCGTCTGGCCATTGGGCTGGAAGGTCAACCAGTCGTACCCATTCCCGAACAGTAGAACCCATCGACCCTTTCCACCCTCCTCACATCAAACAAGCCGAGCTTCCTGAACGTCAGGATGTCTGGAAGTATAGAGGCTTTGCCAAGATGAGAACAGAGCTCTCGTGCTGGGTCTCTGGGCATGTCCTGCCTGGCTACCTTCCTGCCCCTCCGGGTGGTGTCGACCCTTCCGTCGGCCCATCCGTCCTGGCCAGATTGGCAGGTCGGGGCAGAAGCCTCCTCTGGCCTGCTGCGGGGTCTCTCCCGGAGTGATGAATGTGCCCAGGATTAGCTGACTGCTCGCGGCCCTGGTGGTGCCAGGAGGGAGCACATTCCTCAAAGGCCTGAGCTGATGGATGCCTTGGGGGGAGGGGGCGGGGGCGGGGGAGGGGGAGGTTCCGGGGAGAGGAGAGCCTAGAGTTTGGGAGGGGATTCCTAGCATTCCCGGGGGTGGGGGCAGGAGCGCCTGGAGCCAGGACGGACAGACAGCTGAGAGAACAGGCCCAGACCAGGTGGGGGTGGCGGGCTGGGGGCCTTGATCTGCACCCCCCGGGCCTCCCCACGCCAGCCCCTTGGAATGTTATCTTTCCTCTAATCACTCAGCAGGTATTAGCACCTGCACAGTGTGCTCCTGAGAAGTGGCATTGGCTCTTTTTGTTGGGGGGGCGGGGTGGGGGTGGGGGGGGTGCAGTAGGCCTAGGATCTAGGCCTAACAGGGCTGGAAGGAAGGGTGCAGGAGCTTCCTGAGTCCCCCCACGTGCATACGGGTGAGACCCAGAAGGATGCTGAACCCACCAGCTTCCCAGCTGTAAAGGATCTCGTGGCATCACCTCCTCCAGCCCCTCTATTTGGTGGCTGAGGGCTCTCAGGTCCCAGGATGCATGCCTCCTGCCCTCAGCCTCATTTCCCCAATGCTAGACAGCAGGGGGTTGGATGTGATGGTCCCTGTAGACCCTTCTGGTTCTGATATCCTTGGACCTCTAAGAGCACTCACCCCACACTACTCGCAGGCAGAGGGGAGAGCAAAGCGTTAGCTAGCTCACTCGCGCTTTCTAGGGTGGTGTGGAACATACCAGAAAGAGGGAGCCCTTGAAATTTATTTCATCAGAACCTGTGCTCCTAAGGCTGCTTGGCCGAGGGGAAAAGCACCAAGCCCACCTGGATGCCCTGTCCCCCGTGTGACTCCTGCAGGCCCTTGTGCCTGTGGCTGAGCCCCTCTAGGCCTCGGCTCCTAAACTGGAAGACAGGGTAACAGGTGAGCCCTCATGGTTGTTTAAGGTGGGAGCAGGTTTTCCTGATGCTCCCTTTTTTTCAGGGTGAGCTTGCCTCCTCCTCCCACCCCGTAGCTCGTCTACGGCTGCAGGTGTCTCTGGAACGTGGTTCAAGACAGGCGTTGGAGTTTCCAAGATGGCGTGGGTTTCTTCTGTGGTTGTTCTTTCCCACAAGGCACTTCACTCAATACCGACATGTGATTTCATTGGCCTGGCTTTTAACACTTCTCGTTAAAAAAAAGCATTTGGAAATTAGAGGAGAGGCGCACTCCCAAGGTTAGGCATCTCGCCTGCCTTCGGCTGAGCACCCTGGTGACCAGCAGTGTGTCAGGATACCCGCACACGCTTCCCGCTTCATCCTCAAGACGGCCCCCGGGCGGGTTTATCTCCCCAGTTTATAGATGAAGAAACTGAGGCTGAAGGAGATTAGGGCACAAGGTCACACAAATAGAATGTGGCAAAACCGGTTGATTAATAAGTAGACGGTATGGCAAGGCTTTGTGTTTGTTATTTTAAATTTTTGTAAGTTTATTTATTTATTTTGAGAGAGAGAGAGAGAACACATGCGGGGGGAGAGAGCGTGGGGGAGAGAAATCCCAAGCAGGCTCCTTGCTGTCAGTGCAGAGCCCGACACGAGGCTCAATCCCACGACCACAAAATCGACCTGAGCCGATACCAAGGGTCAGATGCTTAACCGACTGAGCACAGGCTTGTGGTTGTGGGATCGAGCCCCGCATCGGGCTCTACACTGACAGCACGCAGCCTGCTTGGGATCCTCTCTCTCTCTCCCTCTCTCCCTCTCCTCTCTTTCTGCTCCTGCCCCTCACCTGCTCACATGTGTGCACACGCACGCCGTCTGCCTCTCACTCTCAAAATAAATAGATAAACATCAAAAAAATAAAGCTGAGGAGTCCTCTGGACTGCACGGCAAATCTCTTAGCAGACAGAAAAAATGTGGTATGTCTGCATAGGAGACATGCAGTGAACACAATTATTATCTTTTGTTTACACGATGATTTACTTGAAGACAATTGACCCGGACGTTGCTTTTAAAACCTCAGTATTCGAAATCACTTCGCCACCGTTATTTTCACACGTCCCTTCAAAACACGTGCAAAACGCCTGGTGTGCGCCAGGCACCGTGTGGGGTGCCTTTGTGCGCAGGTGTGTCCGTGTCAGTCCCGGAGGGGCTGCTCCCGCCTCTCCCTCGTCTGCCCCTGCACCGAGCCTGCCACCGGGCCTGGAACACGCAGCTGCATGCAGTGTGCTTCGGAGATGGCAGAGAGCCCAGGGGGCAGCCTGCATCTACTTCCCTTCGACCCTTGAATACGAGCTGGAAAAACGAACGGAGAGTCTGGGCGCTGTCCCCTGCCAGGGCTTCCAGAAGCCCTTCCAGGGAGCGGGATGGTGGGCGGGTGGTAATGTATCCATTACCCCATCTCCTTCGCCGTCCTCTTTTTTCTCTGGTTCGATCAAACAAAAACAAAACAGTCACCAACGCCACCCTTAGGAGCTGTTCTGGATTAAGACGAGCAATTGTGAGGAAATCTGAAATTAGCCCAGCGTTGATCGGGTCCTGTCACCAACTCGGAGTACTCAGTTTCCAGGTCCACAAATCACGACTTCCGGTGCTGCCCTCAGAGACCGATGCAGCCCCACGCTGGGACGTCGTAGGGCCATCGGCGCTGGCAGGAAGTGCACTAGCTGTCGAGTCAGGTGGCCTGGGTTTAAATCCTGACTCTGACCCTTGCTGGCTTCAGATACAAGGGCAGCCTTCTCGACTTCTTAGAGCCTCACTTTCTCCATGTGAAAAGAGGGGCCCGAAGTGCCCATTGTATAGGGCTGTTGTGACAATCCGGTAAGACAGTGTGTGTAAAGGTAGTCTTAGCATAGCTCCTGGGGCAATGACTCTTGTATAAGGTTGGTTTCCTTCCCCCTGCAAAGCTGGGGTTCCCTCTGCCAATTCCCCGTGACAGCCCCCCAGGGAGTGCCCTGCTCCCAGGACGGCCCTGAAGAGGACCGCCTCAGCTTGGGTACCACGGCCACCTTCTCCCTTCTCGAAGTGTTCTAGCCTCTTGGAGCAGGAAAGGACCTTGGATGTTCTCTGATTCACCTTCATTGCTGTATCCCTTCTGCTCCATTCTTCTGTTTATATGCCTCTGGGGATGGGGGGCTCACTGTTTCTTCCTCATTCCGTTTTCTAAGAGTTATTACACTCTTTCTTGTTTTAAACCAGAATACACTTCTTGAGAGCTTTTCTGCTTGAATGTGCCCACGACTCTCGGCCCTGCCTGCCTCCAGCCTCCAGCTCTCCGTATTCCATAGCTGGGGCCACATGCCCAGTGCCAAAGAGCCCCAGCTGGACCCAGCGTCCAGGAAGGTCTAGGCCTGTCTGAAGGGAAGAGGGACTGGAAAGGGTCCAGCCACCCTAGCCAGGCCCTTGTGCCCCCGTCTTGCTTTTCTTAGCCAGGCCCTTTTTTTGAGACCCAGACCTTCCCGGGTCACTTCCTAACTCATGCAAGTGCAGGCATTGTTGATGTTACCTCCTCTACAGGAGGCACAGGGGATACAGACGTGCCCACCGGCTCTCGATGCCTGCCTATGTCATGCATGAGACGTGCCAGTGATACTGTAGGGGCTTACAACAGAGGCAGGCTTAGGTTCAAATTTCAGCTTGCTCTCTCCTGGAGTGACCTTGAACAGTTTCTTGACCTTTTATATAGTGTGTGCCTTCCACTGTTTAACTGGAAATTGGACTAAATACTTTTATTTTTTATTTATTTGTTTAAAAATTTGTAAACGTTTATTTTAGAGAGAGAGAGAGAGACAGAGACAGAGAGAGGGAGAGAGAGCGGAGGAGGGGCAGAGAGAGAGAGAGGGAAAGGGAGACACAGAAGCTGCAGCACCCTCCAGGCTCAGAGCTCTCAGCACAGACCCTGACGTGGGGCTCATGGAAACTGTGAGATCGTGACCTGAGCCGAAGTCGGACGCTTCACTGGCTGAGCCACCCAGGCGCCCCTGGATTAAATACTTTTAAGGAGTTCTTTCATTTCAAACATTTGGGAATATATTCAACAATGAGCTGTGTGTGTGTGTGTGTGTGTGTGTGTGTGTGTGTGTGTGTTGCTACCATTAAGAGATCACCAGGCTTTTGCACCAGGCTTTTGCACAACCGAAGCTGGACGAAGGGAGGGACGGCTGGACAGCTTCCGAGGCTGCCGATCAGTAGGGGGCTCTGAAACTCGGGAAACGGGATCAAATGGAAAAATGTCCCAGGGCTTCCTTCAGGGAGGATATAGAATAAAGGGGTAAATAAAGCCATGTGGGAGGAAGGTGGGAGGTGAGGAATCGCGGAGGTTCAGTTGCCGAAAGCGCTGAACTGTTTGGCTCAGTGGCAGAGAGGCTGAGACGTGGGTCCAGCCTGCTTTTTCTGCCCTTCCCAAGTGGGCTGGTTGGCCACTTCCTCTTTAGGAAAACACGGGTCATACGTTTCAAGACTGTTGGGTTGAAGAGGCACCATATTGCCGATCTACCTGAGATCAGCCTGCCCAGGGCACTCACATGCCTTGGCGTGATCTCTCCCCCGCAATATGCGGGCAGTCTGATAACAATGTCCCCTGTGAGAAGGAGCCCAGCAGAGAGAATTCCAGAAACCTACAGGTGGCCCTCCCGGGCTCCAGATCCTTGGTTTCCTCCTCGATGTGCCTGTCCCGACGGGCTCCGTGTTTGCGTAGGCTTTCCTGCCTGCGGCCCGCTTCGTGCACCCAGCCCTGCCTCTCTGATCGGAGCCTGGGTTCATCTCCTTCTTGTGCGTGTCCAGGACCAACAGTCGTCGGACATTTCTACCTAGGCCTTGTGGCAATTTGCACTGTGGAAAATTTGATCAGCCCGCTGCTCGCCTGATGGCTAGACGTAGGAACCTCTCGATGCCGGGGCACCGCCAGCACCCTGGGAGGAGGCAGAACACACGCCTGGGCAACAGCAAAACTAACTCCCACAAAACACACGCAGTCTTCCGTGGAGCAGTGTGTGTCAGCTTCGGGCCTTCTTGTCAGGGTCTGGTGGCCTAGGCTTCTGTGTGACGTGAAAATTACTGTATCAGGTTGAGTGGTTTCTTCTGGAAGACATAATCTCTTGTCGGTGTAGAGTGGCTTAGAAACAACTGAGGACACGCCGAGGGATGGAGTTGAGAAGATAGCTGGGGCAGGGGGACGAGGCGCGGGGACAGAATCGGTCCTTAGAAAAGCAGGGGGGCTGGTCAGTGAGGGGAAACCGGCCCGGACAACTCGGGTGTTTTCCGAGGACGTCAGTGTATCGAAGTCTGTTTAAAGTCGCTAACGTTGGATGCGCTTTGTTAAAGGAGTGAGGAATGTTTGCAACCCATCTTGTTCTACCAATACAAGTGGCCGAAATTATAAAAGCTTATCACTGGGGGTGGAAAATGCCAGTCGTCTGGAAGATTGGCTTTTGTGGAGCAGATGACTTACCTCACTCGCCAGAGGACAGGGAGCGGCCGTAGGAAGGGTTTTCTCTGGCTTCCAAGAGAAGCAAGGGCATGTGCAGTGCAGGGAACAAATGGGAATCTGCATGGTCTGCCCACTTTCGCTGTGAACCTCGCGTTGCCCTAAAAACGAAATCCCTTAAAAAAAAAAAAGGAGTAAATGTGGGATTGTTGGCACAGTTTTGGTTTTTGTTTCCAACGTCGAGTAAATATCACTTTTGTCTTGTGATGAGCGTGGGAGGCACCTCTTTTGAAACCTCCGTTTCTTCATCTGTGACGTAGGGACAGAAACGTCACCCGCCTCACAGGGCGGTGGTGAAGACTAAGCCAGAGCACGGCTAGAAAGCTCCGGGCCCGATGGCTGGCCATGCCAGTGCTCAGTACCGAGGAGCCCTCATTAGCACTCTCGATATTTGGATTTGAAGGGGAAAAAAATCAATTTCGGGGCGTCCGGGTGGCTCAGTCGGTTGAGCGTCCAACTCTTGATTTCTGCTCAGGTCACGATCTCACGGTTTGTGAGTTCGAGCCCCGTGTTGGGCTCTGTGCTGACAGCGTGGAGCCTGTTTGGGATTCTCCCTCTCCCTCTCTCTCTGCCCCTCTCCAGCTCGCTCGCTCTGTCTCAGTCTCTCTCTCTCTCTCTCTCTCTCTCAAAAATAAATAAATAAATAAACACTAAAAAATAAAGCAGCTTTGAGTAACCCTGACTGCTTTCTGGACAGCACCAAGGAACTAGAGCCTGATTCAGGTCAAAAACTACGGTCATCTCGAGTCACCAAGTGTCTACTCTCGGGACAAATGAGCTGCCGCATCCTGTCATGGATCCAGCCACCCCGAAGGTCCCTTTTCTATCCCCTTCCCTGCACCCTGAAGCATGCCTGCAGTGATGCCGAGAGGGAGAACAGGAGCTGATCCCTGAGCTTGGGCATCTTAAGCTGGGCACAAGTCGACGGTCCCTTAAACAAAGCCTGAGATATGCAGTGACATTTTAAGATATCGAGTGGTGGCCCTCTTGGGCCTCGTCACCTGAAAGCTTCTGCCCCCATTTAGCAGGGAAGGCCGAGAGCTTTGGGAGGCAGGGCTTTGCACCCCCAGAAGTTAGGCAGGAGTGACGTCGAAGGATAGCAGGACCAGGAGTAGGGTAGACGTGGTTTCTCGGAGCCTCAGTTTCCCGGTGGGAAAAGCCTGCCTTGGTAGTCCCCCTGTGCTGTTGGGAGCCTCAAACAGGATGCAAGCACATTAGGAACTGCCGGCTGCAGAAGTCGGGTCTGAGGAGAAGAAGCAGCATTTTGGAGGCTGCGTGCCTCGCCATGGGGGGGTGTCACCGTCCGCTTCTCTTTCCTCTCATTGGGGTGTGTACCTTTTTGTCACAGCTCACGTCCACACGACCCATCCTCCTGTCCTGATTGGGTCAGTCTGGCCAGATCGTCACCACGGACGCCATGTTGGGAGAACTCAGTGCTGAGAACCGGCCACCAGGGGTGGGGAAGTACCGTGCGCTTAGTCACGTGGCCTGGGCGCGCGTGCTGAGGGTAGGGCTTGGCCCCGGGTCTCCGGGCTCCCAGACCGGCCTCCACCACAATGAGCTGCCACTCACAGCCTGATGGTCTTTCTATCCTCCCATCTCTCAAAGCCATGAGCACATTGACTGAAACATTTTATCTCTTGGTATGAGGTGGAGGGCGTGTCTACAGGACCCCTTCCAAAAATAATATTTTTACTCTCCAGCAGCAAAATACACAGCATCCATTCTTGTCATTTTTGAATCTTTGGCAACCACTCAACACATTCTTATTTAGAACAATATAACAATCTGACTTCTGTTTTGGCCCCTAAGTTCTTTTGTCCCTTCCAACCAAGTGTGAAATATGTGCTTCCCGGCCATCGGACAACAGCTCCTGACAATGTAGAAACAATAACAAGCCAAGCCAGAGGCAGGTGGGGACACAGTCCCCATGATCCCAGCCCCTTGGAAATCCTGTCTGGGTTGCAAGGAAGATCAAAACTGAGTAGCTACCAACAACGGCCCGGTTACAATGGGTCAGTGATATTTCGCGGCTGTGGTTTGCAGTCGAGGACGGTGTGACGTCAAAAGTTGTCCCTGACTGACCCGTTACCTCACTTCCCCTGATTTGTTATGTCACCTTGGGCACGAGGTGATCCCTCCACCCGAGCACCTACTGCCCCCTTTTAACCCGGGTCGGCTGCGGTGTTCTCTCTTCTCTGAAGACTCCATGGCTCATTCATTTATTCGACACACATTTGCTGAGATGTACGACGTGCCGACATTTTCCACGTGGTGGTAACCACGCCCCAAACACGGGCTCATGTTCCCTCCTTTGTGCTGTTTCTTTATTTGGGTTCCTCCATTTTATATAAACATAAGGAAAGAGGTCCAGAGGGGGAGGCGATAAAGCCAACGTGATGTCAAAAATGACATGAGGACATAGAGGGACTAAGAGGTTACGCCACTGCTTAAGGGTCCGTAGATGCCCTCGGTTGTGCAACACGGGCGGCTGGTTGCTCCTTATCCCTGGGCGGGGGCAGGGGGATCCTTAAAGCCTCAAGAGCAGGAGGACACAGTGACTATGCCTTCCTTCACCCAGGTGGCAGGGTATACTCTGATGGGGTAAGAAGAGCTAGGGGGTTGGGGGAGTGATGCGTGGTTCCAGTAGGAGGTGGTGGAGGCTGGGCTGGGTATATGCAGCCATGCAGGCTCCAAGCCGCCTCCCTTCACCTAGAAGCGGGTGCGATGGGTGGCCTCCAAGCGCTTGATGCCCATGTAAGGTGACATCCCCTCCCGTGAATGGCAGGGTCTCCCGCTGCAGTAACACATCTCTCCTCAAGAGCACCCCTTTCATTGCACCCCTTCATGCTTTCTGTATATCCCTTGCCTTCCCCTCCTCCATCTCTAATGGCTAATTCAACTCAGTTTTTTTTTTAATTTTTTTAACGTTTATTTATTTTTGAGAGAGAGAGAGAGAGACACAGACAGAGCGCAAGTGGGAAGGGGCATAGAGAGAGGGAGACACAGAATCCAAAGCAGACTCCAGGCTCTGAGCTGTCAGCACAGAGCCCGATGTGGGGCTCGAACCCACAAACCGTGAGATCATGACCTGAGCTGAAGTCAGACGCTCAACCAACTGAGCCACTCAGGTGCCCCTCAACTCAGTTTTAATAAGAGCTGCCATCGAATGCTTACGCTGTGCCAGGTACAGAGCAGGAACTTTGGCTAAATCAGATTAAATTTCAGCAACATCTCAGAAAGGTAGTTCTTTTATGTCTCCGATGAGAAAACCGAACATCAGGGGGGCTAGGTGGCTTGGCTGAGATCAGTGAGTTGGTGTCTGGTGGGCACAAGACCATCGCGGAGGTGGGTCTAGAGCCCCAGAGCCGGGGCAGTGGGGATGGGACCTCAAGTGAGCCACCTGGGCTTGAATCCTGTGCCTCTCAGAGCTGGCACCTTGCCTCACCTTTCTGGGGCTCCACTGACTTATTTGCCAAATGAGGATACTAACAATACACATTTCAGAACAACGGTATTAGGAGCATCAGATGAAATGATGGCATGAACAGAATAAAAGTGAAAGCGTCTCAGAATATGGTAGCCGCCATTTTTAGGACTAAGCGACAGTACCATTTGTATAAGAGAATAGTGATGCGCTATCCAGGAACATCACTGTGGTTGACTGTTCCAACCACTGATGGCTCAGCGAGTTGCACCTTCTCCATGAAGACTTCCCTCCAGGAGTCTGTGGAAGGAGCTTTTTTAAAACAAATTTTTTTAAATGTTTATTTAATTTTGGAGAGAGAGAGAGACAGAGCATGAGCAGGGGAAGGGACAGAGAGAGAGGGAGACACAGAATCTGGAACAGGCTCCAGGCTCTGAGCTGTCAGCACAGAGCCCGACGCAGGGCTCGAACTCATGGACCGTGAGATCATGACCTGAGCCGAAGTTGGATGCTTAACTGGGCCACCCAAGCGCTCAAATGGAAAGAGCTTTAATTCTAGCTCTAATCCTGGGGCCTCAGTTTGCCCATCTGTAAGTGAAAGAGAACCCATCTATTGAGATAATCCGTGTGAAAGTGTTCTGAAAGCCGCCAAGTGCTGTAGAGAAAGGACTGATTATTACTTTAGATAATCCGGGTATCACATTTACTAGAGAAAAAAACCCCAGAAACTTGCAAAGATATCTCTTCCATTTTACCTCTTGCCAAAGGCAGTTCTGGGGCTGCATTGCTGTTGAGGATTCAGAATCTTCTCTTTTTACAAATTTCCTCCTTACTCTCAGCACCCACCTCTTCCTGATTAGTGATTTCGGTAGCGGAAGGGAGGAGGGAAATCCCTCTGGGCAGGGGGAGGGGGTCCCCGCACTGTGGCAGCATTGGCCGCTGACAGAGGAGGTGATATCCCAGTGAGGGGGGCCACTTGTTCCCAACCCTGTCAGCTCTCCTTTCAAATTAGTTCCAGACCTGGCCACTTCTCACCCCTTCAGTGCCATCCCCCACCTAGGCCCTCATTGGCTCTCCCACCAGGACTGCAGGCCTCCCGACCCTGTCCCTGTCTACCTGCCCAGTCTGTTTTTCGCACAATAGCCAAAGTGATTCCATAAACACAGCCTGTGGCTCTGAAGGTCTATGAATGGCCAAAAAGCTCCTGAAACAGTGCTCAGCATCGTTCATCATTAGGGAAATGCAAGGCAAAGCCACAATAAGATACCTCTTCATACCCACTTGGATGGCTATAATTTTTTTTTTAATTTTTTTTTTTAACGTTTATTTATTTTTGGGACAGAGAGAGACAGAGCATGAACGGAGGAGGGGCAGAGAGAGAGGGAGACACAGAACCGGAAGCAGGCTCCAGGCTCCGAGCCGTCAGCCCAGAGCCCGACGCGGGGCTCGAACTCACGGACCGCGAGATCGTGACCTGAGCTGAAGTCGGACGCTTAACCGACTGAGCCACCCAGGCGCCCCTGGATGGCTATAATTTTAATAACGAAAATAACAAGTGTTGTTGAGGTCGTGGAGAAATTGGAATCCTAGTGCCTTGCCGGTAACAGCATAACATGGTGTACCTGCCGTGGAAAGCAGCATGGTGGTACCTCCGGAAGTTCAACACAGAATTCCCATAAGACCCAGTGGTTTCACTCCCGGGTGCACGGCCCACAGCATAGAAGATAGATGCTCAGACAAGTGTACGTGAATGTTCAGAGCGGCGCTACTCGTGACAGCCCTAGAGGTGGAAACCACCTGAATGTTCATCGGTGGATGTCTGGATTAGCCAAGTGTGGAATGGTGCACGCCACGCAGCCACAGAAAGGAATGATACAGCCTACATCGTGGAGGAAGCCGGAAAGCATGCTTAGCGAGAGACGCCAGGCACAAACGGTCCCGCGTTGTGTGATTCCTCCTCTATGAGATATCCAGAATAGACACTAAATCCATAAAAACGGATGGGTGGTTGCCAGGGGCTGGTGGAGGGGTGGGGGGAAGGGGGAATAACTCTTCCGTGGGTTTGGGGTTTTATTTTAGGATCTGAAAGTGTTCCGGAACTACTTAGGGGTGGTGGTTGAACAGCACGGTGAATGTACTAAACGCCACAGAATTGTTTGCTTTAAAATAGTGAATTGTATGCTGTGTGAGTTTGAGTCTACCTCGATTTCTAAAAAATGAGCCGTGTTTGGACTGTTCACAGAAAAGGGAGCACTCATGGCTTGAAATTCATTTCTGTCTACTCAAGATGTAAGCTGAAGCCTTATAATTGCCTGCAGAACTTTTTCATTGTCATACCCCAATGATCATTCTGAGCTCATCTCCTTCAATTCTCTCCCCCAGATCACGCCCCTCCAGCCACTCTGCCTCCTTGCTAGCCTCAGAATACAAGTGCATTCCTGCCTCAGGACCTTTGCACTTGCTGTTTCTTCTGCCTGAAATACCGTTTTCCTCATAAATCTGCCCGGCCTGCTCTCTCATGTCAGTCTCTGTGCCTCAGTTTCCTCATCTGCATAACAGTGATTTTAGAGATTAAGCAAGAGGATGTCTGTGACTGGTACAAGGTAAGTGCCCGATAGATCTTAATATCTTAGCTATGATCAGTAGTGACATTCCGATTTTTTTACCATGAATTCAGCAGTGTGTATAGTGATACTCAGTATGAACATTAATAACACTATAGCTTAATGTTTACTGAGGACTTACATCATGTCAGATGCTCTTCTAACATTTTACACAAAGTACATGGTAAAGAACAAGATAAAATGCAAGTAACATACAACTCTTTTTTTTTCACTGATTGCTATGGTCTGAATATTTGTGTGCACCCCCCTCATGCATATGTTCAAACTCTAATCCCTAATGTAATGGCATTTGTAGCCGGGGCCTTTGGGATGTGATTAGGGCAAGAGGGTGGAGCCCTCACGAACGGGATTGGTGCCCTTATAAAAGAGACCCAGAGAGCTCTCCTGTGTCTTCAAGTGAGGAACAAGCAAGAAGTCAGCAGTCTGCAACCGGGAAGAAGACCTTCCCCAGGACCCCCCACGCGGGCACCCTGATCTCAGATTCCCAGCCTCCAGAGTGGTGGGAAATAAACTTCTGTTGTTTATAAGCGCCCCAGGCTGTGGCATTTTTGATTGTAGTGGTTGGAATGGACTGGGACACTGGCCATGTTCAATCCCTGCAAATCCAGGACAAGAGGCAACAGAGCTTTTTTTTAGCAGAGATTTCAATCTGAGCAATGCTTTCCTTTAGTTCTACGTTGGCTTCGAATTTGACTGGTTCCTCATTTTGGAGAATTGGTAACTATGTCTGAGCGAAGTTGATACATCATTCAGATCCCGTGATTTTGGAAAAGAGACAAGTGTAGCCCTGCCTCTGCCTTCAAGTGACTGATATCTGGCTTGTAGGGCAGGGAGGAAACAGGCCCGCGGACGGCCTGACCTATGATATGAGGATGTAGCTGTGCATCTGAAGGGTTTGAGAAGATCGTTTAACTGGCAGCTTAATTTTAAAGTCTGCTTCTAAAACACCACCCCCTCCTTCTTAGGGTGTGCTGTAATGATGATCTTTCTTCTATTATTTCTTTACTGTCACCAAAGGACCATTTATACAGATTCCTGACTATAACAGCTAATGCTTGTGTTGTGATTTATAATTTGACAATGTTTGGAGAGCTCCTGGCTGATGAGGGCTAATACATGCCATTATCTTTGCATGAAATATTTCATTTCCTCCTCCCTGAAGGTATGGCTCTTAGGCAGGAGGCAGGCAGAGCTCAGAAAGATCAGGTAACCCCTCAAGACCCAGAGCTGGTGCACATGGGTCATGGTCCCATCTGATCTATTCCAAGGCTCCCCACTTTCTTGTGTTGCCTCCAAGAAGGCATCTCCCCGCCTGCAGGACAGAAGATCACTCGGGGTATAGGGACTTCCGGCTCTGGGCTGGGGCTTGGGTGCCATATTGTGGGCTGGGGCTTGGGTGCCGTATCGTGCCTTGAGAAGGCTGAGACATTTATTTGCCTTTTCGAGGAACGCTGACAGGATTCCTTTACGGAGGTAGCTCTTCAAATGTGTTTGGAATATAACTTGATGTAGGAAAATTCACTTGCGCGCAGTTCTCAGGAAGACTCATGACACAAGGGAGGCCAACTTGCTGTTATTCGTCCAGAGACGTGCAAAGGAGATCGATGCCCCGTTCACTTATTTCCTAATCCTTAAGGCAGCAGAGAAACGTGACAGTCGATGTGTCAAACGTTCATTTGGACTCCAGGGCTTCGAAATGAAAGAAGAATATGAAAGGTTGCTATGCCAATCTCTTTTATTCGCGAAACAAATAGTAAGCACCAACTCTCTGCCAAGGAGCCCGTCAGGTTCTATGACTACAGTGAGGCTCAGACATGGTCTTTCCTTCTAACAACCCACAGCTCATAGGAGAGGAAGGTAAGGAAAGGGAAATTTATAATCCATAACGTGAGGGGTCTGGAATAGTCAGGGAGAGCACAGCGTCTGTGGTGTGGGAACTCAGGAAGCAAAACTACTGTTCGCTTTAACTGGGCCCGGAAGGAGAGGCCTCCCAGAGGGGCAGATGGCATTTGACTTGGACCAGAAAGGATGAAGAGGCATGGGTTAGGCTATTCCAGGCAGCAAGAATGTCATGGGCAAAGGCAGGGGACATGTGGTGGCCTGTTGACTTTGCAGCCAGCTGGGTTCTGGTGGCAGGCTGGCCGTGCGAGAGGGCTCCTTCAGTTGTGACGCCCTGGGCTGCGGGCTTCCCAAGACCCTTACCCTTGGGGGCAGGGGGGGGTCTCAGTTTCCTCTCCTGCACAGTGAGGGCGAGCGCTGGATGGCATCCAAGGGCTTTTCCATTCCCCGTGATTCAGCCTCTTCCAAGGCTTGATGTCAGCCGAGGATGGCAGAGTTCACTTTCTGGAAAGGAAGGGGGAAAAAAATGTGAATTATTTGTGCTTCAAGAGAAAGTTAGGCCAATCTCTTCTTTGTGGAATTGTCTTTGTCAACTTCCTCAGTGTGTTCCCTGCTTTGGCACCAAAATAGCCCTCTCATTATCTATAGGCAGCAATTGTTTCCTCCCCACTAAAATGGTTTTTTTTTTTTTTCTTTCTTTTCATTTTTTTCCCCCCTTAGAATAGACATTTGTATGGAGTGAAGAAATTGTGCAAAATAAGCAACAAGGTTGTAATATTTCTGGAATATCACAAAAACAATTAGCGAACAGCTCCCGCTGAAATCCCTCGGCCCGCGGGGAGAATGAAGAGAGGTCGTGTTTACTGGAGAGGCTCGCTCAGGGCAGGGGCCCGGGGCTGGGAGTCGGTACCTGTGCAAAGGCCCGCTTCCTGTCCCAGGGTTTCCCCTCTTTCAGATGGAGATTGGTCCCCAGCACCACCGCCCCCCCCCAACCCCGCTACAGGATGTTCCCCGCTTGCTGGGCTGACAGCTTCAGCTCACTGGCTGCCGGACCCTGGGCTGGAGGCTGGGATTTGGGGATGGAGGGGGTGGAGGCCTGGCCTTCATCCCTTCTTCTTGCTGAGCTCTTCCCGGCGAATTCCAAAGGGGCGCTCTGCGGGGCGGAGGAGGAAGATTTGGGGAAGAGTTCAGGCAGGGCCTGGACATAAATGGGGGTGGGGGTGGGGGAAGGGTGACGAGATACAAGTCATGGGCCCTGCTGATCAGAGGTCGGGCCAGAGATGAGGCCACAGGCAGGAGGCGGGTTGGGAGCTATGTTGGGTGAGTTGGCCTGGGCAGCGAGGCAGAGACGGGCAGTCGCTTCGGCAGGAAAGTGGCAGCGAGTAGTGGAGGATGTGGCAGGCTTTGTGGCCCTGATCCTCACCCCGGAAGGAGAATTCTTTTTTGTGGCATTACAATTCGCATTCTACTGAGAAGGCAACGAGGGCCCTGAGATCAGAGGGTAGCCCAAGGCCACACAGATGGTCAGGACAAGGCCGTGACCAGAACCCAAGACTTCAGACAACTCGGAAAATAGTCAGTTGGCACCTTTAGCACTCAGGGTTCTTAACTGCCAGCCGCCAAAACGATTCTGGCCGATACGAACCCAAAGGGAGGCCGTGAAAAGGGTCCGAGAGTCCAGGAGGGCCAGAGACCCAGGCCTGGGGTGGGAACCAAAGGGCCGAAGCGGATGCATGGACACAGATGCCTTCCCCGCTGAGCGCCGGCCGCTGTCGTTCGCTCCCTGACGTGCCCCAGCCCCAGGGACTGGACCGGACCTGGCCACGGCTGCCCGCCAAGCGGCCGCTACTGCCCGGGAGCTCCAGCCACCGCACCTACTGCTTGTCCCTGCCCCCGCCCTCCCCCCTTCCTTTCTCACCAGCCCTGAGCCCCATCTGGGCCGCGGCTGCTGGGGGGAAGGGCAGGCCAGCAGCACGTGCTCTGAGCTGGAAGTCAGGGCTGGTCGTTTTTAGCTCTGCCTCCCACCGGCTCGTGGGTGGTTAATACATAGAGAGGGGCGTCAGAGTTCCGGGGCCAGGGAGGATGACACGCGTCCACTCCACCCGGTTAAGGGTCACACGCCGTGTGCGAGGCCTGAACGTCGGGGATTCCAAAGAAGAGACACCGCTGTATGGAGAAGCTCGGAGCCTGAGTCCTAAACCGAGATCCTTCCCACGGGCCTCGTAACACCTCAGCAAGGTGGATAAGACAGAGCATACGGACGGAGACACAGAGGCCCAGAGAGTGCAAAGGATGTGCCCGAGGTTGTGGAGCTCACGAACACACGCTGGCCTCGTACCCAGGAATTGGGGCTCAAACCCCAGCCTCTTTGTGGCGCACGGAGACCAAGTTACTGCAGGAAACAGAGCTCGACTCAGAACCGGGTCTGCCTGTTTGACGCTTGAACTGGTCCGGGGAGGCGGGGTGCAGAGAGCAAGCATCAGATCGGAGATGCAGGGTGGCTAAGCGCCCTGTGTTTATTGTGCCCGGACTGAATCCACCTCTTGTCTGTGTGTGGGAGTGCGGCGGGCTGGTGGTGGAATTCAAGAATGCCCGTTCTTTCAGCAGGAAGGGCAGCAAATGGCCCCTCGTGCGTCGGTTGGTCTCCGCGAGGACGTGGAACGCATTTCTCCGAGGCCACAGCTGGCGACATCTGTGGCATCAGGGGGCCGCAGCTGCCTCTGAGTTCCAACTGCGGAGTCTCTGCCCCGGAGCTGAAGGGCGGGCCACTGGCTGGACTTCACTGGTAGCCTGGCCTCTGGTCAGCTTACTGCGGCCGCCCGAAGGCAGTGGGAATGTTCCGGCCCGGGACCTGGGGCCCCCGGGAGGAAAAGCGTCCTGGCAAGGGAGTGACTGGCTATGTTCCCGAGGCCCCCGGCCCAGTTTACCTTGTCTGCAACCCCTGTGGCAACTTCAGGCTGGGAGCCTGGAGAGACATTCTGGTCCTGGGGGAAGAGCACTGAATTTGGAGTCACATGACGCAAGCACCAGTCTCAGATCTGCTGTGGCCTAAGTGCCCAGCTCTGGGTGAGTCACTTCCCTATGCCAAGCCTCAATTTTCTCTCCCCTCAAATGGAATAGTGATATGGTGCGGAACGATAGAGCTTGCAAACGTGGAAGCCTCGGATCACACAGTGCATGACAGGTCCCTCCTGGAGACCGCCGTCAGGAGCACATGACAGTATGAGTTGGCTGAGGGCGGCCGCGGGGCCCCAGGAAGGGGTGTGTGTGAGGGCCTCTCGCGCTGTGGTTTGGGAGAGGCCAGAAGTGTCTTGTCCACCAGCACCATTCTAAACGCAGCAAGACTGAGCCCTGGAGACGGGAAGGGACTTGCCCGAAGTCACCCGGTCCCATCCCCGGCCCCCTCTCTCTTCTCTTTAATCTTGCTGTGTTACTACTCTCCAGCTTGTGGTCATCAGATATACAGGGGAGGCTGCTGTTAGTAACACAACTAACACGGGCTTTCGAATCCGTCAGACTGGGGTGACGACGCCTAGCTGGGGCCTCTGTCAAGGCTCGCTTCGTAAGCCTCAGTCCCTCTTCTCTGTAGAATGGGGATAGTAATGCTAGCCTCCGTGAAGATTAAGCGCCTGGTTCATTGAAGGCATTGAAAGGAAAATGAGGACAGATGTGGCTGAGCGGATAGAATCAGAACCCACTTGTCCCCTGCTGGATGCCGTTGACCCCGGGGGCTGGCACGGCAGAGTCACTGACAGGGCACAGAGGAGGGGAACGTGGCTGTTCTCCTCCACGGGAAGACAAAGTCAGACTCAGCACAGCGAGGGGTTGGGGCCAGGCCAGCTGGCATGACCCGGGGCCAGCGGCTGCCCTCCTCTGGCCTTGGTGTTCCCATCTATGAAATGAAGGGGTTTGTGGTTTGCTTAGATGATTTTAAGAGCTCTTCATCTCTGATGGTTAAACATTCTCCAACTGTATTAATCTCAGAACTCCTGGCGGTATTTCCAGGGGCCAAATTTCCTACCAGGTCAGTTTTGAAATAATGGCGAGGGAGCTCATTAGTGCCTCTGCCCATACAGGCAATTCCTGGGCGGGGACGGGAGGGGGGGCACATTTTCTGCACTCGTGCACAGGCCAATTTTCCACCATCTCGTGTTCTCAAATAGTAATAACTGCTATTTCTACTAGATGGCTCACTCACAAAGGTCTCTCTGTGCCAAGGTGCCTGAGGCTGGGGTCTGGGCACACAGTTCTGGCAGTCTTTTCCCTCTGAGAATATGTCTCCACCTGCAAGGCAATTAACCAAATAATTTAAGTGAAAAACCCAAAACTTTACACCTGAAATATGCTAATAATTGAGAAGAAGAAAAAATTTTGTGGGAGTGTATCTAACATTAATTATCTGAATAATTGCCTCAGATCTTCACTTAGCGTATTCAGAAGTAGAACTCTCAGGAAAGTGAGTTTTCCCAAAACCAAAATACAGGGTTTCTGTGTCTTTCCTTCAAGGCCCAGAAAGGTTGGACTTTGTCAGCGGCTTCCCTGAAAAATCAGAGCACAGGGAAAAGAGCTTGGTCTTAGGGTTCAGGAAAACCTGGGCTTGAATCTCAGCTCTACCACTTGCCGGGATGTTTCTTGAAGCATGTCATTTCACAGCGACGTCCTCCGTGAGGCTAAGTCGGCTGGTGTGTGCCCATGAGTGAGCTCAGGTGGCCCAGAGGAGTTCCTTGACTGACCGGGCGAGGCTGAGTGGAATCTCACCCTCTGCCCTCTTTCTCTTACAGGCTGCCCTCTCTTTAGTCACGGCCCCGACCTTCAGAGGAGACTCTTCATTTACCTACAATGCTCGCAAACCCTCGGCAGCCTAACAAAGGGTTCCCCATTCTCCGAGGCTCTCAAGTGTTTCTTTCTCTGGGAAGACTTCCCTGACCCCCACCTACCTATAAACCCAGTCTGAGCTCATCAGCCCTGAATTCCCCTGTGTGCCCTCAGAGGGCTGGGGACAAGGTTGTCCTTACACACGGTTGAGTGAGTGGATAAAGCGGAAGCTCCTTTCACAGAAGCGTGTAGACCTAAGTAAACCTGAAAAAGCAAGCGTCCTCTTACCGGATCTCTTGGAGCGCACAGCAGGGCCTGGTGTGTGAAATGTATTCGAGGAATTTTTACTGAGACAATAAGGGCAACGCCGAATGAATGAGTGACCTGGAAAGTTCGTAATTAGGTCAGAGGCAATGCAAAGGATCTCATTCATTCGTTCCCTATTTACTGCGAACACAAGATGTCAAGGGGAAAGTCAGACACGGTTCTTGCCATTATGGAGTTCACTTCTATGGGGAAAGAGAGTCATTAACCAAATAACTGCAATGAGGTTAAGGGTGGCAGGATATGGGGACAGACTGCAAGGGAAACCAATCTAGTCTGTGAAATCCTCCTGAAATAAGTGCTTCTTAAGCTAAAAACTGAAGTATGAGAAGAAACTAACTGGATGGAGGGGCAGAGATGATATTCTGCTAGAGAGACAGCACATGCAAAGGCCAGGAGGAGGTGGGGGGCAGAGGATCGGGGAAGCTGAGGTTTATGAGGTGAGTGAAGGACATGTCTTGAGAAACTTTAGAAGCCGTATTAAGGCGTCTGGGCTATGTCAAGGGAAACGGGAAGCCATGCAAGGATTTTTAAGGCTGTGAGTGACAGGGTTTTAAACCACAACCTGGCTACGGAGTAAGGAATGAATTGGAAGGAAGCAAGAATAAGGAAAGACCAGTGTAAGAGAACGGTATCCTTTGAAACGGTGAGAGTCTCCTTTTTTAAAAAATTTTTTTTTAAGTTTATTTATTTTTGAGAGACAGAGACAGAGCATGAGGAGGTGAGGGGCAGAGAGAGAGGGAGACACAGAATCCGAAGCAGGCTCCAGGCTCCGGCCATCGGCACAGAGCCCGATGCGGGGCTCGAACTCACAAACTGTGAGATCGTGACCTGAGCTGAAGTCTGACACTTAACTGCCTGAGCCACCCAGGCGCCCCTGAAAGGGTGAGATTCTAAAGACAAAGACAATGCATAGAACAAAAAAATGTGCAGGGCTGAAATGATCATTGAAATGACAAGCATCACCAAATACTTTATGCGGAATCTACTATCATAATGATTCTTGGGTCCAGAAGCTCACAGTGTGACTGGGGAAGTCTCCATTCACACAAACATTAAAGACCTCATAGTATATGCTCTCACCTAGGCTAAGAAGAGCCTCAGTGACTGTAGGGGGAAAGATCGAGAAACCACGTGCTAAAATCTCCCAGGAGTCATTCTTGTCAGAGGCAAGGGGTGTCCAAAGCACCGACAGTGACAAGCAGATATGAGTAGTAGGAGGGAAAGCTTCCCAGGTCAAGGCTGGAATGAGAATAGCATGCCATTCACACCGAAAGAAGACTTACCTCGAAGGAATTATCGGAACCTGAGTGGTTAGAAACACCACAAGGTGCTGATTTCTTCAGATTTGATTTCTCC
Organism: Panthera leo; assembly: GCF_018350215.1. Taxonomy (NCBI): domain Eukaryota; kingdom Metazoa; phylum Chordata; class Mammalia; order Carnivora; family Felidae; genus Panthera; species Panthera leo. The sequence goes on along the minus strand of NC_056681.1, from coordinate 127,956,512 downwards.
TCTTTAAAAAAAAGTTGTTTTTATCTTCAAGATATGTCTAGAGACATTTGCTTATGCTAGGTTGGACTGTATTGTTTGAGGCTGGAAGCATTTGGCATCTTATAGGTATGAATTAGACCAAACTGGGTTAGCATGAGTTGGGGTCATTGTTCTCAGAGATGAGCTGTCTTGGATGGGTTGATTGGGTGACATTGGGTGGAGTGATTCAGATAGTAACCGGAATATGATGGAATTTGTGGAGATGGAAATATTGAGATGGCATGGGTCAAATTTAATTGAATTGTGTTTATTGCCATGAATTTCTTTGGTCATTCTAAGCTTCAAGGAGTTCAGCTGACTGATCTGAATAGGATTTCAAGTGGCTGACTTGGAATGAGTTGGAATAGATTGGATTGCATCAGGTTAGCACTGGTTAGCGAAGGCAGGTCTTTGGAAGATTTAAAAAATTTTTCTTTTAATGTCTATTTATTTTTGAGAGAAAGAGAGACAGAGCGTGAGCTGGGGAAGGGCAGAGAGAGAGGGAGTCACAGAATCCGAAGCAGGCTCCAGGCTCCGAGCTGTCAGCGCAGAGCCCGACGCGGGGCTCAAACTCACCAACTGCGAGATCATGACCTGAGCTGAAGTCGGACGCTTAACTGACTGAGTCAGCCAGGTGCCCCTAGAAGATTTCTAAAACTTCCCGAGAGTGTCTGGTGAATCCTTTTGGGGATCTATTTGCAGAGTGAGAGAAGAGGATGTGCCCCCGGCACCGTATTAGAGCTACGGACCCCTGGGTCGTCTGGCGGAGCAAGGTCTTAGGCAAAGCCAGTTTGGACCCATCTTGCTTCCCTGTCTGAGCTCCATTTTTTCTCTGAGCCTCGATCGCAGCTTCTGTGAAATGAGGGGAATGAAATCGCTCACAGTTCGCACAGCACTCCCACGTGTTGTTCCGTGGGACCCGCATCCACCTCCCTGGCCAGTCCACGCCATCGTACTGATGGAGGACGAGGTCTCCTCAGGGTCACGCGGCCAGGGGGGCACCCGCCAGTTGCAGAGGCCTCCGGATGGGGCCCCTCACAGAGCCCTTCGGAGCTTCCCTGAGGCTTGACGCTGGGGCCCAGTCGGGGGTCCCAACGTGCCTGCGAATGTATGTGGTGATGTCTGCCCGCGGAGAGGTTTGCGTTTGTCCCCCTTTGGTGTTTATGTCGATATAACCCCGCAAACCTGTAATGGAGCAGTGCTGGGTTTCACAGAGAGGAGTTGGGGGGGGACAACAGGACTGTGGTCCCTGACAGCGCGGAGGATGAAAGGAAGACAGTGAGCTGGGCTGGCTTTTCTGACCTGAAGAGGCACATGTCAGCCGCGGTCAGGGGACCCCCCTGCCCCCGGCCGGTGTGCCTCGCTGGACAAGTGTGACGGGAAGTGGCCAAGAGACCCTGAGGTGAGTCCCGCTTTGTGCCATGTTGGATGACTCATCCCACGTCTCCAAACCTCGGTTCCTGCCCCTGTGAGGTGGAGACTGTCCGTGGGATGGGAGGGCAGGACGGAGACCTATGGTCTCCCCGTGGAGACTGTCCGTGGGATGGGAGGGCAAGACGGAGCTCAGGCCCCGGTGCATGGCAGGAGCTGTGCACATGGTCCCTTCTCCTCTGCCTCAGGAGCTCCACCTGGGAGCCTCGTAGGCTGAGGAAATTGGTATCTCCCGTCCATTCCCAGGTGACCTCCTGCAACCCCTTCCACCCCGGGCAGGTCGACTGACCTGTGACCCCGAGGTGTTGACAGAATCTCTGGCCTCTGGGAAGGAGGGGGTCACTTTACCGAGTTTGTGCAAATAGATAAAGAACAAAGTGGCCCATAAATCAGGGCAACAGGAAAAACAAATAATTCTCTTCCCCCTTGGGAAAGGAGCAGCAGGGATGTGGGCGGGAGAGGGGAGGCGAAAGCTGGCCGGGCAGATTCTCTCAGGGCTTTCCCCGGATGCAGGGGTGCAGTGGGGAGTGGCAGCTGCGGGGGGAGGGGAAGGTGCCCCTTTTCTCAGCCGCACCACTAGACCTCTACATGTCTCCCCGGAAGCTGGCCCCTGAGAGGAGACTCGCTCGGGGTTGGGGCACGAAGCTCTCTTTTCCCTGTGGGCATTACTGGTTATTCTGTGTCACCCCAGAACGACACGGGCCAGGAAGGGGCCTCCCAGGGCCCCAGCTGGAATGTCAGGATCTGAACAAAGCACCCACTATGTGCTCTTACACCAACCCCTCCCTGCCCGGACTCTGTTTCCCCATCTGCAACATGGAAAGTTAGTCCCTGTCCCGCCTGCTTCTCTGGTACGTGGTGAGAGGGACAGGAGACAAGGCCTGCGCAAAACCCCGGGGGCACCGCAGTGTCCTGGGAAGGACGCTGGCCCTGGAGTGGGCCACCCGGATCAAACCCAGGCTCGCGGCCAGGAGAGTAGGCAAGTGACTGCACACCTCCCAGCCTCGGTTTCCTTCTCTGTAAAACAAGGAGGGTGACTGTGCCTGCCTCCTGGGGTTATTCTGATGCATCATCGAAGATACCAGGTGTTATAACTAGGTGTTGGCTGAAAAAAAAAAAAAAAGTCTCTCCATCCTTTTCTTATTGAAAACACACCCCGACCGCTGATACCTTTCAGGGTTGGCTCTTGGGGGATCATGGAAGGGTAAGGCCTGAAGTGGCAAAGCCCGTGTGGCCGGTGCTGTCCCGGCTCTACCCACCAGCCTGCACGTCTCACCTGCTCATTTGGCTTCATTCTTCTGTGCTCCCCATTCAGGGCTTTGCACTTCCTGTTCTAGAGTGACCAGCTGCCCGATTTCCCCAGGACTGAGAGGCTCTCCGGGCATGGGACTTGCAACCCTGACCCATGCTTCACTTTCCTGGGAAGCCCACGCAGGCTGCCGCGCCACCCCCCCCCCCGCCCCACCTTCCCCCCATGCTCGGGCCTCCTCTGACCGCCAGATGTAAAATAGCGCCCCTCTCACCTTTCCTTCCTCCTCGTCCAAAGCTTTTATCACCATCTGGAATATTGTACGCGTGCTTGTTTATTTGTCTCCCTGTCTGCTGTACAGTGTAGGCTCCATATAAGCAGGGAATTTCATTTTGTTTTTAATTTTAGATAATGTGCCCTTTTATTCTCTAAATAACCCCCACGGGCAAGTACTGTCATCGCCCTGGTTTTTACGAGGAAGGAAACCGAGGCTGGAAGGGGTTCAATCCCTTGCCCACACCTTCTGGAGATGAGCCTAGATTTGAACGGGGAGGGCCCATTCTATTTCTGGTTTTGTTTTTGTTTTTGTTTTTATTTCTTTTCTTTTCTTTTTTTGCCGCTGTATCCCCTGGAGCCTAGAACAGAACTTGGCAGGTGGTAGGCACTTTTCTTTTCTTAAATTTTTAAATTTTGGAATGTTTATTTATTTTTCAGAGAAAGAGACAGAGCGCGAATGGGGGAGGGACAGAGGGACGGGGAGACAGAATCCGAAGCAGGCTCCAGGCTTTGAGCTGTCAGCACAGAGCCCGGCGCGGGGCTCGAACTCACAGACCGCAAGATCGTGACCTGAGCCGAAGCCGGACGCTCAACCGACGGAGCCACCCAGGTGTCCCTGGATGCGTTTTTCTTGAATGAACAAATAAATGAATGAGTCTATGGTCCTTGGGCCTAGATAAAAGCGGAGAAAGGGCCAACTGGGATTGCTCCTTTAAATGAGCATGAAAAATAAAAGTTAATGTCTGTCCCGGGCTGACTGATGAGGTGTGCAAGCTCACGGACAAGGCAGGAAGCGAGGCTGGATGCTTAGACTGGACACAGAGGGACAGGGAAAGTGGAGCAAGACTTCAAAGCACCAACAGCTTCTCTGAGGCCGTGTCTAAACACGTGAGGCCCAGAAGTGAGGCAATTAATCAGGTAATTTCGGCCCCCTTCCAGCCAATGGCCTCAATTATCTGGCTATTTGAAAACTACCCGTTTTATGGGTAATGAGTGTTAATAGGATATTGTCCGGAAACAGTCTCTCCTCCAGTTTGCTCTTTGGCATTCAAGGGGCCCCAGGCAGCAGGAAAGGTCCGGTTAACTCTTCGAGACTCACCGTCTGCACGTTTACCGGGGACAGGATGACCGTCGTCAGCAGGCCGCTGTCGGGATTAAATGGCGGGCACAACACCTGGAATCCTGGCTTCGTAGCTCAGCAAACGTTCCGTCCGCTGTGGCCAGCCACGTTCCCCTCTGTCCCCACCAGCCTGGAGCCAGGCCCTCCTACTCCCTTCCTCCAGGCCTCGTCTCTCCCGTTCTGCACACCCTTCTGAATGCAGCAGGAGGACTTTGAGAAGAAGAGTTGCCTTCTACCTCTCCCTGATTGCCCCTTAACAGAGCTTGCCTTCCTGGGAAAAGAATCACTGAGGAAAAAAAAAAAGAGTGAGAAAGAAAAGGGAACTCTGATCTCTCACGGCTCTCCTGTGGGTCAGGCAACGTGCGGGGTCCTTTAGAAGCACGTCCTCAATCCTCACGACTCTCCTGCTAGGGAGGCTACTGTTACGATCCCATTCTGCGGCCTGGGAGACTGAGTTTCAGAGGTTTAAGGAGCACGTGTAAAGTTAGACAGGCAGTAAATGGTGGCGCTGGGAGCCAGACCCAGGGACCAACGGCGTCGTCAGCTCCTGGGCTTTTAGAATTCTACAGGTAGGGAACCAGCAAAACCAGGCCTGGAAAAGTCTTGTGAGATCGTGGGATGCCACCCTTTGTTTTACAGACGGGAAAACCGAAGGCAGGAAAGTGGAAATAGAGGCGGTAGCCTAACGGGAGGGTGATGGCGCGGTGGCAGTGGTTACAGCCGGAATCTAAGGTGTATCTGCTGGGCGTCGCATCCGTCTCACCGCCAGGCCCCGCTCCTGCCTCTCTGTGCGCCGCCTGGCCCCGGCCCGAGGTCCCTGCCTTCCCGGCGGCGGCTGCCCTCTGGCTGGAGACACCAAGGGGGCGGCCAGGCCGCTGCTGCAGCCGGCTCTGCGTGCGCTCCCCGGGCCGGCTGCCCCACCTTCCACTCACCTCTGGGCCCCGTGTCCATCATGCCTCCTGTTTTCCTCCTTCAGATCCCCGACATCTGTTTCTCTGGCCCAATTCACCCTTAGGCTTTGGAAACTTGAATCTGAACGTAGTTTTCCCAGGCGTGCCTAGGTCCCTCTGTGCCCAGAACCCGCAGGTCCCCTCTGGGTGCATGGCCTCCCTGGTGTCCGGGAAAGATGAGACTTCAGGGCTGTGTGGTCAGAGTAGCAATCCCCTTGCTTTGCAACAGTGCCTAGAAGGCCTAGCCCCCGTCCCTCCCACATACCTCCAACCACTGTCCTGGCCATTTCCCTTTCAGAGGTCAAGGAGGGAAATCAAGGCATGGCCAGGGAGGAGGCGATTCCTCAAGGAACAATTGAGCAAAGCGCTCCTGAGGAGGAATGAGACGCTTCCCCCAGCTTCCCCCGCCGGCACAAATCCTGCCCCATCTTTGGACCTGGTCTTGCCCCAAGAAACTTTCTGCTCCCCCTCACCCACCTTTGGGCCCCGGCAGGCCCCACTGCTCAGCCAGCCGAAGGTACGGGGTGACAGCCATCCCTCAGGTCTGAGTGGCGAGCACTTCCTATGTCTCTGAGGAGCTCCCTGTGCGTTACTTCCTTCCGGCAGGTGGGACAGGGTGGCCCAGAGGATCGAAGGTCAAGAAGTAGAGGGATGTGTCTGAGCCACCCTGTGCAACAGTGGCGGGGATTGGGGCTGGGACCCGGATCTCCCCTGTGCCCCACAGGATGCCCACAGGGCCAGGACGGCAAACCCTCCCACTCGCCAGTCTCTGGGAACGGATTTTGGTCTCTGACCTCCCCTGGCCTTTCTGTCCCAGGTAGGTTAGCCCTTGACAGGGGGGTGGCTGTAGCCACAGCCATGGAGCACGCAAGTCAGGGTTGGCTTAGAAGGCCTAGAAGACACAGTCTAGAAGACACAGCCCCTCTGACGGCCTTGGGTCCCTCTCCCCCCATGAAGTGAGAGGTTGGGCGCTAGGCGACCTGGGTCCCAGCACCTAACTGCACACTCGTGTGACGTCCAAAGGCAAGCACTGGTCACGTTAAACCATGTGTGACACGCGTGTAAACGTTTCATCCATGTACAATTTCCCCCTCAGTCTCTGAACACACAATCCATCCTCCAGAGGGGAGCATGTCAACCTCCCCTGTTGTGTTGACATTGCAGATAATGTCATCTCATCGCCTGTCCCATTCTTCTGGCCTTCCTGAAGCCCCCTGCCCTCTCCCCTTGGAACACCGGGGGGCGGGGGGACAGGTGCTCACGTTAGCCCCCGGGGCTGCCCAACCCTATTGGCCAGCTCTTTAATTTCTGACCGAAGCAAACAACGCAGAGAAGTTGGACAGCCCAACCCCCTTTGGTCAACTCTCCAGCCAGAAAATGTAGTGTGAATGATGTTGGGGAGGGCAGAGCGGTGGCTGAAAGCTGTGTCTGCTTGCTCCTCTCACTGGACCTCGTAGATCTGTCAGCGCTTTTTTCCCCCCGTGGTAAAATATACATAACCTAAAATTGACCATTTCAACTATTTTTAAGCGTCCAACGCAATGGCCCTAAGTACATTCTCCTTACTGTACAACCACCACCACCGTCCATCTGCAGAATTTCATCACCCCGCATGGAAACTCTGTCCTCATTAGACAATAAATAGCCCCCCAGGCGCCGTCCGGAGTGACATCTGTGCTCTCTTGCTGTGCCTACGAATTTGACGATTCTAGTCACGCAAGTGGAACCACAGTTTATGCCTGTTAGTCGATGTCAGAATTTCGGTTCTTTTCAGGGCTGAGTAATATCCCATTACACGTACGCACAGCATTTGGTTTATTACCGGCACGTTTTTAGCGTCCACCATCTGTCTGGCTCTGTTCCGGGCACTTTGGTATGTGGGTCAGGAGTCTCATGACACGAACATAGCATTTTCTTTCACGCAGGATGGCTAGACGTTTTTGAAGTGATCGGCAAGTAAATCAGGGTGCTACCAAACAAGGGTGGCTGTTTGGTGAGAGGTAGGAGACACTTTCCAAGGACCGGTCTAGTCTGAGATTTGGGGAGTAACCTGAAATATACAGAGTTTTCTGCATACCTGTTGATTCTCTCTTACAAGTTGTTCTTGTTTATACTTGTGTTTGAGCGGGCAGAGAGAAGGGGGAGCTAACTGTGATCTGTCAACTTCCCCTCTACCCGTCAACAATTCTGTTATCGCCGCTCCTATTGTGCGCCAGGCTGTGATGCCTCAACCTCCTTACCTCTTTCTCTTATTTGCCGTTTCAAACTTTTTTTCTCCTTACCATGACAAATATCTTTGGGAATGAAACAAAGTAGAAGAAATAGCCCTTGCCTGTAATCAATCTGTCAACTTGATTTCCTTTTGTTTGAAGTTATTGATCAATCTCACCCACCCCTTCCCCTCCCCCCCGCCCTTCTGTCACCTCTCTGGCTCTCCTCTGTCCTGCTCCCAGTTCTGTCCACTTGGTTGCTTTAGAGCCAAAAGCTCAATATCTTCTGTGGGTGCATCTTCTAATCGGCAAGGTGGCCAATTAGAGCATGGTGTGAATGCCCCAGGTTTTTCTTACTCCTTTGTTGCTTGTTATTCTTTACATTGGTGCTATTTTGGATATCTTAGATTAATGGAAACCCCCTGGTAAGTGAGGGTTTGTGATATTTATTGATGTGAAGATAGCTTATTATGATTTATAATGAACAAACTCTTTCAAAGAGTCTTACCACCCACGACAGGACAATACGCACAAGGCTGGTCTTCTCGCTCTGGAACATTCCAACAATACTCAGCTAACCGCTGTGGTCCTTATATACACGTTTCCCTCTCTTTGCTTTCACCCAACATCTCCCATGACCTAGATGTTGAAACAAATACACTATGCGTCTTTCTGCGGTGGCACCTCTAAGGCTCTGCTGCCTGCATTTGTTTAAGTGTCTGCCGTCCCCCGTCTGGATCTGAGCTCTTCCAGAGCAGCGAGGGGTGCACAACAATGAATAAGTCACAGTCCTTTTGCTCAAGCCACTAACAATGACATGGGAAGACAAACATATCAAAGCCAACTACAAAATGAGGGTGTGGGGAATATGCTTTGGAGGAAGAAAGAAGTGCATAGAGGGGATGAATGCCTTGGGGAGTTTCAGTTAGAAACTGAAAAATGAGAAAGATTTACGGATGAAGAAGAACCGGGGAGGGTCGGCATCTCAGCCATCGGGAACAGCATGAGCAATGGCGTGGCGGCCAGAAAGCGAACGGTGTACCCAGAAAGTGTGGCATTGGCTGCTGAGGTGAAGGAAGTGACTTGGGAACTGGGGAAAGCCTTGGATTCCCAACCTAGACCGTCAGTGTTCATCCTGGGGCAATGTGGAGCCATTGAGGGCTGTGGAGACGGGTGGCTCTTGTCTCAGTTGGGGTGGCCGTACCGAGGGCAGGGAGACCAAGGCAGAGTCTCCTGCGATAGAACTGGAGAGAAGGCCAGAGCGGATGGAGTTGGGTGGGAGGGCATACCTAGGGGACTTCCCTGAACACGACTGTCACTTCCCGTGGGTGCGTCAGTGGGAGGAAGAAAGTGGGTGAAGAAGCGTTTCTCCACCGACAGGGCTGTCGCCAGAAAGAAAGTCACTCTGCCAGGCGCACTGTTTATTGTTCTCTGTCACAGTCTATCTTCTGTTACATAATGCATCAGGCTGACCCTACCCCACAGACTCTGCCCCAGAGCCCTTTGTCGGCATCTGCCCGTGGGCCTGTGATTGGGCAGTTGGGCCGACCGGCCCCCCGACCGGCCCCTCCTGGGTCCCCCTGGGGTGGGCGGGCTCCTGAAGGCGGCTGAGCTCCTGGGAGGGGCTTCTACCCCGGGTGCCGGCGGACCTACAAGGCAGGCAAATGAGGGCACATCAAAAAGCTGTCATAGCTGGTCCACACCTCATTATTCGCCTTGGGACAATCAACTGTCCACTCACTCAGTTTACTTATCTTACCTGCAAGAGAAGAAGATTCTGTCAACATAGAAAGTGCTGGAAGGAGGTTGCTCGATGTTGAAGCAAATAAAATAGAAATGGTACAATCTGCCCCGAATTGGACCGTCTCCTCCAATACCGGTGTCGTTATGGACCCTCGTTCCCCTTTGGTCTTTAAGGGCTGGAGTAAGGGGTTGGGGAGGAGGGGCTGCTGTCCAGAGCTCTGGACGCCTCATAAGTGAGGAGAGGCCTGAGTGGTGGCAGGACTCACGCTCGAGTCCAGCTGGAGACTGTGCGGGTCCGAGGAAATCAGTCCTTGGTCTCTAGACCAGCCACAGCGGAGCACTGAGGAGTATGTGTGTGTGTGTGTGTGTGTGTGTGTGTGTGTCGGGGTGGGGGAGGGAGGAGGCAGTGTTTAGAGCTGGTGCCAGTTTGGACCCACCTGGCGGGGGCCTGGTCTGCCTGGGATGTGTGGAAGCCGAGGGTGGGCCCAGCACCACAGCGGCCTCTCTGACACGGCGGGACTGAGTGGGAACAGGCCCCGGGAAGGAGCTGCCCGAGCAGGCCCTCCGTCCATAGTCAGAGACGCCCCCGAGGGGCTGTGGGGTGCAGAGCCCTCAAAGCCAGAGCCAGAGACACTTGAGCCTGGTTTTGCACCTCGAAACAGAAGCCGGCCCGCCCGCCGGCTCTGGCAGAGCCCAGGGGCCCTCAAGTGCACCCATCAGCTCTGTGTTCAGCTGCCAAACGTGAGGCGTGGCCCCTCCTGTGCTCCACGCACTTCTCGGGCCGGGTGCGGCCGTGAACGCAGCAGGGGAACGCTGTCCCTCCGCGGCCGCCATCCTGCAGTGAACGAAATGAGGGCTCACACAGAAGGCGGCGGCTTGCAGTGACCGCGATGGCTCCTTATCACGAATATGACAGAAGTCAGACGTGGGCCAGGCTGGAGGGGAGCTGCCGATGGAGACAGCCCCTCCCGGGGGTGCCGGGCTTCGCTTTGGGGGACAGCGTTCTCTGCTCCCCTCCGAGCGGCTGTCTCCTGGGTCCTCCTGCAATTTTCCCCATGCATCAGACATGTTTGTTTTGGAGGCTGAAGGACCAGATTTGTACCAGCTCAGAGGAGTCCATCCCTGGACAAAAGGCAGTGTGCTGGGACCCCTGTGCGCGCAGGAATCCGTCCCGTCACCTCTGTGTACCATCCATAACCCTAAAAGACTGCCCTGTCATCTTATCTGGCAAGCGAGGTTTTAGCAGTCCCTTCATTAAGCCTGGAGAACAAAGGCGGCTGGGTGAGGGTCTCCGAACGTCCAAACACCCTGTCACCCGGAGTGTGAGGCCGAGGCTGCCCCAGGGAGGGCTGGGCCTGTTTACAGATGGGAGCAGATAACGGCGGAGGAAGGTCACCCAGCCTTTTTTTCCCATCCTCTGGCTGGGCAGGGGAGAGGCGGTGGGGGCGGGGGTGGAGGGGACCCCGACCACCCCGATGATGCTCCAGCTGGCCCCAGGGGGGGGGCCTCTCTCCAGCTCAGCAGAGGAATGCAAGCAGAGCCCAGGACCCCTGTCTTCACACCCTGCAAGAGAGGAGGGGCTGAGATGGGGGGGGGCAGGGAGCCCCAGAGAGACCAGGAAGGGGATTTTACAACAGTGTGACTACTGCTGCTAGGGGTGGGGAGATTGGGAGGCAGGTTACTGTTTGAGTCACCCTCTCCGGCTGGGCAGGAGTGTTCTGAGAGATCTCTGGTTTGTACTCCAACTAGCCTAACCTCCTCCCCCTGGGACAGGAATCCCCTCTGTGTTATCAGAGACACGGGGCTACCCGGGGCTGCTTGGATACCACCAGTCGACGGGGAGCTCACTCCTCCAAGGGGAGGTGGTCTGTTCCTTTGGAGGGCAGCTCATGGGAAAAATCTCCCCAGGTGAGCTATCATCTGCCCACCCACCTCCTCCCCGCCACCCACACCACGCAGCAGGCTGAATGTTTGTTTAGGCTGAAGTCTTGACTTTGTGCTCTAAGTTCCACCCAGGCTTTAGAGAGAAACTTTCTCTGGATGAATTCTTATTATTCTCATTACCACCCAAGCTAATGGTCATCATCATCATTAGTAATGACAATACCTTGCACCGAAAGAGCACTTCTCACAGCGCTTTTACACGCCAGAGTTGACCTGCCCTTCCCAACAGCCCTATGAAATAGGCGTAGAGTAACCTCATGGTTTAAATTAAAATTTATTTATTTATTTTGAGAAAGAAAGAGAGCATCCCAAGCAGGCTCCGAGCTGTCAGTGCAGAGCCCGATGTGGGGCTCGAACCCATGAACCGTGAGATCATGACCTCACGAAGTCAAGAGTCGGACGCTCAACCGACTGAGCCACCCAGGCGCCCCAACCTCATTTTTTTAGAGAACCAAACAGAAGCTTGGAGAGATCAAGTCACAGGCACAGGCCAGTAAGGAAGGGGTGGGGCCAGACCCCGAGTTTCCTACCTCCTAGTCCATGATGGCTCAGCCCGAATGTAGCTCACACCATTTCTAGACATTCACAAGGGCTGACTTCATGTTTTGTGCTAAAAAAAACGAATCCCTCCACCCTGAAGATAACGGCGCTCCTGTTTCCCACCCCAAAATGGACAGGTGTCGTCGCAAGATTTCCAATTCCGAATTCAAGAAAAACGTTTGAGCTTCGAAGCTGGAAGTGTCTGCTTTGAGAAGTAGCGACGTCCCTGTGCCCAGAGGGGTGCATGTGAATCGATGAAGGACTTAGCATGGACGCGTTACAGGACATCCGAGGGCCAGCCGGGTGTTGGAGTACATGATAAGTGCCTTTTGAGTTTTAGTTGCAGGAACACTTGCCTGCCACGCCCCATCCTCAGCAGAATTTGCTCTGTCGGACCTTGGACACCTGTCTTCTCCTTCCCTTGGCGATTGGCACTCCTGATTCCGGGACCTTCAAACCCGGACTCAATTACACAACCAACCTTCTTGGTTCTCCAGGCTACAGATGGCAGATCGTGGGAACTTTTGGCCTCCGTAATTGCATTAACTCTTTCCTATAATAAATTTCTCTCTCTCTCTCTCTCTCTCTCTCTCTCTCTATCTCACATGGTTCTGTTTCTCTGAGAATCCTAATATACTCCTCCAGGACTCAGCTCAAACCATGTTCTCTAGGAACACAGTCTTGACCACCAGCCTCCCTGTCAGACAGCCCACCACGTCTGCCCTTCTTTGTGTTTCTACCGTATGGTACACACACCCATCCATTGGTTTGTCCAGATCACATGGAAGGGCATTGGTTTATCTGTGTATACGCGCCCTGGACGGGGTCCCGCCTAGGAAAGTATGCTCTCCTGCTCAGAAAAAGCAATTGCCCGTATGTCCGAACGATTTTGATGGTCCGTATGAAATGCCCCTATCCACACTTACCGCTCTTGGTGGCAGGTGTGAATGTTCGTATCCACACAACACACGCGTATACCACACAGCGCACAACACACGTGCCACACGGCCTACGCCCGTAACGCACGATACGCGACACACTTCCCACTTCAAATTCCCACACATCTGCTGTCTTTGTCTGCCAACACGCGTATCGTACACAGCTGTGTGGCCTCAGGCAGGTTCCCTGGCTTCTCTGGGCCTCATCTGTCCATTCCTGCGATCTGGAAGGCTCTTGACGAGAGGTGCAATGCTCTTAGATTCGAAGAGCAAGGGTAGGAAGGAGCTCTCTCTGAGGCCTGCCCCTCAGGACATTCGGGAAATGCTTCCTCCACCTCACGGGAAGACAGACTCATGAAGGGCCAAGTGTAGCATGGCAGGAACACACGGCAAGGGGAGCAGAGGTCACAGAGGAATAGAGACGCTTCCAAGAAGGAAGCGCTTTGGAGGGAGGTCTCAAATAGCACCCCCTGACCGGTGAGCGGCGGGAAAGGCCGCAGGTGGCAGGGGGCCCTCTCTTTCTGTCCCCTCCAGGTGTTGAGCGGATGTTCACCTGCCTGAAGGGACACTTCTGTTTACACCTCCCCAAAGTCACAAGTCCAGTGACACCGGGTGATCAGCAAATCCCCTGTAAATCAGACGCTCCCACGGCCACAGGGGCCTCTCTCCGCCTTGCTGCGGCACACCAGCCCACGCTGGGGCTCCTACCTGGGCTGGCTGGGGAACCCTCTTTCTGGTCTCTGAACAGAAGCTTCCCTAGGCAATCCCTGCCTGGTGCCGTGAGGCTTTTCTTTTGGGATCCCAGATTTGTGGTATGTCTACGTCAGTCGAGGGACGGGAGCCCCCGTGAGGATAAACCTGCAAGTCTGTGTGCCCGGGAGTTCACTCAGCCAAGAGGAAGAGCAGAGGTGAGGGTGTCTTCTCCGAGGCCTCAGAAGGGGAGCAGGGATGCTCCTGACGGGGAAGCAGAAAGAGCTTGAGCAGAACGCGGGGGACACGAGGGAGCCCTGGTTCCCAGGGACACTGGGGAGGCAGGGTGCTAGTTCAGAGCTTGACCGAGGGAGCGGGGCTCCGAGCCCACTGAGAAGGAACCCACTGTACGGGGGCTGCCGGCCGGTCCTCGTCTGGCCTGGATGTCGGGGAGCTTGGGCTGGAACCTCCATCACCACCAGGAAATAACCCCTTCTTGGGAGAGATTGCAGGAGCTGGTGGGAAACGGATTTGGGGACATTAAGGCTTGATATTACTTCTTCCGATAAAAAGGCGTTGGCTTAACCTTTTTGTCTTCTGCTTAATGACTTTCAGAGGCTCATTAGGCTTCGAGGAAGTAAACTTTCAAACTCAAACCACATGCCGCCCTCAATGAACAGACCCCCGCCCCCCCACCCGCCATCACCACCACCGTAGTGAAAGCCTCATCAGTTCCCAAGCACAGAACCGTTTCCTCAGAGGGGACACTGCAGGGGACCGCAGGCCGCCGAGCGGCACGGTCCCAAGGGGGCTCGAGAGTCTGAGGCGACGGCGACGGCTGACTCTCCCAGACCCTTCGGTGCACCTGGCACTATCCTAGGTGCGTCGCACGCGTGAACTCACTACGTGTCACCCAGAGGCAGGTACCATCATGATCCCACCGCCCTCCGCCCCCAGAGCAGACCCGAGCACAGAAACGTCCAGTAACCTGCGTCAGATCGCACGCAGCACAGTGGCAGATCCAAAACCCAGGATGCCTGGGTTTGCAGCCTGGCTCTGCCGTTGACCTGCTGCGTGACTTTGGGCGCGTTCCTTAGCCTTGCCGAGTCAGTTTCCTCATGTGTGGGGTGAGCACAGCAACCACATCTGTCTGCGAGGGGGCCACGGAAGATCGGGCCCATCGGGGGCCCACCGCGGCACCTGGAGTGTCATGGGTGGCCATAAACGGATATGAGGTGAGCAAATGAGGTCTACCCGAGATGCCACCACGTTCACGAGGCCTTTGTCCCTGAGTGTGCTCAGTGTTTGCTCAGGAACGGGCGGCACCGGGAAACCTCCCCATTTCCGCCGTTCCGTCGTGTAAGACCGCACCGCTAGGCAGCGGGAGAGCCAGGATTCGCACTCCGCTAATCTGGCCGCAGTGCCGTGCGCAGTGAAGCCTCCTCCAGACAGCCTGCCTTCTCCACCGGACGGTGGGCCCTTGGAGGCAGGACTTTGATGATTTGTGCTGATTTCCCAGCTCCTCACACGAAGCCTGGCCTACGGTGCTCAGAGAACGTATTTGGTCAGTGAATGGATCAATGAACATAGTGGAGACCTTCGCGCTCTAAGGTTTTCGAATTCCACAGGCAGACAACAAAACGAGGCAACGTTTTCCCTGGATTATTTTGTGGAGAAATTCTTGCCGGCTGCCCTTTTTCTCCCAAATGCAGTGATTGGACCCAAGATCCCAGAACTCATTTCTCCTCTTTCTCTGACAGTGTCTGCCATTTCATTTCTCCCACGAAGGGGGAGGGAGCAGGTCAGTTACGAAAGCTTCCACAGAGGAAGTGTTTGTACTGAGCCTTAAAGAACGAACAGGGGCGATTTAGACATGAGGAAGCTCATGTTGGATTTCCTTTTATGTGGACAGAATGCTGAGCCTTGAAAGCGGGCCTGTGCCTTAGGTGTCTTTTTATCTTCTCCTTTTTAGTCTCTGTATCTAGCACAGGCTATTCATTAAGTGCAGTTTATTCTTCCACCCATCCTTCATGTATCCAACCTCCTTCATCATCCATCCCCCCGTCCATCCATCCCTCCATCCACCCATCCATCTGTCCTTCATGTATCCAATCTCCTTCATCCATCCATGCATCCACCCATCCATCCATCCTTCATCTATCCAAAATCCTCCTTCCTTCCTTCCTTCCTCCCTTCCTCCTTCCTTGCCTGCCTCCCTTCCTCCTTCCCTGCCTCCCTTCCTCCTTCCCTGCCTCCCTTCCTCCTTCCCTGCCTCCCTTCCACCTTCCTTTCTTCCTCCCTCCCTCTTTTCTTTCCTTTCTTCCTCTATCCAACATCCTTCATCCATCCATCCATTCATCCACCCGTCCATCTGTCCTTCATGTATCCAATCTCCTTTATCCATCCATGCATCCACCCATCCATCCATCCTTCATCTATCCAAAATCTTCCTTCCTTCCTTCCTTCCTTCCTTCCTTCCTTCCTTCCTCCCTCCTTGCCTGCCTCCCTTCCTCCTTGCCTGCCTCCCTTCCACCTTCCTTTCTTCCTCCCTCCCTCCCTCCCTCCCTCTTTTCCTTCCTTTCTTCCTCTATCCAACATCCTTCATCCATCCACCCATCCATCCATCCTTCATCTATCCAAAATCCTCCTTCCTTCCTTCCTTCCTTCCTTCCTTCCTTCCTTCCTTCCTCTATCCAACATCCTTCATCCATCCATCCATCCATCCATCTATCCATCCATAGAATACTTACTGAACACAAACCTGACCTCAGAAACACACTGAGGCCACTGGATGGAGGCCCCAGAGACAAAATGTTATCTTATTATCAATAAGGTGCCCTAGAATCCAGTTTGGAGGGCAGTGAATTCCTGGCCCTTGTAGCATATCAACCAGGATGGTCTATGTGTGATCATAAAGGCTTCGATTGTCAGTAGGAGATTGGAGGAGAGAGCTCCTCCTCAGTTTCCTTCAAGTGGAGAGTGCTGATACGGCAATCTGAGTGTGGGGATATCTTCAACACCCAATATCCTGATGTCTTGTGTCCTTAGTCACTCAAGAACAAAACAACTCCCTCTTTAGAGGATCAAGACTCCCTTAGCCCTTCCTTTCTGTTGAGGCCTCACATCCCCCACGGCTGCTCCTTCCTGGCCAGAGGCTGCAGCCCCCGCTCCTCTCGGCACGGACAGTGTGCGCCTGGCTCACCAAACACACAGCCCCCTTGTTCCAGGAATGCAGGCGGCTGCTTGGAGCCATTGCTGGAAATGGCCTCCCAACAGATGTGCCTTTAATTTGTTTCCGGGTCAGTGGCCCCCGTGCCCCGAGGAGGCCGCCTCCCAGGCAGGAGGCCCCAAAATAGCCCTGTGTGTGCGTCCCTGGATGGGGTTATCCATCACTGCCCGGCCTCTGCCCCCGGATGCCTCACTCTGGTGGCTGGCTCTAATCGGACCACTTGATGTGGAGGTGGGGGAAGCCGGCTCTGTCCCCTCGGGTGTTGGCCCCTCAAAGGGCCAATTGTAACCACATGGAAGTGAGGCCTTCTGCCCTGGTCTCAGGGTCAGCCAAAGATCTCCCCCTGAACAGAAACTTCTAGGAAGGATGTGTGAGAGGTTTACAAAGTTGCTAGAGCAGAGACCATGATCTGAGGTTGCAATGCACTTCTTTATCCAGCATCCATTTGTTGAGTGCCTACCAGGTGCCGTAACGTGCCCTTTGTAGGCATCAACACCTGTCCTCTGATTCTCAAGGTAGACACAGTATTCCCATTTTGCGGACGGGGAAGCAAAGCGTCAGAGAGTTTACGTCTTCTCCAACCCAAATAGTAAATGAGGAACCAAGAACCTCCGTCTGAAAAACCGGGGCGGTTCCCACAACCCCACCACCTCCCTGTCTAAGACAGAGAAGCTTGCACCCAGCAGGCACTTGCTAAATCAGCGTGTCTCCTTTATCAACATCCTTGCCTATAAAACACATATAAAAATAACTGTCTAACTGCATTGTTTTAAGGTTTAGATCAGGTAATGTATGTAAAGAGCCTAGCGTAGTGCTCTTTCAGTGTGGTGCCCAGTTAGTAAACAGTAGGCGCTCAGTGCATCAATAAATAGAAAAGACCCAATAGGAGGGGTGCATGAACATATGGGTCACAGGGTTCTGTGTCCCCCGGGATGGCTCACGAGGCGCTCCTGGCTCTGTGCAATGCCGTGGGGACATTTGCATTATACAGGCCCAGAGAGGGGAAGGTAGCAGGGCTCAGGCCCTGGCCAGCGCTTTGTCACTGGACCATGCTGCGTGCACAGAGGGCATTGCTGAATGGGACTGTCACCAGATGTGTTCAGATGCTCCAAAGCGGGGCTGTAATCATGTCAACACCTCTCTGCAGACAACTTCCTGTGAGTCCCCACTGGCTCCCTGTTGCTACTGAATAAACTGCAAACTTCTCCTGGCCTTCTAGGTCTCTATAATCTGGGGTGCTAGAGTCGTAGGCCCCGGTTCTCCCTCCTTGTGTGGAGCACCACGCGAACTAGATTATTCCGCGTCCCGAATACACCTGCGATTTCATGCTGACCGTCTCTTCCTCAAGCTATTTTCTGGGCTTGGGATTCCTTCCCCCCTCTCTCTTTTTCCCCTCAGTTTCTGCCTATCGAACATCTTGTTGTTCCTTCCTTGAAGGCTTTCCAGCACCTCATCAACACCCCAGTGGTGGTTAATCCCTCCTTCGTTGTGTTTCCAAATGACTTAAAATATAACCTAGGTCCTAGATCAGGGGCCCTCAAACTACTGCCCAAGGGCCAAATCTGGCCCACTGCCTAGTTTTGTAAATAAAGTTTTATTGGGACATAGACATGCTCACTTTTTTACCCGTATTATCTACAGCTGTTTTGACGCTACAGTGCCAGAGTTGAGTAGTTCCTTCAGAGACCATATGGCCCCCAAAGCTAAAATTTCCTTTACAGAAAAAGCTTCGCCACCCTTGTCCTGGTGTGATCAAATGATCTGTTTCTGTTTCCATCGTACCTATCCCGTTGGGAAGACGGTGAGGTCAGGAGCACCTATTTTCCTCTCTGTCCTGGGTGCCATGTACGAAAGACAGTGTACAAGGAAGGGTCATACAACCATATGGCAAGGATGTGCACACACCTCTGTGTCACACTGTGGTGTGGACACAAGCTGCCCCCGTGACCCGACACCGTGTGGTCCGGGACCGATCGGAACCTCGGCTCCATCCTGGCGACTGTCAGAAGCGCCAGAGAAGAGTGACAGGCGCCACTGGGAACTCAGTGATCGATTGAGGGGACCAGTGGGAGCTGACATGGTCGGTACCGCCCATCTATGGAAGCTCCGGACAGCCAGGCCATCTTCCTGGGCAAGGGTAGTGGCCCAGGCCCTGCTACCGCCTCTCCTGGACCTCCCCCTCCGCCCGGCTCAGCACCTCTGCCCCTCACAGGCTCTGCTCTTACCCTGCGGATGCTTCTGCTCAAGCCCCATGCCCTGCTCTGGGCTCAGTGGTCATACTTCCAGAACTCCAATCTAGGATGCAAGGATATTTCAGGAGTGTGCAGAGGTGTTGGGAGCTGGGAGAAAGGAATGGGAAGAGGGAAGAAGGAGGGGGGATCAACAGGACTACCTGTGGGGCAGCGTTAACTCATTTAATCTTGACAAAAACCGTATGGGGTTAGTTGCTAAGAACGATCTCTGCTTCGCAAGTGGGGAAACTGAGGCATGGTAAATTTAGTGAGTTTTTCCAAGGTCACATGGCTAATAGGTAGGTGTAGTGGTTCAGACCCTCAGCTCTTAACCTCTCCTCTACCTTCTTCCCGTCCCTGTCCAGGGAGCCCAGATACTCCCTGGCCAGCAGCATGGACATCACCAGGGGGCTTGTTACAAATATAGACTCCTAGGTCCGCACCCAAGACTTGCTGAGTCAGCATTTTAACAAGACTCCCAGAAAATTCAGGTGTTCCCACAGCTTGAGCACCCCTACCTGAGATCACTTAGCCTTTCTAGGGATGAAGAGGAAGGTGGAGTTCGGCGAGATTAAGTCCCATGGCAAAGGTCACATGGGGAGAAAATGCAGAGGTGAGAAGCTCGGACTTGGGTCCAGGCACCAAGCTGGAGGCGCTCTCATGGGCACGCAGGGCCTTCGGGGAAAGCAGGAAGCTTTAGTGTATTCTCAGTCCAAGTTCATATTCATGTGCTTGACAGATGAGGCTTTCCCGCAGAGAGAGGACAGGCACCAGGACTGGGGAGCCGGTGGGGGCAGCTGGATGAGATTAGCAGCCCAAGTGTTCCTCCTCCCAGCCTGGCTGCAGCCTGTCAGAGTGCAGACTGTGGTCTCGGAGGGAGTTTCCGCAGAAATAACCCGTGGCAAATAGAAAAAGGCCTGAGCACAGTCCCACGTGGGCTTCAGACCAGGAGCAAGCAAGAGACCCCATGATGCGGTCCCGGTGGAACGGAGTCCCCTGGGGCTGGGGGACAACCACCGTTACCCCCCAGCTGAATCCCAAGTCCCCTTTGTGTCACTCTCGCCAAGGGACTGCCCAGTTTCTGCTTGCACACCTCCGGCAGCAGAGAGCTCACTTCCTCCCGAGGAAGCCAATTTCGTATCCAAGCCCCCTGACCCCGGAAAAGCCTCCTTTGTGACAAGCTGGAACCTTCTTTCCTGCAGCTTCCGGACTTCCGCCCTAAAGACACTGAACGCATGCCGAAATCACACACGGCCTTTCAGATCTAAGAAACCAACATCTCGCCTGGTTCTGAGGTCCGGGCCACTGAGCTGCTGCCCCTGCTCTTCGTGTGGTCCCCGCAGAGGATGGTTCCAGGCTTGGGGGAAACAGATGTTGTCCAAAACCATCTGAGAGGAGCCCGCCGGGAGGCGGGGAGGATGGACCGTGGCTAGGGAAGTTGGTGCTGGACACCTGGCTCCAGGAGGGGTGAGGCAAGAGGGGCAGGCCGAGGTTGGTTGGGGGTCAGAAGCACCTTCTCGTGGGGCGTTCGGGCCAGAGGATCCCTTTAGATGGTGCCGAGCTCACTGCTGCCGGCATGTGCGGAGCCAGAGGGTCGGGACCACGCGTCCCCGAGCCTCCCAGGCCAGCCAGGAATGAGGGGCTGGGACAGGCACTGCCACCCCTTGGCCTGTGCCCTGGAACAAATAACACAGCTTTTCTGAATCTTAGTTTTCTTGTCTGTAACACAGGAGCAATGACAACCGGTCCTCGTTTCTGTTGTGAGTAGCAAATGCTCGGCATTTGTGTGGCCCACACAGTGCCCGGCATGCAGGAAAGGTTGCAGCCTTTTAAAATATGTTCTGCACACCCCCCCCCCCCCACCGGGCCAGAAAGGGAGGAAAAGATAGCTTTTGTTTCTAAGGCGCGTGTGGAGCCTGCCCTCACCTTCTATGGAAAATGAGTGTCCTGGCCGAGTCCCTGTGTTTCATCAAGGGCTCTTTCCCTCAGCTGCTGGGATGCCAATTCACATTCCATCAGTATCTGTTGTTCCCCGAATGGTCCGGACCCTGAGGGTGTCACGGGCGTCACCTCATTTAATGCAACCCTCCCCGCAGCTCTCGGGTACCGGTTCCATTTTTTCTATACAGCTGGGGAAACTGAGGCACAGAGGTTTAGAGAAGACTGGTCTGAGATCGCCCAGCACCTGAATGAGGCTACCAGGGGGCTTTTCGCCGGGCCTCCTCCCTTGTCTGCCCTTCTGGCCCTGGCTCCCCCCCCACACAGGCTGGGGGGCCTTTCAGGGAGCCCGGTCTGAGCTGGGTGCCTGCTCTGATCCCTGACTCCACCTTGGCTCTTTCTGGGGTGGGGGGCCGCGGGCAGCAAGCCCTGAAGCTGGCAGGCCTCCTTACCTCTGCCGAGTGGAGGGGGGGCAGGAGGGCAGGGGTCTCCCCACGAGGCCGGCCCTCCCTCCGGAAAGTGCAATCGGCTGCAGCTAATCTCCCCTAACGGGGCTCCAGCAGCCCAGCCGTCCAGTCCACAGTGCAGCCCCCCAGGCCCTTTTTCTGAAATCTGTGATCTTCCTGCTTGAAATCACCTTTAATTTCCCTCAGGAATGAACAAGCATTTAGAGGGTTGGTTTCAATTACACCTGGAAAAAAAAGTTTGACACAAATTTCAAGCCAAATAAATTAGGAAACCACAGAGCTGGAAATACAAAGCCGGGGATGGAGAGGCCGACCTTGGCTCCCTGGGTACATGCAGGCCCTCAGCCTGGCCGCCAAGGCCACCTCGCAGGGCTCACGGATCGTGGAAGGCTTGGGCCCTGTTCTCTGCTGTTCTGCAAGGCCCGGACAGCCTTTCCCTCCCCTTCCCAGCCCTTCTCCCCCAGGAAGCCTTCCCTGGCTGCCCCAGCCACCGCAGTCTCTCCACCTCTGAGCTCCCCACTTCTGTGGGCACCCCACTTCTGTGGTGACTCCCTAAGAAGAGAGAAGGGCTGTGCAAGGACCTTTTTCCTCCTGGCTTTGTCCCATCCCCCAGCCAGTGTTGACAGGTGGGAAAAGCAGCGAACCCTCTTTCTACTTTCATGCAGTAAGACCGACTTCCCTACCGGAGCCGCCGCTGTTCCTCCTTCCTTCCCTGCTGAGAAGTGTCCCCCACTCCCCAATCTCAGCTTCCACAGCACCTCGTGAAGGAAGGCTTCCTTGACTGCACCGGTCAAGTGGAGGGTGGGTGCCGGAGGGAATCTGAGGCCCCTGCCCATCCAAGTGCAAGGTCCCAGGGCGGCCCTCTGCCCTCATGGCTAGGGGTCTGGCTGGAGACGCCGGACATGAGAGCCTCACGGCCACTCGGAGCCCAACACACACAGGTGTGCGATCACCCCCTGCCTGTGATGCAGCCCCCTGGGGGTGAGGCCTCCGAGGGCCAAGGGGTCCCAAATAGATATGAACAAATGGTCCGATAGCCCTGTCCCCAAAGATGGACCAGGCTCAGACATGAAGCCTTGTCAGAAGAATCGGCTCATCCTGGCCCCGGAAGAGTGATATGGAGCTGGCATGCGACAGTGGCCCCGCTTCTGTCACGTGGGCGGGGGGGGGGTGTGGGTCACCCGGGGGGTGGTCCGCTCCCCCTCCTCGGGCTCATTCTGGGCTGTGGCACCGCCCCCCCCCCCCCCCCCCAGCGTGTGCCAGAGCTCCGGCTGCTCCCCTCCTCCCCCAGCCCGTGCGTTTCATTCGGTCCGTTCCACGTGGCCATTTCCACCCTCCCGTCCACGGGCATGCCACCACCCGCGGGCCTGCCACCAGCAGCGCATACTTGGGCCACCGAGATATCCGGTCTCCCGGTTCCCACACAGCAGCCACGCTGGGCTGGGGTCAAGGAGAAGCCGCATCACCCGCTCCGCCTGAGGCCCCGAGGCGGCTCCCGGTCCCCGCGGCTCACTAGCCTGGCACACGAGGCCCCTCAGGCTGCGGCCCGTCCGCCTTCCACGTCTCGTCGGTCTCCCCCTCCCGCACCCGGGCTCCGTGTGTCATTGTAACCCCGACTCCCTGCTTCCGCCCTCCTGTGCCTCTGCACACTCATCCGGCTGTGCCTGGAATGCTCTCCCGCGTCTCCTGTCTGCCTGCTGAAAACCCTACTACTGCCGTCTCAGCTTAGACATGGCCTCCTCCAGGAAGCCTTCTGGATTACTCATGCCCCACCTGGCTGAGGTTACACACTTTCCTCTGAGCTGCCACCAGATCTACTTCTATCACAGAATGTGGCACACCGTCTTACTTGTTTTTGTGTATTTTCTCCATTAGACTGTGAACGTTTTGAGCCTAAGGCTTTTAGCTGGTTGATCTGCAAATGAATGGTCTGTACGTAGCAACCTCAATAAATATTGGTGGAAGGGAGGAAAGAAGAAATGGAGAAAGGGTGGAAGAGAAGCAGGAAAGGAGGGAGGGAGGGAGACATGGTGAGTAGGTGTTTGTAAAGGATGCTAAGCTGATTCAGATACTTCTGGGGAAAAGCCCAGCCTCCCAAGTTTGAGCTTCAAGACGCCCACAATCTGGCCCGAATACTTCCAGCCTTATCTCTCACTATGAATAAATTACACACACACACACACACACACACACACTCCCCAGCTATACCCTCTATACTGTTGTCCATGGCCTGCCCCCATCACGAAGCTGCCTGCCTCACTTTCCCATCTCTGTGCCATTCAATCCCCACCTCCCACTCGGGAGGGACCCTTCCTTACCAGCTTTGAGGGTCCGTCCTCGGCATCCAGCATGAAGAACACTCATCCCTGGGAAGACAGAGGGAGATGATAGCAATACAGGGTCACGAGTGTCATAGCAGAGGGGCTTCTGGGATCATCTGGGGCTTCCAAGGCTGCCGAGGGCAGGAGTCAGACACAGCTTTGTCCAGACTGAGACTTGGAGGATGAGGGGTGTCCTGGGACATCCCGGACACAGGTGGAATGTGAGCTGGACAGACAGTCACCAAGGACCTGTGTTTTGAGGCTGTCCTTCTTCTACCTCTGGCTGGGAATTCCTTTTCACCCTAGACTTTCCCGCTTCTCTGAAGTCCTCTCTCTGACGGGTATAGTCTGCCTGCTTCCCACTCAGCACTCTGCACCCAGTGCTGCCCTCTCTCAGCCAATGGCTCTGGCCCTGGGTCTGTTTTACTTTAGGGTCAGCAGAGTAAACACACATCACCCTCTTGCTCCTACTGGTCAACAACAGGTGGCTTCTTCTTCCCCAGGTGGTGCCTGCAGAGTCTAGAACAGGTGCTCAGTACAGACCGGACTGACCTAGACACAAGCACAGCTACGACCTCTAGACGGTGTGCTGGGTGCCGTGCATGCAAAAATAAAAACCCATTGGTAAATGCATGTAACCATGCCACCTAGGGGACACCCGGCCTGGACCTAGCGCTTGGAGCAACCCCACTGGGATGCTGTGACAGAGAGAAGAGACCAACGACCCCCTGAAAATCCCCAAAGGAGCAAGGCCGGGTCTCAGATGCAGGTTGCTGGGACTCCTGACCTGACATTATCCCTCCAAATGCCCCTAACACCGTCCCTGATCCCAGGGTTGTCCCAGGATTGGCAGGAAGACTATGTAAGCAGTACCCAGAGGTCTTGGAAGGGCTTCGCGGGCAGACACCCCAGCCGTGAAGTCCTGGCTGCTTCCTGGACGAGGAGGCAGTGCAGGTGGGAGCTCAGGTACCTGGTGACCGGGACAGCGGCCCGATCCTCCCTGTGCGTGAGTGACAAGGACCACAGCCTCCGGCAGGCTCAGAAGTGTCCCAGGAGGATTTGGAAACTGGAGAGCAAAGTCAGTATGTCCCACATTATCCAATTTTTCTGGCACCAAAATTCCTGCGCTCCTAGCTCGGTGGTCATGAGACTAACCCCGGGCATACCGTTTCAGTGATGTCAGCGCATGAAATCAGAATCAGAAACACATGCATGAAAGGGTCTGTGCGGGTTCAATGAACCTGGGAAATTGCACTTTGAGGGGAAGACCCACCGGATGGGACCGTCGGAACTACAGAGGTCTATACCGCGTGTTTGGCGTGGCCCTTGGCATGAGGCACATCCCTGGCCTCCCATCCCCACCCCCACCCCCACCCCCACCCACGTGTAGTGAATGCCAAGGGCTCTGAGATCATATCGGCAACTGCTTGGCACCCCAGAGGATAGAACAAAGCCAAAATAGGATTCTGGTGCATCAAATGTTTCCACGTCTGTCCCTTCAGCTGCATCCACAGCACCCCTGGGGATGGGCGATCAGGGGTGGTCACCTCACTTCCCAGGTGGACAGCAGGCCAGAGAGATGAAATGTCCTGCCCGAGGTCGCCTCATCGAGTCAATTCCACAATCCCTTACCGGCACCGACTCCGCACCGGGCGTGGTGACGCTTTGCACACTTCATTGGATTTCATTTTCACAACAGTCGTAAGAGGCAGAAATAAATACCCTCACATTACAAACGGGGACACTGAGGCTCAGAGAGACCAAGCAGTTGGGCTGACGTCGCCCAGTGGGTCGGCAGCAAATCTGGGACCCCCACCGTCTGTCCCTTCGCTACAGCGGTGGTCTCTGGAGAAAGCGGAACCTGACCGAAAGGGCACTGTTGTCCCTGAGCTATTCCTTATCTGCCCAGGGTGACAGGCCAGCCTTGGGTGGCACCGGCAGAATCAAGAGTCAGGAAGTGAGCAAACCCAGAGGGGTGGAGGCAAGGCCTCCAGCGTGCTCTCCCCTCCTCCCCCAAGAATCTGAGCAATGTTTGATGAGGACGCGTGGCACAGCCCCTCAGCTGCCCCCAGGGTAAGACTGGGCTGGAGCCTTCCCGACCCAGGGCGGGCTCCGGAGGCGGGGGTTTGGGGGCGACAGGGGGGCTGTGTGTCCTTTGGAATGAATGCGGCCCACAGTGACAGAGCAGACCTTGGCCTGGAACCCAGAGGCCAGCGGCACCAGCATGACTGCCTCATTGTGTGGCCCCCATCACGGGACCCCACGGGGCCGCATGCTAATGAACCGGCTCCTGGGGTGGGGGGTGGGTCGGGGCCACGAGCCAGACCCGGCCCCAGAGAGAAACGCTGGGCACACGGCCTCACCCCTCGGGGCCGCTACCAGCCAAGACCCAAGGGAGGGCTGCCTGGGCCTGTGCCCCTCCACGGAGACAAGTCTGCAACGCCACGGGAATGCAGGCCCGTGACCTCAGACCCTTGCCAGTCCGAAGTCCCTCCAGAACTGAACAGAAACCCATGTGTGTGCACGTGCGGTCATGCCCCACACGTAAAGGTCGGGGTCCAGTGACTGAGGCCTGGGCGCACCTCCCCAGAAACACGCAAATACTTGCAAAATTACCGTAGAGCTTGGACAGACCTACCAGCCACCCGGCCATTCCTCTTGATTGTCTCATTTGATTCTCACAGCCACCTTTTGAAGTCAACAAAGCAGAAAACCTCTTCCCCGAAAAAAAAAAGCAGCTACGGTTTGGCCAGGGCAGGTGACTGTCGTCAAAAGTCTTCCTTCCTCTCCCACCCCTGCTCTGCTGGGGTTCCCAGCGTCTGCCCACTTGCCCTGGGCCTGGGTTCTCCCGTCAGCAGGCTCCCCATGGATACTGCCTGGCTCTCGAGTTTCACTGTTCCTGCCTTGTTCTGGAAGCTCATGGCAACCTGCCTTCTGCCTCGGCTGCTGGGCCCTTGGGTCCTCTTGACCCAGCTGGGCTCAGTCCCAGGATTTCCTCCTGCTCAGGAAGAGTGAATGGAAGATGGTCATGAGGAGAGGAAGCTTCAGCTTGGTTTTGCTGGGGGAGAGAGCCATCGACTCAGACACCAGGGAAAAATTCATCCGGCGTGTTAACTGGTTCCCTAACTGGAGGTGGGGTCAAGGGAATGAGAGGCCGTCATGGCCCCGACTAAGTACCTTGAGGAGTGTTACTTGCTTAGTTTTTACCTTCGGGGGCCGGAATCTTCAATCACAAGATCTGTGAAGTGTCCTCGGCCTAGATATATATTCCAGACGTCTCCACTAAGTTCTGTTTTGTTTTGTTGAATTCAGGACTCCTAAAAAAAATGGCAGAAGAGACCAAAAATGACTTAGCCCGCGCTGTGAACGGTGAGCAACACACCGTGGGCCTGAGCAGCCATCTACCATGCCCACGTCAGAAATTTCTGGACTATCTCGACCAGGTGAGGCATAGTTGGAGGGCAATCGGGTGACCATCTGGGGCTGGCCTGCCCACCCTGGGGTCCTTAGCGTCCTGCACAGAGCCGTAGACATTGTGTGTATATCATACGTGACGTGAGTGGCAATCCTTATCCTCCGTTCTCTCTTATTTGGCCTGGAAATAGACTTTGTCTTCTGAATTCCTTTTGTCCTCGTCTGAAAACAGGGCAGATGTGGAAGGCCTGGCAAGTGTCTGTGATCCGGGTGAAAACATCTGCTTCCAGCACAAACTAAACACATCAGCAGGAGCCAAGAACGTTCCCCTGCACTCGCTACCGTTTGACTTCTTTTATTAATAACTTGGGAGGATTGCAGGCAAGGAGTTCTGGCAGGAATGAAAGGAAATGATCCAGGGGAAAAAAAAAATCTAACCCATAAATAAGTTAAAGTCACCGGTGGAGGGTGTTTGATCTTTTTCTTTCTTTTTTTAAAAATGAAATATGGGTACTTCCCTTCAGAGACAAGGGAGGGAGAAGCCAAGGGAGCCGTGTTCTTGGGGGCCCTAGGGGGTGGGGGTAAAGACATGTCACTTTCAAACCATGGCCTCTATGGGTCTGTTGGGAGTTGGGGAGTCTAGCTCTGCTGAAAGGAAGGCAACAGCATGGATTGGAAAAAAGAGCGTGAGCTTTGGAATCAGGCAAAGCTGAGCTTCACCCTAGCTGTGTGATCTTGGCACAAGATCTTGGGCAAGTTGACCAAACCTCCTGTTGGTTTTGCGTCATCTGGGGGAAGTAATGTCTGCCTCACAGAATGTTAGTGAAAACTGAAGCTGATGGTGTGAATGTATTAATCAGGGTAAATATTCACTGACTGCCACAGTAGACGAGCCTCAAGCATTCAGTGGCACAGTATAACACAAATCGTCTGCTCTGAGTCCAGTGCAGGAGGACGGGGACTCCCCTCTACCCTGCGACTCAGGTCGGAGGACCACACGTGCAGGTTGCCTGGGGCCATGTTGGTTTACACCTGCTATCCGATCCTAATGACATTGGCCCCTCTCCTTCATTCTCAAAAGTGTCCTACCTTAGGTGATCGGTTATGTGAGCACTCAAGACTCAGGGAGCCGGGCTCCCTCTGTCCCCTGACACCACCATCTCTACATGTGACATCCAAAGTCGTCCCAGCACAACGGCCCTCAAATTCCACAGCCCAGAAGTGACGCGTGTCACCATCCTGCCACCATTTTGTTGGCTAGACTGGTCTCATGGCCTCACTTACCAGCCCAGGTGTCTTGCCAGGTGCCCAGGAAGGAGAGGTGGGACAGATACGGGTGTGCTGGCCTGGGGTGAGTATCTCAAGATCTCTTTTGCCCCCATTCTGTTATTCCCCACCCTTCCTCTGGAAGCTCCGAGAATATGGGGAGAACAATGTGCTTATATAGACATGTTAAATGAGAAAACATCAAGTGTCCTGGGAAATACATGTCTGTAGGGTAAGATGAAATAGAGCCCTTTACTGTTTCCAAAAAGGCTTTCACATGCATGACCTCACTCGATCTTCCCAATCGCACTGTGGGGCAGATGGTGGGTTTTCACTTACAAGAGAGAAGACTAAGGTTCAGAAGCACACACCCACTTCCCAAGGCGACGGGATGACGGGGCCAGGGCTCACTCCAATGCCCTGCCTCGCTATCTGGCCTCACCGCTTTCTCCCTGGCCCAGGCTGCAAGGGCCCACGCTGGATTTCCTGCAGGGCTGAGGTGGGTGGTGAGGTCAGGGCAGAGGGGCGACGGCTGCTTATCTAGGATCACAGAGCAAGAGGGGTGCTGGACACCCCAGAAGGCATTTTACCCAACCTCTTCCCCATTGTGTTTGGGGAAAGAGAGACCCAAAGAGGGGAAGTGACTTGCCTAAGACCACAGAGTGAGCTGGCAGCTAGCCAGCTGGCTCTCCTGATTCCTGCTCTGGTGTTCTTCTCCTGCTCTATTGCAAAGTCAGAAGGGAGCCAAAAAGGGATGGGCTGTTTTCTTGGTCATTAGGAAAAAGAGAGAAGCTAACATAGGAATATATGATCTCTGCCGTGTCAGTGGCAAGCGAAAAGATCAAGTGAGGTCATGAATGTGAAAGCCTTTTTGGAAACAGTAAAGGGCTATATTTCATTTTACCCTAAAAACACGTATTTCCCGGGACACTTGAAGTTTTATGGTCTGCTATGTCTACATACTCACATTTTTCTCCCCATATTCCTGGATCCTCTAGAGGAAGGGTGGGGAAGAACAGAATGGGGGCAAAATATATCTTGAGATGCTCAGATACTGAACAATGGCCAGCCTCAGTCAGCCTGTATTCCTGATTTATGGAATTGGCCAGAGCCACTGTCCATCTGAGCCACTCCACCCACAGTCCAGGACTATATGAAAAAAGAATGAGTTTCTTGTTCTTTTTTTTTAAGTTTATTTATTTATTCTGAAGGAGAGACAGAGAGAGAGAGAGAGAGAGCAGGGGAGGGGCAGAGAGAGGGAGAGAGGCGATCTCAAGCAGGCTCCACACTTGCAAGGGCAGAGCTGGATGTGGGGCTCAAACTCACAAACTGTGAGATCATAACCTAAGCCGTATGACACCGAGAGTCAGATACTCAACTGACTGAGCTCCCCAGGCACTCTGAACTCCTTGTTCTTAAAACTAAGGGATTCCTGAGAGCTATTTATTGTAGCAGTATAGTTGGTTCTAACACAGCCTTGAAGGCCAGCTAAGCCTTCCAGAGGAAGTGATGGAAACAAGTCTTTCTAATTGAGAGGAACCAGATGCATGAATGTGTAGATAGACATTCATCCATCTATTGCTTCTCTCAACAGATACTTACTGAGCACGTGTACATGTACTCAGTCTCTGTGCTGGGTCCTGAGCATGTCAACACGAATGCTTTGGTTCCTGTCCTCAGGACGCTCCCCATCCAGTTGGACTGATCACTGACCAGGATACAAGTACTCACAGAGGGAAGGCATGAAGCCAGCCTGGATGGAAATAAAGAAGGTTTTTAACTCCTAAAGAAGGAGAAAATGGAGCCGATTTGCCGTGGGTGAGCAGTTCGAGGCTGGCCGGAGCAAGGCTTGAGCCTAGCTATACTGAGACATGATGCCATCTAGGAAGACAGAAGCAAAGTGGATTCTGCAAGAACTTGGCTGCAAAGAATTAGCGCTTGATCCCATAGGCAATGGGAGCCACTGAAGAACTTGGAGCAGGAGAGTGACGTGATTGATGGACGAGTGTCTAAACATCTCTCTCTCTAGCAGCTGCGGGATGGATGAGGCTGGAGACTGGACTGAAGTCAGTGTTTCTGTGGAGCCCATCCTCAGCACAATGGTCTGGTCACCGTCATCTCTCACCTTCAGCTTTGCCCCAAGAGGTCAGCGCGACCCATCCTGCTTAAAGCCATCTGGAGTTTGCCATCACCCCACCGACAGTCCCTGCATGGTTCGGCCACCGGTCACCTGCCAACCTCAGCTCTTGCCACTTTTCACTCCTCCTCTGTGTACCAGAAAACCCATCGTTCCTCAAACTGGCATGTTCTCTTTCTTCCGGGCCCGCAAGCATATGGTTTCCCGTTTCTCCTGCTCGCCTCCTAACCCTATCCCTCCCAATGCCACTACTCTTAATCTTAACCTAGATGTCCCTTCTGTTTGGAAAACTTTTCTGACCCCCAGGGCCAGGTGAGGTACTCCTGCCCTGTGTTACCCCCGCGGCCTGCACCAGCACGGTCCTTGCCTACTTACAGCCTATGCTCCCACCAGCTTGTAGCAAGGTGAAGTTGTAACACGAAAAGTGGACTCTCCTGGTGACTTCCCTGCTCTAGTGCCTGGTGCGGTCCGTGGCATATTTGCACTAGTCTTTACTGAGTGCGTGACTGGAGGCGGAACACCCCTGAGGGTCACCCACACATGTGCATGTGCAGCAGAAGGCTCAAGGACAGAGTGGGGCCAAGGGGATGGAGAGAAGAAGCAGAAGCTTCTGAAGACTTTGGCGAGTGCTGTCAGCGGCATCTAGCTCCTCTTCAGCTTTCCCTATCACTCCTGTCAGGTGTGGTCAAGGATCCACGGCTTCCAAGAATGCGTCCTAAGGGGAGGAAACCGTAACGTCACGTGACAGACTGTAAAATCACGGCTCCTTATGAACACCTCCACGACAACATTCACCACGTAGCCTTCCATCATGTCTTTAAGCTTCTCTCCCGCTGGACTAAAAAGTCCTTGAGGGAAGGACGAGGGCATATCAAGGTCTCCACCCCCAGCGATCTGCAGAGCGTGGTGCACAGGAGACTCCTCGGAAAAGCTGACGACGTTCATCAGAGTTCGGCTGAGATTCAGTTCCTGGCCTCGAGGAGCTCACAGTGAGTTTCAGGTGCACCTATGGGCACGAATAACTTTTCAAAGTGGGGGTTGGCAGTAGGTAGCTAAAGCACTGCGACTGCCGGCGAGCACAGAGGAGCGCTCATGAGTTCAGATCTGGGGGGGTGTGGAGGGCTGCCCTGGAATGTACAAGTACGCCTCCTGTTTCAGTGCTGAGTATCTAGGGTCCGAGAGCAGGGTTTTCTTCACAAGGAGCTGACTCCCTAACAAACTGCTACCGAGTCTCAGCGGCTTAACCGATTAAGGTTTGTGTCCTGCCTCCATCCCAGGACAATGCCGAGATCCACACAGTCATTCAGAGACCCAGGCTCTTTCCATTTAGAGCAGGGTTTCTCAACCTTGGCTTACTGACACCTCGGAAGGCTGGAAGTCTTTGTTGCAGGAAGCCGTCCTGTGCTTTGCAGGACATTTGCCAGCATCCCCGGATGCTATTCATTAGACACCAGTAGGACACACACATTCCTCGTTACCACAGTGTCCCCTGGGTGGTAATATCATCCCCAGTTGAAAACCATTCATGTAGGGCTCTACCCTTCTCTAGAGTCTGGAGTGCTCCAGATCCCTCTAATCCAGCCAGCAGAGGAGGAAAGGGAAGGAACACTAGGGGCCAGGACGGGGCGGGTGTGTAGCATGGGTCCTCACGTTCTATTGGACGGGGTCAGTTACATCAGCACGGCTAATTGCAAGGGAGTCTGGGAAAGGTAGCATAACTACGCCTAGGAGGGAAAGGGAAGTAGTTTGGGGCGCAACGAACTAATCTCTTCTGCGAGTATTTAAGAGTCCGTGTACAGTAAGATCTTGGTTTGTTAGCATAATTCGTTACGGAAACACGCTTGTAATCCAAGGCACTTGTATACCAAAGTGAATTTCCCTGTAAGAAATAACGGAAACTCAGATGATTCATTCTGAAACCCCAAGATAGTCATATAAAAATGATTACGATACTGTAATATAATACAACATAATAATCAAGAAAATACAAAATATAAAGAAAAATAAATCAACCTGCGCTTCCCTTTGAAAACCTTCATGATTGGTGTGAGGGAGACAAGAGAGAGGAAGGTTATTGTGTAGGACCACTTTCACCATCACTAATGGAGTCACTGTTATCTATTGACTCAATGGAATCTTTTTCTGCATGGGATCCATCATACATCCTTGCACAGGTGTTGGCTTCAGTACAGTATTAATAAACTCTTGTCATATACTTAATTAATGTAACTTTCTTTAATGTAAATTTAAGGCAGCAGAAGAAAGGGTCTGTATCTGCAGGCAGCCTGACCTAGAACGAAGCAAAGCATTCTGAAGCTTACTCTTGCATGGAAAAGCAAAGGACTGTCGATAGGTGCTTCGAAGCGACAAAAAATACACGAGTGCCAGTTGTGGGCACCTTCCAACGTTCTGAAACATCACTGATTTCTGCCAAACACATCACATACTCCTCGTATTGCAAGACGTTGCTTGTTTATCAAGTTAAAATTTATTAGAAATGCTTGCTTGTCCGGTGAAACACTTGCAGAACAAGTTAGTCTCGATGCAAGGTTTTACTGTATTTGATGTTCATTCTTGAGGATAAGAAAATGGGAAAATGCTTTTTCCCAAACTGCCAGTAGAGGCTCAGTAAGGGTCTCAGTCCATCAACCAAACCCCCTTGGCTTATAAGATGAGCCCAATGGTCTTGGCTTACCTGGGAAGCCATGAAAACAGACTCCTCCCACGTCACACCATCCTCCTGTCCCGGATGACTGACAGGAACCTAGTGACACAGAGAGTTCTTGACCCCCTCCAGCCACTGCATGGATTTGGTGTCTACTGTGTTACCGTGGCATCTTGGAGCGGCTGCCAGGCCCAGACATGCCCGTCCCTGTCCTGGAGGAGGGCGTTTCCCTAGCTGTGGCCCAAGCTTGCTCATGTACCAACCGCACCGAAGAAAAGATATGTACAAATGCCAGCAAGAGTTCAGCAAGAGCCGCGGGTATGAGAATCTACACGAAGCGGGGAAGTCAAGACAACCGTGGTGCTGGGTGAGTCTGGTGCTCACAGGAAGCAGAGGGGTTTCCTGACTAGAACAGAAAGTACCTGAGAGAGGAGGGAGAAGACCAGCCTTGTGGAGGTGACTCGGGGTCATAACGGAATGTCAACCCCAATCCTTTAGTTTGTGTTTTACCGCTAGTTGAGTGAGCGCTCTTGACTCTGGATGGTCTCCACTAACACTACCAAGAATTTTTCCTGAAGCCCTTCTCGGGAAGTGGCTGTTTGAACCCCACCAAGAGGCCCTTTCTCCAACAGTGTGCACACTCCCGGAGCCCCTCCACACAAATGTTTCATGTGGTGTAGCTGAGAATTAATTAGAAAAAGAAAAAAAATCTCTCAAGTCAAAACACATATCTCACAACCTATTAGCATTAAGATTAGCATTAAAGAAAGTTGGAAACTATAACATTTTAAGCACAATTTATAAGTCTAATTTCCTGTGTGTCACTCTCAGATAATAAATGCTTTTCCTTCAAGTTGAAAAGTCTTGGTGGGGTGGGGGGGGGGGGGGAGAAAAGAAAACGTTAATTTAAGGCCTATTAGTTTATTTTTAGTTGCCCAAGATCTGAGGGACTGAGAACATTTCCCTTTTCTGATAGAACACGCCTTCCTGTGTAGCAAGGAAGTCCTCTGACCTCAGGCCTCCTCAAGGTGCTACTGATTTTTGACAGAATTCCTCAGGCAAGGACTTTGAAAAGAGGCTAAGCCCGGCCTGCAAGGGGAGGGCGATCCGAGGTCCTGAGGGACAAGGTTAATTGCTTGGAGCATTGGAGAATGGCGTGGTGAGGCAAGGGGATGCCGGGTGACCAGGAGGCCCGCTTCCTGTATTGCTCTGGAAGAAGTTCGTCGCCCACGGCTTCCATAATAAGACATTCCTGCTAATTTGCCAGGAGCTGAAAGGGATTTCTGTTTTTAGCCTTGGGTCTGTGGCAACTGTTTTGTTTTAAACGAAAATTAAATGGGGACGTGGAGCTGGAGTTGGGGGATGGGAGGCAGAGCCATAATTGAAGTGCATTACTGGTAATTACCTCGTTCTTTCTTTCACTCATCATGTTGACAGAGAAATCTATTACCCAGCAGCTCCGTTTCCACAAATTGCCCTTCCCTGAGGACTTGGGGGTGGGGGGTGGGGAGTGGGCCACAGTGGTGCTGGAGGAAATCACTGCTTTGTTCGAGAGAGTGGGCCTCCAGCCATCCCCAGAACATGGCTCCCCTGTCCCTCGCCCAGAGGGAGGGGAAGGGAGTGAGGACCCTGAGAGAGGACGAGGGAGTCACCTGGCGAGAAGGGTCTTGTCCCAACCAGGCCTGACCATGCAGATCCATTTGGCATGCTGTGTAGAAGGATGGAGATAAAGCCTCATCACTGTCTGAAAAAAATGAAAGGAAGTTGGAGGCGACCATTGACGGAAGTAGCAGCCCCGTTTTGAAAGCTCTTGTGTGCCTGTGCAATGCGGTAGGGCTCTTCACGTGGGAGATGAGCCCTGGAGGGGCCTGTTCCCGTCGCTGCAACTGCCAGTGGCCCGCCCTTGGGTCCCTCCCTCCATCTCTCTCATTCCCCTCTTCTAGTGTCAACTTCCCTGCCCCCTGTCGCTCTCTCCTTCCTTCTTCAGCTCCCGCGTCTTGCCCTCCTCTCTCCTCTCACCTTCGAGCTCCGTGTGGCCTCACCTCCCAGAGGCCGGTCTCCCCTCTGACTCCACTCTGCCAACAGACCAAGTTGGAAGGATTGGAGAGGGTTTTGACACTGGCGTTCCTCTCCGTCCTTCCAAATCCTCTCTTAGACTGAGGCCTCCGGCATGTGTTAGGGCTTTGGAAGCCTACCAGGCAGTAAGAAGAAAAAATGAGCAGGGGGTGATCTCAGTAGAGCCCCTGGCTTCAGGCCTCTTCCTCCTTGGTCCTCAGCATTGGCTCCTTCAACAACATATACTGAGCCCCAACTGTCAGTGAGGATTCAAAGACAGAGCAAGACACTCACCCTGTCCTTAAGAGGTTCGTGTTTGGCATGGCAGTGAGGTGGGGGTGGGGGAAGGCATTTCATTACACTTTGAGCCTAAAGCAAAATGTCACCAAGGTGAAGGGGCCACGAGACCTGGTGTCTGCTCCATGTTTCATTCAGTGAACAATCCAGCATCCACAACAATTTCAAAGCAACAGAAATCCTAACTTCAGTGTCTAAAGGGAATATCAAAGGAAGATTGCATTCATAACACAGGACAAAGCTTCCGAAAATCCTTTTTTAATAAAGCGATTTCAATCTCTTCCTAAGACCAGCTTTCCATTCTCTGTGCTTCCCCCAGTAGCTCCCTGCCTTGTCCAGTGTAAATCCTGCTTGCTGCCTCAGTTCTTCCAACTTTTCATCCTGGTGACGCTTTGCTTCCTCGCTCGGTGCACTGCCTAGACAGAGACCGCCTCTTCAGGGTGGTGGGAAAGTCTTGGCTTTGAGGTATTTTCCTTGCCAGTCTGCAGCTATTGTGGGCACATCACCCCGTTCCCCAGCCCAGCTCGTCCTTGAGCTTGAGAGGCACATTACAGGGGTCCAGCACAAGCCTAGCTATGACCACGTGACCACGCCTTGTGGGAAGGTATGACTAAAGACCATGGGTGCAGGCAGCCCCCTGAGAGCTGCTGGTGGCACCACTCCGTGGGCATACAGACCTGGCATAAGCCCGGCCTAAGACCTGGCATACAGCAGGAGCAAAGCAGGAGAAAATGTCTGCTGATGGGTCTGACCTGAGAATTGCCTCCCCCAAAGTGGGAGAAGTATTAGCAGGAAAGAGCGGTATGGATCTATATCAGATCCCGGGTAAATAACACTGGAGGGGACCCTGCAATGGGGGGCTAGTCAAAGTCTCAAGATACCTCCTCTTTGGGTATCCCGTGGGGCTATAGCCCTCTCCCCTTTCCTCACGCCCTTCCCAGGGGACCCAGGTATCCTTGGAGGGGACAGGTCTGGGGGCTTTCAGATGCCTTTTACAAGGAAACGACTTCTCCTGACTCACCTCCTTTCGGGTCTCATATAGCCAGTTACTCAGGGAGAGTCATGAACTGTCCAACCGTCCTCAACTTACTTGGCTAAGATCCACTTGAGAAGCATGTTGTGCCCTCCAACTGGAATTGTGTGACTTCCCTGGAGTCACCTTAAAACAGCAATCCAAGTGGAAGGTGCCACTTGCTGAGTACCTACTGTGCACCAGGCCCCTGCATGCTGGGCGCTCCTACATATTTTTCCTAATCCTCAACAACACTGTGATGAGTATTGTTGTCCTTATTTTAAAGGTAAAGAAACTGAGGCTCAGAGAGCGTAAGCAGAATTACCCCAAATCACACAACTTGTTACATAACCAGATTTTGAGCTCAGACATTTTTTTTTTTAAGTTTATTTATTTTTGAGACAGAGAGAGACAGAGCATGAACGGGGGAGGGGCAGAGAGAGAGGGAGACACAGAATCGGAAGCAGGCTCCAGGCTCTGAGCCATCAGCCCAGAGCCCGACGTGGGGCTTGAACTCGCGGACCACGAGATCGTGACCTGAGCTGAAGTCGGACGCTTAACCGACTGAGCTACCCAGGCGCCCCTGAGCTCAGACCTTTTTTAAAAAAACATTTAAAAAATATGTATTTATTTATTTATTTTTGAAAGAGAGAATGTGAGCAGGGGAGGGGCAGAGAGGAGAGGACAGAAGATCTGAAGCGGGCTCTGTGCTGACAGGAGCGAGCCCAACTCGGGCCTTGAACCCACGAACCATGGGATCATGACCTGAGGCCAAGTCAGACGCTCAACGGACAGAGCCGCCCAGGTGCCCCAAACTCAGACCTTTCTGACTCCCAAACCTAGGCTGTTTCTACCAACTCTGCTACTCTCCAAGCTGAATGGCAGTCAGCTCTTTCATTGTCCTAAAGAAGAAGGAGGAGGAGGGGCCAAGTGGCCTTTTTGGAAACCTTCTCGTGTCATGGTTATTCCCTCGTCATGAAAGCTTCACGTAAGATCCTTGTGTGAGGATATCCGACCCTGAAACAAGAGTGGGTCTGACTGCCATTTCAGACCCCTGTGCTAGAAGGCTGCCTATGGCCATTCACAGGAGGAAAAGGACGCCGCCAGAATGTTATTCCATCTCAGACTCATGGTAACCAGCCTCAGGACTGGGGAAGACAGACTGCCCTGCCAAACCCTTACCAGTCACGGAGGCTCCCGGTGGGCCCTAAACTCTCAGCTCTAGTTTTTTATCTTGACAGTTTGCCGTGCACATTTTAAATGAATTGAACCTACCTGAGTCCACTGAATTTCGTTCAACATTCACGGACCACCATTCTTGGCCAGGTACTAGGAGGACTTAGGTACTGAGAGAGAAACGGGGCACAGCCCTTGCCCTTGGGGTGATGGACGGTGCCAGCCAACTTGCAAAGCACTTTTAGAGAAGAACAGGGGGGTGGGGAGCAGGGGAGCCACAGTGGACCCAGTCCAGTGGAGAGGAAGGCAGGGAAGAAATACTTCTTGGAAAATATGTAA
The DNA here is from genome assembly GCF_018350215.1 of Panthera leo. Classification (NCBI taxonomy): domain Eukaryota; kingdom Metazoa; phylum Chordata; class Mammalia; order Carnivora; family Felidae; genus Panthera; species Panthera leo. The sequence continues at coordinate 127,918,856 of NC_056681.1, read as the reverse complement.
AAGACTCCAGTGATGTCTAAAAGGCTCCCAATCCCGGAAGTAAAGTGTAAGTTCACAGATATTATGCAACTACTCTGTTTGTTAAGAGCCAAAGTCATAAAGGAAGAAGAGGGGGGTTTTGCTTGCTTTGATTTTTGTTTGCAATATTTATTTATTTATTTATTTATTTATTTATTTAGCGACAGAGCACGAGTATGAGTTGTGGAGGGGCAGAGAGAGAGGCAGAGAGAGAGAGAGAATCCCAAGCAGGCTCTACACTGTCAGCGCAGAGCCCAATGTGGGGCTGGAACTCACGAACCCTGAGATCATGACCTGAGTCAAAATCAAGAGTCGGACGCTTAACTGACCGAGCCACTCAGGGGCCCCTGTGTGCATTTTTTTGAAAACCCTGGAAGATGTCCATCTATAGATGAATGGATAAAGATGTCGTTGGGGCGCCTGGGTGGCTCAGTTGGTTAAGCGTCCGACTTCAGCTCAGGTCACGATCTCGCGGTCTGCGAGTTCGAGCCCCGCGTCGGGCTCTGGGCTGATGGCTCAGAGCCTGGAGCCTGCTTCCGATTCTGTGTCTCCCTCTCTCTCTGCCCCTCCCCCGTTCATGCTCTGTCTCTCTCTGTCTCAAAAATAAATAAACATTTAAAAAAAAAAAAAGATGTCGTGAGACACACACACACACACAGACACACACAGAGGACTATTACTCAGCCATAAAAAGAGTGAAATCCTGCCGTTTGCCACAACATGGGTGGACCTAAAGAGTATTATGCTAAGTGAAATAAGTCAGAGAAAGACAAATACCAGATGATTCCACTCATTTGTGGAACTTGAGAAACGAGACAAACAAACAAGGAAAAAAGAAACAAAAGACCAGACTCTTAAATACAGAGAACAAAGTGGTCGTTGCCAGAGGGGAGATGGGTGGGGGGTGGGCGAAATAGAAGAAGGGGACCGAGAGGACACTTACCATGATGAGCACTGAGTAATGTACAGAAGTGTTGAATCATTATATTGTACACCTGAAACTAATATCGCACTGAATATTAATTGCACTGCAATAATAATAACAATACAAAAAAAACCCCGGGGGCCAACCTCCCCGCTTCACTACCCAGGGCTGTACCCACAGGTGTGGAGGCTCCGACAGGCGCAGGCGATGGGAGCGGTCAGTTTGGTTTTCTTTGGCTGCATGTGCCAACGTGAGAATGAAGGAGAAAAGAAAAAGAGCAGAGGATGAAGAGTCTTTTGCTTGAATTCAGTTATTTCCCCAAAGCACTGCTCACACAGCACGGGCCTCCATTTTAGTTATTTCGTTTTTAATGTGTTTATTTATTTTTGAGAGGGAGAGAAGGGACAGAGCATTTTGAGAGGGAGAGAGGGAGGGGCAGAGAGAGAGAGGGAGACACAGAATCCGAAGCAGGCTCCGGGCCCTGAGCTGTCACACAGAGCCCGACGCGGGGCTCGAACTCACACACCGAACCGTGAGATCACGACCTGAGCCGAAGTCAGAGGCTTAACTGACTGAGCCACCCAGGCCCCCTCAAGCCTCTATTTTTATTGATGTCTGGGGTACTCACTATGTGCCAGCAACAGCGTCGTATGCCTTATGTGTATTAGCTAATTGAAATCTTCAAAACAAGCCTGTAGTAGATACTATTATCCCCTTGTGCGGGGGTAGGGAGTGGGAGGCCGGGCGGATCAAGAGCGCGGGTCTTTCCCCCTAAGCAACACCAGCTTCCGAACAGGTAGAATGTTTTGCTAGCCTGCCCTTACGTAGCATTCTGGTGATGGTCTCCTGGTTCTGCCAGGTTCCAGAACAGCGTCTTCCTTCTTCCTTCTGTCTGAATGTGCTTTCCTCTGAGCTGGCTCTCTAAGCGTGCTGTCACTGCAGCCACCTGTGTCTCCTGCCAGAAGCCGGAAAGGCAGAGCTAGAGGAGAGGCTCCCAGGGAAGGGGGCTGGGGAGACCTTGAAGCTTCCCGCTCTCCCTTGGCGTGGAGGTCCCCGAAGGGGTGGTCTGCGCTGGCGATGCTCTAAGTAGATGTGGTGATGCTCTACGTAGCTGGCCACCAAGCCACCCTTGGGCACAAACGCCATCCCTGTTGCTGCACACAGAACTGAATTTCCTGAAGGAACACAAGCTGTGACGGAACGACAGAGACGGCGCCCTCCGCCGGGACATCTAACTCGGTTCTGAGTGCGCATTTGTGCAGAAGTAGAGGCCGCGTTCATAGACGGTCATGGGCGGGAGGGACCAGAAAGGGCACCCGGTTCAGTGCCTTATGGGACTGAGGGGGAAAGGTGGACCCAGACAGGGGAAGGTGCCCAGATCCCCGGCGTCCTGCCCCCGCGTCCCCTTGCCGGGCTGGAGGACTCCGTTCCCTGAGGACAGGAGTTCTTTCCGTAAGACAGGGACCAGGACTCCGTTCCCCAAGAGAGAGATGGAAAGACTCCCCGGATGAAGGAGCCTTCCACCCTCTCCGCGTGGGCTTGTTTTTCAGAGATTCACGGACATACATTTCAGTTTTTTCAAAATGAATGCTTAAAATTCAAGCCTCCTTTTGTTCCGCTTGATCCTGGAAGAATAATTTTAGGGATTTCAAGATCTCACTTAACAAGCTTTACATCTTGATGAAATGCTGATTTTCATATTGTTTCCCAAACTGCACAGTTGCAGAAGCCACTGCCAAGTGAAAGCAGGATATTTCGAAGGAAAGCATTTAAAATTTAAATCCCTGGTGACAAGTCCGAGGGTGGACGGAGCGAGGCGCACAGCAGTGAGGTTTCGCAGCCCGCGGAGAAAGGCGGCAGAGGCGAGAGACGCTGGGAGGGTGACCGGGGGGCCTAGCTCAGCCCCCGCTGGCTGCGTGACCTCCGAGGACAGGTCAGCCCGCTCGGCGTCCCCATGTGCGGAATGGGCTTGCTCGCGCTTCCTTTACGACGCGTGCGAGACAAGATGTGTGGAAACTGCTCAGTGCAGCTGAGCCGCCAAATACAATTCCGTCTGTAGACGATGGGAGAGTCTGGGCTGGCAGCGACGGTCCGGCTAGTTGCTGTGGCCTCCTGAGGTGCAGGTGACAAGAGACACGCTGGAGAAAAGCCACGTCTCCCTCAGACAGCGCCGAGCGTTCCGAGTGTCGACGGCGGCCTTCAGTTCGGGGACGGTGGTAAAGGAGTGGGGAGCTTGGGAGACATCGTGATGGAGGAGGAAGAACTTGACCAGGAGTCAGGAGAGGGGCCTCCATGGCTGGCGGTGTGACCGTGAGCGGGTCAGCCTCCTCTGGGGCCTCGGACTTCCTGCGTGGACACGGAACTAGTGGGTCAGAAATCGCATTCGGCATCCGGGTCATCGCCACTCCGGGTGCACCGAATAAACCTTTTTCGAGTGAATGAACTGGTGATGGCTGTCCTGGGCCCCGTGTGGAGAAGAATCGGGAGGCCTCTTCTCGGTGTAGCAGGAACAAGCAGGAGCGGCCAAGGGCAAGGTTGGGGTGGCGCAAGGGCTTCCCTTAGGGTCATAGGCCTGACTTTGGACTAGATGAGCTCTCAGCTCCTGCCTGTGGTGAACATCAGGCTCTGTGTCCACACAACATCAGAATCGCCCGCCGGAGAAGGGCTGCCCCATACGGCTGCACAGGCTGTGCCCTGCACAAATCCAGGGGGCACCCTTCCCATTGCCCACAGGGAGCACGGAGCCTCCTGGTATCCATGGGGCATAGTGGCACCGGCTGGGAGACGGCAATGTGCCACCAAAGGAGCACTGGCTTGGGAATCCGGAGACCTGGCTTCTAGCCCTCCTGAGTCAGGGTCAGCCGCCAACTCCCCGTAGGGCCACATTCCGGTCCCTCCCCCTCTGTGTTCAAATCGCTGGCTCCTTAGGGCTCTCCTTGGTCCAGGTTCTTGGATGTTACAAGAGTTCTGTTTGCTCTGCTACATGGCCAGGCCTCCAATCTGGGCAGCTGGAACTTTTTTCTGTGCAGCTGCAAAGCCAGGCTGACCCTTCGGATCAGGGGGACTTGTGGCGGGGGGCGGGCTTCCGGCAGAAGGAAATGCCCCTGCCAGCTCCGAGACTGTAGGGTGCCACACCAGACCCCTTGCCCCCTCTCAGGAGCACACAGGTGGCAGTGACCTTTGGATACGAGTGTGGGTTTGGTCCCCAGCTTTCTATCCCTGTTCAAGGGATGAGGCTAGCCCCTCCTTTGCTCCTGTCCATCCCCCAATGTCACAGCAGTCTGCTGCACATGCCCCTCTGTGCCCTACCTCTGAGCCTCTGTGTTGGCCATTCCTTCTGCCTGGAATACCTTCCCCTTTCCTCACACCTTATCCAGCAAAGTCCCACATGAGCATGAGTATCTCAGTGAGGCATAGCCTGACTCCCTCCCTCCCGGAGGTAACTCCTCTCCTCTCCTCTCCATCTCTGCCTCTGCCGCCAGGCTTCCCTACAGAGCACTGGATGCTGCATTGGTGTTGTCTTGTCCCCCCAGTGCCTGCGAGCTCTTTCGGGGGGTGGGCAGACAGCTGCACAAAATAGGAAGAGACCACTTCTATGAAGCACTGACCACGTGCCTGGCCTGTGACTAAGCACTCCGTGGGTATGGTTTCGTGGTTGTAACTAAACTGGACTTCATTTTAGAGAAGAGGAAACTAAGGCCCAAGGTCACGGCAAGTAAGTGGCAGAATGGGATTCCAGCTGTTTGTTGCCTTGGAGTCTGGAGGACCAGACTCCTCTCCTCGGCCATTCCTCACTCCCTCTCCAGGGTGGGGACCGGTCAGGTGGTCCTGGAGGAGAAGCTCTCTGAACATCCTGGGGGTGGACAGGGGCAGACGGCAACATGACCCAGTGACAGGAGCAGTTTTCTGAGATTGCTGTTATCTGCATAGATCTGCTTGTGGTGCACTGAAATAAATTCCTTCCAGGGGGATTTTTCCTTCCTTTCTTCTTCCCTTCCCGTCCCTTCCCTTTGCTTCACTTCCCTTCTTTCTCTCTCTCTTCCCCTTCCCTCCTTCCTTCCTTCCTTCCTTCCTTCCTTCCTCTCTTTCTTCTTTCTTTCTTTCTCTCTCTTTCTTTTCCTCCCCTCCCCTTTCCTCTTCCTCTCCTCTCCTCCTCCTCCTCCTCCTCCTTCTTCCTCTTCTTCTTCTGTGTGTGGCAAGTGTTAAAACTAGTTTTCAAGCTCTGTTAATGAATGCCAGAGTGATTATGTTGATATCCCCATCAGTTATGCAGAAAATCAGGTAACCAGACTATTTACTTTATGTAATAGATGTGTGGGCTTCTCGTTCACTCTCTGAAAGAACATTCCTGAAAGGGTCATTTTTTATTTCCTGAGATGCCTTTTTTCCTAATTGCTTGAAGGTTTGAAAATTGCTCCCTTTCCCCCATTTTCATTCTGTGCAAATGCATTTCCTCGTGTCACATTTCCCTGACACCTCCGGTCCCCTGGAGAAGCAGGGCCCCTCCTCCAGCCTCCCACGTGCCTTCTGTCTCACCAGGAAAGCCTCCGCGCGATTCGAGATTTCAAACCAACTTGGAAGAAATAAAGCTCCTTTGGTTTTTCTCTTTTGTAAACAGATTTGACAAAACGAAGTGGGAAGGGCCCCAGACCGCATATGAGGAGAGCTGGCTTTTAATCTCAGCCCTGCCTTGAATTTGCTCAGTGATGGGCAGGTCCCTTTTCCCTTCTGTCTCTTTGAGTGTACATTGAGGGACGAAGACAATCTGTGGGTCTAAGAGGAGGAACAAGGGCCTGAGAATGGAAGGTCCTGGAGCCAGATTTTACTGGATTTTGAGGAAATCTCTCTCTCCGAACTCCCCACCCGCCCAGTCTGCCTAGTGGGATAATCCCAGCTGTGACCGGGCCACCCTCACGGGAAACTCGGCGACCAGGGAGCCAAATGGTGGAAGGGTTGGCCCAGGCAGCTCCGGGTCCTTGGCTGGAGGCGGTCAGAGGGCTTGTCTCGCCTACAAAGCAGCAGTACCCTTTGCTGGGTGCCCCTGCCTTGCAAACCACGTGCTCACGTGCCTGTCCACAGGTGCTCCTCTTAGGTCCTCCCCCACCCCTCGCGATAAATTTTACGGATCTGAGCTGAGCGCACCCTCCTGTTCCTTAATTTTTAAGTTTTTCTTTTTTGAGAGACAGACACACGTACAGAGAGAGAGAGAGAGAGAGAGAGACGTGAGGGAGGGGCGGAGGAAGGGACAGAAGCGCAAGCAGACTCCACACTCAGTGCAGAGCCCAACGCGGGGCTCCATCCCATGAACCGTGAGATCACGACCCGAGCCGAAACCGAGAGTCGGTGGCTTAACGGACTGAGCCCCCCAGGCGGCCCTGCGCGCACCCTCCCTGACCCATTTGGGTCTTGGATTTCATCCGACCATGCTGCAAAACAGAAAGAGCCCACAGGTTTTCCTAAAAGTGACCCCATCTTCACGGTGGCTGCAAAGGGGGCAGGCCAGCCGAACGGAGATTCTCCGGACTCGTGCCTCTGTCTGTCCTTTTTGAACATTGTGTATTTCCATCCTAAGAAGAGCCAGTCTTCGGATGCGCCTGGATGGGCGCAACTGAGCACATATTAAACACACGAGCCAGAGCTTTCAGTCACCCCCTGAGCTGGCTCAGCTGGTCTGCCCTTGAACTGCCCATTCCTTCCCCTCCCGGGAAGCTCCCCGGCACTGACTGTCCCCAGGCCCAGCCTCCCGCCAGCCAGCACGCACACACGGAACGCTTCATGAGTGGGAAACAAACTTCTGCTGTGTGAAGCCGCTGACATTTTAGGGTTCATTGTTATAGCAGCCAGCACTAGCCTAGCTGATTTGCTCGGTTGGCCTCTTACCACTCCCCTACGTAACTGCCCACGTGTCTTTCTCACCAGGCTGGGAGCTCGGTGAGAAGGGACCCAGTCTGATTTGCCTGTATGTGTGGAGGGTGACGATCGTGTCTGCAACACGTGTTAATTGAATCAATGGACGTTGAAACGTGCTGGCTGTCGAAAATTGTAACCAGAAAGAGAAGCTGAACGTGTTGTTTGACATCTTTCCCGTGAAAATGGGACTGGAAATCCTAGGAGGATTCCTGGAAGAGGTAACTAGAAATTAAAAAAAAAAAAGAATTTTTTTTTTTTTTTAATTTGGATCAATGGCAAGGGAGGAACAAGTCCTCTGGCAGGGACCACAGTAGACATGTGGGGAGCTGAAACTGAAGGCAAATTGGCATGTATGGGGGAGGGATAGGGTCTTTGGGAGTGGGAGATGAAGCACCGTAAAAATGACTGGGAGAAAAAGGAAGGAATAGAGGGGAGCCTTAACTCTGGGCGTGCTCTCTGCACAAGTGCTCTCCCACCCCTTACCCTTTCTCCACCCCAGGAGGGCCTCTCCGAGCTTTTACAAATGAGCCTTGGAGGCTGAAATATTTGCCCGAAGCCATGCCATGGGGAGACCTGGTCTGTTCCCACCCCAAGGCCCTGCTCTTCCCTTCATCACACCCACAAGACGGGACTGCTCTACAGCAGAGAGAGGGGGCCACCTCCCACCCGGCCACAGCCTCTCCTCCTCCCAGGTGAGCAGACTGGCACGACTAGAGGAGCACTTAGAATCAGGACACCTGCGCCTAGGCCCATCCCTGCCTGCGACTGGTCACCTGACCGTGAAACGGTCCCTCCTGTGAGGTTCAACTTGCCCCTCTGAAAAATGACAGATTGGGGCCAGAGGACCTCTAAAGGCTTCTCGCCGCACAGGATCCCCGGCCCTGGGCAGGAGCGTGTGAGCCACACTCTTACGTATGAAGGAGAGAGGCCTTTGCCAGTCCCTTACCAGGGAGGGCTGGGAAACAGGAAGACCGTGGTGTGGGGGCAGAGTCAGAGCAGTACAGCAGGAGGAGAGACGGGCCCTGACGGCAGCTACGTGTGGCCTTCGGAAGTGGAAAAACCCATCCGGGGAAAGAAGGTGCGGGCTTGGGGTCAGCAGCCCCAACTGTGCCTGCCGAAGAGCCCAGGCTCAAGCCCTCAGTGAAAAAGAGGGAGAGCTCTGCTTCTGTGAGGTCTTTTAGTTGCAAGAGATGCAGACATAAACGTCTCTCTCTCGGAGCCAAGTGCATACCGTGAATGCTTTTGACAGAATGGTTCTCCTTCAGCATTCCTAGTGATTGAGATAAGTACATTTATTTCCCTCCCCACCACCATCTTCGCTGCTCTGGATATGGGACGAAGCTTAGAGTGGATGCCTTTTGGTAATTTACTTTCTTGTCGATTCTTTCATTCGGTGGATCTTTATTGAGCACCTGGCATCTTCCAAGTTCTGTGCTCGGTGGCAGAAATACAGTGGCAGGAAAGTCAGTCTTCGTGGAGTTGGCATAGCGGGGTGACCAGGCAGTGATGGTGGTTAAATATACAAGACTCTGTAAGCCAGGTTTTCCCCAGAAGGCATGAAACCAGAGAGATACTGAGACAATGGCCAGATAGAGGGCCTTACTTGAGGTAGAATGCCCAGGGAAGGCCTCTCTGGAAAGGGCCGGCTGAGCTAGGATGTGGCTGGTGAGAAGGAAGCCGCCGCACAAGGAGCTGGGAGGAGGGGCCTTTGTAAAAAGACCCAAGAGACCCCGGGGAAGACCGATGCTGTCTGGCACCCAAGGCCACTGAGCTTTTGCTACTTACTGCCTGGGGCAGAGGCATTCTGGGGACAAGACCCCCAAGGAAAGGCCACGACCAGGCAAACTCTCTGGGCCACAGGAAATCACAACCTCTGATTCCGGCGTCTGTCCTCATCAGTCCTGATGTTTGACAACTATTTCCTTCCCACCCCTGGCCCAGCCTCCAAGTGCAGAAACCCCGGAGCACGCCAATGAAATTGATTTAGTGCTGGCGGTACATTCTCTTCCCCAGCCTCGGGCAGGAGAGATTTACGGCTCCTGGAAGTACTGCCCCTCCCTGCTTCCTGTAAATCTCCCACCACATTTCGGGCGGCTGGAGCTATTTGGGTAACCTTTATCTGAACCAGAACTTCCTCGCCAGGAACTTCAGAGGGTACCTCCAGGAAGGACGGGAGAACCCCAGGGGCTGGCTTGTTTTGGGGAGGATTCCAGGCCTGCTGAGGACAGCTGCTCGGCAGGCATCAGGCAGAGAACAGAGTTCTTCTTTGATGCCGTGACTGCCTTTGTGGGGTTGGCACAAAACCCCAAAGGAGCATTTAGGGTTTATGGAGGGCGTGCAGATAGGCAGTGCGTTATCGAGCCTGAAAGCCGGGCCCCTGGAAATAAAAAGGATTCGGGGAATCGTCTGAGGCCAGATGCTCGGGGCTGCGAGGGAGCTGTGCATTGTGGGAGAAAAAGAACGGCTTTGAGTCAGACGGGTCTTGCAGATGTTATATTATATTATATATCAAGGTGTTCACGGGCTGTCTGCCTGCCTGGAATCTTGTCTCTGTGAGGCCAGGTCTTTGATCATTCCCAGATATATCCACAGCACCTAGAACCACGCTTGGCTTGTCATTAGCACTCAGTAACTGGTGAGTGCATCGGTAATTCCAGAATATATTCTGGCCCCCCAGTGTGTGACCTTGGGCAAGTCACTGCCTCTCGGAGCCTCAGTTTTTTTTCTCTAAACATTGGGATAAGGACGGATCGATCAAAATGTGAAAGGAGCTGCTATTTGCTTAGACATGTTCAGTAAATGTTCTCTCCCTTCTCTTTCCTCTGCTGCCTCTCTCTGAGGCCTGGGACTGAAGACAAAAAAAAAAAAAGCTGGGTGCTGTGCTCTCAAAGCGGTAGGCGCTGAGCCTCCCGGGGTGGGCACCTCCCAGGTCACAGGGAGACCTCACACTGGTCAGGTCACTTAAAACGTATGTTTCTTTGGGATTCTGGGACCGAGAGATTTTTAAAGTCGCCTGGTGCACAGAGGCGCTGTGGAAGGGCTTAGTGGAGGGTTGGGGGACCTTCGCAGCCCTGCAGGAGGCTGAGGGAAGGGACAGCCCGCCGGGGTGGCCGCGAACTGCGGGAAAGGGCACAGCACTCTGAGTTCCAGGACAGAGTCCCCCTGAGCAGCTGCCAGGCGGGAAGCCTTCTGGGACCAGCTCTTCCTTTGACCAAAGGGAGCGGGACGGGTGCCCCCGGAGCACCCACGTCCTGTCTCTGAGAGTGCTGTCCCTTCTCCAAGTGCTGCCGCCCCAGACCTCAGAGGCCAGGTCTGCACCTTCCTCCTCTTCTTTCCTAGGCTCCTTTCACAGAGCCAGGTGACACAGGAGGGGGTAAGAGCCGTCCAACCTCCCCCGGGGCCTGTGGTGACATTTATCCCGAACAGGCTAGCCAGTGGCTGCTGTCTTTGCCCAGAAGGAGTAAAGGGAGCACCACTGAAATTGCTTCAGTAAACAGCCCAGTCAGAGCAAACCCCGGGCCTCATTAACCACAATTAGGATTTCTGCTCTGGCTTCCAAGGAACTCGGCTTGGGACCCAAGACTGTTTATTTGAATAAGACCGTGGCCGGGGCTGTGGGAGGGGAGGGACAGAGGTGGAGGTGGAGGTCAGGCGGCAGGCGTTGGATCTTTCTGTCATTCTGGACACTTTAATAATGGGAAAACCTTTGACCTGAGCCCTCCCAGATCCCTGGATTCCAGAACCCAAATGACTACAGGGACGGCAGTTTTGAATCTCCCTCAAATTCTTAATTGAATGGGATAAGGTACCCAAAAGTGCCCTGGGCCTAGCAAGGACTCAAGAGACGCTTGTTACCTCTTCGCAGTTTGGTCACGTCTAAACCACAAAAAGGAAAGCTCATTTTTCACTAAAACGCTTTGTTCGGGTCACGGTATCTTTCACTTGGCCATTCTTTTTTTTTTTTTTTTTTTTTTTCCTGTATGAAAAGCAAACAAGCAAATGAACTACCAGATCTCTGATAGTACGGCTTATCTTTTAGGTTCTGAATACTGCATTTCTTCTAACATTCCCCTCCCTCGCCCCCTGAGATTCTGTTCAACCTAATTTGTCCCTCGGATCCTGGGAGCCCTGTCCACTTCCGTTATCCCGCACGGCGGCAACAGAGCTAACGTTTTTCTTAGGGCTTTGCCGTTCGCAAGGTCTTTCTTTTCCTCCACATAGCTTTTCTTGTCGGAGCCTCCCAAGAGTCATTTCACGTTAGTGTGATTAGTGTTTTCACTTTAGATCAGAGCAAAGAGAGGTTCCGAGAGGTTAGGGGGTCCTGCCCGCTATCTTCAGGCCAGTAAGGAGCTCCCTGACCGCGAAGCCATTCAGCTAACAACCACTTACGGAGCACCTGCACAGTGTGGGCACTTGAGATACAAAATGAGTGACACGGTCCCTGCTCTCCACGTGCTCGTCCTCTGGTGGTTTATTCGGCTGGATTTCCGTGGGTCTCTTCAAGCAGCTTGCGCCGGACTGGACGGGGTCCAGTTGCTGGTGTTTGCTGGTTGGCTTGGCGAATGAGCGAACGTGGGACGTTTCAGGCTCTGCCAGCTCCCACTGGGCCGGGGCTGGGGCTGGAAGCCTGTGTGCTGTGGGCACGGCACTCATACTCTTAGGACCAGGGATCAGAGCACGGCTGGCTCCACGTGCCTCCCTGGTGAACCACAGAGTCGGACGTGCCTAAAGAGGGTAGGAGCCAGACCCGCAGACCAGAGAAGACCTCTGCCTTTAACCTGACCCAAGGGTCCTCGGGCCAGGCCACCCAAGGTTCCGAATGGGCTAACAATACTAATGGACAACCGCCCTGGGTCTGAGCAGAGTCCACGGACACATTCATCCAATTCTAAGTGAAAAGCAGGCTTTACTCCCTGAAACTTGAATGATTACCTGCCAGTCTATATGTTTTTGTAGAGATCTAGAAAATATAGCTGGCAGGTTGATTAGAAGTCAGCAGCAAACTTTCTTTTGTTGGGTAAGAAAGCAGGCCAAAAGACAGTTTGTCTAAGCTCATTTGGCATATTCTAGGACATATTGTAAGATGGGGCTGGAGACCAGAATTGGACAGGGAAAGAGTCTCAGCTCTCCGTTGACTTCCTGTGTGACCTTGAGTGCACCCTCTATCTCTGGGCCTTAGTTTTCCATCTGTAAAATGGGAGGTGGTCACTGTAATCCTTCTAGCCCTAAAAGGTAAGTGAATCTAGATTTTATACTCCATGTGCAAAGATTAGGCTGTATGGAATATTAGGTACCAATGTAATGAGCTACGATAATCACCAGGCGGATAAGTTACCTTTTCTCTGATTAGGTGATCTGGAAAGAGGAAAGGACCTCCTTGTAATGGTGAGTTGAATTCATGCAGGCTTTTAAAGAAGTTTAAAGAAAGGCCTTTTAAAGGAGTTTAAAGAAAGGCCTTGTGACATAGATCAGTACCTGGTCAATGCCAGGCTCTCAAACATTTGTCGAATGAATGAAAGGGAGTTCCAGGTGTGGGTTCTGAGGAGGTCTGTCTACAGATGGACGTCAACTGGTCAGACATATGTAGGTCACTGGGAGCTGGTGAGTGCAGAGATGAGAGATGGATAGGTAAATGGGCACAACATACACCCGAGACCCCGACCTAAGAGGCTCCGTTGGTGATGTTCTCTCTGACGAGTTTCTGGGGTCCGTGCTCAGAGCAGCCCAAGGTAACAAGCCAAGCCCTACTGCCACTGAAAGGGCCCCCTTTGTGTTCACCTGCTTCAGACCAGGGGCCTCTCCTTGGCCGCTGTGGTCCCTTGTCCTCCGAGAGCTCTCCAGGGACATGTCATGGGGAAACCCTAGTGGAGCGTGAAGGTCGAGAGCAAAGGCCCGTGGGAGGAAAGCACAGACTTGACCAGTCCAAATCCTCAGCCCTCAGAGCACATGCTCATCCCTCCCCACTTAACTTCTTGGGGCTCCCATGGAAACTTTTCCTTCCCTCTGCTATATTCTCACCTGCTTCTCACGCAAATGTGTGGTTGGCAGTCTCCCTTGCTGACCTGGGAGGCTGTGCGTCGTCTCCATCCCAGCGCCTTCCCCGACTCAGGGCCAGGCTGGGTTCGTGGTCATGCAAGGAGTGGCCGAATGAATGAACGGCTGATTCTACCACCCACAGTGGGTGGATCCCCCAAACTGCAAAGGACGCCGAGTAAACAAGTGTGGCCCTCCATTGTGGTTGATAACGTTTTTCCAAATGGGAATAACAGTGTGTATCTTACATCACGGTACGGCAAGAGGTTTTAGATTTGAACAGGAATACTTTCTTTCGCAAAAAAACCTTCCTCTTTGCATGACCCTTTCCAGTTTTTAAGGTTTTATCTTGATTCTCTCATTTTTTCTCAGAGCATCTTTGATAGGAAGCTGGGATGAGGATCATCATCTCCCATCTGGGGAAGGCACCGAGGCTCGCGGAAGTCAAGTGACTCATCCAGGACCATGCTGAGGGTCAGGGACAGCACCGGGGTCAGACCCAGCTTTCCTGGTTCCCCGTCCTGGGCTCTCCCCAAGTCATGGTTTTCTATTTCTACATTCCCCCCATGGCCATGTGTAAAAGAAGCTAGGAGGCAAAGAAAGGTTTGCTCAAAGAACGCTTAGAAAGAATGATGTTCTTAATTAATAACAAAAGCAAACGCACACTCTTAGTGGGTTCATAAACAGCAAGCTTCAACCTAATTGATTAAAATGCCCTGGCACCAAATTAACGATGACTTCAAAAACAACGAAATCCAGCCAAGGCCACAATAAAACCGTTTCCCCCCTTTTTAATTATCTTTGTTGTTTTCAAATTTGCCCGAAACTCTTCCGTATGTCTGGGCAGGTCGCACCTGCCACTGTGACCAGAGCGGGAAGGCAGTGCGCGCGTGCGCGCGCGCGCGCGCGTGCGTGCGTGCGTGCGTGTGTGTGTGGAAGCCCACAGACAGGGGGTTTTACTCTGAAACTTGCCAGCTCTGTGGCCTGGAGCAGGTCACCAAATGACAGTAGCATCTCCGCCTTTAAAATGTGGAGGGCAACACCTGTCGTGTAGACTCGACGCAGAAGATGTAGGTAACACAGCCAGCAGAGGGTCTGGCACATGGTAGGTGAACGGTAAACGGACATTCGCTTCCTCTTTCTGCATACGGTCCTTAAAGGACCTCAGAGACACTTTAAACACAGGAAAGAGAGGTCGCACTGCCCAGGGGTGGAAACCTAATGGCCAAACTCCGATGCCCCACGTTACCTGCTTCCTGCAGGACTTTTGCGATCAGATCCTCTGTGTGTGATGTGACATGAGGCATGTCATGTCACCTCTCCGAGCCTCAGTTTCCTGATCTGCCAAATGGCCATCCCAATACCGACATCGGTGGCCAGGCTCCGTGAACGGTGGCTGTCGCTATCACGTGGACTGCAAGGGGGGCTTGGAAGAAGGCGTCAGACAGCCAGATTCAAGTCCTAATTCTGCCACGTACAGGCATGCTGTGTCTGCTCCGGGGCCGTGTTTTCCTCGTCTCTAGAAGACAGAGAATGAATCCTGGCTCTCCCACCTGCAGGACAGCTTCGGGGACCCAGGAGCCCAGGGATGATGTCCACCTTGGCTGCACATCACGGCCACCCAAGGAGCTCAACAACTACTCAGTGCCGGGGATCCACCTGCCTCCGATTGGCTCGGTCAGGATTTGGGTGGCTGGGACCCAGGCGGATGTGTTTCGTACACATTTCGGGTGAGTTTAACGTGCTCCCAGGTTGTGAGTCACCGGGATGAAGACGCACCCCTGTTTTCTAAATCGGAGAACCCTGTGCACACGCGGGGGTCAGGCAGGAGGGCCCCCCTCCTGGTCCTGCTCTTGTGGGGCAGAGAATTCTTGGGGCCACCATTAGTTCCTCTGCCGCGGGGTCGGGAGGCTTCAGCTTCTTTGATTCCCTTTCAACACTTCCCAGGATTCTGTCGCATCTGAAGAGGGAAGCAGGGTGCTGGCAGTAACCGGGCCATGCTGACTTTAACCTTTAAAAAAACAAGCTTTATGGTGAAGACCAAAAGGTCTTATAAACCTTAATGAGCGGCATATGTGAAACACATACGTGAATTGCTTGTTTGAAAAATATTTCCCGGCTAGCCTTCAATAGCATAGCCTTATTATTCTAAACGGGGAGCTTGTCTTACCAGAGGACCGAACAAAACCCCAGTTGGAGATAATTATCTTAGCAGAATTCCCCGTGGGTCCCTGGGGAGGGGATGGGGCGGGAGCCTCTGGAACACATGTGCTAACTTAGGCCGCCTTTGTCTACACAACAAACACAAAAGCTGGGCTCTCGGCAGCGAGGAGAATTCCAGCTCCCGAAACGGTGACCTCAAGACTCATTCCGCGGATGGCGAATAGGTTTGTTTCCACGGGTAGGGGCTGGAGGCGGGAAGGTGGGGGTGGAACACACGTGCGTGTCCAAACTCATGTTCCAGGCAGGAGCTGGGAGGCACGGGGAAAGACATAACGGAGCCAGAAGTCGAAAGACCCAGGCCGTGCCGGCTAATTCGGGCTCGGGGACGTGACTTTGAGCAGATGGCCCACGCTGTGGAGGTCTCAGTTTCTCCGTGTGTGAAATGGGGTCCCTGTGATGATTCCGCGGGATGACAAAAGTGAGGAGAAATGATTTGATCCAGAGTCCCGTGAAGGAAAGCGACCTCTCCCTCTCCTTCAGTCCCTCCCGGAGGCCGCAACCTCACGCGCAACCTGCCTTCACTGCGGAAAAGCAGAGGCTGGAGACGCTGCCCGAAGCAAGGATTTCAGGTTCCCAGAGCTCCCTGTTTCGGGAGGCTATTCAGGTGCCATCACCTGAAGGTTCGGGCGGTCAGCCTTCCCAGCCTGGCACCCCGATGTTCAGGGAAAGTGGGCCACTGAGCCTCAATTAGCTGGATAATTGCTTCAATTCCCCACTGCTCCCTACGCCTTAATTATCTCCCTCCTGCCCCCCAGTCCTGAGCTGAGGAGTGCCACTGAGCCGCCCTTTTCCCAGGCTGGAAGCCACAAGGGGAAGCCACTTCCCTGGGACTTGTCCCACGACTGCAGGCAGCCTGAGGAGAGGCAGGCAGGCCCCATCAGGCCCAAAGCCCTCTTTGATCCCCGTCTTCCCGCTCCAGACCTCCTCCAGAGGCTCGGGATAAACCTGGCTGTGGGGGTATAAGTGGGGCAAGGGGCGGAGCTGGAAGACTGGGTCGTGGAATGGACCGACCCAGACACTCAGAGGAGTAACCCTGGGCAAAGGACTTGAGTTTCCCCAGCCTCCATTTTCTCATCTGTAAAATGGGGCTGAGAAGGTCTCTCCGGGAAAGATGGTGGTTGTCAGGGTAGAGTAAGTTAATTACCCAGCGCGCATGCATAGTTAACCGCAGGGGTGCTCTCTTAAACAGCCCCCTTCTCCTTCTCCTTCCTGACTCCTTCCACCAACGATAACTCTTCAGGCCAGTGAGGCAGCTGAGTGACGTGGGAAGCGGTGCAGAGCAGGGGCCGTGGGCAGCCAAGCCCCGGACGCGCTTTGCGCCTCAGTTTCCCCACGTACAGCGTTACTCCCTGAGGGCGCGTGCGCCTTCTGATGTTCTACGAGGAGCGAGGAGAGAACCTCCTCCAAACCCCGAGATTCCACCTCCCAGGCATCGCCCGTGTTCGGCTCCTCTCCTTGCCTCGAACGCACGCACCCTGCGTATGTTCCCACCAGGGTAAACAGAGTCATTAACACTTTATCTTAATTGCCACTAATGATGGTAAATTTGCTTGATTACGTAAAACGGGGCTTTCTGGAAACATCCTAAGCTGAACTGGAACATTTAAAATTTCGGCTAATTCCAGCTTTGCAGCTGAACCTAATTGGTCAATTGTGGGTTATTAATGGAGGATCTGACTTCTCCGAGGATAGGCTGCTGGGGACAAATGTGGGCCAGGAGCGAAAGGAAAGGGCCACCACCCAGATTAGGGCAAGGCTGGCAAAGGAAGAAGCAAAGGATGGATTTTTCCTTGATTACTCCATTCAATTCTTGCTTCAGCCATTTTCATGGGTTTCCTTAGGTATTCGTGTGGGTTTTTCCCCCCACATTTCATAAAGTGTTTTAAATCCATCAAATTGGCACTTTTATGAAATTTACTAAAAGATTCAGAGTTGGTTTTGTCTTCCACCCATCTCCTCACCGTTTCATATACACATTGATCGATTTTATATTAAGGTATCTCTTCCGTTATTTTTTTTAAACCAGAATTCCATTTTGGGTTTTTTGACAATGCTCTCTGATTCTAATGCTTAACTTTTCTCATTTAAATTGCTTCCTTTAAAAAAAAATTCAATAGATTGCCTTGAGGCCCGTGGTAGTGTCTGAATGACAAATGCATATGTGTGTCTGTTTTCTTCAACAATCTAAAAGTTAGTTTGCCAGGATCTATGGTTGAAAATTTTAACTTAAAAAAATTGCGACCCTCCGACTCGACTGCTACTTGTGCAGCCACAGTGGAAGGGGGAGACGGTGTCCCAAGCTTTCTCCTGCCCAGTGCGCTCCTCCTCTAGAATGCTGGGAGCAAGCCTCCCAAAACACACAAAGTCAAGGGCTAAAAGGTATTACTGTATATGCTCTTGCCCAAGTAAATCTGACCCTTATGTAGTCACCCTTTCCTTTCTCACTCTTTTTATAAACGTTTTTTATTTATTTGGAGAGAGAGACAGAGAGAGGAGTGCACGAGTGCTCACAAGCGAAGGAGGGGCAGAGAGAGGAGAGAGAGAGAGAATCCCAAACAGGCTCTGCACTGTAACATGGGGCTTGATCTCATGAACCGTGAGATTGTGACATGAGCCGAAATCAAGGGTTGGATGTGTAACTGACTGAGCCACCCAGGTGCCCTTCCTTCTCATACTTGAGGACTTTCCAGTTTATGAAACCCTCTCGAGTTTTTTTCCCAGATGATCCTACAACAGCTTTATGAGGTTGAGGCAGGTCAGTGGTTGGAAAACCCACTTTACAGATGAGTCCACTGAGGCTCACACTGACTGCCTCCAGCCTCCATTCACAGAGATTCAAATCCAGCTCTTTTGAGTCAGAATCACCAGCTGCTCTGCCAACAGTGGAGGCTGTCAGGTTCGAGAAGACCACAAAAGGAAGGCGGCAGTGGGGGAAGGGGCTCGGGTTATCAGCCCTCCACCCTGAGGTCCGTGGCGTCACTCCCTCAGTCTCTGGCTGTCCTGTAGGAAACGATGACTGTGAGTTTGTCCACATGGGACCTGTTATGGACTGACTTACGCGCCCCCACCTCCCCCCCGCAAGTCGTAGGTGGAAACCCTAACCCCCATGTGATTGTATTTGGAGACAGGGCCTTTAAAGAGGCCCTGTATGGGTGAGGCCCAGATCCAATATGGCCGGTGTCCTTATAAAGAGAGGAAGGGACACCAGGGACTTGAACTCACAGAGAAAAGGCCATGTGAGGACACAAAAGGAAGATAGCTGTCTACCAGCCAAGGAGAGAGGTCTCGGGAGAAACCAACCTGGCCCACACCTTGAGCTTGATCCTCAAGCCTCCAGAACTGTGAGTCATCAGTTTCGGTTGCTTAAACCCCCATCTGTGGTATTTTGTCCTGGTGGTCTGAACAGACCAACCCAGGGTCTGCCCGGTCACTTTGTGTCTCTCCCTGCCGACACTCTGGCAGGGCAGGGGGGCGGGCAGGTTGGGATGGCTCAAGATGCTAAAACCTAGTCACCTTAGAGCACTTTGCTGCAACCCCGCTGCGGGAACAGGGCTGCCCCTGGGTATGCAGGACCCTTTGCAAACATTTTTTTGCTGGGAGATTCATGCACCCACATGAGACCCAACGGGTCTCATACTCGTGGTGTTACTGCAAACATCAAATTAAAGGACGCTGAACTATCACTCCTCGGGGAAATACAGGGGTAGGTTCCTGAGAGCCTCTGGTCCCAGTTTTGTGAACTGATCACCGCATAACCTTGTTTTATGTGCTTCTGTTTAAAGACAACTTATTCAATACGTATTGTTGATTGATTAACATTGAGCTCATGTCCAACGGCACTGCAACTCATGCCTGAACCCGTGTCCTCTCTGTTAGGCACGTCACGGCCTTCTCATACTCAGGAACACTAAGAGACTTCAGCACTGTGCTTGTGGTGAGCAGGATTTTAAACAGTGAAATCACCAAGAAAAAGCACAAAAATTCCGGAAAAAAGAAAGCGACACTAAATGTAATTGAAAAAGACACTTTTTCGGGGCACCTGGGTGGCTCAGTCGGTTAAGCATCTGACTTCAGCTCAGGTCATGATCTCACGGTTCGTGAGTTCGAGTCCCGCTTTGGGTGAGCTCGAGCCCTGCATCGGGTGAGCCCCGCTTCTCTCTCTCTGCCCCTTGTTCACTTGTGCCCTCTCTCTCCCTCAAAAAAAAAAAAAGACACTTTTTTACAGTACAAGAACTGAGACCAGATAGGCCATTGTCTTATCCAACCTCAGCTGGTGGGAATGTGCACACTGGGTGACTCAAGTTTTTTACCACTCTGCACATTCATGCAAATAACTGCAAGAGCACCTTGGGTATTGGGGGCACCTGGGTGGCTCAGTCAGTTAAGTGTCCGACTTAGCATTCCTAGAATGTAATCTCTTTCAATGTTGACCTTGCCTTTTACACACTGCTAGGTTACTGGCTCAGGTCATGATCTCACAGTGTGTGAGTTCAAGCCCCACATCGGGCTCTGCACTAACAGTATGGAGCCTGCTTGGGATTCTCTCTCTTTCACTCTCTCTGCCCCTCTCCCATTCTCTCTCTCTCTTTCTCCCTCACAATAAATAAATAAACCTTAAAAATAAAGCAACTTGGGTATTGGTTTTGGGGCTACAAATAAATTTAGCGAGGAAGAAAATTTGCAAATATAGAACATGTAAATAATGAGGATCAACCGTATAATGGCTTCTTGATGAAGATTTTGAATGATAGTAGAAAAGAGGTACTTATATGTTTATCATCTTTTTAAATTTTTTAAAACATTTTTGCTTATTTTGGAGAGATAGAGTGCAAGCAGGGGATGGGGAGAGAGAGAGAGAGAGAGAGAGAGAGGCAGAATCTGAAGCAGGCTGCAGGTTCTGAGCGGTCAGCACAGAGCCTGACATGGGGCTTGCACTCACGGACAGTGAGATCATGACTTGAGTCTGAGTCAGACCCTCAACTGACCGAGCCACCCAGGCGCCCTTGTTTGTTTATCATCTAATCAGTGCTGCTGAAGATTCCCAATTAGTGTCCGAACACCGTCTGTGACTGCTGAGATCTAGGGATCATTTCGACAGGGTCTTTACTAACAAACGCTTGGTTCCTGGTTAGTTGCCGATCTCCCACTTAAAGAAAAAGAAGAAACACTATCAGTGCTCACAACACTATGGCTCGTCAGGATGTGCTTGTATGGAAACCATCTAGAACCTCTTGCCTCTTGCAGTTTCCTGATACCATTTGTTGAAGGCTGGTTCCATCATCACCAGTGTAAGTCTCATACAGGAAGATGTAATTGATAGCTCATGTTCCGATCATGTTAAATTTACTGTTCAGAATTTTGTAACATAATCGTAGGATCTTGAGGTCTGTGTGTCATTATCACTGCATTCCAAGAATGTAATCTCTTTCAATGCCGACCTTGCCTTTCACTCACTGCTAGCAGTGGGGAGGATGGGCAAAGGACCTGTGGCACAAGAAACGTCTGTCTTCATCTTTCACAGCTTAATATCACCTGGGGAGAGCATACATCCCACATCAACTGGAGGCAAGAGAGGACATTGATTGGAAGGTCCCATTTGGTTTGTTTAGCAACTGTCTTCAGAAGGCCCAGGAGAAGACAAGAGCAGCCACCCACAGAGGACAGCTTGGTAAATGGTATGGAGCCTGTGGAGGGAGCGGATTGCCACTCAGGGTGCCAACGGTGGGGATGCAAGGGTAAAGGTTGTCTGCTGCCCTCCCCCCACACCTCTGTTGGGTAGAGTAGATTGCAGGAGGCACTGTGATGGGAGTATGAGTAGTCAAGAGTGCATGGTGCATGGGCCCATATGTGCAGCTCAAGCCTAAGGGTCAGCAAGGATATCCCAGAACCCTGAAGTCCTCCTATGTCTATTGTGAATCACCCCAAATCAACCTGAAGCCTCCATGTTGGCAGTCCATTCTTATGTGATTCTAGAAAAGAAATACAATGATGGCAACAAGAGTGATCTGGTCACCAGGCTGCCCTTCTGGGGCTGGCAATAACCATAGGAACCCCAAACAACCCCGTGGGTACAAGGCTTAGAGTTCCTCAAGGCATCTGGTCAACCTTGTATGTGGGGTTGGGGGGATTAGAAGGTCAGAAAGCACCCCAATGGGGAGAAATGAATGCTAGAGCCCTCCCCAGTGGCTCTGCCAGCCTCCAGCATCCCAGGCACGAAGGAGGGTAGGACTCAGATAATTTTGAGAAGGTGTTCCAAGTGTAAGAGGAGCGATCAGGGTGTTGCAGTAGTCCAGACAAGAGCTTACGGAGGCCACACATTTCCGTTATGAGTGTAAATCAGTAGATTTCTTTTGGAAGACATGTGGTAGAAACTACCAAAGCTATACCTACATACACCTTACGATCAGCAGTTCCTCTCCTGGCTGTGTATTCAGTAAAAATGGCTGCTCACTAAAGGATTTGTGCAAAAATATTCACAGCAACATCATTTATAATAGTAAAAACTGGAAACAGCTCAAGTGTCCATCAACAGTAGACTGGGTAAATAAATCGTGGCATATTCATACAATGGTACACTATGTAACAGTGAGAGAAATCTACCCACAACAACATGGATTAATTTCCCAGACGTTATGTTGAGTTAAGAAGCCAGCACAAAAGAATACATACTGTATTGTTCCATTTGTACCAAGTTCAAAAACAGGAAAAACTAATATATTATGCTGGAGGTCAGATACAGGTTACCTTGGGGGGGTATTAATTGGGAAGGGGCACAAGGGAGTGTTCTGGGGGTCCTGGAAATTTTCTACAGCTTGATTTGTGTGTGGTTACGTGGGGGTGTACATATGTAAAAACTTATGGAGCTGTGCATTTAAGATTTTTATACCCTCTGTATGTAAGATATATGTCAATTATAAATCCTAAAAGGTGTGTGTGGGGGGTGTGTGTGTGTGTGTGTGTGTGTGTGTGTGTGCATGTGAGAGAGAGAAAGGGGGGAGGGCTGGAGGGGGCTGGACCAAATTGGTGGCAATGGGGATGGTGAGCCATGAACTAGTTAACTGGAGAGATGTTAGGTGCTAGGGCCTAACTTTAACCATACAAAATGTGTCTCACTGTCCTCAAGGAAACAGGCTCAGAGCAAGTAGGTGGCCAAGTAGGGACTTGAGCCCCACGCTGCTTAATTCCAAGTCTGGGAGCATCCACTCCCACTGTGGCCACATGCTCAGGGAATGTGATCCCATTTTCTGTTCTTGGGTGGCCACTGATCCCTCTAGGCTGGTCATGACAATCCAATTCTACTTGCCAGAGAGTAGTTTAGGGTTGGCAGGGGACCAAGATCTTCTCAATTAGATGTGAAGAGCAGTCGTCCGGGGGTTTCCAAGAAAGTTGTCCTTGCTTTTATGCACGCTTCTTTTCTATCTATGGGCATTGTTGTGTCTGGATGTGTTGGCTGGTTGCTCAGCTGACATTTCTAGAGTTCGAGGGGACTAGCTAAAGCCAAGGCTGACACCCTGAGGGGGAGTAGAGAGATGGGACATATCTGGACACTCATGATACCTCTAGCCACTACAGTAGCCAGTCTAGACCACCCTACCTCAGGACTTTTCTAGTCCTTCGGATTACAGTGAACACTGTGAAGAATGCTTCCCGCCCTTTGGGATCTAATATGTCGGCTGTTCTAACAGCATTTGTGCAAACACCAAAGCAAGCCCATGTGAAGGGTTGGGAGCCAGGTGGTCAAGGAGGATTTCAGGATGATCGTATGGCTACAGGGCAGCTTTGAAGGATACACATGATCGGAGCAGGGGAGAGTGGCAGAGGGAAGGCCAGGAGGAGGAGGACTTCGCAGCATGGGACATAGACAGGTGCTATTGGTGCCTTGTGCTACATGCCCTTGGCCAACTGTCGGTTCCACTGCTGGACAGTTCCTGTGCATGCTGACTGCTTCCTATCTCAAGCACCCACTGCATTTCCTAGCTCCGTAACTGGGAGCTCCTTCATCTTAGGAGTCTGTGTGTGTGTGTGTGTGTGTGTGTGTGTGTGTGTTTGCAGGGGGTTAATGCTTGAAGATCACCCCTGTGATAGACAGCTTCTAAGATGGCTCCCAGTGGCCTCTGCCCCCATGTTGTACCAGAGTTGATCGGGTGGCCAACAGTGAACCACAAAAGTAATAGTGTGTCAGTTCCAAGATTAGGTGATAAGACTACAGATTCCATCTTAGGTGCTCGTTCTCGTCCTCTCTCTCAGATCACTCACTCTGGATGAAGCTAGGTCGTGAGCAGCCCTATGGAGAGGCCCCTAAGGCAAGGAACTGAGGTCTCTTGCCCACAGCTGTGTGAGGCTGTCACCTTGGAAGAGGACCCTTCAGCCCTGGCCAAGCTTTCAGAGTCGGCAGCCCCAGCAGACAGTCTGACTGTGACCTCATGAGAGACCCTGAGCTGGAACCATCCAGCTGAGCCAGTCCTAGATTCCTCACCCAGAGACCCTGTGAGATAATAAATGTATGTTGCTGTAAGCCAGTAAATTCTGGGCTGCAAAACTGTTCCTCAGCATTAGATAACAAACCCAATTCTTAACCAATGAGAGATAGAAATACATGCCTCAGCCTTTTATCCTTTGGGGGAATAATTCTGTATCATGATTCAGAGGGTTCCCAATGGATCGGGTCTTCATTACCATAGTGAAAACCAGCTCAACAACATACCTCTTTCTAACTTTCCCCCTAATCCTGTCTCCTCCTCGCTCCGGCTTGCCAGGATCATTTCCCAAATGAGCAAACTGCACTCGAATACTTGTCTCAGGCTCCGCTTCGGAGGGAACTCTAACTAAGACCAAGGACTTCATGTTCAATGGCTTAGAAGCTAGAATATGAAAACTCCATGAGGGGTAGGGGAGACGGGACTGGTTGGCATGAAAGTTTTGAGGAGTATTCATGGGCAGCGCAAAGTTCCAGATTACTTCACTCTCCTGGGAAGACTAGACCAGTCCTCTTAGCCTACCTGAAGGGGCCGGGGGCTGTGCTGCCCACATCTTTGGCAGCAGGGTGGGAGGGGGTCAGGGGGTGCATCTCGGTTCTCCTACCAACTTGCTCTATTCAGAAGTTCTCTTTACCTCTCTGGGCCTTGTTCCCTCATCTTAAACGGGGCTGGTGCCACTCACTGCTCTAGACCCCGGGAAGACTCATGAGGGAAGAACCGTTCAGTGGTGAGGGCGCCTGACGTGGTCTCAAAGCCCCTTGCACCCCGATCCCCTGGGACCAGCACCTCGGGGTGCTTCCGAGGGGAGAGTGACCTGGTTTTCGAACCACATCAAAATCGTGGAGACTGGGAATGGGCCCGGCTGTCAACATTAAGATCTATGTGCTCATCCTTCTGCCGTGTCGCTCAGAGATGGGATGGGAGGGGCAGACTTCTCACGTTGGAAAGTGACAGCATCATTTCCTAATTATCACATTTGGGGGAACAGATGGGGAAGCATGTGGAGGAATTATGGGCTTTTTTAAAAAGGGGGGGGGCATGTTTTCTAAAGAAAGTTGCCACAGAACATTTCTACCCTGTCGTCCTGCAAGCATTTGGGGTTTACAAGGCAGTTAGTAAATAGGATGCTTTTTTACAGATGAGGAAACAGAAGTGGAGGGCGGGGGCTGGGCAAACACTTACTGAACACCTGCAGTGTGCCAGGCATTTCGTATTATTAATACACGTAAGGTTTATAGCAACTCTGGGCACCTGGGTGGCTCAGTCGGTTGAGTGACCGACTCTTGATTTCGCCTCAGGACATGACCTCACGGTTCATGGGTTTGAGCCCCACATCAGGCTCTGCGCTGACAGCACAGAGTCTGCTTGGGGTTCTGTCACTCCGTCTCTCTCTCTCTCCCTCGCTCTGCCCCCTCTCCCTTGTTCTCTACCTCTCTCTCAAAATAAATAAGAATAAACTTTAAGAAAAAGGTTTACCGTAACCCTGAGAGATAGGCATTATGACCCGCTTCAAAAACGAGAAAACAGAGGCTCAGCTATCGAGAAGCAGAGCTGGGATTTGACCCCAGGGTTGTCTGGCCCCAAAGGCTCCAAAGACCCCTTTGCCACGTGGAAACGAACGTCCTCATACTCCTGGGTCAGTGTGCAGGTGGACATACAAAGGCCTGGCACAGTTCCTCAAAAAATTAAACACAAAATTGCCATCTGACCCAGAAAGTTCACAACGCGGGAGACACCCGAGAGGATCACAACCGAGGACTCAAACGGACCCTTGCACACCAGTGTTCACAGCGGCCTCATGCACAGCCGCCAGAAGGTGGAAATGACTCAAGTGTCCGTCAACAGATGAATCGACAAACAAAATGTGATGCATGCACACCACACGAGTACTATTCAGCCATAAAAAGAGATGAAATCCTAAGGGATTTCTGAACCTTGCAGACATTATGCTGAGAGGAATAAGCCAGACACAGGAGGACAATACTCCACTTCTCCGTGGTGCCTGGAACAGACAAAGACACGCAGACAGAAAGTGGGGGCTGGGCAGGGCGTCACGAGGACTTGTTGTTGAACGGGTACAGTTTCGGTTTGGAACGATGAAAATTTTCTGGAGACAGATAGTGGAGGTGCTCGTACACATTGTGAGCATACTTAATGCATGTTACTGAATTTACACTTAAAAATGGTTCATGGGGCGCCTGGGTGGCTCAGTCGGTTAAGCGGCCGACTTCAGCTCAGGTCATGATCTCGTGGTTTGTGGGTCTGAGCCCCGCATCGGGCTCTGTGCTGACGGCTCAGAGCCCAGAGCCTGTTTCAGATTCCGTGTCTCCCTCTCTCCCTGCCCCTCCCCTGCTCATACTCTGCCTGTCTCTCTCAAAAGTACACATTGAAAAAATTATTTAAAAATGGTTACAATGGTAAAACTTCACGCTGTGTCTATTTTACCACACTTGAGAAACAAAAGCCTTGGCACAGGGCGGATTTCTGCTCGGAGTGTCATGGGAGCCTGGGCAGCGGGAGTTGGACTCTGACGGGACGCATCTGGGTGGCCTCCTGGAGGAAGCAAGAGCGACGTCTACGTGACAGACATAATGGGGAGAAGGCTGGGAAGGAATGGGCTGGGCGACTCTGGAGGAGTCTGAGGGCCGAGAGGTGCCCACCTGCACCCGAGGCCGAACGGAGGGGCAACAGCGCGGTGTGGCACAGAGACGCCTCCTCAACGTAAATGGAGCCAGGAAAGGCAGCACCAAGTGATCCCCTGCGACAGCTCAGACCTCCTACCGTCTGTCATCACCACCGCCTGGTCTCTTCGCTCTCGGATAGGCTGGCCGTGCGCCTTCCTCCACTCCCTGTGGCCTCTGCTGCTGAGACCAGCTCGAGGTCCACCCGCACAGATACACCGGATGTCGGCTTTTCCAGGTTTCGAATCACTGCCGAAAAGCGCTAATAGCCACACAGATTAAGGAAGGAGGATTTGCTCCTGATTATCTAGGAGTGATATTTATTGGGGGTATAGTCTGAAAGTTTGTGTCTCTCCAAAGTTCATATGTTGAAATGAATTTCCAAGGTGATGCTATTAGGAGGTGGGACCCTCGGAGGGTGATGGGGGCGCGAAGGTAGAACCCTCATGAATGGGATTAGTGCCCTCAGGGAAACGGCCTGAGAAAGCTCTCTATCCCCTTCCTACGTGTGAAGACATGAGCTGAAACCGGACCCACTTGACTGTGCTTGTACCCTGATCTCAGACTCACCATGGAAGGCTTCCCACGTGCAGGCACCACGTGCATAGCACTGTTCCTCATATCCACGTGGCACGTCAGTTACAAAGATTTCACCCCTTGTATCCTTTGATCCCTTGAACACACGGCGAAGGAACTATTATCTCCGTGTTACACATGTGCAAAGTGCAGTTGTGAGGTTGTGTCTCTGACCCAGGTATCCTCATGTTATGACGCCCTGCTCTTTCCCCACTACGGACTCTTCCTTCTCTGGACCCAACTCATCTCTTGAGCCTGGGGGTCCTTCCGGGACCCTGCTGGACCAGCACGACCCCAGGCACGGCTCGTCTTTTCCCACCTGTGCACTGTCGCTCCTGTTTTTCCCTCTGCCCGACACGCTTTCCCCATTCTGTCTTCCCACACTCCAGCTCAGCTCCCACCTGCGTGGGGACTTTCCTGAGTAGCCCCAAAGCTTTGCTTTTCCTGATCACTTCCACGCTCCTCCTGTCTTTCTCCCTCATTCACCACGGCTGGGAGAACGTTTTCCCCTTCACCTGGTCCCAGTCAGAAGACCTCCAGTGTCTTGATTCTGACAGTCACTAAATGTGATCACGTTGAGCCACCTGCTTGATCAGGATCTCTAGCTCCCCCTCTGCGAAATGCATGTGCGTATAATGCCTGGCCGTCCTATGATGAGCTCCAAATCAGAATGAAATAATATACTTTGAGTAAATAATACACCCACTAGAATGGCTAAAGAGAGAAAAGAAAAAAGAAAAACAAGAGAACTGAGAACACCAAGTGCGGGCAAGGGTCTGGAACAGCTTTCATGATGCTTTGATAGGGGGTGCAAAATGGTACAGCTGCTTTGAAAACAGCTGGATGGCTTCTTATAAAGTTAAACATACACTTATGTGACTCAACATATGACCCGACAATCCCCCTCCAAGGTGCTTACCCAAGGAGCTGAATATCCATATTGCCATAAAAACTAGTATGTGAATACTTATATGGGGCTGTATTTGTAATCTCCAAATACCGGAAACAACCTAAATGATCCTCGGCTGGTGAAAAGGTAGACAAACTGTGTAGACCCGTACAATGGAACATAGGACATTCCGGAAGAGGTGAAACTATGGGAACAGAAGACAAATCACTGGTTGCCCGGGGCTGGAACTTGGGAGAGGGGTTGATGACAAAAGGATCCAGGGGAATATGGCCGAGGGAACTGTTCCGTATCTTGATTGTCGTGGTGGTTTCATGACTGTATGCTTTTGCCAAAACTCATAGACATGTATGCAAAAAACCCAATTTACGGGTTTTAAACTATGGCCCAATTTTTAAAATGAACACAAGTAAGGGGGGCCTGGGTGGCTCAGTCGGTTAAGCGTCCAAGTCTTGATTTCGACTCAGGTCATGGTCTCACAGTTCGTGGGTTGGAGCCCCACGCTGGGCTCTGGGCTGACCGTGCGGAGCCTGCTTGGGATTCTCTCTCTTCTCTCTGTCCCTACTCTGTGATGTCTCTCAAAAACAAATAAATAAACATTAAAAAAGTAAAATGAACAATATATTAATTAGAGAATGGATGACACTACGTCTGGGCAGAAAGGAATGATAAATATCAGCTACCACCCAGCCTCATGACCTTATCAGTGTGCGTGGCACCGTGATCTTAAACACGGGTTCGACCGTCTCTCTAGAAAACGAATCTTGGGGCGCCTGGGTGGCGCAGTCGGTTAAGCGTCCGACTTCAGCCAGGTCACGATCTCGCGGTCCGTGAGTTCGAGCCCCGCGTCAGGCTCTGTGCTGACGGCTCGGAGCCTGGAGCCTGTTTCCGATTCTGTGTCTCCCTCTCTCTCTGCCCCTCCCCCGTTCATGCTCTGTCTCTCTCTGTCCCAAAAATAAATAAAAAAACGTTGAAAAAAAAAAAAATTAAAAAAAAAAAAAAAGAAAACGAATCTTCATCAACTGCCTCCTGCTAAAACTTTATCAACAGCTCCCCCGGGGAAGCTTTTGTTTTGATTCTAATACTCCCAGAGATTCGGGTCCCTGAGTCCTGGGTGGAGCCAGGAGGCCCTCTGGGCAACCCCAAAGCGTACCCAAGCTTAGGCACCGTTAGCCTTTAAAGTCCTTGCCCCGAGTTCCCACTCCAGACTATTCCACAAACCCGGAATCCTGTCAGGCGTGGCTTCCGGGAGCATACCCCGGGCCACCACATCTGCCTGCCTGGGGTGTGCTGGCCCTGGGCCGGGCACCCCTCTGCCCCTCCTTTACTCCTACAAGAGCGTCAAGATGTGGAGACGGGGCCTGGCTTCTCCTTTTTCTCCAGAAGCATCCTGCCCTCACTGGCCGGTCCCTCCCTGTGCCCTCAACACCGCGCATGTCCGTCTGTCAGAACACCGGCTACCCCTCACTGTCCAGCTATCATGACCCCGAGCTTTTGTCCTCTGAGCTGCCAGCAAAGAGGCAGAACAGGGCAGGTATTCAGTAGATGTTTCTGTAAGAATACAGACTCCCCCCCCCCCGTTTTCAGACTTTGAAGCCTTTTTACTGGAGTATAACACACACACAGACACAAACCCTAAGAGTCTGGCCTGATCAGTGTTGATGAAGCAAACACTCTGTATCACCAGCTCAGGGAGCAAGGCCTCCCCACGCTCCTTCCCAGCGGGAGGTAACTTCCTGTGACTTCTAGAACCATCATTGCTCTCACTTCGGGTCCTTACATGGATGGAATCATGATGCATACTCTCTGGTGTCCACTTTCCACCATGATTGTGGCTTCGAGACGCATCTTTGTTGTGAGACTCAGGGATGGCGTGGGCAGTAGTGTTCGTCCTCGTGTTAACCTGCAGGCTGAGGGGTGCCTGGGTGGCTCGGGTGCTTGCGTGTCCCCGGCTCTTGATTTCGGCTCGGGTCACCGTCTCACAGGTTGTGGGTTCGAGCCCCCTGCTTGGGATTCTCTCTCCCTTTCTCTCTGCCCCACCCCTCCTTGCACTCTCTTTCTCTCAAATAAATAAACATTAAAAAAAAAAAAATCGCTTTCAGGTTGAAAGCAGGGTGGGGGAAAGAATTCCTCATCCGGGTGGGCCCTGGGGTCCTGAGCCTTCTCTTCCCCACTGTGCAGGGGTCCAGTGGCCATGACCGTGGTAGGGTGAGCCCACCCCTCTCTGGCCGCCCCCTCCCCACCCCACACCCGCGTGTCTGTGGCCGTGAGCTAGCAGTGATTTCTTGGGTCCCTCCCATCTCTAGCTCTTGGTGCCTTATGCTGGCTCCCCTCCCCACGGAGATGACCTCAGGCCGGGGGAATGCCAGGCTGATTCGATTAACGGGAAAGAGGAGGCTTGTGAAGCCACAGGGCAGGCGTGCCACCACACTGACCCCTCAGAGGCTGGTGATAATGGGGCGCGGTGCCGGGCGGAGGCCAGGGCTGGCCCCAGCAAACCTGATTACGGGGTCTCTGGCTGTAGCCTGGCTGCATCTCTCAGAGAGAGCACTCTTTATTCCCCCAGGCAGGTCCCGGACGAGCAGGTTTAAATTGAATCAGGCGCTGGTCCCTGGCTCAGAAAGGGCCATTCACTGGCCCTGCCGTCCCCTAGCAAAACAGACCCCCGGACCATATGGCGGTGTAGGGAAATCGGGTGGCCGGGTGGCTGGCGGCCAGGCCTGGCAGCAGCCCGCACAGGCCAGCTGAGAAGGGCTGTCTCCAGGGTCCCTGGGTCCAAGTGGAGCTGGGGGACAGATGCTGGGCTGACAGCCATCGGGGATGGGGCAGGCCGAGAGAACACGGAGGGAGGGACAAGCAGGGGCCCTGGGTTGTCATCCAGCATATCTCATAGCAGCGCTGGAACCGTGGAAAATGGCTCCGCCCCTCGTGTGTGGCCTCACGTGGGATATGAGAACAGTGGTCGGGGCTGCTGGGAGCGTGGCACGGATGAGGAACGTGCCCGGAAGCCCAGGCCAATGTGAGGGTGTTATGTGGGTCCGAGGCCCCTGTAAGCAACAGGAAAGCGTGGTCAGACCGGCCACATGGTCTGCCCTCTCTGCCAGGCCGGTGGGCCTCACCCTGACATGTAGCTGTCTGTGCGGCTAGCCCGTGGCCCGTCGGGAACCTGCTCCTGTGACATCGTCCTAGAGGGACCCGAGACACTGCTCCCAGATTTATGGGTGGAGAATTTGCCCTTCAGAGATGTTAAGTGATCTGCCCCCGCCAAGGAGGGACTGGAATTCAGATCTCAACCCCAAAGATAGCAGCTTGACTCTAATCATTATTTTATTTTATTTTTATTTAAACTTTTGAAATGCTTATTTATTTTTAAGAGAGAGAGACAGAGCTTGAGCAGGGGAGGGGCAGAGAGAGAGAGAGAGACAGAGAGAGACAGAATCTGAAGCAGGCTCCAGGCTCTGAGCTGTCAGCAGAGAGCCGGGTGTGGGGCTTGAACTCATGAACCGTGAGATCATGACCTGAGCCGAAGTGGGACACTTAACTGAGCCACCCAGGTGCCTTTCTGATCATTATTTTAGAGATAAGGAACTGGTGGCCAGAGAGGAAAAATGATTCCTCGAGGTGCGCCGTGAGCCTCCATTGTAAAGCCTGACCCCAACTCTGGCTGCCTGGCCCCCAGCCTGCTCGGGGGTTGGCCAGGGCTGTAACGGCAAGACAGGGGCACAGCAAGTCGTTGCTTTGGGGGAGCCTTGGAGCCGAGGCATTGAAGGCCCAGTAAAAATGTGAAAATAAATCCTTAAATACAGGTTTGGCTTCCACAGCGAGGGTGCTAAACTCAGAGCTAAAAGCTCAGCTCCCAGGTAGGCGGAGGAAGCTCTGATCCCACCGTCCCCCGCCACTCTGCCCACAGTGGGTCTGAATCCAGGTCTCTGTCCCTTGGTGGAGCTGATTGAGGTCCCAGCCATGAGCACCCCAGAGCATCACCTTGGTGTGCTTGGCTTCAGATCAGATCTGCCTCCCTCCTCCTGTTTCCATGGAAACACCTCGGGACCCATTGATCAACTCTCACTTGAGGCTTTCATTAGCCCGAACGTTGGAATAAGTTTTGATTCAAACATGACACTTTTTAACGCAGTGAAAAACTCGTTTTGTACAAAACCCCATTATGTGGAACAGACACGCGGGGTTGATGGCCAATTTAGTTAATAGAGCTCTGCAGCTGACGTTGAATTAAATCTGCAGGAAGCAGCCTCCGTTTTCCCGGGCAGAGTCACGTGCAGATCCACAGAAGGCTGGGGGTGTGGAGGGAAGGTGCCCCCCATCTGCCCCCTGCCGACCCCCCTGCTTTGGCCACACTCCCCTCCCCAGCTCAGAAAGCACAGAGAGCCTAGCACCTCTCAGGGGCTCTGTCACCCAAGGATGAGCCCAAGACCTCTTGTGGGTGCTCACGCCTTTCCCCCTGAGGGTCGAGGCCTTCCTTGTTCCTGGTCTCTCGCCCTTGACCCTCACAGCTTGCTGGTATTTGAATACACCGTGTTCTCGGTCCAGCCTCCTTTACCTGCAGGGGAGGAGTGTCATTCCCCCTGGTAGGAAAACGCATTTCACATTAACTATCTGTGCCTGTATCTCCCTCTTCATTGTCTCCAGACATCGCTAATTATTTCTGAGCCTCAGTCTTCTCTGCAAAATGGGGACAGTAACACCTGATATCGAAAAATAGCGCGTGTCATGACGGGAGGCCACGCTGCTCTCTGTGCCTGCATTTTCTCATCCGTAAACGGCACCTGACAACACTGCTTCCGGCCCTGGATTGCCGGGAGGATTAGATGAGGTGATACGCAGGGTGTTGTTGGGACAGTAACTCCGTGTTGCAAGCACGTGATAGACTGTGACCATCTGCTCTTTGGAATGGGCCCCCACCCCCTGCCCCTCATTCTTGATAATGAGAGACTGTCTGCAGTCTTGGCCAGGGGGCAGCATCAGAGACACCGGGACCTTCCCTGGCTGGCGGGGGCGGGGGGTGCCTGCTGGCACAAACCAGGGCCCCTCCCTCCCTGGTGGGGCAGGCCGGGACAGGTCACCTCTGACCTGCGTTTATCACAAGAGCTGCCCCTGTCCCGGCACCTGGGAGCGGGTTGTTCTGGAAAGCTGCTGTTCTCTGCTGCGGGCGATGATGGGGGGGAGTGGGGCGGTGGGGGGGGGGGGGGGCGGACTGCATGAACCCTCCCCGCCCCTCGGCCCGCTCATCCTGTGCTCTTTGGGCCTCGTCCCAGGACCCTCACCTGCACCATAGGACACCCAGGAGTTCATCCAGGCCCTTCCACTGATTAGCTGTGCCAGCTCAGACAGCCCCGTCCCCCTTGGCAGTCTGTTTCTCCTCTTACAAGCTTTCAGCTGGGAGGGCGGGGGGGAGACGGCAGTGTGCAGCCGACACCGGCAGAAGCGCGAAGGGGATGATGAGCTGAGGGCCCGAAGTGGGTGCCGTGGGCTGGTGTGGTCCCATGCTCCTTTTGGGCTGTGGGGTGTTGAGGGCCGACAGGTCCCTGCCTTGTGAGTGCAGGGTCCCAGCCGTCATGCAGTGACTGGTCCGGGCCCCCACCTCCGTCCAGAGCAGCTTCCCAAGTGCAGGCTGGGGCCTCTGC
This sequence comes from Panthera leo, assembly GCF_018350215.1. NCBI lineage: Eukaryota > Metazoa > Chordata > Mammalia > Carnivora > Felidae > Panthera > Panthera leo. Next base: position 127,885,464 of record NC_056681.1, on the reverse strand, counting down.
TGCGAGGGCATGCCCACTCGGCTCCAGTCCCTGCCCAGATTTGCTTCCTTTGCTCCCGATAAGTCTTCCGTGTGCTCATCTCGGACTCTGAGTCGCATTCCAGGAGCCTGAGCTACAACGGGGCCTTTCCAGACCTCACACAACAGTCAGGGCACTTCGAAAGGGCCTTTGCCTACAGGGTGTGTGCCTGGCCCTGGGGCTGCAGAGATGCAGCAAGACGTTTGCTGTCCAGTCAGGGTGCAGACAGGCCGGCCCGTGACTGCAGGACGGTGACTGCAGGACGGTGAGCCCAGGGCTCCGAGAGAGGTTTGTACGAACGCCATGGGACACACGGGACAGAGGCCTCGATCCTGCCTGCCGGGGGCTGGTGACCCTTGGAGGGTTAGGGTCCAGGAGAGGAGGCAGTGCTGAAGCTGGCTGGGAAGGGCGACGGGGATGTGGCCACAGAGGTGATGGGCGGGCGTGGGGAGCAGATAAGGCAGACCAGCACTTCACCCTGGAGAAGTTGTCTCCTCTGGGAAACCAGGGGCGCGGGACGGACCAGGGGAGAGATGGGGTGCAGAGACGAGCACTCTCTGCCAGAAAGCGTTTGCTGTTGTCTTTCACCCCCGGGCTCAGCAGTGAGGGAGAAGTGGTGCCTGGCAGCCGGCCAGGCCGGGCGGGAGCCGCGCACAGACCCGCCGGGCGGTGTGTTCCCGCAGACCAGCCGGGGCCCTAAGCAGCCTACAGCTGTCGTGTACAAGACGCTCTGGATCCCGAGGCGTTTACAGCGAAACGTCTGGGAGCCTCGGCCTCACGGTGGAGGGACAGACTGTACCAGGGGAGGGACAGTCTGGCCCCGGAGCCAGGCCCCTCTGCCCTGGACCACCGCACCGCCGGAGTCAGGACGTCCCCACCCGCCCCCAGCCGCCCGGTCACTGCCCGGGTGTCATGACCACCTAGAGAGTCCCGCCTCCTAGAAGGTTGAAAGCCGAGCAGGGGTGAGGATGGTGTGTGGGTGCCACCAGCACTGATCAGTCTACCACAAAGGCGGCTGCTGGTCAAACCCTTGTCTACTGTTCCAGGCACGGTTCTGGGTCTCCAGTCCTTGTCCTGAAAATGGGCTGCGGTCTGGTGGGAGAGAGAGTGATCAGTGACAGCAGTGACAAGGGCAATGACAAGTCATGCGGGGTCCCCAGTGGTTCATGGGAGCATAGCAGACAGCCTGGCCCCGGTAACGGTAATAGATGAGGGGGGTTTCTCAGAGGCCTTGAAGGTAGAGTAGGAGTTTGCAGGTGAAGGAGCGAGAACCGTGGGAGCAAGTTCTGGAGGAAAGGAGGGGCAGGCCGAACGGTGTGAGACAGGCTCGGGAGAGGCAGAGGAGTCCAGGCGGCTGAGCCCTGAGGGATGGGGGAGACAGGGAGGGAGAGAGTGACAGAGGAAGGCAGAAAGGGATAGAAGGATGGAGGGAGAGGGAGAGAGGAAGTTTGAGGGCAAGAACAAAGAGGAAGACACTGATTTCTCTTAGAAGAATATCACGTTTTGCTCCTGAAGCTATGGGGGGTGGGAGTGAGGGTCGATTCAGCCTTCTGGACATTCCTAGCAGCTCAATGGGGGCATTTTTCGTGGGGTTGAAGACAAGCTGCGTCAATCAGGGTCCAATCAGGAGGCAGAAACCGCAACGATTCGCGAACACAGAGAGGTTAATATGAAGACTGGTCAACTAGGTATATGTAGCTGTGAACTGGGGGTTGGGAGGCTAAAAAGAGAACTCTCCAGTATCCCAGAGGCAACCAGGTCAGAGGCGGCCTACCGCCCCTCGAGTTCCGGGAACAAAGGGGAGAGCTTGGGATATTTAAAACTGACATTTAGAGGAGGGGACCTGCAGAGCTGAACCCCAGGCGTCAGGTGGAGCTGTGTGTGTGTGTGTGTGTGTGTGTGTGTGTGTGTGTGTGTTGGGGGGGGTGGTTCTCTGAGCTGGAAGCAGCGTTCTGGGAACGAGACCTCTCTGAAGAAAGGGTTCTGCTTGCTGCTGCCGGGGTCCCTGAGGTCGAGGGCAAATTAAGGCTGGTCTGCAAGAGATAGAAAAACTAAACATTGGATTCAGCTGGTGCTCCAGGAAGGCACTGCCAGGGCCGGGGTGAAGGAGCTGGGAAGAATGCGGCTGGAGGAAGAGCAAATCGTTAAGCCCTGGGGCTCCCCCCACCCCACTCCTATTAGCAGACACCTCTAAGGAGCCAGCTGGCAAGGCAGAAATGTGGTTTGCAGAGCCCCATCCCCAGGACCATGGGGCTGATTCCAGAAGATTTGAAGCCGAGAGGCAATATGGCTGTTGCGATTATAGAAAGCACCCGGGAGGGAGCCTTCTTCGCGTGTCGAAGGGCAGCAAGCTTGGGAGGAAGAGCACGAGTGGGTCTCAGTGCAGAACATGTGGCAGATACAAGGAGAGAAGAGAAAGAAAACCCACGCATAGTTCTGCTCCCCACGATGACCTCTGTTAACATCTTGCCGTATCGCTTTCCAGTAATTTTTTATACAGAGTCTTAAAACATGGCTATGATCTTACCCATACAATTTTACAGCCTAATTTTGTTTATGTGTCACATCATACAAAAACACACAACAGATATCGAGGTCCTAACCCCCAGTACCTGTGAATGTGACCTATTTGGCGAATAAGGTCTTTGTGGATGATCACGTTAGGATGAGGTCGTGTGGAATAGGGTGGGCCCCTAATCCAACGGGACGGGTGTCCTTAAAAAAAGAAGGGGGAAATTTGAGAAGACACACACACACACACACACACACAATGAAATTATGCTGCTACAAACCGCTGAATGCCAAGAATTCGCAGCAGCCACCTGCACCTAGGAAAGAGGCCTGGAACAGATTCTCCCCCAGAGCCCGGAAGGGTAGACTCCTGGCCTCCAGGACCATGAGACAACCAACCCCTGTTGAACCCCCCAAGTCCGCGGAACTCCGTTTTGTCCCCTCCTCTCCACCGCCTCTCCGTCTGCAAACTAATAACAAACAAGAAGAGTGTAAGCGTGGTCCCGTGTTTTTGTAAGCACTTCCTAAACGTAATTTTAATCACATTTAGTATGCCGCTAACGGGATACAGCCTCGCTTACCCGATTTTGGACATCTTTGGCAGTTGTAAATAGCATTATGCTGGAAGCACTGGCAATTAGATCATGATGGTGATTGTCCTCATGTTGTTTTCTTATTTCAGATTATTTCCTTCAGAGAGGTTTCTTGAAGTGGGATTATTGGGCCAAAAGCTCTATATTTCTTTAAGGTTTCAAACAAAACTTTTGACCCGTTGTAAAGTTAACCCTCTTGCAGATAATTTGCAAAATAAAAGAAAGGATGGATATGACAAATTAAATCACACCAGCCAGGGATGCCCTGTGCAATTGCAGCCTATTGTGTTGCAATTATTTTTCAGGCTCTCGGTACTTACTTCCAAATCGTTTTCCATTCAGTTCTATTTCCATTAACACATGAGAAAAGTCTGTCTTATAGCATCCTCATCAGTAATGAGTATTATCACCTTTTAAGATCTTTTTGAGGGCGCCTGGCTGGCTCAGTCAGTGGAGCGTGTGACTCTTGATCTCTGGGTTGCGAGTTCGAGCCCCGTGTTGGATGTAGGGATCACCTAAAAAGACAATCTTTTTAAAAAATGTTTTTGAATGTCATAGTTTTGCTTGAGAATTTGATTTCGAGGGGACTCGATGTTACACAGCGCTTTGCAGCTATTGTTTGCCCTCAGGTGTATTGTCTAATGAAGCCCATTTTCCAGAACTGTTTAGAATCAAAGTCTCAGGATGGTTTTCTTTTTTTAAAATATAATTTATTGTCACATTGGCTTCCATACAACACCCAGTGCTCATCCCAACAGGTGCCCTCCTCCATGCCCATCACCCACTTTCCCCTCTCCCCCACCCCCCATCAACCCTCAGTTTGTTCTCTGTATTTAAGAGTCTCTCAGGGTTTGCCTCCCTCCCTCTGTTTGTAACTATTTTTTTCCCCTTCCCCTCCCGCATGGTCTTCTCTTACGTTTCTCAAGATCCACATCTGAGTGAGAACATATGCTATCTGTCCTTCTCTGACTGACTTATTTCACTCAGCATCATACCCTCCAGTTCCATCCACGTTGCTGCAAATGGCCAGCTTTCATTCTTCCTCATTGCCGAGTAATATTCCATTGTATATATAAACCACATCTTCTTTATCCATTTGACAGTTGATATGGACATTTAGGCTCTTTCCATAATTTGGCTCTTGTTGAAAGTGCTGCTGTAAACATTGGGGTGCAAGTGCCCCTCTGCGTCGGCACTCCTGGATCCCTTGGGTAAATCCCTAGCAGTGCTATTGCTGGGTCCTAGGGTGGGTCTATTTTCAATTTTTTGAGGAACCTCCACACTGTTTTCCAGAGCGGCTGCACCAGTTTGCCTTCCCATCAACCAGTCAGAGTGGCTAAAACGAACAAATCAGGAAACTAAAGATGATTTTCTTATGTATTTGTATAATCTCCTTTTACATTACATATTAACCTTATGTTACATCGGTCACAGGTCCCCCCCCTTTTATTTAACATGTTAATATTTGCCATTTTTAAGGCATATTTTATGTATTCCAGTCTACTGACTACTCTCTTTGTGATGTCTTCCCCTACATTGAGGTGATATCCCCACTCATAATGTAAAGTGTTTTATATGTTCTACGTTTCTTATGGTTTTATGTTTTTATATTTAATTCTTGAGCCTATCTGAAATATATTTTGGAGTATGCTATGAGGTGAGAATCTACAGTTTTGAGGGCTTTTTTTAAAAAAAATAACTTCATATCGTCCCTACGCAATCTACTGAATAACCTTCCCTTTGTGAGGCCCCCTGCAGCGCGCATTAAGTTCCCACGTCCTCCAGAGCCAGTGTGGATCCAGCTCTCCTCTCCCACTGATCGACTGTGCATATCACGCTAGTACCCTACCTTTGCGCATTGTTTTAGAGAGTGGTGGGGCAGGTCTTCCTAATCTGTGTCTCTAATTTTGTTTGTTTCGTTTTGCCTTCATCTACTTGCATCCGCTTTCCGTCCAGGTGACATTTGGGATGGGGGAGCCGCCCTTTGGAACCCTGTCTCCCAAAGTAGAGTTTGCTCCTCCTCTTGCTAATGTTCTGACACCCCACGGAGCAGCTGGTGGAGAAGAAGCACCGAGATTGCGAACACTGGGCCTGTGCTCATCTCGGAAATGGGGAAACCTGCATCCCCTGAGGCCTGAAGAACACAGTCCTGGAGGAAAGGGAAGGGTAGCATGCCCCTGTCCCCCACTATTCACGACTGATGAGTGGGCCTGCCTGGGACAAGCCTGACAAGAATCACCCGGGGCTTGCCTCCGTTCCTGGGTCCACCAGACCTGGGGAACTAGAATCTCTAAAGGAGGGGTTCAGGAATCTGTGTGCCTGAGTCATCATTCGTATCAGAAAATGCTGAAGGGGCGCCTGGGTGGCTCAGTCGGTTAAGCGTCCAACTTCAGCTCAGGTCATGATCCCGTGGTCTGTGAGTTCGAGCCCCACGTCGGGCTCTGTGCTGACAGCTAGGAACCTGGGGCCTGATTTGTTTCTACGTCTCCCTCTCTAAAATGCTGAAAAACAGAGTGCTAGGAGAAGGCAGATCAAAGACTAAGACCAGGAAGCCATCCAGAACCACCAAGAGGGCAAAACTGGCACCAAGAATGCAGTGGAGAGCAAACTCTAGGAAAGCCTCCTGAAAGGAGCTGAATTCCCTCTGGGCCGAAGATCTCAGAGATAGGATGCAATGGGAGAGATGATGGCCCTCACGACACAGAGGAGCAGCTAGGATTTTGCCAGGCCTGGGCGGAACAAGCAGAAGCGTTCCAACTATTTTCAGCAAACATTTACAGAGCGCTTTGCTGGGTAGAGAGGACACACAGACAAACTGGGTGTCGCCCTGTCCTTAAAGAGCTCAGAGACAGGTAAACAGAAGATTACTGTCGAATGTGATAAGTGCCACGATTAGAGGGATGGAAGGAGGTGGAAACCCATTCGGCCTAGAGCGGTCTAGAGACACTTCAGAGAGATGACCTTGCATTGGTTGGGTAATAGTTGGGGTGGGCTTGACAGGTATGGAGAGAAAAGTCGGAGGACTTTTAAGAAGGGGAAACAAACCGAGGAGGGCTGGAAAGCAAGAAAATGCTTGGAAAAAGCAGCACACTTGGAAAAAGTGCAAGTGGTTCAGTGTAAGACGTGCCAAGTGTATTTGTGCAGAGGCCAGGCTCAGAAGCTTGGGCTTAATTCTGAGTTCAATAGGGAACCACGAGAGGCTTTAAATAGCGCCATGAGGTGATTAGATTTGCATTCTAAAGAGATCACTTTGGCTGCCAACAATAGATTGGATTTAAGAGGGACAAAATCAAAAGTAGGAAGCAGGGTACGGGAGGTTGTTATAAAAGTCCAAGCCTCAGGGCGCCTGGGTGGCTCAGTCGGTTAAGAGTCTGACTTCAGTTCAGGTCATGATCTCATGGTTCGTGAGTTTGAACCCCGTGTCAGGTTCTGTGCTGACAGCTCGGAGCCCTGAGCCTGCTTTGGATTTTGTTGTGTTTCCCTCTCTCTCTGACCCTCCACCTCTCATGCTCTGTCTCACTCTGTCTCTCAAAAATAAATAAATGTTAAAGAAAAAAAATTGAAAAAAAAAAGGTCCAGGCATCAACTAAAGAAATGGGAATGGGTGGGTTCAGCCGAGGGGTGTGGATGGAGAGAGAGAAGATGTGGGATTGGAACTTCTCTTAAACGTTGTTCCACCTGCAGGATTTCTAGCATTCAAGGACCCCTTGGATGTTACCCCAGGGTGGAGTCACTTTCCCCTCTTGCATCACTCAATCTGTCATGCTTGCCCGGAAGGTAAGATACGACGCGAGGCTCACCAAAGCTGCATCTGGTATGCTTTAAAAATGGGACTAAACCAACATCTACTGAACCTTGGCCTAGGAACCCACATTTTCTTAACCTTTAAGACAATTCTGTAAAGCTTATAAACTTGTTGCCAATTTGCAGATAAAAAAAAATTGATCTAGAGAGTCTAGAAAGATGCCCAAGTATATAGAAATATAATGCATCTTGGGGCGCCTGGGTGGCTCAGTCGGTTAAGCGTCCGACTTCGGCTCAGGTCACGATCTCGCGGTCCGTGGGTTCGAGCCCCGCGTCAGGCTCTGGGCTGACAGCTCAGAGCCCGGAGCCTGTTTCCGATTCTGTGTCTCCCTCTCTCTCTGCCTTTCCCCTGTTCGTGCTTTGTCTCTCTCTGTCTCAAAAATAAATAAACGTTAAAAAAAATTTGTTTTAAAGAAATATAACGCATCTTTATATGTTGATCTTGTATCTTGCAACCTGCAAAACTCACTTCCGAATCCTAGGAGCTTTTCGTGTGTGTTTATTTCTTTGGCTTTTCTACATAGGTAATCATGTTATCTGCAAATACGTTTTTGCTTCTTTCTTTCCAATTGGATCCCTTTTTCTTTTCTTGTCTCATCACACAAGCTATAAACTACAATGTAGGGTGTTGAGTAGACGTGGTGAGAGGGGACATCCTTGTCTTATTTGTGAGGAAAAGCATCCAGTCTTCCACCAGTAAGTATGATATGAGCTGTGGGTGTCTTATAGAAGCACTTTGTCAGGTTGGGGAAGTTGCCTTCTATTCCTGGTTTACAGTTAAAAAAGGGCAAATGTAGGATTTGAACCCAGTCTCTTAGACACTGGAGCCTCTGTGCTCAGCTCTTACAGCAGCAAGAATATTTTTTTTCCATGTGCTGCCAGTTCATTTTACAAAAAGCTATTCCCCCACCTCCTGAATCTTTTTTTTTTTTTTACTAGGCAGTGGGGAGGAACAGATTTCTCAAAGGCTGTTTCACCAGAAACTTCATGAACGTTCTGTGTTGCTCTAATGTACAGGTTCTTATTTCTCATCAGCTAGACTCTTCATTAATTTCATCTAAGTGGTGTAATTAAAGAAACTGTTAATTGGTGTATTACTAAGGTGCCATTATGGTATGTGACAAGCCTTAATTAGCATGTGGTCTGGCACTCAATGTTCTCGACGAATCACTCGGAAACAGAGATCATTCTCTCAAGAGCAGCACTTAATATGAACAGAAAGGTAGTGCAATTTTAAAGCAATGGGGAGAGAAGGGAGAGAAAAATAATTTCCAGTGTTCTTTTTCTCGTGAAAATGGACTCTTCCTCGCCCCACTTAACAACACCCTCCATGGTGAAATGCACAGAGCTAGAGACCATGTGTTGAACTCCACTAGCTGCAGAATGTTGTACAATGAAATCGCAGACGTCTCTTTAGCCAATGTGGCTGCTCTATAAAATGGGTGACCTCTAGAAGCACGGGGACCCCACTACTTCCTCTACCTAGAATGTCCTGGAAAATTTCTACCCACATTGGAATGTAAGAGTCACCTAACTTATTCTTTATTTTATCAATTCAGCTATTCTCCATCCAATAAACATTTCCTGAGTACCCACTGTGTGCCTAAGGCTCCAAAGAGATCAAAAGAGGACTGTGACAGGGCCCTGCCCTTGAGAAGATTCCGGATGCTGTCTGCACACAGCATTGGCAGCAACTTCCACGGGCACTTGGCACATGGCACAGTTACTGGCTTTCTACCATCATCACACTTCAGGGATACTGTAGTGCTCCAGGGAGCTCTTCCTTTTTTGTATCCTTGGCCCTCAAACACCTAGTACAACACCTGAAATGTGAATTAACAGGCTGTTAATACGAATCATTCTGTTTTCCTTCATGGCGTTGAAATGAATGGTGCGATGTAGTGGAAAGAATACTGCTTGAGAATTTGAACACTTGCCAGCTGGATTAATCTAGACCCATCACTTTATCTTTTTGAGCTTCAGTTTTGTTTTCAAAATGGAAATGAAAATAAGTCACATAATATCAAGACTGATGTGTGGCTCAGATGATATACTTTATACAATGACATATGTTAAACTGAAAAGCACCACTCCAGTCAATTATTATTAAATTGTTAGTTATCGATGAGAAATTTCACCCTGATTATTTTAAGATAATGCCCCAATCATTAAAAAAAAAAAAAAGCTTCTTCTGTTCTGAAAAATTTCGAAAGTAGTTGATTTCCACAATTCAAGGAATTTTCCACCATCTAAGAGCCTTACGGATCAGAAAGAAAATCTTTGAGACAAGACTTCAGCCAATTTAGTAGAGATCTCTATTAAATACAAACTCATTGATCTTGTTCGTTTGTTTGTTTGTATTTTTATAAATCCCTTTATCTATCATTTCGATTCAAAGTTCATCAGTCTATTATTTCTACTACACAACCAGTACAAATAACTCACAACCAATTTAATTACCTCGTTACAAAATTTCAGTTTTAATTCAGATCAAACAATATTAACTGAGCTTGTGCCAAGCACTGAGCTAGGCGCTAACAGAATCATGTCTGGGTTTATAAATTGGTTTGATTTCTAAATATACTCACCTATTAAATTGCTATCATAACTAAAAATGATAGCCAGTGACCAGAAGCCTCACTTCCATAGTAAAATACTTAACAGCCAGTAAGTAATGGTAACTAAAAACTTAAAAGATACCGTCCAGGTAGGATGCATTCTGGAAAATTCTTTTTCCCACTTGGAACCACAGGTAACCATAGAACAGCGTGTGATGGAAGGTTCAACTGGACTTTTATAGTCTTCGCAGATCTTGAGGTACTTACAATGTCCACAGCCAAAAGAATGGTGAAAAAAAGGAGTTGCCACAGTCCTGTGGGTAGAACACATCTGTTCTTTAAAGACTGATCTTTGAACGTTTGCAAATGGAGAGTCTGAGAGGACTCCGCAGGGAGCTTAAAAGTAGTGACACTGGAAAGCCTTTGGTTACAAAATGATGAAACAGTCGTGTCCAAAGAGAGAGAGAGAGATGAACCCCAGAGCTGCCAATCAGACAACTTGATCGAGCACCGTTCACATCACAGACCCCAGGGGGTGTCATTCATGGAGAGGGCACCCTGCGCAGGCCGTGACTGGGATTCTGAGTAAGAACTTTACACAGGTCCTACTTTTTGGGATTAGTACTTAATTACCACCAGAACCGTTTCAGAATTACACATATATGTTATTTTACTTAAACGTTAGCATCTTTGTGTGTGTGTGTGTGTGTGTGTGTGTGTAAATATACAGCTATATTAATAAAACTTGGTTCATCTGTACATAACTCCATCTGAAGACTAAACCAAGTTCTTGAGAACCAAGTCCTTGAGTGCCAAGTTAAACAGACCTACAGATATCAAGGACAGAAACCTGAACTGGGTAGACGTAAGTAGATTTCCTGGCTGGGTAGGTCAATTACCAAGGTATCAATGAGTTGGTAAAACCATCTCTGGGTCAGCCAAGGTCTACCCTGTAAAAGTGTTGGGGGAAAAAACTGCAATATCGTGAAATGCAATTTATAGACACTGCTGAATTTATAAATTAAGAGCTTGTGTATTAGAATACTTGACACTTTGTCCAATAGCTTCAAAAAAGCATGTAATTACGATCAAAGGGTTAATGCCTAACAGTTTTATTCTGATATCAAATTATTCAAAGTCAAGACAAGAGAACTCTATAAATATATTTTGTTATGTCAGCCTCTCTCCGATTCTCAGAAACTTCTCTCGACGAATGCCATTATCCAAGGCTGCAATTGTCAGACTGTGCATGCACAGATAATGGCTATTCGTTCATTGTATAACTCCCGGTGAGGAAACAGTCTCAACTCCTCTTTTAAAAATCTCAACAGGCCAAAAAAAAAAAAAAAAAAAAAAGATTGAAGACAATAGCTTTTAAGGGCTTTCTAAAAGGGCATAATTTTCCAGAGGCATCTCCTTTAACCCTGTAAGAATCCAATGTTGCTTCCACGCAGGTAATCTTTTTGAATCCTTGTAAAGTAGGCAGCAGGCAGGTACTCCAACCTTTTATTTTGGATATCAATTGACAAAGTAAATGTCCATACACTCAAAATAAATGTTCAGCGGAGCCTCTATTATTCCATTGAGAGAGGCAGCATTGGACCTTATCCATTCTTTTAAAGAAATACTTAATCATGCTTATCAGGTGCCAGACAGTGTTCTAGGTACTGAGGGTCCAGCACTGAGTCAGGAGACAAAGACCCTGCACTCATGAAATTTACATTCTAGTAGGGAAGCCAGGACAAACAAATAAATATATAAACAAACAAACAAATATATTCTAACGTGATCTCGTGGTCCGTGAGTTCGAGCCCCGCGTCGGGCTCTGTGCTGACAGCTCGGAGCCTGGAGCCTGCTTCAGATTCTGTGCCTCCCTCTCTCTTTGCCCCTCCCCCACTCGTGCTCTGTCTCTCTCTCTCTCTCTCTCTCCCTCTCTCTCTCTGTCAAAAATAAATAAACATTAAAAAAATAAAAATTAAAAAATTAGTAAAAGCATGGTAGTTGTTTTTCTTTTTTAAATGAAAGGACAGGGAGAAAGTATTTGCAGTAGGCACAGCTAACAAAGGGTCTACGTCTAGAACCTGTCAAGAAATTTGGAACCTAGTCAGAAGGCAAACAGTCCAATTTAAAAACAAGCAAAAGACTCAATAGACATTTCAGAAAGAAGAGATACACATGGCCACCAAGCACGTAAAAAGATGTTCAACCTCCTTCCGTCTTCAGGGAGATGTAAACCCAAAGTTACAGTGAGATCCTACTACAATCCAAGTAACACGGGGAAACCTGTCTGGAAGACTTACGGCACCAAGCGTTGGCAAGGGTGTGGAGCGACAACATTTCTGTATTGCCGGTGAGAGTGTGAATCGGGACAAACGCTTTGCAAACCAGGTTGACTTTGTCATGTAAAAAAATTAAACATAAACTTACCCTATGGCCCAGCAGTTCCACTTTTAGGTAATTACCCGAGAGGAATGAAAACATCTGTTCCCCGAAAAGACTTGTAGAGTGATGTTTATAATAGCTTTATTCGCTCTAATAAAAAACTGGAAAAAGAACCCACAAATGTCCTTGAATAGGTACATGGATAAATGAACTGTGGCATACTCATACAACGATAAAGAACAACACGGATACTTGCAACAACATGGATGAATCTTAAGATCATTCTGCTGAGGAGGAAGGAAGCCTGTTGTCAAAGAATTCATATTGACACTGCTTATATGAAATTCCAGAGGAGGCAGAAGTAACAGGCAGCGGTAGGAACGCGATCAGAGTGGTCTGGGAAGAGAGTGATGGGGCGTGGCGGCTGGGAGTGGCTAAGGAAATAAAGGAACCTTCGGTGGGGGGTGAAGGATATAATCTATGTTTTCGTTGCGGTGATAGCTACCCGGGTGCCTACGTTTGTTAAAACTCACCACACTGTCCACTTAAAACGCATGTGTTTTGCCATTTGCAAATCATACTTTGATAAAACAGAGGCACGTTTTTATAGGAAGGGATGTCAAACTGAAACGAGAAACTTACTAAATGGGTTTAAAAGGAGACCAGAACCAATAGGGAAAATTGGTAGATTGGAACGTAAAGGAATGATGCGGAACATAGCACAGAGACAAAGAAGGAAAAGGCAAGAAGGACTCACACATTCAGATTGGCGTTCTCCTAGGAAGGCAGTGAGCGGTGAGTGCCCCAGCTGAGGCCACAAGGAGCAGAGAGGAGCCGCCCTCCCCTGGCTAGAGTCGTGGGCAAAAGAAGCCACTGTCGTTTTTGGCCACCTAGAATGAGCTAGTTTCTCACGCAGCTGTGGAAACCTGGAAGGGATTTGATACCAGAAGTCTGGTGTTATAACAACACCTAAATGATGTGTTGGCTTTGAGCCCCAATGGTGGCAGAAGCCGAAGGATCTGGAGGAGGCCGTTGGTGTAGACACGAAGGGATGCAGAAAAAGGTGTTACCGGAAGCTGGAAGAAAGAAGACGCTTGCGTGCAGGAACATTTTAAACAATATTATCACCTGTGGTAACGTGTAAATTAGAAAACGTGCCTAATGCACCAAAAATCTAGCCAGAGGAATTTCCAGGCAGAATGGGGCTGCCTGGCATCTCCAAGTTGCTTATAATAAAATGAAGAGAGCAGAGAGGTAAAGCAATGGATGGCTCTGTAAATATAAAAACGACACCCACACGGATTGAAAGCTTATGTCCCCACAGAAACCGACAGAAAATGTTGATAGCAGCTTGATTGACAGTTGCCAAAACTTGGAACAACTAAGAGGTCCTTCAATAGGTAAAGGGATAGGGGCACCTGGGGGGCTCAGGTCATGGTCTCACTGTTCGTGAGTTCAAGCCCTGCATCAGGCTCGTTGCCAACCGTGAAGAACCCACTTCAGATCTTCTGTCCCTCTCTCTCTCTGCCCCGCCCCTACTCATGCTCTCCTGTGTGTGTGTGTGTGTGTGTGTGTGTGCGCGCACACACACACACACTCTCCCTCTCTCTCCCTCTCTCTCTCTCTCTCTCAAATGAATAAGCATTTTTAAAAAGTAGGTAAATGGGGGCACCTGGGGATCTCAGTCAGTTAAGCATCCAGCTCTTGACTCCAGCTCAGGTCATGATCTCACAGTTCATGAGTTTGAGCCCCGCATGAGGCTCTCTGCTGACCTCGCCTGCTTTGGATGCTCTGTCTCCCTCTCTCTGCCCCTCCCCCATTTGCAATCTCTCTCTCAAAAATAGATAACCATTAAAAAAAAATAAGTAAATGGCAAAATAAACTGTGGTACAAATATGCAATGGAATATTAGTGATAAAAAGTAAGTCCGTTATCAAGCCACAGAAAGACGTAAACTCAGATGCATATTTGGAAGTAAAATAAGCCAATCTGAAAAGGCTACATATTATGTGACTTCAACTATATGACAGTCTGGAAAAGGTAAAGCTATGGAGACAGTAAAAAGACCGGCGGTTCCGAGGGTTTGGGAGCAGGGGGATTAATGAGAGGAGGACAGGATGAATACATAAATTCCAGAGGCTCTGTAAGAATGTTCGTAGCCGCACTGTTTGTCATAGAAAACTGGGAACGATGAAAATCTCTGTGGACAGTAGGATGGATAAATAACGTACAGAAAGTTCATATAATGCACTACTATGCACCGTGAAAGTTAATGAAACTGAGCTGAATGCAACAGCACGGATGAATCTTAAGAGCACATTGAGTGAAAGAAGAAAGCGCATCTGTAGTATGAGTCCATCAATATAATACTTAAAACTGGCAAAACTAAACCCCATTGTTTAGGGTTACATACATACGTGGCAAAACTAGGAAGTGTTTACCATAAAATTTGGAATGGTCGTTACTTTTGAGAGATGGGGAAGGGAGTGTGCACAAGGAGGGAACACTCTGGGGCGTCCTGGGGTGATGCCAGTGTTCTGGTTCTCGACCCGGCTGATGGGTGCACAGGTGCTCGCTCTAAATGTATTTATTTTGCTAGACGTTGATAGGCTTTCTTTTTTCCTCCTTGTGTGTTTGTGGTCTTCCACAATTTAAACAAAATTGAGAAAGAGTTTAAGTAGTTTTCTCAGGTTCAAAGGGCTAGTTTCTCACAGCTTCATGCAGAGCAGCCTTTCACGAAAACCTCTTAACATCTACGCCACAGAGGTGTCTCTTTTAGTTAATAGTAATTAATTCAGAGAACGCTCAGTTAACACTATGTTGTTTTGCCTGTTACCCTTTCTACCTGCCTGCCCCATGACTTTCATCCAGGCGTCAGGCTCTCCTTTGTTATCTTTCTGAATTTATTTACAATAATAAAAGGGATTTCCCTTGTGATTTGCAAGAGCCTGGTTTGGAAGTAATAATGAATGGAATGGATATTGCTTCTTAATCTTTGCATTATTGCTGGGACAAACCTAACTTCCCAAAGAGTTGGATGCCCGTGTCCTAGGAGGAGCCCGGGCAACGGAGGAGACTGCAAAAAAGAAAAACCCAGAGGCTACTATTTTAAGATTTTATCTCACCACATATATTTTTGCCCAGTGAAGGAATCTGTTTCAGTTTGAGTGCTAATCTGGAAGTAACCTATCCAGCCAATGGGAACTGGGTTTTAGCACCACGACCCCTCTCATCAGAACAGGAGCTGTCCAGGGAGACAGTCAGGTGGATCCCTCCATCCTCAGACTGGACGGAGATAGGATTAAAGAGAGAACTGGTACAAAAAACTGAAAGACAAGCCATTCTCTGTTGATTCAAACAAACAAACAAACAAACAAACCAACAAACCAACACTAGCTCCAGATATAGTAGAGACAGCAGAGCCTTCTCAGCAATAGGATGATGGAGTTGTAGATTTAAAGTTACTTGTGAAAAAATACGTAAGAAGAGAGGTCCTTATGTCAAAAGACACATGCTACCTAGAACAAGAACAGCATGGAACTCTCAGGAGAGGAAGTGCAGGGGTTAGAAATCATATGGCCCTGTCACAGAGCCCAGAAGCGTCTTGAATCCAGAACCTTCGAAGTCCCAAGCCGGCATTCTTCCTCCAGCCTGGATGCCGCCGGGACTGGCTGGGGTACGTGGGAGACTGCAACATCTCAACGGGTTCTGCCGACAAAGAGCAAAGGCGAGGCTGCTGCCCAAGCAGGGGCGACGGTCCAAATGCTGGGCAAGCACCTTGTGCTGAGTGAGATCAGCTGAGGGATCTCAGGCTGCTGGTAAAGCTTGGAAGCCCCTTAAAGAGAGCTGAGAGTTGGGGAGTGAAGGGACTCGCACACGCCAACCCACAATATGCTACTTTGGCATATGATTATCTGGACCTGAAGACACTTGCGAAACAGCCGAATTAAGGAAGGCTCTCTGCCCTCCCCCTTTCCACCTAACTGCAGGTCCGAAGATTTCCCATGAGAAAAGTGCCCTCCCTGTACTAGGGAAAGAAGAACATTCTTATCACTGGAGACTGGCGTCAATGCCAAAATGGGCATGGAAAACAAACCTACTGAAATGGCCCATATCTTCTATTAGCTTCCTGTATACATTTCCCAGTCACTGTCACAAAATTTACTGTCCCCAGCCCATGCCCTTTTGTCTTGTTCCAGCTCCACAATTTATTGTCCTTTGTGGAAAAAGTATATGTCTTTGGGCTGAACGCCTCTTAAGGTCTTCATTTTCTTCTTGAAGACTCCCATGTAATCATACAAATATTAAATAACGTGTACATTTTCTCCCGTTAATCTGTCTTACCTGCATTTCATTCTTTGGTCCAGTCACGGAACCTAAGGAGGTGGAAGGAAGAGTTTTCCTCCCCTACAAGAGCAAAGTCAACTGTACCCTGACAGCCAATTTTTTGACCCAAAGTTTCTTCCCTCACAGCTTCGTGTCCAGGAAAAACCTCTGATGCCATTTCAGTGAGCTAAGTGTGTGTGTGCAATCAAAATTAAAAAAAAGAAAAAAAAGGAAAAGAAAACAAGTGCGTGGAAAGGTCTTCATGGTGTCAGTGAAAATAGAAAATGCTTCTTAGGGGCACCTGGCTGGCTTAATTGGTAGAGTGCGCGACTCGTAATCTCAGGGTCGTGAGTTCAAGTCCGACTCCTGTAAAGAAAGAAAGAAGGAAGGAAGGAAAGGAAGAAAGGAGGGAAGGAAGAAAGAAAAAAAAAGAAAAAGAAAATGCTTCTTGAGAACAAGACTGTTAACTTTCTCTGTTTGCATAGTATTTGGTGAGCCCTTCAGGGTCAATTATCACTCATCTGAGGGCTGTGCAATCACATCAATGACCGCTCGATAATCCCCGTGGGATGAATACAAACCATCATACGACTTGCAGTTTGCAGTGTTCCCACATCTCTTCCCTTGCTCCCATGACTCTGTGGTTTGCTGGGAAGAACAAGACCGTCATACCACACATGATGGAAGCAGACCCAGACGGCAAGAGCGGCCTCCTCAAGGCGACTCAGCAGCTCATTCCCCAATCACTTACCACGTACCTGTTCATTATGGTAGACACTTCACACATATCATTTGATTGAATCTTCAAACATCCTGAGAAGTAGAAACCACCCTCACTTTAGAATTATACTTCACGTTAATGTAGAGAGAAAAGCGTAGCCAAGAATATCCCAAACAGTTCTGAAGATGATGAACAAAGTGAGGGGGGTGGCAAATCTTATTGAATATCAAGGACTATTATACTGATAGAGACATATATCAGCCATGCTAACAGAGACGATGTAGTGTCAGTTCAAGAATAGCCAGGTTGACTGTCGAGCAGACAGGCAAGGGTAGACTGGTGAGCCAGGACCAGACCGGCACATACATGGATCTTCACGGATGACAGAGCAGGCATGGCAAACCAAGGAGAAAGGATGGAATTTTAATAAATGGTGTTGGGACGACTGGTTGCCCATCTGACAAATAGGATATTAGACTCCTTACCTCACACCGTACATAAAAATCAATCCCAGGTGAATTAAAGATGTAAATAGGAATGATAAAACTATAAAATATTTAGAAGGGAAGCACAAGAGAATATGTTTTTGATCTAAAAATAGGAAAGAATGGGGTGCCTGGCTGATTCAGTAGGTAGAGGGTGCGACTCTTGGTCTCGGGGGTATGAGTTTGAGTCCCACATTGTGGTAGAGATTACTTAAAAACAAAATATTTTTTAAAAAAGTGAACAAATAAAAACTTAGAAAAGGAAAGAATTTCGTGAACACGCCAAAAGATATACCAATAACAAAATGTACAACTCACAAAGAAAAAGGTAAATAAATCTGACTATACAAAATGTAAAATTCCTGCTCAAAGGACACCACAAAGGGAAAACAACTTTCACAAACTGGGAAATGCCCACAAACTTGGAGAATTCATTTCTAATACATGCAACAGACAAAACATTAATTGTTATCTACACCTTAAAATAAACCCCATAGAAAACTTGGCAGAAGACTCGAAGAGGGCACCTTTCCTACCAAGAATCTTCTATAATCAATGGACATATCAAAAGGTGCTCAATTTAGTTACCAATTAGGAAAACACAATTTTAAATCGTAATGAAATACATTTCACACCTGCCAGAGCAGCAAAAATTCAACACTCTGAACGTATCAATTGTTGGTGAAGTTGAAACCGCCTGGATATTTATGTGCTGGTGGCGGAGGAATGAATTGGCATCATCACTTTGGAAAGTAATTTGGCTTGACATGAGAAATGGCTGCATAGACCGCAATGGTTCGTCTCAGCGATCGCCCTGCAAAAAGTCTTCCACTTGTGCATGTGGGGATACTGAGGTGAGTGATCAGGGCAGCACTGTTTGTAACAGCAACACCGGAAGCCATCCAAAGTCTGTCGATAATGGCTAATTAAATGTATGATGTATTAGTATAACCCAGTAGCACCCAGAAAGGAAAATGAATGAATTGTAACTGCGTGGCACCCTGTGGCTAAATCTCAACAACTGGATATTGAAGAAAAGGAGCAAATCACCGAGGAATACGTAGCGTGTCTGTGTCTGTTTCTGTGAGGTGCCAGATCAGGCACATCTAAGCAAGGCATTGCGTAAGGATGCAGACATACGAGGCAAAACACTAAGGAAAATCAAGAGGACCCTGAAACCCAAATTCAGAGAGGAAGGAAACTCAGGGGGGGGGGTGGGAAGAGATGGGGCGAGGTTGTGGATCGGCACCCAGGGGACTTCAAAAATACCGATATAGGTGTGATGGGAGCAAGGCTGTATCCTGTGGTGGGGTCCGTAATGGCAAGAGACAAACGACCTAAGAGGAATGAATTAAATTAATTATAATAGATTCCTGCAATGAAATAGCATGCAGTCATAAAAAAAAAAAAGTATTAAGGGCATTCGTTATGAACAAATATGGAAAAATCTCTGCCATGTTATCTGGTGGGGAAACAAAATTGAGAACGGTGCTTACGATATGCTGCCATTTGGGTCACAAAGGAGGAAAATACATCGAGCGTCCTGGATGGGATGTACAAGAGCACATCTGACAAGAGTCAGACAACCTTGGCTTTGTCTGGGAAGGAACTAGGTAGGTGAAAAGTTTCCACGTTAGGCCAAGTGAATAAAATATCTAATTCTAAGATGTAAAAATGTTAAGGGCTACATGATTCATGTAGCATTATATGGTGTTCAGAACTTCCTTGAAAACACTCCAGCAAGTTTAAAAATAAATGTCTAAACAGATGAGAGAAGATGAGCATAATATTGATAATGCTGAAGTGCGGATATGATGAAGGGATGTCCGCCTTTGAAATCTTCTCTAACGGGAAGTTATATAAAGAAACCTGCAGAGTTCTGGGTCAGAACTCAGACTGAGCACATGTGCTGAAATCCTCTCCATCTCCAGACCCCACCAAAATAACATAAAATGCATTTTGAAGCCATATTCACAGCACAGCTTGTCATTTAAAATTCTGAAATCCAAACCAGAATCAACCTATAGGGATGGTCCCATAAATTATCGTGTAGCCACCTGAAGTGAAATTATGCATCAGGAGCCCAGAGTCCAAAGCTAAATAACCTGACTTAGGAGGAATTTGTTACATTTGGGGGACCAAGGGTGGTAAACACGTCCCTTTAGTCTCCTCCACTTGCAAATGGAGGTGGGGGGGGGCGGGGAGGATGTGAGGGTCCCACCTGTCCTGGGATGAGAGCAGGGTCTCTTTCCTCAGGTGTGACTTGACTGAATTCTGAGGGCTGAGAGAGTATACATATTCTTCTGGAAAAGACGCTGCGTATCCAAATTGAGATAGATCACATTTTTAACACCAGAAGACTTGAAATGATCCGCATTTCCATCAGGAGGCGACTAATTGAATAAGCTATGCTAGATCCATGCAGTAGAGTATTATGTAACCAGAAGATGAAGAACCAGCTAACCACAGTGAAATGGAGACATCTCCAGAATATGCTGTTAAGTGAAAAGGACAATGGAAACAAGAATATGATGCTATCACTTGTCAGGGGACACAGTGGTGTGGAGGGTTACACTCATGTGCTTGCCTGTGGTTCTTTTCAGTGGAAGGAATAATACAAAACAAATAAAAAGGATGACCTATAGGGGGAGGAGGAAACCGGGAGGGGACACGGAAGGATGGTGACACTGACGGATGATAGACTTGTCTGGACAGACGCTGTTTTGCCCTCGTCTCCTGAAGCTTCTCCATGCCTGTCTTCACTGCCTTCCTCGGCCTGCTCTGCCCAGCGCCGGCCCCCAGATTCTGTTCCGGCTTCTTGGAGCTCTGCTTTTCTGAAAGGAATTTGGCTTTGCTGACGTTCTAGGTCGTGTGGACCTGATTACCTCCACGGTGCATCCTGGTCCCCTAAGCTGCTACCCTGGATCTCCAGGTAGATGCTGGTCTTGAGTCCCAACCCGTCTCCCATGTTGAACCACAGATGAAGCAAACCCAGATCCTTGACCCTCCCAACTCTTGTTACCTGGGCACAACGGATAGGCACATAACAATTTCATGGGTTAAAAACACTGGGCCTGATCACCGGATGCTGTGACTCCAAGGTCCTCCCAAGACCCCTAGCCAGGCCTTTTACAAATGAATTTGTCTCTTGCTTCTAGAAAGAGTGTATCAGCAGGTTCATGGCCAGCTCTACTCATTAGGGAGCAAGGGGTAGGTGGTTCAGGCTCAGAGGGAGGAGGCCAGGAAGGTCAGAGTGCACTGGGTCACTGGGCCGGGGGTTAGACAATTAGAGGGCAGGAAGTGCGTGCATGCGTGTGAGTGCATGGGTGTGTGTGCGTGTATGTGTGAGACAGAGTCAGAGACAGAGAGAAATTGTTCAAAGCCTTTCTTTTCCTCTTTCCCGTCATAAAGAGAAAGAGAGACACTTGGGATTGCAATTGTGGCAGAGACTGCGTTTCTCAGGCCCCTTGACTCCAGATGGGGTCACGTGACAGGGCTCACCAATGGAACTTGGGCCACCCCTGGGCCAAGGAGGCTACGAGCCGGTATCTGTCTCTTGTTCGTCTTCACCTTCTGTGGGCTGGTGCACACGAGCATACTGGAAGCCATGTATTAAAGACGGCGGAGGATGAGCCTGGCTGTCGAATTGGCATTTGGAAGAAAGTCACCAGAGACACTCATTTGAGACTTCATGTGACTGAGAAACGAAACAAAACACTTCTCCTTGGTTTGACCCAGTGTACATTTTCCAGCTGATTTGTTAACGCAGCTGGCTCTACCCAAAGTAATACATGCAGATTTCCCAACAGAGACACTTTCAAAATTTGCACCCCAAAAGAAGAGTGTGGGTTTCCCCCCTATGGGTTCCTCTCTTGGCCAGCAGCAGACGATGGGCACAGGGCTTGGTCGTTCAGGCGTCACCCAGCCTTCCACCTGTGGATTTTACTGTCCCGAGAACATGGCGGGCAAGGCCATGTTCCTGTTTTTACGGAGCGCAACACTGAAGCTCGCGTGGGTGAATTGACTTGTCCTCCCTCTTTTCACTGGACCGGATGGCCCCGGCCACAGAGTTGTGCAAACGCCAAAGGGCTCACGAGAGCCCCTGATATCAGTGTGCGCATTCTCGAAACCACACTTCGTGAGAAAGTGGAGCTGGCTCTCTGGACGGGACCGGACTTGGTGATTTGGCTTGGAGATTGAGCTGGTGTGGCCTCATTATCCACAGGCACAGGAGGAGCCACTTGGGGGACAGCAGGGTGTCTGCGGGAGGAAATCACAGAAACCTCCCAGAGCCAAACGTCTGTTTTCACACCAGCTGCAAAGTGCAAAATGATATTAAACTGTCAACATCTTTCCCCCGGTCTAAAGAATCTGAAATCCTATCTGTGTCTGTCTGTCATCAGATCTGTGGTACGGCTGGGTGGCCGTAGCACCGAATCTCGTGTGCCTGGGGCCGACTCCCATGTTTCCAGGCTTTGGGAATCGGGGCAGAGCCCCCTCACTTGTCCTGGACCTCAGCTTTCTCCTGGGTAACGCTGACACTTCAGGCCTAGGAGGTTTGTAACGAGGATTTTAAAATATCATGCGTAACAATGCTTAGTAAGCTGTGAAAGACAGAACTAACGTTATCTCATTGAGTGAGATACTGTGTGTGAGACATCTACCCGGGGCCCGCTGTGTAAGTAGATGGTCAGGTGAACGCATTTTCATTTATTTCCAGTGTTATTCCTACCAGGATTTTTGTTTTGTCCCAAGACCACGCCCACAACGTGAAGTCTCAGGATATTAGTGCCTCTTCTCATCCTATACTATCGCTTATCGTCTCCTGTTGGCCCGCTGTTGCCAAAAATGGCCGCAGCGACATTTTCAATCCCACATAGGCTCCTAGAACCTTGCCACGTCCTGGCAGGAGGTAGCATTCATTTGTCCTTGAACGTGGGTGGGGTGCCGTGACTGCCGTGTCGAGTAGAATGTGGCAGAAGCGATGCGGCCTGATTTTGGAGGCTCATTCGTAACTACTAGGTGCCTTTTGGGATGCCTGCCTTTGAGATCAGCCACCATGCTGTGAGGAAGCGCAAACCAGCCCTCGCGAGAGTCCACGTGGAGAAGCCCACAGGAAGGGACTGGGGCTCCCACCAATAGCCGGCATCAACCACCAGACAGGTAAGGGAGCAGACCTTTAGGTGATCCCAGGGCCCAGACTTTGAGTCTCCCAGCTGAGACATCGTGGATCAGAGACGGGCCGTCCTTATCTAAACTCCCAACCCACAGAATCGGTGAGCACAGTCGCTGGTTGCTTTGTGCTGCTAAGTTTTGGAGCAATATTTGGGGGAGCCGTCGCACCTGGGACCTTCCCCCAGTGGACCAGAGACCTGTTGAGGAGGGAAACTGTCTCATCTACCTCTTCCTTAACAAGCTGAGCAGGGGACTCAGCACATGGTGGCAGCCTGGTCCTTCCGGAAAGATGCTTGACACCCCTTCCAGTCCTTCTGGAAAGCCTCTGTGCTCAATGAGGCCAGGACTTCCAAGGTGTGCAAAGGTGTTTGCTCATTCACCGACCATTCACTGAATGTGTAATGGACCAGAGGGCTGTGCCGGAGACAAGACAGCGAGCAAATCAGAGGCGTCCGAGGCCCACGCGAGTCTTCCAGTTTGGTTGGGGGTGGAGGGGGCAAGTTACAAGCAAAAAAGGGACGCACATTCTCAGTTGTGATGAACGCTGCTGAAGGAGATACACAGGGGGAAGGCGGTGAAGGGCCGACGAGGAGGGACCTGCTCGGTGGGATAGCGAGCAAGGGCCTCTCTGAAGAGGTGATGCATGGGGGTTGGGGGGAGAACATTCTAGGTGGACAAAACAATTACATGCAAAGGCCCGGAAAGAGTCGGGGATGTTTGGGGAAATACAAAACCAGTGTGGTGGGGTGTGGTGAGCCAGTGCAGGGCTGGAAGACGTGGGAAAGGCAGGCCTCGGGAGAGCTGCTTGGATTTTCCTCTGAAGGGTGTGGGGTCCAGTCCCCAGGGAGGACACGAACTCCAACATCAGGCTGGGGGGCCTGCGTACGCATGTTTTCTGCCCTCAGTTTCTGGGGAGTGGCCAGTTTGTGACTCCTCTCTCTCTCTCTCTCTCTCTCTCACACACACACACACACACACAGCACACACACACAATATCAGCCTAAAGTAGGTAAATAAGAAGGAACTTCTGAACAACCGAGTCATGGCCACCGAGTAGACACCCAATTGCCCTACCCTGCACCTGGCACTGTTCCAACAGCCTCCAGGCCTCACTGAGCACCGTCCACTCTTACTTAGCACCCGGCTCTGACAACCCTTGTTATCTGCTTGCAGAGCTGTGAGAAGAAGCAAACTAGGAGGGATTCCTGGGGGAAGCCGCCGGCAGTCCTCGCTGAGTGGGTCCCTCCACCTTGTAGGCCCTCGTTCCTTCTCCCGTGCGGCCCCATGCTCGGTGCCCTTCGAGGCCAGCCTCGCGCGCGATGTCTCCTTGGGTTGACCCAGAAGATGGGGCCCCCCTCCCTTCTCCCCCACGAACCGGAGCCCTGAGTCAGGGAGGAGGCTACCGGTACAGGAAGAAGCCAAGAACTTCAGGGCAGGGCGGTGCGAGCGCGCAGGCCGACCCCTGTGTGCCCTGTCTCTTCCCCCGGCAGGACACGCTCTTCGTTTAACAGTCCCAGATTAAGAAAGCAAGGCCGTGTGTAGCATTTTAATGTTTTCTAATAAACGTTTTGTATTTAAGTGTGTGTGTAGCATTTTAATGTTTTCTAATAAACGTTTTGTATTTAAGTGTGTATAACTGACATAGAATGTCTATAGGTCTTAGAATCATTTCTATTCAAAATGCTAGAATAGGGACGCCCGGGTGACTCAGTCAGTGGAGAGTCCGACTCTTGATTTTGGCTCAGCTCACGTACCTCACGGTTTCTGAGCTCGGGCCCCGCCTCGGGCTCTGTGCTGACAGCATGTGGCCTGCTTGGGATTCTCTCTCTTCTACTCTCTCTGCCCCTCCCTCTCTCAAAAATAAGTAAATAAACTTTAAAAGGAAAACACGCTGGAATAAAAGTTCAGTGTTTGAAACGACAGTAATAACGATGACAATGACTGGCATTTGTGTTTTCTGCTTAGCTGCTGTTTACCGGGCACTCTCTACACCCATTTAATCTTCACAATGGGCGTTAGCTTTCTAGAAATGTCACCTGTCTGGCACCACGCCCCCTTCCTCAGCACGCGCCCCCCAGAGCGTGCACGCTCAAACACGCACACACCCAGAATTTTCGAATAGGTGCCTCATGGGTAGACACGGACGGTCGCTTCTTACCCTCCCCGCACCCAGCGAAGAAAATCCACATTCTGCTGGAACGGGAGCAGGGAACAGCTGCATGAGACCCGAGAGGGAACAGCCCACTCTGAGCGGGGACTTCGGGGAGCGTCGGGAGAGGCAAAGACTGAGGATAGTCCCGGGGCCCGGCCGGCGGGAGCCGACGCCCGGGCTCTGCCCTGTGCACGCTGTGTGGCGGTCTGTCGGCTGTCTTCCGAGTGTGGTCCCCTTCCCATCTGTTGCTGCCTGAATTGTGTTTTCCCACGCCCAGGCCTGCCCAAGCTGTCACCAGCTGTGACCAGCTGTCAGCCAGTTGTTAGCACTCTGCCCCTCTCCCTGCCACGTGACAGCCCCCCTCGTCAGCCAGAGCCCAGAAGAACTTTCCAACAGGCGGTCTAGGGGACAGACGGCGTTTAAGACCCGAGCACCCTGTAGTTAGGTTGGAGACCCAGGTGAGAGACACAGAGACCCGGCCAGACAGACAGATGCCCAGACAAACAGGAGTGGAGGAAGAGAGCGGGAATCAGAGAAAAAGAGAGAGCAACAGGAGAGGAGCACAGACACAGACGTTTAAAAAGCAGGGACGCACGTGCACACCCACACGCACGCACACACGACGGGCAGGTAACAAAGAACCCTTTCCACCCACCCACCATGGGTCCCGGGGACCAGAAGCCCCGGGAGTGTTGCTAAGGGCCTCCTCAACCAGCTACCTCAAGTGTGGTCCACAAACCCACGCCAGCAGCCACGACCTCCCTGGGCGTGTTTAGACTCTCAGAGCCGGGCCTACAGAGGGCAGGTTACTAGTCCCAGGAGATTCGTGTGCACGCGAAGCATGAGGAGAGTGGCTCTGACTTGCTGCGACGCCCTCTCCGCAGCCGGAGGTTTGAGGCTGACGGGCTGAGTGTGCCCTTCCACTGCCGCTGTGACCCGAGCTTGGGAGGCAGGAGGGGCAGGGGGGGCAGCTGTCCGCTCGGCTCTGAGCACAGAGCCAGGAAGAGGGCCTGGGAGCCAGCACGCAGCCTGCTCTGCTGTCCACCCTTCCACCTGGCCCCTCTGTCCGCGCCGCCTTTGCCCTTGTGGGTCCCTCCACCTTGTAGGCCCTCGTTCCTTCTCCCGTGAGGCCCCGTGCTCGGTGCCCTTCGAGGCCAGCCTCGCGCGGGAGGTCTGCTGGGGTTAACGCAGAAGATGGGCCCCCCTCTCTTCTCCCCCACGAACCGGAGCCGAAGTAGTGACCGCTGCCGACCCACTGGACATTCTGACACTGCCGGGCTGTTTTGCCGATGGCGCTCACTCAATACACACAGCAGGATTGCGTTGAGTACTTTTATTATCCCCATTTCACAGATGGGAACAGTGAGGCTTAGAGGGCTACCTGTCTTTATCCAACATGCCTAGGGGATACCAAATACCCTATGTGCCAAGGTGGGTGGCCGGCTAGTCTGTGGACCCCCCCCCCCCATCAGGCTTCTGGGTCCAGATGGTGGCCCCTGGACGGCGGGGCAAGCCAAGCCCCGAGGGAGCAGGAGCCCACAGAATCTCAGCTGCCTCTCCAGAGATAAGGGTGCTTTGTTCTCCAGGCTCTTTCCAAAACCAAGGAATTCCACCGAGGCCTCTAGGCGGCCGACTGCCTCCCCAGGCACTGTACAATTGCCTCTGAAACATCAAGAATGACAGTCATTTTTTATTAATGAACTCAGGACCTGCTTGGTTCCATAAACAAAGCTCTTCCCTGGAACAACCCCTCTCTCCAGCTCTCAGCCTCTGGCCCCCTGAGGGGCCCCTCTGCCCACAGCCTGTCCCTGACTGAAGTTGGATAGCGGGTCCCCCACTGGAGGCTGCTAGGGTGGTCCTGGACCGGGACAGGAAAGAGGGCCCACCTGAGGACACCCCCAGCTCTGGGGCTCACAGAGCTGGTGCGGAGGGAGAAGACACCACCTTATCCACCCATCAGCCCGGTCTCCTGGGGCAACTGACCTCACCTCTCTGGAAGTCGGTTTTCGGACCGTAAATCCAGACAGTGGTCCCTGTGCTGCCTATCTAGAGGGCTGAGGGAATCTGAAGAATGCGAAGTTTCCAGAAAGTGCAAAAAGATGGCATGACCTGTGTCCTTCCAACCGATTGAGGCAGGAACAGCCGCTGCTATAGAAAACCACTTCCAGCTTTTACCTTGAGATTATACATTAAGCCATCGCTCAGGGAACACAATTTGCATTATACTGAATACAGTTTCCATCTTAAAAAAAAAACCTTGCTGCCTGTAGAAGGCTGTACTTTCTCGTTATAAAGAGCAGGTAACAAAGGCAGAAGGGGAAAAGCGGTAATAGGAAAATGAAGTCAGCTCCCCAGAGCTGACAGAACACAGGGGATTGCTTGAGAGCCATCCGTGGATGGTAGTGGAAGGCCTTTTTTCACAGACGTTTCTGCAGGAAAAAATAACTTCCCTTTGGCTGGTCTGACACCCTCACGAAAACAATTACTTTTAGTACATGGTTTCTGAGATTTCATATGAATATTGACTATAATGCTCATTCTGGAGCAGGACAGCCTGCTTGGACTCCCTACCTTGTGCCGAGCCCTTCTAGCCTATTTCCTCTTTGCAACTATTGCACGAGGTAGTGACCATCTCCATTTTCCAGGTAACAAAACTGAGGCCCAGGAAGGAGACATAACTTAGTTAAGGTTGCATAGTTGGTAACAGGGAAGGAAGATGAAGGCAGGGCTTTGGGTCTCCAAAGTCGTATTTTCTGCCGCAACAGTCAACCCAACTTCCTTGGTGTGGTGTCAAAGATTCCCTCCGTGGCTCCTGCCCATAAACACCAGAGGACTCAGACTAGCACAGGCGAGAGCCTCCTGTAAACTGTGAAGTCCCACACGGAGGTCAGAACTTTTTACATCAAAGCTCTAATTTATTACAAGTAATTTAGAGTTTGTTATTTCCTCCAACGAAGGCTTGCTTTTACAGAAGGAACCACCACAGGGTTCCTTGAATAATGTGCGTTTAAAATATTACTAAACAAAACTTTCCAGGGGTGCAATCTGCTGAAGGGAAGTGAGGGCTGGGAGGTGGAAATCTCTGGAACTGTAGGATTTTGCGAGGGCAAGAGGAGCTCAGCTGAGGCCTCCTGACGAGGACAAGTGCTTTTTGGTCACCTCAACCTGTTCACAGCCCTGGAGCAACCAACTAATTTTTTTTTTTAACCAACATGATTATTTACCATCATTACACATATAGTAGGTTACGTTTATGGGAGAGCGTGAGACAGTTATGATTTCCAACGAGGCTCAGA
The DNA here is from genome assembly GCF_018350215.1 of Panthera leo. NCBI lineage: Eukaryota > Metazoa > Chordata > Mammalia > Carnivora > Felidae > Panthera > Panthera leo. The sequence continues at coordinate 127,857,443 of NC_056681.1, read as the reverse complement.
AAGGTTTAGTGACCTGTCCGAGGTCATAAAAAAAGCATCGCGTCATAGGAATACACACCCATATGGACCAGCAACTCCACTCCTGGGTGTATACACAAAAGAATTGAAAGCAGGACTGGAACAGCTCCTTGCATATCCAGGTTCATAACCAAATAAATACTCCTAAATACAGAGAACAATCGGAGGGTTGCTGGAGGGGTTGGAGGTGGGGTGATGGGCTAAACGGGGAAGGGGCATTAAGGAAAACACTCGTCAGGGGGAGCACTGGGTGTTACACATCGGGGATGAATCACGGAAATCTACTCCTGAAATCATCGTTACACTATATGCTAACTAACTGGGATATAAATAAATAAATAAATACATACATAAATAAATACATAAATAAATAAAAGAAAAAAACAAATATCATCGAGGGGCGAATAGACAAACATAATATGGTATGCATGTACAAAGAACTATCATTCAGCCTTAAAAAGTTAAGAAATTCTCACATCTCTACAACACGAATGAACCTTGAAGACATTATGCTAAGTGAAGTGAATCAGACACAAAAGAACAAGTGTTTGATTCTACTTAGATGAGGTCCCTAGAATGGTCAAATTCACAGCGACTGAGAGTAGATGTTGGGGGGGGGGGAAGGGCTGGAACGAGGGGCTGGAAATGCGGTGTGGATGTTGAATGGATATGGGGTTTTCATTTGCAATAATGAAAAGTTTGGGGGATGGATGGTGGCGATGGTCACCCAACAATGTGAATGTACTTAATGCCACTGAACTATACACACAAAAATAGTTAAAATGGCAAATGACATTCACGTTTTATGTTTTATGTATTTTTTTACCACAATTAAAAATCAATGTCAGGGGCGCCTGGGTGGCTCATTCGGTTGAGCGTCCTACTTCAGCTCAGGTCATGATCTCACTGCTCCTGAGTTAGAGCCCCACCTTGGGCTCTGTGTTGACAGCTCAGAGCCTGGAGCCTGTTGTGGATTCTCTCTCTCTCTCTCTCTCTCTCTCTGCCTCTCCCCCACTCATGTTCTGTTTCTCTCTCTCAAAAATAAATCAACATTAAAAAAACAAAGCAACATCAATGTACAGAGTAATAAAAATGGTTACCACTTATAGAGTACCCAATACGTAGCAATACAACCTTGCGAGGTCTCGTTACCCTTCCAGTTTTAAGATGAAGAAATGGAGGTTCAGAGTGGTTAGTGACTACCCCCAAAAGTCATAAAGCCAGAGAAATAAAGTTGGGATTTAAAGCCAGATCTTTCTCTTTCTTTCTTTCTTTCTTTCTTTCTTTCTTTCTTTCTTTCTCTTTTTCTTTTTAATATTTATTTATACTTGAGAGAGAGAGAGAGAGCGCATGCATGAGCACAAGTCGGGGAGGGGCAGAGAGAGAAGAGACCAAGGATCTGAAGCAGGCTCCAGGCTCCCAGTTGTCGGCACAGAGCCCACTGTGGGGCTCGAACTGAGGAACAGCGAGATCATGACCTGAGCTGAAGTAGGACCCTCAACCTACTGAGCCACCCAGGTGCCCCTAAAGCCAGGTCTTTCTGGCGATCTCTTTCTGGCTTCTCTGCGTTGCCTCCTCTCCTCTGAAAGCCTTAGGGCCCATCTGCGTGGCCTTCGGTAAAAGGATTTTGTTTCTTTCACAGAAAACTATGAACAAAAGGCATTCAGCCTTGGATTACTATTAGGGGCTGCCTCTGGCCCCATTTCAGGGTGGCCTGGAGTTAATTCCTCCCCACCCTGTGCCTCAGCTTCCCCATCAGGCAAACCGGTGACTGTCCTCCCAGGGCATTCATTCCAGCACTCTCTCAACAGTGCATCGCCTCTCAGAAATGTCTGTAAAAAGAAGGAAAATTCATAGGTCGACCATAAGTCCCATTTTGTTCCAGGCAGTCCTGATTTCTGACTGTTGCCTTTCAAGAGTATCCTGGTTTGTGTGATATGCTCACCCCACAAATTCACTAACTAGGTTTTGTTTGAGCAACATTTGGCTTCAGACCTCAGAGAGTTGCCTCTTGTAAATTCTTATTTCTCTTTGTTTTGAAACCTACGAGGTAAAACCAGCCAAAGCTTGTCAAGATTGATATTGTAGGCTTTGTTTCGAAGTCGCTCAATGCGGACAGTTGTATGTATCTTTGTTGAAAATTGCAAGCCAAGGGACGTCTGGGTGGCTCATTTGGTTGAGCGTCTGACTTCGGATCAGGTCATGATCTCACGGTTCGTGAGTACGAGCCCCACGTCGGGCTCTGTGCTGACAGCTCACAGCCCGGAGCCTGCTTCGGATTCTGTGTCTCCCTCTCTCTGCCCCTCCTCTACTCATCCTCTCTTTCTCTCAAAATAAATAAACATTTTTTAAAAATTAAAATAAAATTGGAAGCCAAGATGTCTAATGATTTGGTTTTGTTTCAGAGCTTAAAACATTTTTCATTAAGATAGGGATTATTCTGTGATTTTAAAAAACACAACAGTTCAGTACAATGATTTTTTAAAAAATCGAGTGTAGGGCCAGCACAAAATGGCTGATCTAGCGGGATTTGTAGGAAGAATTACTATTATGAGGGTGTTAATGAGTTGATACTTAGAAGATCCACACTTCTATAGAAGTAGAGTGAGTCAAAATTTGTCCTGTTATATTCTTTGGCAGTTTATTGTCACTCTGAGAAAGATTTAAACTTTTTTATTTCATGGAAAGGCAACATACATTCCTTTTGATAATGTGAAAAATATAGAAAAATACAAAGAGACAACAATCTCATTACCCAAGGTTCCTACTATAAACACTTTGACATATACTTCTAGTTAGTTTTTTATTCATGTATGTATCATTTATCCAAAAATAGCACACACATTGTATTCTCTTCCATAACATACTTTCTTCATTTATATTTATATGTCAGACGCTTTTCTATTTTGTTAAACATGGTCTATAAAATCCCTTTAATAGTTATGGGGTTGTCAATTATATGGATATGTCAAAATTTACTCAACTCTGCCCCTAATGTTGGCTGTTTCTTTCTAATTTTTTGGCTTTGAAAAACCAAAAAGAACTGAGAATCATTCTTTTGGCGAGAGTTTTGGAGAACAAATTTTTGGAAGTGCATCTGCGAGGTTAAAGGATATGTTTCTCTAAGGCTCTTAATGCATATTCCTATCAGAGTCACTGTGGAAATTCTAAAGCTTCTGAAATAAATGCGAAACGAGACATCGAAGGCACAGACATTCTAGACCTCTTCCCCATAATTCATGTCCTCTGTGCCTCATCATAACAGGTTCCAAAGCCAAATGGGCCAGCTTGTTCTAATACCCGTAGTGTCCCAGGATGGTTGAGTTGCAGAGGGAAGAATCCAGGACGAAGAGATTGGACACTTGGTTTCTAATCCTGGCTCAGTGGCCCAAGTGTGGGCCATAAACAAGATACCTGGCTTTCTGGACCTAAGTTCCTCCATTCGTGAAACAAGGGGTCCAACCAGAAAATGATGAAAGTTCCTTCCTGCTCTTACATTGGAAAGGAAAGGAAATTGATGGAAATGCAGTAAAATATTAACATGAACTTCTAAATGATCTTAGCTCTGCCTGCTTTCTCTCCCCCTCATTTCAACCTCCCCATGTCTCACATCGTCCCCGTGCTTGGCTGCCTTTTACCTTTTCTTATTTTACCTTCTCTGATTTCACCCTAAAACTCACCCTTGGACAGGCTTCCGCTGGGTGGCCAACGGTGACCAAGCCCTTTTGAGTCCTTAGGAATTAGAAGTAATCTTTCCCCAATGTGCTTTTTTTTTTTTTTGGCTGTTGTTTAGAACCTTTGAAATGCAAATCACTCCAACCTGCAGCTAAGGAAACTGGCCTCTATAGGGCCTCCAACTGACCTCAACAGCCTGGTCTAAGCCCCAAGTAGGCAGGACTCTGCAGCCTGCTTCCGAAGATCAAAGGGGCATTGTTCAGCTAAAGTTCACCACCAGAAAACCTAGATTAGCGAGTAGTTCCTCCCCCCTCATCGGCTTTAATATCAAACCTCTGTTAACATAGGCAGGACGCAAGGGCTCTGGCCACTGGGCTCCGAGCTGCTCGAGGAGAGAAGCTAGTATGAGATCTCAAAAGAGGGACAAGGTAACAGCTAGGGTTGCTTCTCTGATCTCGCTTGATATAGAACAAATCAAAGTGGTCAGGAGTGGGGATTCTGGAGTCGGCTGGCCCGCCAATACCTAGACGTGGAATAAACTAAATGAATTCCTACAGCCGCGTCTAGGGGACAGAGGATTCAAGTATTTCGTGATTCATCGGCAGTCTCTGCCTCGCTCCTCCTCGAGCTAGTCCTGACTGGTCAGTGGAAGTCAGCAAGCTCTGGCCAGCGGGATGGATTCTGATCTGCCTGACCACTGCAGGTTCCCACACTTCCCAGACTGGTTGTCTGGACCCCTGCCTTCTCTTTCCTGTGCATGCCCCGTGGACACACACATTATCTCCACTCCCTCCTGGAATCCCACTAAAATGATAGTAAAGGAATGTAAAAGGCACAGGCCACAAGGACAGAGAGAACAGAAGAAGAGACTTACAGCAAACAAGAGATACCCATGACATTTTAGAAGCTGGAAAATAAGGCTTAGTGGTAACGGGCTTAGGAGATAGAAGAAGAATCTAACTTTCTTCAGTAGGCCCGAGTCTACTGGAGAAGAGACAATAGCAGCCAAGAGATGGCAACAAATCTTTAAAAGCACAAAGCAGATGGATTAATTGGATCTGACTGAGAGGAGAAACGTGAGTTCTAACTGACTTCAGTAAGCCAACTAGAAATAAGCTGATATGAACCCTACAACTATGGAAAGGCTCCAAATTGGAAGCCCCAGATCTCCCAGGAGGTGAGGGGTCGGAATGAGGCTAAAAACTTGAGAATTAGTGAAAAGACTTCTTAAGGGGCAGTTAGACACACACACCCCCGCCCCCCAGTTGCCCACCCAGCCCTCATGTGCCCATTTTGGTACGATGCTGAAAGTCTGCTCCCTAAAGAAGTTGAGTTGCAGAGGGCAGAGGACATGGCACAGCAGAGGGGAGTGGAGATGCCAGGCACAGCTGAAAACAGGATGCCGTTTGCTCTTGAAAGCAAGGGGACAACATGAAAAGTTTATACAACTGCAGACTGATTCCACTGCCTACCCCTGGGCTCCCGTCTCTGCTTGACTCCACAAACAGTAGCAGGTCGCTTATACCACGTCTCCCCCTGCACGTTTTGGCAAGAGAATGGAGCAACCATCGTTGCAGAAACGAACTTATGAAAACAAGACAAAAAAAAAATCTATAAATATTAACATTTGCACGTTTACCCAAAGACCCAGTCAGGTCCCTGCGTGATCACGTTATAATAAAGCCTACCAGTCAACAAGGTTCATATATTTGCACAAAGCTGCTTAGGGCCTCAGACTTAAATAGGGATGTGCACCCAAAGATCGTGCCATTTGTGTGGAAAGTCTTTAATATGACACGGGAGCCAAAACAATTTGACAAAGGGAAAACCAGACCAATCAGAAGATGTTTGTTTGAAGTTTAGGAAGTCCAGAGTCAATTTTCGGAGAAATCACAAAAGAAAATTTCTCAGAGCTAAAGGATTTGATGTTTTGTTTTGTTTTTTAAATAGAAAGGGTCCTTCAAGGGCCCAACACAATGTATGAAAAAAGAGGCATTGTTATAAAACTCAATAATAGTAAGAATAAAGAGAAAACCAAGGAACAAAGATAACCAGAAAGCTAGAAACTAAAGCACATGAAAGCAGTGTGTTAAAAATTCTGAGGGACAATATTTTCCAAATAGACAGTATAATACTCTTCTAAATTATCAATTAGATGTAAGTTTAGAAAAAAATTCAGACTTGAAGATCTCAAAAACTCATCTCTCATGAACCCTCCGTTGGAAAGTTTCTGGGGAATGTCCTCAGCCAAAATGAGAGTCAAGGATGTGACAGACATGGACAATGGCGAAGATGGGGGAGTGGCGACCAGATATATGGTCCCATCTGAAACAAAGAATGAGACAAAATATAGGAAACGATGGCTCTCAGGATATTAGACACCCAGATAATGAAGGCCATTGATCCCCGGGAGATGGAAGATGGGGTGCTGTGCAGGGACGCTGAAGCAGGTGATACCCAGAGATGGAGCTGGAAGTCTGGGGAAACCAAGTCAGCTGGCATTCACAGGGTAGAACACTTGAGCAGAAAGCATTTTGCAGAAAGGGGAATCTTAGAGATCTGAAGAAGGTCTCCTCCAGCGCTGAGCTGAGCACTTTCCCATGAAAACCAGCCAGGGTCAGGGGAAGAGCCATTGTAGTGTTAGAGAGAAGAGGGCTGGCACCTTGTCTGTGCCCACCTGTCAGACTGCACAGTCCCATGGTTCTGGACGCATCCGCCAGCAGACTAAGCAGTGTTTTGCCCCAGTGTTGGGGAAAAATGAACCCTAGACTTAACTATTGCTCTGTTCCAGTCTAACAAAGATTAGAAGCAAAAACCAAAGGGATTGTTTCCATGTAATTTAACCTCAACCCAGAACAGAATTCAAGAATGCTTTTAAGAGTGTAAAAATATCCAGTACCCAGCTAAATAAAATTTACAAATAAATATACAGACTTATTATTATGGAAATGTCTTTAAAAGATAAAACTACAGTAAAAATATTAAGAATGTATTATAAAGTTGATAACATATATAGAAGTAAAATGTGAGAATATCATCACCAAGTCCTAGAGGGAAGACATGGAAACATATTGTTGTAAAGTTCTTACACACAAAGTAGTGTAACATCACTTGAAGGTAGCTGTAGAAAGTTAAAGATGCACACTGGGGACTACAAGACAACCACCAAAATAACAACACAAAGAATTATAGCTGATAAACCAACACAGGGATTAGAATGGAGTAACAAGAAATACACAGTGAAATTCAAAAGAGTTCGGAAAAAGGGGAAAGTGGAACGAAGAGCACGTGAGGGAAATAGAAAACAAATAGTAATATGATACGCTTGAACCCCAGCACCTCAATAATCACACCAAATGTAAATGTCGTGAACGCTCTGTCACAGCCAGCCTCCAAGATGGCCGCCATCGAGACCCGCCTTCTGGTGTTCACGCCACCATATAAGCCGCTCCCATTAAGCGTGGACTGGGCTTAGTGAGTTACTAAAAATGAGGCAGGTGTGATGGTGTGATCGCAGACTAGGTTGTAAAAGGCAGAGTGGCATTTCTTTCTTTCTCTCTCTCCCTGGGATCAACGGCTCTGGGGAAAACCACACTGTGAGCGGTCCGATGGAGAGGCCCTCATGGCGAGGCCCTCGTGGTGAAGGAACTGCAGCCTCTGGCAAACAGCTTTTTGGTGAGCTCAGAAGCGGATTGTCTGGTTTCAGTCAAAGCTTCCAAGACTGTAGCCCTAGCAGACAGCTGGGTTGCAACCTCATCAGAGACCCTGAGCCAGAACTGCCCAGCTAAGCTGCTTCAGCATTTCTGACCTTCAGAAACGGGTGATAAAAAGTCTCAGCAAACTAGGAATAGGGGGGAACTTCTCCAATCAGATTAGAGGCATCTACAAGACCCCCAAAATTACCCTCACACGGAGACTGAATGCTTTTCTCCTAAGATTAGGTTCAAGGTAATCATGTCCCCTCTCAGCATTTTTACGAAGCATTTATACTGGAGGTTTTAGCCCCTGCATGGAAAAGAATTAAAGGGCATCTAGATTGCAAAGAAAGAAATAAAACTGTTTTTATTTATAGGTGACATAATCATTTATTCAGAACATTCTTTAAAAAAAAAAAAAGTCTTATTTATTTAAGTATTCTCTACACCCAATGTGGAGCTCAAACTCACGACCCTGAGATCAAGAGTCGGATAATCTACCAACTGAGCCAGCCAGGCACCCCTACAGAACATCCTTTTGAATCTGTAATAAAGCCGCTAGAACTACTGAGTTTCACAGGCTTGCAGGATACAAGATCAACGTACAAAAATCAATGTATTGGTATAGACTAGCAATAAAGAATCAAATTAAAATTTAAAAATCAATGTAATTTACAATGACATCAAAAATACTAACCGCCTAGGGATAAATCTGACAAAAGGTGTGCATGATCTATGCACTGAAAACTACAAAATATCACTAAAAGAAATCCAAGAAGACCAGAATACATGGAGAAAGATATGAGTTCATGCATCCAATAACTCAATATTCTTAATAGTCTAGTTTGTACTGAGTCTCAGTTCATACTGAGTCTCTACAGATTCAACATACTTTCAATCAAAATCCCAGCAAAGTTTTTTTTTTGTAGGAATTGACATGCCAGTTCTAACATTCATATGGCAATGTAAAAGATCAAAACTCAGGTCTACATGAAAGAGCATCACATTGTAGAAGGAATAAGTGGGGATAAAATTAAAATGCTTATTTTTCTTGGGGCGCCTGGGTGACTTAGTCAGTTGAGCATCTGACTTCGGCCCAGGTCATGATCTCAAGGTTCATGAGTTCGAGCCCTGTATCAGGCTCTGTGCTGATGGCTCAGAGCCTGGAGCCTGCTTCAGATTCTGTGTCTCCCTCTCTCTCTCTCTGCCCTTCCTCCACTTGCTCTCTCAAAAATAAATAAATAAATAAATAAATAAATAAATAAACAAACTTTAATATGTTTATTTTTCTTATTCTTGATTGATCTAACAGATTTTATTCAAAATAATACCAGCAATATATTTGATTATGTATGCATATATATACATATATATACACTTATATATAAATTAAATGCTTATATATAAATTATATATATATATATATATATAATGCTTATATATAAATTAAATGAGCGATAGCAATTATTCAAGAGATAGGAGGGAGACATTCCGATTATTTTGTTATTATAAGGTACACTACCTGGGAAGTGGTATAGAGTTATTTGAAAGTAGTCTTGGATTAGTTATAAATGTATATTGCAAATTCTAAAGGCATTGGCTAAAAGTAGTAAAAAAAAAAAAAAAAAAGGAAGGCACCTGGGTGGCTCAGTCGGTTAAGTGCCCGACTTCAGCTCACGTCATGATCTCACAGTTTGTGAGTTCGAGCCCCGTGTGGGGCTCTGTGCAAACAGCCCAGAGCCTGGAACCTGTTTCAGATTCCGTGTCTCCCTCTCTCTCTCTGCCCCTTTCCTGCTCGCACTCTGTCTCTCTCTGTGTCTCAAAAATAAATAAATAAGCATTAAAGAAAAAAGAAAAAGAAAATGAATTATATAAACAGTCAGTTAAAACCACAAAAGGCAGAAAAATAGTGGAGTCAAAGAAAGAGGGAAACAAAGAACCAGGGTAACAAATAGAGAACAGTACCAAACATGTAAATATTAATTCCCAACTCCATCAATGATCACTTTGAAAGTCATGGTTTAAATGCACCAATTAACGGGGTGCCTGGGTGGCTCAGTTGGTTAAGCGTCCAACTCTTGATTTCGGCTCAGGTCACGATCTCATGGTGCGTGGGATCGAGCCCTGTGTGGGGCTCTGTGTTGACAGCCTGGAGCCTCCTTGGGATTTTCTCTCCCTCTCTTTCTGCCCCCACCCTGCTCACGTGCACTTTCTCTCTCTCTCTCTCTCAAAATAAATAAACGCTTTTAAAATGCCCCAATTACAGACAGTAGATTAAAAAACAAGGGGCGCCTATATGTTGTCTACAAGAAATTAAAACCACAGTGAGATACCACTAAACATCGGAGAGAATGTCGAAAATTAAAATGACTGACTGTACCAAATAGTGGCAAGAATGTAGAACAGTAGAGCCTCCATAACATTGCTAGTGGGAAGGTAATGTGCTACAAACCATTTGGAAAACAATTTGGCAGTTTCTTAAAAAAAAAAAAAGCAAAAAACAAAACAAAACAACAATTAAAAAAACCCTATAGGACCCAATCCTTCCCCTCCTGGCTATTTACCCATGAGAAAGGAAAGCATATGTTCATACAATAATTTTCACATGAATGTTGCTAGAAACTTTATTTTTTGATAACCAAAGACTAGAAACAACACAAATGTCCTCCATCTATATGATGGGATACTATTCCGCAAAAACAAACAGAACAAAAACAAAAACAAAAACACCAAGCTGTTGATACAGACAACACCATGAATAAACCTCCAAATAATTATGCTGAGCAAATAAAATGAGTTACAAACAAATACATACTCTATGACTCCGTTTATGATAAATCCTAGAAAATTCCAGGTACCCTTCAGTGACGGGATGCAGATCAGTGGTTGTGTAGGCATAGGAAAGAAGCAGAAGAAAGGGATTACAAAGAGACACAAGGAAATTTGAGGTGATGGATATATTCAGGACCTTGATCATGGCCATGTAAAACTTACATATGTCAAAGTTTATCAAGTTGTACATTTTAATGCGCTAAATTTGCTGTTTGTTAATTACACTTCAATAAGGCTGTTAAAAAGAGAAGGGGCATAAAGCCCTGTTTAAAAAGACCTGGGATATAGGATTTGGGGGATCCAACACAAGAGATAGGAAATGGAGGTGCCAGGCAAGGGGTAGACCGAAGGCCTAGGACCCAGCCCTGCACTGTCAGCCAGATCAGAACAAGAGGGTGGAATGCTCCAGAAACAAATGAAAGACATACTTCCTTTGTGTATTTGAATGCACTAACTGAAACCCTAAGGAAATACAGTTCCATTGGAGAGTTTGGGCATGAATTAGATACATAGAGCAAGGTAGACAAAATTCACTGAGCTAAGTAAACAAAAGGAGGCGATTATTAATTGCAAGGGGGCCAAAAAGTTGCATCAGGTAGGAAATCTAATGGGAGTGTAAAAAGTGGCTCTATTCTAAACGTACTTGCATACACGTAAAGATGTAACATGATTGGGGCGCCTGGGTGGCTCAGTCGGGTGAGCGTCCGACTTCGGCTCAGGTCGTGCTCTCGCGGTTCCTGAGCTCTGTCAGCCTCTGCGCTGACAGCTCGGAGCCCGGAGCCTGCTTCGGATTCTGTGTCTCCCTCTCTCTCTGCCCCTAACCCAGTTGCATTCTGTCTCTGTCTCTCTCAGAACTAAATAAACATTAAAAAAAAAATTTAAAAAAAGAAAAAGATGTAACATTATTTCGCCAAATTCAAATGCTGGGAGGAATGGAAAGAAAGAGGTGGGAACTGATGTGTCGTCTAGTAGCTGGGGAGAGAGCCCACAAGAGGCCCCAAATCTCGACTCCCAGACCAAGAAGTCAAAAGACAAAATCTCAGAGTAATATATTAAGAGAGAGGATAGTTAGGTGAGGCCACAGGTGTGTTAACTAATCTCCCTGTGGTCCTGATTCCGCAGTGTATACGGGGGTCAAATCAGAATCTGTACACCTCACACACACAGTGGTCGGTGTCAGTTACGTCTCAGTAAAGCTGGGGGAAACGGCGATGTGCACATATCACGGAGGCAGATGCAGGGAGGCCGGCAGAGATGCGGCCCAGGGAAGGAAAAGCAGTTGCTTCTAGCAAGGAGGACCCGGGGCAGCGAAGAAACTGAGGCAGGAGACTGCCGGTTGTCATCAGAGCCAATAATCTATGGCTTTGGAAACTACGTGTAAATATCCCTTCGACAAAACAAAATTAAATCTAAGGAAATGTATGGAAAGAATCCCGGGAGAACACCGGTACCGATGAAAATGGCAGGCTTGCCTACTTTCCCCTCCTTATTTGTACCCGTCCAGAGCTTCCCCAAGTCTATTTATTACTTTCGTTTAAAAAAAAAAAAAGAAAAGAAAAAGTGAGTCAATAAATGCAAGTGAACAAAACCCATCCTGTTTACAATTCTCAGGAAGGCAGAGGAAAAGACTTTGAAAAGAAAGTCACAACCGGGATGGAAAATCCCTGAGTCGCGGGCAGCTGGCCGGGCTCCTGGTCTGCAGCGCCCAGGCCAGCCTTCCCTGGGGAACTGCCACGGCCGCTCCAGGGTGCGGCCGGCTGCCCGAGGGCCTGGGGCCACTGTTGCGGTGAGGGTTCGAGCCCTATGGCACCACCCCATGTGCATGCGCGTGTGCACCCACACCCCACCGTCAACACATACACACACGCACACACACGCACACACACGCACACACACGCACACACACACACACACACACACACACACACACATCAAAGGTGGGTATAAGATTCTTGACGTTGCTAACAGGCTGCCTTCTCGTGCATACACCTCAACCTCAGAAACCTCTCCCATTTGGAAACTTCAATTTTCTGGATATTTCTCCTTCAGAAGGAAGCGAGGGGTAAGAGGGGGACAAAGCGAGTGAGAAGGGAAAGGAGAAGGAGTTGAGTGCTATTCTGAAGAGAACATTCCAGAAGTTTCCAGGGGAAAAGCTGGAAAATGGGTCCTTCCCACATATTACCTCACTGAATTCCAAAAATAATTCGTATCCCCTTTTGACAGAAAAGGAATCAAAAGCCAAGAGAGGTCAAGGAATCGTTTTAAGCTTACCAAAGTCAGAATTTGAATGCACAACTCTTTCATCTTTCCCTTCTCTTCTTTCTATCCTTCCCTCATTATTATTATTATTATTATTATTATTATTATTATTTATGTTTGAGAGAAGCGCAAGTGGGGGAGAGATAGAGAATCCCAAGGAGGCTCTGCACTGACAGCAGCGAGCCCAAGGCGGGGCTCGAACCCACGAACCGAGATCATGACCTGAGTTGAAGTCAGATGCTCAACCGACTGAGTCACCCATCTTTTTTTCCCTTTTGAACATACTTCCATGGCACCCAGACAGGACACTGAACCCTAGTCTGGGTCTCTGTAAACTTACACTTGAGAGAGAGAGATCTGAAAAATGAAATAAACGAGTGAGTAGTTTCAGGTGCTTGTTAGGGCTGTGCACCCAGGGAAACAGGGCGACGTGATGGACAACCGGGCATGGGCGGAGCAGAGGCGGTCAGGGAGGGCCTCTGAGGAGGCAATGTTTGAGCCGAGCCCTGAATGACAAGCTGGGGAAAGACAGAGGAGCAGAGCGTCTGGCCTCGGGATGGCCGTGAGGGCCTGTCTGATGCGGGGCTCCCTGGGAAGGTGACCCTGAAAGTGTTAGAGGATGATGGGCGAGTGTTCTTGGGAACAGCACGTGTGAGGCACGATGGCCGCGGACCCTCAGGAGAGGGTACTTGAGCCATGCTGGCCCCCTGCACAAGGACCCTGACCTTGCCACAGCAGACTCCCTGGAGTTGAGAACTTAATCATCTCTGGAGCCCCACTACCTTAGAATTAAGTCCTGAACCTGATACTCGGCCCTTTGTGCCTTCAGGTTACAGGAGATCATTGTCTCTTTATGTGCTACCAGGAGAACACTAGGGCTGTCACACTTGACCTTATTGATTAGTCACCTCCAGCCTTCCGCGGTCTTTCTCAAATGCATCAGTGGTTCTCAGCAACAGCCTGTCCTGCTCTGTTGCTCCTCCCCACTGCCAGCTTCTTAAAGACCTGAGACACTGCACTCCCAGGGCATTCCTGTCCATGGGTATCCCATCCAAGTTCATCATGGGGCTTGGAGCTATGGCACAGCACCCTTGGGCAATCGGGGCTCCACCACAGTGCCGGGGTCCTCGTGGCCGCTGGCTGGCGAGTGAAAATCCCCAGCAGGATGGGCTTCTGAAAGCATGCGTGGGCAGTGAGTTTATTCGTGAAGGTTCTCTCGATCAACCCCTTGGGGGGGGTGGGGGCAGTAAAGGAAGTTAGCCAGAGAAGTTGAACCCTAGCATCTTTGCAACAAGGGCGCAGCTAATATCCCAGGGGAAATCTGGAGCTGCGGTGGCTCTTCCCAGACCAAAGCAGGGGCACTGGTCTTTGGTACCTATGCATCAGCCAAATATTGGGTTGAGCTGCCTCCTGGGAAGGGCTGTAACTTTGAACGTGGCGATGACCTTCAGCCAAGGGTGGTGTGTGTGAGGGGGCTGCTCAGCTGGAGACATTGCTGGTAGCTGGGGGAATGAGCACTTTGGTCCCGAAGGGGTTTTGGGGGGTGCACGGGGACATCTACCATAGCCCCACTTTGGACCCTTGTAATGCAAAAAACAATTAGCTTCCTTTCCTCGTGAGGCATCCATAGAATCAACATCTGGAGGCCGAGAGCCCGAGGCCCATTACAAGTAGCAAAAGAATTTGGACAGGATGCGTTTAATCTTGAGTTAATGGTACAGTCCTCCGCCAAGATAAACTTCTCAACCTCGACGTATTTTATTTTGAAAAGATGTCATTGTCAGGTACAAGGGAAATGTGTCCTCACTTAGGCTGCTGTGCCAGATGGCATAATCACTGGATGGGGCCACTTGTTCGGTCTGTTATCTTCTTCATCTTAGGAGCTCTCTCCCCCACAGACCCATCTCCTGAAAAGCTGGCCACAGTTACTAAGTACTTCCCGCCTCTGACAGCTGCAGGAAAGCGACGCAAGGCAACTTGAAAGCAGACATTTTTGGATGTGACGTTTCTAAACATCAGATATGTTGGATTCCCCCTCCCGTCCCCGGTGGCTGGGTGGAAGTCAGATGGGACTGACAGGGAGCATTTTGCCCTTATTTTCCATTCCTTACATTTTTATTGAGCACCTACTATGTGGCCACTATGGTGGTAGTTATTAATTCATAATGACTGCTCTTCGCTGCCAGTCATGGGCCAGGCACTGTGCAGGTCTCATTTACAATACTTGTAAGGACTGCAGGAGGTAGACGGGTGCCCAAATTATCCCAGGTGTCTCTGGAAAGGGACATGGAGGTTCGACTAGATTAAGCAACCTGGTCAAGTCAGCGGTGGCACCCAGCCTATGATACGGGCCTTACTTGTAAAGCTCAAGGGCTTGCCATCCGTCACGGAGTCCAGTAAAGTGAACAGGAAATGAGTTCCCCGACGGCCCTGTGCCTGCTTCCACAGGGGGTACGGTCTACAGTGCCACGCGCAGACCTGCTTCCCCCCGGGGCGTCCTGGCACTCTCGGCCAATCCTAGAGTTCTAGAACTCTCGGGACTGCCACTGGCAGTCCAGAACGTCTACTGCCGGGCCAGGCAGTTGATGACCAAGGATGGATTGCCTCTCGGCGCTGAGCTCCCAGCTCTGTGCCCCAGGAGAGCTCTGTGTGGCTGGTGTGTTTACCATTCGCACAGAAGCAGGAGGTCCTGGCGTCCCTTCTAGGGGCTTGGTTCTTCCCGCTCCACCCTCAGGACTTTCCTTTAGGGCTAGAGCAGAGCTGGGGATAGGATAGGATGGGGGACAGAAGTCCTACAGTCCACCTCCATTCCAGAATTTCAGAGCACACAGTGAAGTGCCAGAAAGAAATACCCTCTTTTTGGGGCGTGTTTCAGCATCAAATCCCGGAGGTATGGTTGCTTAGTCTACCAAACTTTTTCAGAGACATTCTTCTACCCAGTGAAACTGGTAAGGCTGGAATCACCGGTCCCATTTTGAATAAAGAAGATGAGACTCGGGAAAGCTGCTACCTGACTTGCCCAGGAGCACCTTCAAACACCAGGGCAAAGACCTCCTGAAGGACACAACTCTTTTTGTCCCCCACCCCCGTAGGGTCCGAGCCAGAAATCTAGGAGGGGACAGTGCAATCCAGGAGAGAGAAGGCAGCCTTCGGAGTCAGAAGAGCTAAGTTTGAATCCTGGGTCACTACCTGGGCGACGGTGGGTAAGTTACTTAGGTCCTCCCAGCCTCAGTTTTCCCACCTGTGAAATGGAGTGAGTAATCCTTGCATCAGGCTGTTCTGGGGTTTAACGGATGTCACAGCTGTAAAGAAGCTAGCCGAGGCTGTTTGAAAGAAGCCCTATATCTCTCTTCCCCTCCTCAGAGATGTACAATTATTCTTACCCAGACATGTGGTTAATATTAAACAGTTATATTTACCTGTCGACTAATAATAATTTGAGGCAACTGACTTAATGATGAGCCCAATATGATAACCCTAGAATATAATGGGAAGGAGACACTTGTCCTTGTCCCCTTTAGTCCTTGTCCGCAGGTGTCAGTGGCATTGGACTGGCACTGGGTCAGGCTGAGAACACCCTGAGCTGAGCACCACACCCAGGACGCTGCTTCCTCTCCAGGGTCCTTTCTCACTCTGCCTCTTCCCCCACCCCCCCCCCCAGCGCTGAACTTCTGTCCTGACTGTGCCCGTCTGACCTCTGAGCACCTTCAGTGCTCTTCCCTCTGCCAGGAACACACTCCACCAAGCCGAAGAAGCTCAGCTTGAATGTCACTTTACTCCTTCACTCCTTCATTCATTCATTTATTCATTCATTCATTCACTCAGTGCTTACTGAGTACTCATTAGATTCTAAACAGTGTGCTGTTCCTTTCCAGAATTCCTTAGTGAAAATAAACTTGGAGTGTGTGCAGAAGGAAGGGAATAGGGTCCAGGTGCCCCCCACCCCTTCGTGGGCCTGGGTTGCCAATAAGGGGGTGAACTTGGCTACCTTTGTGAACTTGCTCAAGCCGTGACATTCTGGGAGTCAAAGAGCTCCCAACCCCTGGCCAGCTGGACAGAGAAGGGGGTTCTAGGACACTGGTATTGCACTTGGCTTTGGTGAGCCCGTGCTCTGCTCCCTGGTGCAGGCCACCTGTCCAGAGCTAGACGGACGCTCCGTGGGCCTGTGCGGTGTATCAGGCAAACCCATCACTCCAGTCAGGCTCAGAGATGGATGAAAGTCCAGCCAGTCCTCTGTGACAGAGACCCCTGGGAGTGTTACCCTCACCTACCCTCCCAAGACATATTCTTTCTGAGTGTTTCAGGGCGGCCATCACGAAGCACCCAAAACGGAGTGGCTTAAAACAATGGTAATGTATGCTCTCATAGTCCCGGTGGCTAGAAGTCGGAACTCACAGGGCTGACAAGGGCCACGTTCTCTCTGAAAGCTGTAGAGGGGAATCCTTCCTTGTCTCTTCCAGCTTCCGGTGGTTTGCTGGCGACATTTGGGATTTCTTGGGCTTACAGCTACATGATTCCAATCTTTCCCTTTCTTGTCACACGGTTCTCCCCGTGCGTCTCTGTCTGGGCACGGCTGTCTTCTTATAAGGACATCAGTCATATTGGATTATGACCTCATCTGAATTACTTATATCTGCAACAGCCCTATCTCCAAAGAAAGTTGCATTTTGGGGTACTGGAGGTTAGGACCTCAACGTGTCTTTTTTTGGAAGGCAGCCCACAACGCCTCCCTACCACCTCCCGCAAGGAGCCTCTCGGCCTCTCCGGTGGGCGTTGGCATTGACCGCGGCACTTGGCCTTCAAATGTGTTGAGCTCAGTTGCTGGAGATTTTCCTCTCCTGCTTTCCTCCCCCAAATATTTATCAGAAGATTAATGTATTCCAGGAACAGTGCCAAGTCCTGGTACCCAAAACAGTAAACAAAACAGATGGTGGAAAGGCTGTCGTTACGTCATCCTGGCCCATGGGTCCTAGGTCCCCTCTGAGGCCACACAGAACACCCTGGCCACACCTTGACTGTGACCCTGTAGATATCTGAAGATAGGCATGGGTTCCCCCCAAACTCCTTTGGTTTGAACAACTTTGATTCCTTTACTTCTTCCTCTTGATAGGGTGACTGTATATGTTATGGACCAAACTGAGACATTTTGGAGAGTGAGAGTGAGTGCTATTAATAATTACACCGAGACAACATGCGTAAACCAGCAACGTCCCGGGCCGACCACAACATATGGTCACCTCATGGGGCATGGGTTTCCAGGTCCTTCCTCACCCCTGGTTGCTCTCTTCTGGGTGTTTTGTAGTCTGTCTCCTTTTAAATCATTGCTCCCAGAAGTAACTGCCATATGCGTCTGGCACAGTGGAAAAAAACCAGATAGGCGGGGGGATCATTTTAATAAATGTGCCGAACACCATAACACAGGCAGGAGAGAGGTATTTGGAGAGTCCAGAGGAAGAAACAATTAACTCTTTCTGACAAAGCTCGGGACGGCTTCCCAGAGGAGCTGATATCTGAAATGGTTCTTCGAGGGTGAGTAGATTTTCCCAGTAGGAGAGTGGTACGAGTCCTTGGGAAGGGCATCTTTGTCATGACTCAAGGTCGAGGAAGAGCAGGGTTCCCGGCTTGCATGTTGCTGATAGAGGATCATGTCACCCTTCCTGGAGCCTTGTGAGGTCTTAGCTGATGCTAGCTCTACTCTGGGCTAACGCTAGAATATAATGGGAAAGACGCACTTGTCCCGGCTGCCGGTAGTGGAATCCTACTTCTTTCTGATTGTCTGGTTTGCTCCAAGGAAGAACAGGCAAACTACAGGCAGAATTTGGCAAACGAAGCATGAGCAACTTGCTCCGGGATCCCCTACACTTCTAGGCCCCCATAGGAGTGAGTCATTTATAAGCATTTGCTGAGAATAAGCTTCCTTGATGGGTCGGCCTGGTCTCTGGGGAGGCAAAGATCACACACGGTCCCTGCTCTCAAAGCGGTCCTTCTAGGGAGCAAGGCGCATGCATGCAATGAGACACAGGCCATTGCAAAATATTTAAGAACCGTCACATACCTTTATAAATTCGTTGTGCGTTTTGTGAACACAGGGAAAGTTTTGAGTAATTCAGTCGGGATACAGTTGGCTTTCACTGAAGAACTTTGAGGGCTTTGATGGCCAAGTCAACCTTCAGAACTAGAGAAGAGGTAGCCCAGAGGTGTGAACACACAGGAATCGTGTAAGGTCAGGACAGCCTTTGTGGCTCTTGTGGAGTGGGGGTGAGGAGAGGGGGGCGGGGCGGGGGTCCTCAGAGCTGCTGGAATACAGGCCACCGTCATGCCTGGCCACCCATCCACACACCTGCCTTCCCTCTGGCCAAGGTCTAAACACCAGTCCGCTGACTGTCCTGGGCAGACGGGAGGGCAGCAAGGAACAAGGTGGATCACAGAAGTCCCCACGGTCAAACACATCCCAGCACTTCTGGCTAAGCTGCTCCCACCCCCTCAGGAGACTGGCTTTTTCGCAGCTGCCGTTGGCTCCAACCTCCAAGGTGAGGAGTGGCGGTTCTCTAGGGTGATGACTCACCCTGGAACCAGCCTCCGTCCAGGTCCAGACACTCTCCACAGCCCAGGCGTTTCAAAGGGGCTCATCTTGGACAGACACCGCGACCAGAAGGGTGGGCATCCGCAGTCGCTGGGGGAGAAGGTCAACCGCAGAAAGCATCCCCAGGCTGTGCCTTCCTGCTGCGGTGAGAGGGAAGTTCAGCTGGGAAGCCACAGTGTGAACCTCTTGGAACTCAAGCGTCACCTCTTTGGGGAGGCTTTTCCCCAATTCCCTCCTGCAGAGCGAGCCTCTCCTGGGCGCTCCCGGGCTTCTGCTGGGCCGCCTACCGCACGGGACTGTTGGTGACATGTGTCTTCATCCCCTCGGGACTGAGAACACGCCTGAGGCGGGGGGCGCCTTCCTCATTTCTGAACCCCCTCCCCTGGCACCCACGGGGGGTCAGCAAATGTGGGTGGCAGGAAAGTGAGGGAAAGAGGAAGGAAGTGCACAAAGAAAGGCATGATAAAATAAAATCCCGCATTCACAGAGAGGAGACATGGGTGGGGAGAGCGAGAAGGGGCTGCGTTCTGAGTTGACCTTTGTTCTTGTAGGCTCCGCCCACTCAAAACAATGATTATATTTTATGGCTATGTCGGTATAAGGAAAAATGTAAGCCAGGCACAATTCATTTTTATATATTATTCAGTATTATTATATTCAAGTTTCTTCCCTTCTGATTTTATTTTTAATTATTTTTTTAACGTTTATTGATTTCTGAGAGAGAGACAGACAGAGCATGAGTGGGGGAGGGACAGAGAGAGAGGAAGACACAGAATTTGAAGCAGGTTCCA
The DNA here is from genome assembly GCF_018350215.1 of Panthera leo. NCBI lineage: Eukaryota > Metazoa > Chordata > Mammalia > Carnivora > Felidae > Panthera > Panthera leo. Next base: position 127,837,590 of record NC_056681.1, on the reverse strand, counting down.
GGCTCTGAGTTGTCAGCACAGAGCCTGACAGGGGGCTCGAACGCATGAACGGTGAGATCATGACCTGAGCCGTAGTTGGATGCTCAACTGACTGAGCCACCCAGGCGCCCCTCCTTTTGATTTTAAAAGACACTATTGTGGGCCCCTTAAAATATAGCGGGTCTCAGGCATAGGACTTACGTGGTCCTAGCGGGTAAGCCATCCATGAGCCATAAACATGGTGGCCAAATACTGATAAGTGGTCTCACCTAGGCACCAGCCGATCACACCCGACCTTTTGCAGCCTCAAGTCGCTGAAGGCCCCTGGCGTTCTGGAGGAAGGGGCTGAAGTGGTAACCAAGGGGGCCGCGCTTGGTGGGGCACTGTGACTTCTTACCAACTGGTACAGAGAGACTGAGAGCCACCAGCATCCAGGACAAGTATGCCCTTCCCATTAAGTCCTAGGGTTAGCCCAAAGTAGAGCTAGCATCAGATAAGGCACGGACATTCTGGTGCCTTCTGTAAGCCCTGGGGTGGAAGTAGAAATAATGAAAACGGTCACTGCAAAGATACAAGATAAAGAAAGAGGAGGAGGTGAGCCTAACTGCCAGGTTTCTGATCTGGGTCACAAGCGGTACCCTCAGTGAAAGACGGAATTCAGCAGAAGAAGCCGGCTTGAGGGGAAAGATAAGGAGTTCTGTCTGGAACACGTTGAATGTGGTGTATCTCTGAGATTCCAGGAGGCAATGCCTGTGAGCGTCAAACAGGTGGGGGTAGCGTTTTTTTTTGTTGTTGTTGTTTTGTTTTTTCTTTTAGGAAATAAGGTCTGGAGCGATCTGGAAGTTTCCGTGGGTGCAGAGTAAGCCCTCAATAAATCTGTCCTGGGCTGAATCAGAACCTCCCCGCCACCCCAATATTTCAGCCCCGGGCTCAGAAGATGATCTGGAGGACCCCACGCAGACTGACATAAAGGGAAAACACAGAACATCCTTTGTCTGATTATGATCGAGGCAGACAACTGCAGGGTCTACTTCAGCTCTAAGTACCCAAGGTGTGGGGCCTCTGGCTGTCAGAAGTCAGCACGAAGGGCCAGCAAGAGCTTGTCTTATTGTCTTGTGCCTTGAAGATCTGGGAGGCATAAGAAGAAATTGCATTTTCCAGCCCCTGAAGCAATATTTGTTTTCCCTTCACGTCTATTTCCCTGGGTGTATTTTTTTTTTTTACTCTGTTGATAGATATTATATAATCACATTGTTTAAATATTTGAGATGGTGATTACACCACCATTCAATTTTAATTGCTACTTTTGTTAACGTGTCAGATGTTTTCAAGCAAAATTAATTAGGACCAACCAATTGATGGATGGTCTTTCCAATCCAAACCTTCAGAAACTAACCCGTTTCAAACCCAAACACTACAATCGCAGAGTGAATTTGAACCGTAGAACTTACCATCTAAGGGATGTCCTCCCCTAAGGCCACGTCACGGGTTGGTCTTACCAATGATGAGTAAAAATGCAAAGCATACGGTCGAGAATCACAGAATTTATTTTTATGCAAAAATCCCTTCTCTGGCAGGTCTGATGCGTCACTCATTTCTTTTTGAATCCTGTAAGTGACAGGCATCTCAGTACCGATCAAGACAGCCGCATCCACTGTTGGCCTGTTGTGATGGTTTCGAAATCCTTCCTTACGCTGTACTGGAAAGGATTTCGCAGTCACTTGCCCCTGTTGCTTGTACATTTCGCTTTCTGAAACAACACAGAAAACTTCACTTCTGATTCTGCTCCCTGTGAGGACATTAGGGTAGAGGTCTCGGGAGTTCTGTAGCTGACTTCTCTTCTCATTGTGGGGCTAAGTTCACAGACTTACAGGATTTGAGAAACCTCTGAGAAGGAGTTCTGAACAGATTAGTCAGCTGCCAGGCCTTCACTTAGACGTCATTTTCGTAAAAGACAGCACACCCTAAAATCTACCTCTGCCCTTGCTCATTTAGGGGGACGGGTGTCAGTGTTTGGAGAAGAGAGTTGACGTGCTATATAGGCGACTCACTTGGAAATCAGGTTGCATGTACAAATATGTGTTTGTTTGAAAATTTTAATTATATTTACGAGGTTTAATGCAGTCTTTAAGATGGCGTCTGGGAACCTGCGGAGAGGTACTTTTAGAAACAAGTGTGCACTTTGGTCAGACTGAGTCAGACTGTGCTGCTTTAGAAGTTCAGCTCTGCCACTTATTAACAGTGTGGCCTTAGGCCTTGGCTTCTTCAGATGGAAAATGGGTATGAAAATCATTAACCTTGCAAAGTTAGAGTGTGGAATAAGTGAGAAAAATCTATCAGGTGCCTGGCATTCAGCTTGGGTTGTATCAGGTGCTCAATAAACGGAATGATTAGGAGTGTAGATTCCAGTTTTATTTATTTCTTAAGTGTATTTATTTTTGAGAGAAGGAGAGAGAGAGAATCCAAGCAGGTTCCTCACTGTCAGCGCAGAGCCCCACAGCAGGGCTCAAACTCAAGAACCGTGAGATCATGACCTTAGCCGAAATCAAGAATCGGAAGCTTAACCGACTGAGTCGCCCACGTGCCCCTAGATTCCAATTTTAAATATGAGGAAGAATGTTCAGGGGTGCCTGGGTGGCTCAGTTGGCTAAGCATCCTCAGGGTTCTGAGTTCAAGCCCCTCGTTGGACCCCACATCAGGCATGGAGCCTACTTTAAAAAACAAATGAGAGGACCAACTGGGTGGCTCAGCCAGTTACGTGTCTGACCTTGATTTCAGCTCAGGTCATCATCTCACTGTTTGTGAGATCAAGCCTCGCATTGGGCTTTGCACTGACAGCACGGAGCCTGCTTGGGATCCCCTCTCTCTCCCTCTCTCTCTGCCTCAATCCAACTTGTGCATGCACACCCTCTCTCTCTCTGTCAAAATAAATAAATGAAACTTAAAAAAAAGGATTATTTAAACACTTCTTAATTAAAAATTTGTTTAAATAAGCAATAACCAATCATGATTTTAAAAATCCAGTTTTAATCTCAGCCCCCAACAATTCCACCGGGCAGCCTGGTGTGTGACCTTTCATATACGCGGATATAAGCACATTTATCAGTACGATGTGATTACTTCACGAATGAGCTCATGTTATACACTGTTCTTCTTTTCTGTCACGCTGCATGATGGACAATAACCCCAGCTCAGTCCTCTTCACAGCCACGTATCGTTATGATAGATTTTTAAAGGGAGGTTTCAGAAGAAATGATGCCCGTGAACTGCGGTGTTTTCTTTGAGTCCATGATCCCAAACAGTGGGATGAGAACAGAAAGATTCAGGTTAACGTCTGATAAATATTTCATCTCTTAAATAGGGCGAAGATCTAGATAGCAGTAAGGAAATACTCCAGAGAAGACAAGTAGGTAATTCTGGATGAGTGGGGATTGTTTCGGTAATATTGAGAATCACGCCGCGATTATACGGCTCTTTGTTATTTATCTTACAGTTGGCACTGATAGCGACCCTCCAAGGACAGAGGGACCCACTGTCCCTACCTTAAGCCTAGAGAAGACTGCGGCTCAAGGAGCCCCACGCTGGGAAACCAGGCCTTGGGAGAAGGCGGAGGACAGGGGGTGTTGGTCTGTCTAACAAACGTGATTTTTCTTGACTTGACCCCTCAAAGCCCTCATCAGCAGGAAGACCATTAAAAAAAAATGCCAAGTGCCCCCTGGGCATCTGACCTTATGTGCTGTGCTGACCTGAAGCTACTCCCTCATTTTGAAAGAAATGCGGATCTAGGACATCAGGCTGGGGGCTGGGACTCCTTTTGATCCAAACACAGCGGTAAGTGGTCCAGGGTTTGGTGAGCACCTCCGAGGTGCCAGCCCCATTATGAGACGTCACCAAATGTGGGACAGTGGAACCTGCACTGGGCTGGCGACTGGGCTTCTGTCCCAACCTGGGCCCATGTACCCCCACCTCCATCCCTGTGTGGGGGATGCCGTCGCCCCAGCTGCCTGGAGAGTGGCTGGAGCCCGAGGACTATTCCCCGGCCTGACGCTGGGGCCGCCGGGGCCTCCGTGAGTGCAGAGAAGGGCAGGGGACCTCACTTGCCCCCTAAGCTTACAGAATGAAAATCTCGGCACTCATCCACGTGGTTTCAGGGGTGAGTGGAGTGGCATCATCTCAGGCTGACCCGGGGTTTTAACGGAGCAGAATGAGGAAAAGGAGACAAGACACCCCATCTGGAATGGATGGCGGTGTTTGGGAAGTTTATTGAGGCGTCCAGCTCTGCCCATCGAGCAGAAGTCTGGTAGGAGACGAGGAGACTTTGCCCCTCTGACAGCAGGATGAGGGCCCTGCGGGTCTGGCTGTCCTTGGCTCAGTCCTTGGCCCTGCGGGTGTGGCTGACCTTGGCAGTGCCGGGAGCAGGGACTGGAAGACCGCCCACAGAAGGGGCAGACACTGTGGTCAGCTAATACGGTGGGCCAGGGTGGGGAGTCGATTGGCAATCACCTTCCCTTCCCTGCAGCCCGGACTGTGAGAAATGAGTATCACGTGGAGAGAAAGACGGTCTTCCTTGGGACCCGAAGCAAACTCTGCAGAAAAGGTGACAGCTACCAGGACTCCTGACCTCAGGAGGCACTGGGGACCTCGCTTAGCTAATCTGTCCTCTGGAGGTGGTCCTGAACCTGCAGGCATGCCATTGTGAGGATGTCATAGCCAGTGGCTTCTCTCAGTGATCTCCTCATGAAAAAGTCCACGTCGGGGCACCTGGGTGGCTCAGTCGGTTATGTGTCTGTCTCTTGATTTCCATTCAAGTCATGATCTCCTGGTTCCTGAGATCAAGCCCTGCGTTGGGTTCTGTGTTGAGGGCACAGAGCCCGCTTGGGATTCTCTCTCTCTGGCCCTCCCCTACTCACACGTGCTTTCTCTCTGTCAAAATAAGTAAATAAACTTTAAAAAAGAAAACGCATACATTCCTCTGTTGTGGAACTAAATGCACCACAGCCCCAAACCCCTCAAAGGAGAGTGGAGACAACGGCAGCTTTTAACAGGAAGAAAGATGGCGTCCAGAAACTTCTGCTGGTTTCAGGAGAGAGTGCTGGGCTTTTGTTATTTGTGTGATTTGATTTCTCTAAAGGAGTGGCATTCAGTCTGGGTTCGAAAATCCTAAAGATGCCCAGAAGTACCTCTAGAGGGAGACAGAAGGAGGCTGAGAAGTTGGGGTTCAGGGTCCCCGATTCCCAATCCACCCCAGCCATTCCACTTCAATCTCATTTTTCAAAAACACTGGACTTCCTGGAAAAGTTGTTTATTATTATTGTTTTAATAAAACTACGAAACCAACTGCTACAACCAAATTTGAAAACCGCAGGTCTGTGGCCTCACTTTTCCCAAGGACTCTGGCCTTGACCTTCCATGCATGCGTAGCAGAGATCAGTCAGTCTTGCTTTGGGAGAAGAGAGAGAAATTCGTCCACTCGTTCCACAAATATTTTCCGGGCACTTTGTTTGTGGCAAGTACGGCCATGCATCATGAAAATCGAAAAGTTCTAATAAGTGCCACCGTCGTGTTTGAGTCGATTGCAAATTTTGTGTCTGTGGCACAGAGAGTTCCTAAGAACAGTAGGAGTGTGGGCTCAGCGACAGGCCTGGGCTTCTCCCTGTGAATAGTTGAGTCCTCGCAGATCTAGACACACAGATCCAGCTACCCAGATACCTCTTTCTCTCCAGCTATGTTCGGTACCTTCAGTTTGTGAAGACTCTTTGGTCCAGCCATGCTTTCTGGGTTTTCTCCCCCCACACTGTATTGTCCAACTGGTGGCCATCTTAATCTAGTGGGAAGTTTCAACGAGAAGTTTTGCAGCTTCGGTCTTGATATATTTTTTTGCCCTGTTCTTTTTGCATAAGTGGCTTCTTGTCTAATAAGAATGCTGTAATATGTAACGAGAACAACTATAACAAATAATAAGCCTTTGCTATATTAAGGCACTGAGATTTGTGGGTTGTTACTGCAGCATAGCCTCACCCATGCTGATTAATACAACTGCCATCCACACTTATCCCTCGGGCCAAGTCCTGTTTTTCATCCCATAGCTTAAATGTCCCCCAGTTTGTGAAGCCATCTTCCCCTCCCCAGGGTAGGGGCAAAAGCTCGCTCCTCTGTGCACACAGTATGTTACAGCACAAAATAAGTTTTCCTGAATTTGTCTATGTCTTTGTCTATCACCCCCACCGGCTTGACAGCAGAAGTTATAAATCATATATAAAGGTTTGTTGATAGACTAAATGAACGTAAGTACAGTGTTCAGAGATTTGCTTCTTCAAGTCTAGCACTTAGTGCTCATTTCCGAGCTGCAAAGAAACAATCTGTCACTGTATAAGTGACAAGGTGCAATTGTCAGGCATCTGCCTGACAACTTGGGTTAGGTATGAAAGTTTGAAATCAAGGGGATTAGAAGAGAGAGTTTGTGCGATGTCTTTAGACACTAACAGCCAGTGCCCCGTGAGCGTTGCCGAACCAGACGGAAACCTTCCTTAGCAAGTGTCAGGGAAAATAGCACAGTCCTCCACACTGAAACAATTTGTTAGCATTTACAAGTTCCCGTTTTTCTGTATTTTAACTTCTAATTGGTTTCCTCTTTTGTGCTAAGAATGCCATCTGTCCCTTTGACAGGTTTTTGGATGTGATGCCACTTACCAGGAAATATGACCATCATAAATATTGTAAGATGATTCTAGCGTCCATCCCCAACAGCCCTGTCTTAGTAACTTCACACAGAATCCCACACTGCTCCTGGGTAGAGATTTTACCACTTTTCAAGCACTTGCTATGTTAAAATAAAGCTTTTCACCCCCACAGTTCCTTGGAGTTCATAATACAATGCAAGGTAGCCTACTTGGTCTTAGTTTGATTGGGGATCTCACATCTGCTCTGTTGCAATAAAAAGGGTATTATTACCCCTATTAGTGGGTTAGAAAACTAGGCCGCTGAAAGGAGACTTGCCTAAGTTATAGAATCAATACGGTATCAGGATGTTAAACTTAATTTCGGAATCTCAACCCACTGCTCTATGGAGATCATCTCTCCCTTAAGGAAGAGCAGGAATGGGACTCATTATTCCCATCTAATGAACCCGGAAAGGGAAGCCAAGAGATGCTGAATGGCCAATGTAAGATTCTTCAGCAAACAATTCACAACTCTAGACTTGAACCACTCATTTCCTGTGGTCTTGTGCTCCATTACTACCTTAGGCTACCTGGCTACCTTGGCTTTGCAGTACTTTCTTCCAAGTGCAAAGTCACTTAGGTCAAGGACAAGCTAAGGAGAGAGAGGGGGACCCACCCGGGGGGTCGTTCTGGTTGGAGAAAGGATCAGTAACTAGTCCCAGTACGTGAGAGGAGCAGCTCAACTGGGAACCCAAGTGCTGCGCTCTGTTGATGTAGGGCTAACCAAACTCTCGCATGCAGACTGGGGCAAGAATATGGATGCTACCCCGCTTAATCCTCATGAAAGGCCAATTTATTTTTTTTTAATTTTTTTTTAACGTTTATTTATTTTTGAGACAGAGAGAGACAGAGCATGAACGGGGGAGGGTCAGAGAGAGAGAGAGGGAGACACAGAATCTGAAGCAGGCTTCAGGCTCTGAGCTGTCAGCACAGAGCCCGGCGCGGGGCTTGAACTCACGAACCGCGAGATCATGACCTGAGCCGAAGTCGGACGCTCAACCGACTGAGCCACCCAGGCGCCCCATGAAAGGCCAATATAAAGATGAAGACATTAAGGCTCAGAGTGGCTGTCTCGGTTACCTGATCCGGCAGAGCTCGCTGGCCTGTCTGGCTTCAGAGCTCGGTGCTTTCCACCATTCAAGGCAGCCAGCAGATACTATGCAAGGTGCCGGGATAATGTGGGCAAGGCTTCTTCCACTCAAGGACTGTTACCCTCGTGAGGGGAGTTACACATAACAGGACCCCCGATAAAGAAAGCAAGTGGATTATGCAAGCTGGCGGCAGGCTGTATGCAGTCGGCGGAGACTTGCAGGGGAAAGGCAGGATTGGGGAAAGATCAGCATTCCTTTCTGGAGTCTCCAGCTGATCTTTGAGAAGAGGATTTGAAGCAGAAAAGAAAGACTTTCTAGGCCAGAGGCAGCAGTTTCTGGAAATGGACTGATAGGGGCTTATCGCCGATCACTATTTACACACAAGGAAACCGAAAGGGCCCCCCCTCCCCCGGGGCAGATATTAAGGTGGACCTGGGTGGTCCTTGGAGCTATAGAGAGTGTCATCAGCATTGAAGGAAATTGAAATTAGCAAGAATCAGTGGGCAAATCAACCATTTATTATGTAATCACTTGAAGAGGAGGTCTGAAAAACGTAGTGGATGGTGGACACACCCAAATGAAGTCCCGGAGACTGGAAAGTAATTCCAGAGAAAGACGACCGGGGTGTGAAAGTCTGCTCCATCTGAGGGGCAATGCCAAATGGATGCGCAGAGGGGCTGTGCAGTCAGGATTCCCTGCAGCCCTCCCAGGCTCCTGGGAAGACCGGGTTCCCCTCCGCGCAAGCCCTTGAGTTTCCAGAGTGCCAGCCTACGGGCCTCACCCATCCCCAAGGTGCCTGGCCCTGAGCAACCTACCTGCCTCCCAGACAGCATTCCTGTCTTGCCTTTTTACATGGAGAAAACAGGTAAATGGGGATTTCAGTTGTACAGCAGCAATAGCACCTTCCTTCCACAAAGTTCTTTGCAGCTCGCGGAGCATTTTCATGCACCCCGGTTTTGCTCTTTCCCCAAGGCTCTGTAATATACGAAGCCTGAGAAAAGGCTTCCCGGGGGAGGGGGCTGTCTGAGCTGCCTCAAAACCAGGGAGAGTGACAGTCTGTGAGGGGAGCGCAGGGCCTGTTGGATACTTCTCATTTTCTAAATCTGTCATTCAATTACTGGCATTCAATGAGGATCATTCTTGTTTTAAACACAATTATGCCAATAACACTCTCCACCCCAAAACCCTCTCATTGCTGGATCTCCAACTTTCCTCCAGCCTCAGAAGTAAAAAAAAAAAAAAAAAAAAAATCTGTCTTGCCTTGGGCACATGCAACATCGTGTACTTTAAATGGCTTTGGCTTGTTTGAGTTTAGTCCTAATTAAGACACTGCCCATTTTGTCTCCTCTTGGTCTCCTTGAACCCCCTCTCGGTGGACTCAGCGTGGTACCAGTTTGGTCTGAAAGACTGCCAGCAAGCCTGGGAAACAAAAGAGAATTTTGGGACCGACTTTAGGCTTCAGGAGAGGATCCTTTACTCCCACACCCCGCCCCCCCAAAATGATTAGCTTCATGATTAGCTGTCCTGGGAGTAACAAAAATTTTTTTTTTGAAAAAACAAAAACAAAAACAAAAAATTAAACTGGCTCTTCATCCCACCGGTTTAAATACAAAACAAAACATAAAAGTAGGAGGAAAGTTTCTCCCTCTACCTGTCTGATTCCATTCTTCAAAATAAACCACTCTTCGCAACGTGCTGCACATTTCGCCCAATAACCGGTTACGGGTTTGTGTTGACCCATCTAAGTGCCCGAATATTCAAGCTGCCAGGCACATTGACCCATACTTTGCTCATTTTCCTTCCTACACACGGATATTTCCTTAGCCGTTACCTATAGATCTGATGCATTACTTTTAGCGACTGCCTATTATTCAACCATTCCCCTATTGATGGGCATTGAGATTGTTTTCAGTGTTTTTGTTCCGGACAAAAATCCTGCAACACGCAACTTCGTGTACCTATTTTTGTTTTATTATGTCTTATAAGATGGAAGAGTGGGATTGCTTTTACTCTCGGGGCTGGAACATCAGCCCTGGAGGAGAGGCCCCCACCCCCTCCTCAGCCTTGCCAACACTTGGGCCAATCTGCTAGACCAAAAAATGTTAATCTCCTTGAGATTTCATTTGCATTTCCCTGACTACTAGTGAAGCTGAGCATCTTTTCATATGTTTATGAACAATTTGCATTTCCTATTCAGTGAATTACCTACTCTTATCCTGGACTCCTACTACTATCTGGCTGTTTTTCCTATTCAATGTGTAGGAGCTCTTTGAATACACGGGATATACTTTTTTCTCTTATAGACGAGGCAAGTATTTTCTGTCACACTGTAGTCTTTTGACTTCGTTCAGGGTGCACTTTAACTATCAATTTTAATTTTTATTGGTAGTCAAATATAGTCAATTTTTCCCTCCTTGTTTCTGGGCTGTCTCAGAAAATAATCTTTATTTTCTTCTTATACTTTTATAGTCTTTTTTCTATTTAAATCTTCAATGCAGGCTTTTCTTTCTTGTCTGTTTGTTTGTTTGTTTTTCTTCCCCCTTTGGTTTGGTTTTGTTGTTGTTGTTGTTGTTTGTTTGCTTTCTGTTTTGCGATTGGGTAAGGCAGAGATCTGGATTTCCTATATTCCAGATGAAGGGTCAGGGATTTAAGAGGATTTAACCAGCAATAAAATGACGCAATTTTTTGTTTCGGAGCGGGGAGAGACCCAGTGAAGTTATTAGGAGAAACTGTGGTCCCTGAAGCTGGACCCAGAGGAGACCCTTAACTTGTGATCAGGAAAAAAATATCTCGACATTGCGGAGCTCCTAGCCAGTCACGAGGCTGGACCCTTGTGAATGTGTGTGGGGTTTGTTTTGTTTTTAATGAAGGGATTTACAGGCCAAAACATTGTCCTCCCTCAAAAATCTCCTTATTTGTAAACCCAATCCTGTGTATCACTCTGTGCAATCCGTCGGTCCACTTTAGAAGTGTGTCTGGCTGAGTCCATGGTGAGGTTTGTGACTCATCTGTGCCCTGACTTGGGACAGAGTAGATGTGTGCTGAAGCAAACCCTGTCTTCGAGGCCATCTGAAGATTTTATTTAATGTGCGTCCACACAGCCTGAGAGCATCGCAACATTTGAAAAATGCTCTACAAGCAGGCTAGGAAGCAGCAGCGGCAAGGTTTCTGGGCGGACAAAGTCTTTTATCTTTCCACTTGCAAATGAAGGCACCAATAAATACTTGTTGAATTTTATCATTCTGTTAACCTTCAAATTCAGACTTGTCAGTAATTACTGGTTTGCATTAAAAGGAGGAGATAGAGATTGAGGTCCTGGAAGGATACCTGATTTGCTGGGTCTCTTGTCTCCTTGTCCCCTCTTTTTCTGTTTGTTTGTTTGTTTGTTTGTTTTTTCCATTCTTTTTTAAGTCAAGGGAGAAAGACAAATGGCCTGCTGAAGGGCACACGTCTGGTGAGAGAGGACAAAGGTAGGACTTTTAAACGTAGTAAAGGGGGGCCACATTGGCCTATTTTAAGTGTCCTTTCATTTTGGTAAAATGGTAGGGCAGGCAATTCTGAGTGCTTTTTCTGGGCACTGTGGCTGCTGGGGGCCCGAAGAAAGTTCTCGAGTGACACTCATTTTTCTCTCCTACTGTTGTCAATAAACGGAAACTATATTGGAAGAGGTGGCCACCTTAGGACTCATTCTGGGATCTCTGCCTTTGAACAGATCATCAAGGACTTACTGTAGTCAGGTATTATTACCGTAGACAGGTAATTTGCTTTGCCTCCGACAAGGCCTGTCCTTCAAGGAGCTCACAGGTCTAGTGAGGGAGGCACAGCCCGTCGCCCCCACCTGCAGCCCCCCGAGGGAAGTGGGCATTAAACAAACATTCCCAGGCATATATAATTACAAATGGCAGTAAGTGCTCTGGAGGAAAATCCAGAATGCTTGCAGAGAATACAGCAGGGGGGCTTGGTTTAGATTAGGGGGTTAGGGAAAAGCAGAAGTGGGGGTGGTAAAAGCTTTTGCAAAGGTGAGTTGTTTTACACACGTGAAGGAAATAATAATAATAGAGGTGCCTGGAAGGGGCAGCCCATCCTCATTCATGGGCCACTTCCTAGAACTCTGGGAATTCGCCTCTCTCCCCAGAATTATGTAGGCATCCAGGGTAAGGGTGGGAAGGGCCTTCACAAATGCTAATATGTGTGCATTTTAGGGGCTGTCCCCTGACCCCCGCATCCTCAGCCGTGATTAGTTTGAACGCTGGGGTGAATGGCCGGAATGAGTCGCATTTCCAGTTTGGGAAAAGGGAGACCGAGAAGGTTTGCCACTCCAATCAGGGGGCCAGGTTCCCCCACCCCAAAACCACCCAGGGAATGCTTTCCAAGGGAAAATTCCACCTCATGAGGTATTTGGTTGTGAAGAGGGCTGCCCAGGGGAATCCGGGTTTTCCCTGGGGAGTTTTGGGGTAGCAGCAATGATCTCTGATTCCCCGTCTCCCCCAAACACCTGTGCAGATAGCATAGCTTGACCAGAATCAAGTGAGGATTTGACCATGGGGGTGGGATGAGACGGTAATGCTGCCGGATGGGGGGGGTCTCCATTTCCCTGGAAACCTCATCGGGTACTACCTGTACCTGCAGACGCTCACTAGGTGCTGGGCACTGTTCTAAGCTCCTTTATAACGCTCCTTCTCAAAACAACCCTGTGACCTAAGCGCCATTACCAACTCCCAATTTCACAAATGAGGGAACTGAGGCACAAAGGAGCCAAGTAGCGACAGCAGCCTTTCTTTTTGTCTCCAACAATTTGCAGTCAAGGGTTTTGAGCCAGGAGGTTTGGTCTCCAGGAGGTGGGGACCACTACTTCTATGTGAACCTCATCAGCCTCCCCATAATTCGGGAAAATACTAGCTTTGCAAAAGCTAATTTGGGAGCCCGTGGGGGCAGGTCTTAACGCTCTTTTCCCTCGGAAGCCGCCCCGCGCCGCCACCCCCTGCGCAGTGGGGAGGGCTGGTGACAGTGCCGCGGGGGGGGGGGGGGGGGGGGGCGGCGGGGTGGCCCTACTCCAGCCCCGAAGACCAGACCCAGCAACTCCGCTTTCTTCTCGGTCTCCGCGAGGTGTCGCCTTCGGCCGAAGAAACCACGGCGGCGCCACCCTCGTAGCCTGAAGTTATTTATTTATTTTCAAACAAGGGGGGCGCCCCTCTCCTTTCAATTCAAAACTAGAAACATCCTGCGGTCTCGTTTCTAAATGGGCGCGTCCTCCTCCTCCCATTTTGCACCCTCGGTCTAGCCTCCCTTCGAGATTACACGAGCAACCCCAGCGCCAGGCCTTGCTCGACGTTGGCCGTCGCGCTCAGCCGAACACAAACGCAGTCAGGGCGGGGGCTGGGATCGGAGCCTCGGCTCCCCCACCCCCGCCCCCCCATCCCCCAGTACACACCCCCGGAGCCCTCCGGAAAGAAATATTTTAATGCCAAGCAACTGCCAGGCCCGCAGGGTGGGTGCTGCATTGCACCGCTCGGCGCGCAGCTGGTTCGCAGAGTGCACCGGGTGCAAGCCCGGGGGTCTAAAAGCGAGGGAGGAGCACACCCCGGGCTTTCCCAGCTTTGCAGCCTCCTCTCTGCAAAGAAGAAAAGCGAGTGGCTTTTGGCGCGAAAGCCTTGGCGCCTCCCCTGATTTTTATGGAAATCAGGAGGGCGGGGTAAAGCCGCTTTCCTCTGCCTTTCTCCCTCCCCCTTGTCTGTGCCGCAGCCCCCTTCTCTCCCCGCCCCCCGGGTGTGTCAGATTTTTCAGTTAATAATATCCCCCGAGCTTCAAAGCGCAGCCAGTGACAGTCATCTGTCTGGACGCGCTGGGTGGATGCGGGGGGCTCCTGGGAACTGGGTTGGAGCCGAGCTAGCGCTAGCCAGGCGCAAGCGCGCACAGACTGCAACCACCCGAGGACCACCACCCCCAGGCCACCCGGAGACCCCCGCGCAGAATCGCCTCTGGATCCCCGGCAGCCGGCGGGAGGTAAGGAGCTGGGGTTGCAAACTGCCCGGCGGCCCCCGGGTGGCGAGCGCGGCGGGAAGGCAAGCCCCGGACGGGATCGCGGCTCGCGCACAGGGCGCTCGAGTATCCTCGGGGGACTGTTGCTGCTTCCGAAACAAAACCATCTCGGGGTTTTCCCTGAAAAGCCAGTTCCAGCCCCGAAGGCACCCCGGGTGGAAGAGACCCGCCCTAATCCTTTTTACAGCCTTTGCCAGGAGGGGTGTAATGGCTTCATCGAAAAGAATTTCGCCCTTCTCTAGAACATTTATCCGTGTTTGAGCTGACGGAGAGCGGGTGCGTCTCGACCCCGAAGCTGGGGTTCTCCAAAGGGTGCCCCTGGAGGAAGAAGAGAGGGGGGTTAGGGCGAGGCCGCCGCGGTGGTAATCTGGGTCACGACTGCTCCAGCCGCGAGGAGACGCGGCTCTCCCGGGGACCCTGCACCATTCCCGGGGAACTGGGGTTCAGGCTCTCCCCTCTCCCAGGAAGAGGACGTTGTGGGGGGTTTGTAAGAGTGGGGGTGGGGTTAGAAAGGTTCAAAATAAGCTATTGGCAGGACTCTGCTTGCAGCGGATGGATTGCTGAGGGGCGTCTGTTCTAATGGGGGGGGGGGGGGTTGGGTGCCCGTCGTTGGGTCTCAGTCGAGAGAAAGGCGTTCTCCCTTTGCAAAGTTTCCTAAATCCCCCGCTACCTTTTGCACTCCCGAGGTTGCAATTTTACAAAGGAGAGACTGAGGGTACTCCAGATCATCTGGCCGGTAGCTGGGTTGGAGCCTCCGGCTTCCTTTGAGCAGCTGGACCTACATAGTGCAACTGGGTTGTCGGGGAGCTGGAGAGAGCTAGGATTCTGCAGCCTTGAGCGGCCCCCTCCCCCAGGCACTGCCGAGTGTGAATGAAATGGCAGTTTCCAAAGTTGCAGAGCCACACCACCACCCCCCGCATCTGCATGCCCCCTCCCACCCCCTGTCGTAGACAGCTTGTACACAAAAGGAGGGAGGGAGAGAGCGAGAGCCAGAACTTCCTCCACCTTCGGGAGCACCAGGCGGAGTGGGGGGCTTGCAGGGGAGACTGACGAGCCGGGTGAGAGGGGGCGCCCACTGCCCCCCCCCCCACATTAGGCTTCGGTTGCCAACTCTCTCCTGGTGTGTCTGTCGGTTGCAGTGTCGGAGATTGGCGCGGGCCCCCGCCCTCCGCGCCCCCCACGGGAAGGAAGCACCCCCCTAACTAAAAGGAGCGGAGCGGAAAGAAGCCCTCATTCGCCGGCCAGGAGGCGAGCCGATGCCGAGCTGCACCGCGTCCACCATGCCGGGGATGATCTGCAAGAACCCAGACCTTGAGTTTGACTCGCTGCAGCCCTGCTTCTACCCGGACGAAGATGACTTCTACTTCGGCGGCCCCGACTCGACGCCCCCGGGGGAGGACATCTGGAAGAAGTTCGAGCTGCTGCCCACGCCCCCGCTGTCGCCCAGCCGTGCCTTCCCGGAGCACAGCCCCGAGCCCCCGAACTGGGCCACCGAGATGCTGCTGCCCGAGGCCGACCTGTGGGGTAACCCGGCCGAAGAGGACGCGTTCGGCCTGGGGGGCCTGAGCGGCCTCACCCCCAACCCGGTCATCCTCCAGGACTGCATGTGGAGCGGCTTCTCGGCCCGCGAAAAGCTGGAGCGCGCCGTGAGCGAGAAGCTGCAGCACGGCCGCGGGCCTCCCGCCGCCGGGCCCGCAGCCCCGGCCCCGGGAGCGGGCGCCACCAGCCCGGCCGGCCGCGGGCACTGCGCGGCGGCGGGGGCGGGTCGCGCCGGGGCCGCCCTGCCCGCCGAGCTCGCCCACCCGGCCGCCGAGTGCGTGGATCCCGCCGTCGTCTTCCCCTTCCCGGTGAACAAGCGCGAGCCCGCGCCAGCCGCCCCGGCCGGTGCCCCGGCGGCGGCGGCGGGCGCCGCGGTCGCGTCGGGGGCGAGTGCCGCAGCCTCGGCCGGAGCCCCGGTTGCCGTCCCCCCGCGCCCCGGAGGCCGCCCGGCCAGTGGCGGTGACCACAAGGCCCTCAGCACCTCCGGAGAAGACACCCTGAGCGACTCAGGTAAAGACCGTGCCGGGGGCCGGCCGCCTCCCTGGGGTCCCGGAGCGGGAGTCGCGATCCCTTTGTTACTGTCCATGGGGTTTGACTGGGGGGGCGGGGGAGCGTATTTTGGAGGTAGTGCTGGTGGCAGAGGGCCGGTTTCCTCCAAGCCGAGCCCCCCCAGGATAAGGAGAAGAGGGGGAGTGAAAGCTGCCAAGAGGGTGTTCCCCAAAGTCTCACCTTCACCGAAGTGCCTGCCACCCTCTGCGGGAGCCTGACTCTATCACTGGACCCCACCCGTCCCCCACCTCTCCGGGGCGGCCGGTCCAAGGGATAAAATTAGGAAAAGTTGGGTGGCTAAAGCTGGGTGGGAGTGGAGAGGCGCGCTGGGTGCGTTTTCTGGGCAGAAACCTGTTAGCACCAGGGTGGAAAGGGACTGCCTCCCAGGTCGGGAGGGCAGGCGCCGGGAGAAGACACAAAGGCGGTGCAAAAATCCTATGTAGGGCGCAGGAAGGTAGAGGGAGGTTGCACAGATGGCTACTACCAGTTTTATTTATTTATTTTTTTCAAGCCTCGGTAGTCTTCCCCGCCCTCGGTGGGTGGTGGGCTATTTGCTCCTGGTCCGTGGCCAGCAGGCGGCGATATGCTGGCTGGCTGGCGGGCCAAGGATCTGAAAGGCTGGGGGGGGGGGGGGGTGGGACCGCCTCCCCCCCTCCATTCAGCAGCTGGTGGCAAGGACAGCCACGGTTGTGTACATTCTCAAGGGGCTGCCTCTGCATGACGTGCAGTGAGCACCGGGTCCAGTTTTGTCTCTGGCCAGAATGCCAGATCTTGAGTTATTTTGTGACCCAGTGCCCTTCAAGGTGAGGGCAGGCACTTAGGCCCTCCAGAATGTACACACCCTGGGAGCACCCACCAATTGGTTCCATTGTGTGCCTCTGTCTGCCTTAAACTGAAGGGTTGGGTTAAAACCCAGACTTTGCCTGGAACTCTGGAGGTGAAAAGAACTCTGTCCAAACACTTGAATAGCCCTTGTCCCGGCAGCAGGGAGCTGGGGGCCCCTTGGATCTTGAAAACCCAAGTGTTTTCAGAACGCAGGTGGATAAAAAAGCCCAAATTTCCTTGAGGGCCGAGGACGGATTCATCTAAGGCTCCTGGAAGGAAACTTGGTGATAAGCCTCCAGTTTGAATCGGGTCTGTCCCTTTAATGTCTGTGCCTTGACAGCTCTCGGTGAGGGAGCACTTCCTTCCAACAGCTGTCTTCTTGGCAGAAAACCAAAACATTGGCTTAAAGGGACCCACAGACTGGAACAGCCTCACATTTCGGCTTTAGAACAAATCCCACAATTGTTCAGCTTTCCGGCCCCCTTCAGATCAAGCAGAAGATGTGTTTTGATTTTCATGCTTGCATTTTAAACAATAATTTTCGATCCCGGTGAGGTAGTAAAAGAGGAGAGAGGGGGAAGCGTAGACACGATGCTACATGTTTTTGTTGCTGTTATTGCCCGGGACTTTGCGAAGCGGCGCCCCGCCCCCACTTGGGGGTTTAGAGTTCCCGTGGATTCTGACTTTGTAGTTAAGATTTGGTCTTTGTTAGATGAACACCTGCTTACTGATACAGAACTCAGGCTCATGGCAGGCGGGTTATTTTTCGGCCTTCGTTAGTAAAAGTGCCCCTTCAAGCTTAAGGACTTGAAATCAAACTCAACTGTGTGTCAGTTGCTAGACGATGCTCCTAAAATGGGGATCCTCAATTCTTAAGCGTGGAGAGAGAAATACGAGTGAGTCTTTGGGACAAACTAATAATGACGATCGATCAAAGCTTACCATTTGCGGAGCATCCGTCTGCTAGGCTCTGTTCTCCACGTAGTACCTGTCCAACTCCAGAACCCTGTGGTGTTCTCCCCATTTCAAAGCTGAAGAGATAGAGGCTCCGGAAGGTTAAGTAACTTGCCCGGGGTCCCACAACTGGTGTGCGGTGGGAGTCAGGATTCTGCCTGACCCCAAAGCCCAGGTTTATATTTCTGCCACCGGCTAAAGTCTGAGTGTGGAGGCTGAAAAAAAGTCCAGCGGTGTGGGGGAGGGGGGAACTCCCGGATGTATCTAATTTCGAGACCCACCGTGCAGTGCCGTCCACATCCGTGTGGATGGATCCACGATGATTGCGCACTGGGCCGGCGCCTGACGTGAGAGCCTCTACGTGGACCTCAGGGTAGCCCCTCTGTGTCTCCCCAAGAGAATGACTCCCCTCTCGTTCTTAGATGATGAAGATGACGAAGAGGAAGACGAGGAGGAGGAAATTGACGTGGTGACCGTGGAGAAGCGAAGGTCCTCCTCCAACAGCAAGGCCGTCACGACCTTCACCATCACCGTGCGGCCCAAGAACGCAGCCCCGGGCCCGGGGAGGGCCCAGTCCGGGGAGCTGATTCTCAAGCGCTGCGTCCCCATCCACCAGCAGCACAACTACGCCGCCCCCTCCCCCTACGTGGAGAGCGAGGATGTGCCGCCCCAGAAGAAGATCAAGAGCGAAGCATCGCCCCGCCCCCTCAAGAGCGTCATCCCCCCGAAGGCTAAGAGCTTGAGTCCCCGCAACTCTGACTCGGAGGACAGCGAGCGCCGCCGGAACCACAACATTCTGGAACGCCAGCGCCGCAATGACCTGCGGTCCAGCTTCCTGACGCTCAGGGACCACGTGCCAGAGCTGGTGAAGAACGAGAAGGCCGCCAAGGTGGTCATTTTGAAAAAAGCCACCGAGTACGTCCACTCCCTCCAGGCCGAGGAGCATCAGCTTTTGCTGGAGAAGGAGAAGTTGCAGGCAAGACAGCAGCAGTTGCTAAAGAAAATTGAACACGCTCGGACTTGCTAAACGTTTCTCGAAACTGGACAGTCACTCTGCCACTTTGCACATTTTGATTTTTTTTTTTTTTTTTTAAACAAACATTGTGTTGACATTAAGAATGTGGGTTTACTTTCAAATCGGTCCCCCTCCCCGTCGAGTTTGGATCTGGGTGGGGAGCAGGACATGTGGGGTTCTGCCGGGACCTCGGGAGAGGGCCCGCATGATGGGATGCTGGGTGGCCCTTGCAGTTTTCCTCCATGTCACCTCCGAGACCGCGGTCGAAGTTCGTGACAGTTGGGAGCCTCTGGGCTGTTGAAGTCACCTTGTTTGTTCCAAGTTTCCAAACAACGGAAAGTCATTCCTTCTTTTTTAAAATGGTGCTTAAGTTCCAGCAGACGGTCACGTAAGGGGTTTGCCATTTGATAACCCCTGGGGAACATTTCTGTAAATACCATTGACACACCCGCCTTTTGTATACGTCCTGGGTAATGAGAGGTGGCTTTTGCGGCCAGTATTAGACTGGAAGTTCATACCTAAGTACTGTAATACCTCAATGTTTGAGGAGCATGTTTTGTATACAAATATATTGTTAATCTCTGTTATGTACTGTACTAATTCTTACACGGCCTGTATACTTTAGTATGATGCTGATACATAACTAAATTTGATACTTATATTTTCGTATGAAAATGAGTTGTGAAAGTTTTGAGTAGATATTACTTTATCACTTTTTGAACTAAGAAACTTTTGTAAAGAAATTTACTATATATATATGCCTTTTTCCTAGCCTGTTTCTTCCTGTTAATGTATTTGTTCATGTTTGGTTCATAGAACTGGGTAAATGCAAAGTTCTGTGTTTAAGTTCTTCAAAATGTATATATTTAGTGCTGCATCTTATAGCACTTTGAAATACCTCATGTTTATGAAAATAAATAGCAATTAAATGATGCAGCTTTTTTTTTTTTTTTTCCCCTTCATAGCACTAGTTAAGCGCTGTCCCTGAAACACAAATAGTCCACGCGTTGTAGAGGGAGCTTGGGTTCTACAGGTAGTCCTTTTACATCCGTGCAGTTGGGGACGGGCCACTGTCCTCACTTAGGGTAGAGAGAACTGAGGTTAGGGACGTAAAGGCATTTGTTCCAGTTTACGCAGAATGGAGACGTCATTTGTGTCCATGTGTTATAACTCCTAGCATTCAATAATTTACTAAACACTTTCATTTATGTTTCGGAGAATTAAGGGGGGACACCAGACTTGTTCAACCGTTTAGAGCGAGAAGTATAATTAACACACGCAGGATTGTGAAACTTGGCTATGTCGGTACTGTTTGTTTCTTTGGCGGATGGCTTTATAAGCTCATGTAGTTTGTCCCCAGGACTGTGTTCTTCAAAATTCACTAGGATTTGAGGTTGTACGTTAGGCATTGTGGCAGAATAAAAGAGGAAGTTGGTTCCTTCCCTGAAGGAACATTCAATCTGAGGCACAAGGAACTCCTGGGGCAGAAGTTGTATGGTCCAGATCAAGTGCCCATGTTCCTTCTGGAGAGACACCGGGGCGTGTGTAGCTCTGTTGGCTTCACACAGGTATGAAGGAGGACAAGCCAGGTTAATGAATTGGAGGGAGGCACAGTTGGGCTAGGAAGGAATTTCTGAGTTTCCCTGTTGGGAGGTGATGATACCTTTGCTTAAGAGGCATTCAGCCTCTCAGAACTGAAAGCTTACAAATACGCTGTCTCTCTTTGGGGTGAAAAGCGGTGCTCGGTCATTTCTCTAAGGTTTCATTCATCAGCAGTTTAGCTCTAAACTGACAAAAGTCTTTGCTAAGAAGACAGGTCCAGCCATGACAATGCTTGCCTTGGTCACACAGCTTGGGGAGAGCAGTGATGGTAGAATCCAGGCCATGTGGGTCCCTGTCTGTTTTGGCTACTTTATAAAGGCCAGTGGGGGGTTAAAACTTGAGGTCTTCCTTCTCCCGGTTTACGGCCACATGTCCTAAGGCTCTGAGGTTGGCAGTATGGCCGTGGACATTTTCTGATGGTCAGAGCATGTTGAAAGTCATGAGAATCTCTTGTTTAATCTCTCCACTCGCCCCCTTCCCCCACTAGAGAATAATGAAACTTCTCTGAAAGACCTTTTTGAATTGTCATTCCAGAAGACTTCCTGTCCATTTGCCCCAATCCTCTGCAGCCTCTGCAACCTTGTTTGTGTACCCATGAGCCAAAAGAAAGTTAAGTGGCCTCCAAGTCCTAGAGATTCTTGAAGCTCTGTCCGATCACCCTGATTTTTCTATTTTTGAGTCGATAAGGGGCCTACTTAGGTGTTTTGGATGAGATGGAACTCTGGCCATGGAAAAGGAAAAACCATTGCGATGAATAAGGCTCTAAGCTCATTCCTACCAGGTTCTCTTTTTGCTCTGGCTGCTGGGAAGCTCAGAGCCAAATCCCGTGCTCTCATTCTACATGTCTGGTGCCCATACATCCTTTTCTTCTAAAGCCTATGATCTCTTGATTTTCACTGTTGGTTTAGCCATGCCTTTTGCTTTATTTTGTTACACCGAAGAGACCTTTTTGCATTAGGTGGGTCATAAATAATGTATTATAATATGTACACTAAGGTGAAACGCCATTTATTTGCCTTTCCTGGACCAGCTGAGGGAGAGTGTCACCCAATTCAGCTCTGCAATTATCTATAAAGTAATTGCTGTGGTCACCGAAGAATTGGAGAACTCATTTCAATCACGTGAGAAGCCATCTCTGTTCCAAGAGCGGTTTTGAGCCTGAGGAGCTGCTCTACATGAGTTAGATCAATAAACGGTAGGACTTAGACAGAGCATAGAGATGATCTCATTGAATTGCTTTATTTGATACAATGGGGTCATGGGATCCCATATCGAATTAGCGGCCCAACCCAGGACTGGAGCCCCGTCTCCAGATCAGCTCGATGCTCCTTCCACAGTGTTGGCTTTCCTCCTGTTTACCTTATTGCCTCCCGACCCCTGGCCCACCCATCCACCTACAGCATGCTTGCTTCTCTATTAATTCTCGATGGCCAACCCTGCATAAGGACTTCCAATAGCCCTCCCCGTGTAGAAGATGCAGTTCAAATCCTTCAGTCTGGCCCATGAGGCTGCTACCCCCACCCCACCCCCACCCGCACCCCTACTTGGGCTCAGCAGCTCTGTCACCACCTGCCCCTCCACAGGCATTCTTGTTCTAGCCCCACCAGGTGGAGCAGGGCTTTCTTACTTCACACATTCTCTCCTCTTGGGTTATCCAGTTTCCATTTCTTGAAATCCTTTCAACGTTGAATGGCAGACCCAATGCTACCTTGGTCAGGTGGTCATCCCCATACCCCCAGGTGGGCCTCGTCCTGCTCTTGACCTGATGTGGCTGCTGGAGATAGAAAAGCTCTCCGAATCACCCTGAGACCTAGGCGGGAAGTCCCCAAAGGCAAGTAGTGTCCCCTTCACCTCTAGTCTTCGGCCCCACTTGCCTGATGACTGACAGATGACAGGACCTTGGCAGATACCAGCAGAATGGCTGCTGAGTAGGCAGCAGAGGAAGACGTGAGGGGAGGACCAGCCAGGGCAGAAATCGTTTATGTATGTGCCTCCTGCCGGCTCCGATTTGCAAGCTCTCAGGCTAATACAAATGGGGAACCACACCCCTTAAGGCATCACTGAATGTCTAGCGCTGACGGCTGGAAGTGAAGGCAAATGCACGTGGAGGTCTGTCTTCAGGAAGCCCACAGTCTGGAAGGGAGTTAAGTCCCCGGGCCTAGTGCAGAAGCAGGGGAGACAGGAGGGACCGATGGAGGGTGGAGGAGTGTTGAGCCAAAGCACGAGAGAGGGTCCTATGGCTGAATCGGGCTCTGTACCTCCGGGCTCTGGTGGAACCCTCTCTGGGTTGGAGGAAGCTGGCTTGCTGGTCTACCACAGTCCCGAGGAGGCTCGTACATTTATCTGAGGTCAGTGACTATTTGTGCGGTGACGATGGTACAAGACCCCCCACCCCTGTGGAGCACTGTAGCAATCGCTGAGGGCTTCTAACACTCGAGTCTCACCACCCTTCAGGAGTGTTGGCCAGCTCATCAGACACCCATTTTTGGGAGCTGGGTCTTCTGGGTCTGACTTTCATTAATGTCTGTGGTGGCTGTCTTGAAAATCTTGTGATTTTTTTTTTTTAAGTGTGTTTGTTTGTTTGTTTGTTTGTTTGTTTGTTTGTTTTTGAGGGGTGGAGGGACAGAGAGAGGGAGAGAGAGAATCCCAAGCAGGCTCTGCACTGTCAGCGCAGAGCCCAACGTAGGGCTTGAACTCAGACCGTGAGATCGTGACCTGAGCTTAAATCAAGAGTCGCACGCTTAACCGACTGAGCCACCCGGGTGCTCCTTCGGGCTGTTTTTAGAATCAGAGGTTATTAGATTTGGAACAGGCTCAGAAGCCGTCGAGCTCAATGTACCACCTCGGAAGTGGGGCTGCAGAGAGGAAACAGATGAGCGTAGAGTCTGCTCGTGGGCCATCTTTCTTCTTTCTTCCTTCCCTCCCTCCTTCTCTCCCTCCCCTCCTCTCTTTCTGTCTTCTCACAGTGAATGTTTCTTTAGCACCTATCTTGTGTCAAGCACTGTTTTAGGCACTTGGGAAACATCAGGAAAAGAGGCAGAACTCCCCCCAGATCCCCGCTTTCGAGGACTTTATCAAATCTGGGAGAGAGTGACCACAGTGAGAAGAAACGTAATATGCGGGTACAGTAAATAGCATTCAATAAGATGGTGGAGGCTTTGAAAGGGAAGGAGGGATTCGGGGAGGCACCGCAGGAGGGAGGCAGGTTGCCAGGCTGAGGAGATGGTGGGGAAGGTGTGCGGGGCCGAAACCGGGGGCTGGGTCCCAGAGGGACGGCACCCAGCTCTGAGCACTGTGGTGGCTGCTCGGCTGCCGGGAGTCAGGCCTCAGTCTTCGGGGTCCTTCCTCCAGCGTCTCCCTCTGGACGTTGGCAAATGTTCCCCCCACCGCTACCCCACTCCGGCTTCTCATTCGCTCCCTCAAAGGGAAGCAAGAGAGTGGATCTGGGGCGAGACTCCCCGGTGTGAACGTGACCGCCCCACCCACGCGCTCCAGGTAGGGCTGTTGCCCCACGGGTACAACTGGGGACGACGGCACCCCCCACTTCCCAGGGGTGTTCAGGGGGATCACAGACTGCACATAGCACATGCCGTGGCACCTGGCACACGATGGGTGCCATCTAAGTCTGGCCGACGATCTGATCTCTTGTCGACGGGAGCCTTCCTCCCTCCATTTCCCCCGTATGTCACCAGGGCAAAGAATCCCTGCGGAACATTTGCTGGTAGAACAAACCCACAAGCCTGAGCTCCACAAGAAGTTTGCGGACTTTTGTTTCTCCAGAGAGGCCTTACAAAACCTAAAAACGGGTACCTTGGAAACAAATGAATGTGAGCTTTGAAGCCTATTTTAAGACGGAGCCTAGGAATTTGAGTGCCGCAGAACATCTACGCCTTCTACAATGGTTTATTAGTCTTCCCTACTTGTAAAGGAAATCTCTTCATAGACCACTGACCAGGGTTACCTGATCTCTTGTGATATTGACGTATCATGCTACAAGACATTCATCCTGAAACCTTTGACCAGGAGAAGTAACAGAGCCTTTTTATGGTGGAACTAGACGGACCTGTTGGTACGATGCACATTTGGAGAAACACGCACAGCACGTACTCCCATGATAAACGCGGATGGTCCGCTGCGGGATGTGCTCGGAAATGACGACACAAAATTCTCCTTTCTTCGGCTTGCGAGCAGACCGGAGATTTTCGGCAGGTTTTCGGGAGGTGGCGCGGGGTGAGGACGCGAGCACATTCCTTCATGAATCGGCGGCCTGTTAGAGGCGGTGTTTTGTGTTTAGGCTTTCCTCTGCCATTGCCCCGAGGCAGGGCCTGCGAGCCAACTCTCCAGTCTACAGAGTGAGGGGCCAAGTGGACTGGGAGGCAGCCCTGCGTAATAGAAGGACTT
Source organism: Panthera leo (assembly GCF_018350215.1). NCBI lineage: Eukaryota > Metazoa > Chordata > Mammalia > Carnivora > Felidae > Panthera > Panthera leo. The sequence continues at coordinate 127,812,877 of NC_056681.1, read as the reverse complement.
AGTGCGGTCGGATCGTAGCTCAGTTATTTGCTGTTTTCAGCCTTGGCATGGGAAGGCGACCCCTGTTCTTCCACGGTCGCGTCTGTGAGTGGAATGAGTCGGTAATCTCCAGCGCCCCGTTTCAATTCCGGAGAAGCACTGGTCCTCAGGGATGGCTTGAATCGCTACTAACGTCTGCCGTGTTTGTGAACATCCTCCAGTGGGAAGCCCTGGGCACGCATCTGGGCTCTGCCGTTCACCCAATGTGGGGCTGAGGGCAAGGTGCTCCCCTCTGACCTTCCCTTTCTTCGTCTCCCCAACATCAGTAGTGACGACCACCTCGCAAGGTACTTAGAAGGATCGGATGACATAAAGTATATGAGGGATGGGATAGCCATCTGGACACTGCCGTATGTCAGCCTTCTATGAGCTCTGATCTCCTAGTCGGTTCTTGTCCAGCATCTCCCTCCCGCTACACCGCCTGCTTTCTGGAGTCACTTCTGAGTGGGCTTCCTCCAGGTAGTATATGCCGTGAGCGATGCCTTCACTCGATCGGCACACTTCTGGTTGCTACGCTGTACCGAGAATAGGGCTTTGCTCACAGCATCGAATTTAAATATTCGTGAAATAGTTACTACCAGCGAAAAGGCTTGACTTATCATTCAAAGCCAGCTAGACGGTCTCAATTTGTGCAGAAGAACTGCATACGAAGGCTTGTCTCACGTGGAACTGGAGAAAACTATGATACATCCAATTTTTAATTGTGTCACCCAGGTGAAAACAGAATATGATAACAGACATCTAACATCTTGAGGTTTTGCTTGGGTTGATTTGGCCACTTTTCTTTGGCATAAAGCCAAGAAGAACAAGAAACTGATCCTAGAGACTAGAGATATGACCCCTGCTGGAGCTCTAGTTAGATGCGTTTCGCTGGTGAAGAGAGCAGGGTTGAGACCAGAGTTTACTGACGGAAATGGTGTCATTGCATCTGGGTTTGAGAGTAAGTCTTTCCCAACCCGAGTCGATCCTCCTCCTGAATTTGCCAAACTAATATTTCGTAGCCTGTCTTGAGGGTCGGTCATCTTTCTACCCTCTTTCTACCTCTCCCCCAAACATCTCATTAAAATAATGAAGTTGGAGGCTTTCTTGGATGTCTTTAACTGTAAACGTCCTGGATGGCTGCAAATACATTCTGTTTGACACTTCTGGGAGACCGTTTCTCCTGGAGTGTTACCTCCCTCGGAAATTCCTCTGGGTAATAAACGCGCCCACGTCAGCATGTGGCTGCGGTTCGAGCCTCTGTTATCTTTGGCTGACTGTGTGTGCAGGCTGCCATGTCAGGTGTGACCACGGGTTCCCCTGGCCAGGCAGCCACGGGAGGACTTTTTTGTGGCCCACAGCGATGAACCACAACGCGAAAGCGTCGGAGCAAAGAAACAACATCTAGCTCCGGTGCAAATGAAGCCCTGGCTTCGCTGGAGGCACGGATGCTGAGGGCTGGATTATTGGGAGGGGAAACCGCCGTAAAATGCTTATTATGCTGTTTGCTGCCATTCAAGGACTCTCCCAAAAAGGAGAAGTCCTTTTTGCAGGGATGTGGTTTCTCTTTCCCTCTTTACCTAGGGTGACTGATTTGTCCGAGTTTGCCCGTGACTGTCCCAGTTTCAAAACTGAAAGTCTGTGTCCCGCTAAACACTCACTCTCTGGCAAGTAAGAGGCGGACGCTCCCCTCCTCTTCCTTCTCTTCGGGGGTCTGCTTGACAAGACTCCCCGTGGAAGGCAAGGAGACAGGGCTGGAACCCCCACAGCACACACCTCCCAGGCCACCTGCACCGCGGTGCTGAAGGGCCTGGCAAGCAAGAAACGGCTGGAAAGAACATTGTCTTGGTATCAGAGCAGGTGGATTTGAGTTCTAGAGACATGATTAAGTGACTTGGAACGAGTCCCTCTGTGGCTGTAGCAGAGGAGAAATCTCTGTTTTCCTTTTGGGCTGCTGTCAGCCCTGCAGGGGAAAATGAGTGTGTGAGGTGACAGGTGCCATGCAGATGCCAGGGACCCACGTTCTGCTGGCCTGCCCACTCTACTGTCCCCAGGCTCTGAAGTTCCTTCTAGATGATGATGACGATGATGGTGACGATGATGATGATGATGATGGTGATGATGGTGATGATGATGATGGGGATGATGATGATAGCAGTTGGAGGCCTGACCCTGACCCTAGTTCCAGTCTTCTAACTGGGCCTTCCCGAGCCTCCTTCATTCTTCAGATCTCTGCAAGGAGCCCAAAGGAGCAATTTTCAAGTTATCAGACAATCCCAGGGCAGAGAGGGAATGGCCTTCCTAAAGCTCTCTGGGTGTGCGCTTGCCCTAGAGACATCCTGGGAACACAGAGAATAAACTCTTTCCTGAGGTCTGTGGGTAGCCGGGCTCTGTTTCATCAGAGAAGCTGCAAGTTCAGGCACCTACAGACGAACTTGAGCTTCAGGCTCCGAGTCGAGGACCCTGTGATGATATTGCCACAAACACGTTCCATGAGATTAACTACTTCCTGTGGTGGGGTGTTCCTTTTATTGGCAGTTGTGAAACCATTTTGGCTATGTCTGTTGGGGGCGGTGGGACCACATTCCTCAGGATGTGTGTGTATTCTTTCGCAAAAGAAACAGGAGTGGCAAGTCTAGTCGACCTTTCAAGGGCCTTTCAAAGCAGTTTTTACCTCTATCTAGCTTTGGGGGGAAACCTGCAGTTAACTCACAGCAAATAACGGCTTATATATTCTGGAAATGTTGTTTGAGGGGCACAAGTGCCCAGCTGAAGATTCCCCCCCCCCCCCCAAGTCCTGGGCCTCCTGAAGGGGAGAGGGTCTGTCATGTTAATGACATGTGCATATTATTAAGGGAAGGGACAAAGGGCCTGGAGCTTGGGAACAAGAGCTGTTCTGGGGACTCTTCAGTATGCAGATGCTACCCTTATTATAAATCCGATGGGGGGAGGGCCCTGGGAGAGTCTAACCGTAAAGCTATCTTGATGGAGAACGGCTCTCTCCACAGATGTGGAGCTCTGAGCTCCCCACCCACCCATAAAATGATCCCCCACTGTGTGATCACAGAATACATTCTGGAGTCGAAATGCCATTTTACTTTGATTTCTTTGAATTAAAAATGGCCGATTTAATGGAATGCCAGGCTCCCAGAGCCTTCCAAGCCATGTAACACTTGCCTTCTTTCAGCAGAGCTTACCAGCCAGATGTAAAACCGGACGCTCTCCACTAGTCCTTCGGGGGGGTGGAGAGCGTGTGCACGTGAATGAGGTGAAAGGAAGACGGGAGAAGAGTCAAGATGGCGGCTGACTCAGACCATCCCCCGGGCGGGGAGATGAGATGTCAACATGGGTAATTTCCGGAGAAGAGGCAGTGGGAAGTGAGATGAGAGCACAGGGGGGCCTTCCCACTGCAGGAGGAGGTACAAGATGGCCCTAATGCATGTGAAAGTATTGCCCTGGTGCAGAAAGGCAGGAAGGGGCATTGCAGGTGGAGGGGGCAGCCTGAGTGGAGCTGCGTGGAACTTCATGGAGCTGAATGGGGTTGCGTGCAAATACATGCAAATGCAGCGCATGTTTAGGGCACGAGTGCATCCTGGAGCCACAGGTGAGTTGCACGGATTGGACCTAAGGACGGCCAGTAGGCAATGGGAAACCAACCAACGTGTCTGTGAAGGAGAAGGACATGACTGGGTCCTGTGGGACTTTGGGAGCAAACTATCTACATAGATTTGACCCACGTAAAGTTGCCCCGACGATGCCTGTCAGTCTCAGTAACCAGTTACCTCGGGCCTGTTCCTGAGGGCGCCAACCAAACACTCCTGACATGGTGGGGAGCCAGACCCGGGCTTTCGAGGGCCTGAGTCTTGGCAAGGCCACCACTGAAAGTTTCTTGCTCCTCAAGCCTTGCTGATCTTGGGCTTTCTCTCTTCTGCCTGCACATCTTCCCAGTCCTACGGGTCAAAAGCCCACCTGTCTTCCAGGGACCAGCTTAAAGGCACCTTCTTCACCAAACCTTCCTACTCTCCTTTACAGAAAGTCTTCTCCCCTTCCTTTAACCTCACCCAGCGCTTTCCCCACACCCTTGTGTGTTTGATAAATGACACTAACTCCCTCTCTCCCTACCATGATCACTATGAAAAAATTCGACAATAAAGAGAAATAAGAAAGAAAACTATCATGAGAAATCTACGTGTCAGAGAGAAGTACTATTCAAATCTTGGTGTATATTTTTCTAGATTTTCCCACAGGCACACAAATGCATTCGAACACACCCGTTTGTTTTGTATTTTTGTTAGGTCACTAATAACTTTTGATTATGTATTATAAATAATTATATGTGGGTCTTATCTGTCTTATAAGGGGTGAGGGGCTCTGTGGTCTCTGTGTGTTCTACACTGGCTAGAATGGGTTTTGCACATGGCAGGCAAGCAACAAGTGACGAATGAAGGAAGGATTGGGATGGGTTTCTTACGCGTATCTGTAAAATGAGAACTTTCGATTGTATTATGCCTGAGGTCTTTTCTAGTGCCAACTGTCGGGAGATTTCTGATCATTACATCTCTGACATGGGTAGAAGAAACAATCCGGTGACTGGGTATATATATCTTTTTTAGCATAGCATTGTGATGGCCTCAAACTAAAAGGAGACCAAACAGTGATTTAACGCACTTAGGCTGGGTCTGCACGAAACCTAGGAACCATCTGGTTCAGAGTGGACTCTTATTAATTATTTTTTTCTCCTATCCCAAGTGGGCCAATCTTGGGATATCAGTTAAAACTTAGAATCTGAAAACATTTGAAGACTATAGATTCCTCATTTCTCCTGACCTGTGGGGCGACCGAGAGCCTATATGGCATCTTTGCACGGGATGGAAAAAGGCTTCCTCTCCTCTCCAGGAAGATGCGGCACCACAGGTCCGCATGGCTTGGTGCACAGCATGCAGCTGGATATTGCGCCCTCTTACCCCCTCGGTAAGACATCTCTTGGGCATGACACAGCCTGAATGATTGCATCGGCAGCCCCGGTGTAGGGTACCTGTAAGAACGGAAAAGTCCAGGTAAGTGTTTGCTGTCTGTGTTCAAGATTCTTCTTTAAGCAGACGGGCAGGAATATGTTGTAAGAATCAGAAAAATAGCATTTGTGAGCTCGCATAAACACACTTCTCCAGTGGTATCCAGATACTCCCCAGACCCTGTGCTTTTCCTCCTGCTGATCTCTCTGTCTGGAAGCTACTCTGTCCCCGGCCATTCCTTTCTCAGTTTTACCCATTTTTTTCACGGACTCAGCTCAAAGGCTGTGTCTCACACAAAGCCTTCCATGACCCGTTTTGTTGGAATTCACTGAAACCTCTCTTGTGCTTGATGTTCACAGAAGTTATTTGGAACAATTTGAAAAGCCCTAAAGGGTAGACGCTGCCATCTGTACAGCCTCCGAGAACTTCCTGGACACGTGTGTGTCCTCTTTACCTTCTCTCTAAGTCCACACGTCAGGTGTATTTTTATTCCTTATTCCCTTGGTCCTTTGCATTTCTGTAGCTCTGCATAGTTTCCAAGGCTTCACCATGAACCAACAGAGAAGGTATTCTTAGCCACACTTTATAGGTAAAGAGAAACTAAGACTTAAATTTACACACCTAGAAAGTAGTGAGTGTGGGTGTGAATTTGGACTTCTAAATCACCTTTGGTGTTCCCTACTCGTAACACTGCCTAGAGCACTAATGGAAAATTATTTGAAGTCTGGAAAGAACCTCTGCGTTAGAATCATTTGTCCATGTTATTACTGAACCTGAGTTTGAAATGTTGTTGGAAGAGTGACAAGCTGTTTCTTTCCCCCACTGAGCCTCTTCTAGAAGGAGAGCAAGTTGAAGGGTGATGCCGGGCCTTTCCAGAGATCTGGTGCTTGTGCATAAACTGCCTTCACCAGAGACAACTTAAAGGAAAGTTCTATCACCTGCAACCCAATTTTGTCTTTTACAGCCAGGAAAGGACTGTTAAACTCCTTTCCTTTAAACAGATTCAATTGAGCCACGTTTTCTTGGCCCTCTGCCCCCACAATTCCATGTCCTACCCCTTGGAGGAAAAAGGACCCACAAAGATTTCTACCTGGCTTTAAGTATTTAAAAAATACATAGTGCATGGCCCCTAACCAAGAAGCTGATTGTTGTTGATATGATGGGACTCCTTTCAGGTAGCGGTCCTCAAAAATGAAAAGAAGCAGCCCGTCCCGAAGTCCCTGAATATGTTTAGTATGGAACTCACAGACTGAGTCTGAATGGGGATAATAAGATTGGAGCAAAGCAAGATTTTTAGTTTTGGAGAATAGCATATAAATATTCAGGTCGTGAAAGGAAAGAGAGGGCTCCCATATTCTGCCCTCATCCGTCCCCAAAGCCACTGTGGGCTCCTACAATTCTCCACTGGGTGCAGCCTCAAGTCTCTGGGCTAACTCTGCATGTGTCCCCCTACTTGTGCCCAAACACCCCAATTAAAAAATGGGCGAAGGTCTTGAACAGGCACCTCCCCAAAGAAACATACAAATGGCCAGTAAGTAGGTGAAAGGAGGCTCAACATCACTCATCATCAGGGAAATGCAAGTCAAAACCACAATGAGATACCACTTCGTACCCAATAGGATGACTTACAACAAAACAAAACAACACAAACAAAAATAATAGGTGTTGGTGGAGATGTGGAGAAATTGGAACCCCCAGGCATCGCTGAGGGGAATGTACGATGGTGTGCTTGCTGTGGAAAACTGTACGACCACGGGAAAAAAGTTAATCATTGAATTACCATGTGATCCTGGATTCCACCTGTAGATAGGTACCAGAAAGAACTGAAAGCCGGGACTCAAAGAGATATTTGTACACCCATGTCCGTAGCATTATTCACAATAGCCAAAGGCAGAGGCAACCCAAATATCAAAATGTGGTTATACGCACAATGGAATATTATTCTGTCTCAACAAGGAGTGAAATCCTGTCAACTGCTACAACATGGATGAACCTTGAAGACATTATGCTAAGTGAAATAAGCCAGACACAAAAGGAAAAGTACTATACTCCACTTATATGAAGCAGATAGAGGTGCCTAGAATAAATTCATGCAGAGTATAACAGAGGTACCAGGGACGGGGGGAACAAGGGCATTAGGTTGTTATTGTTTAATCGGCACAGAGTTACAGTTTGAGGTGATAAAAAATTCTGGAGACGATTCTGGTGATGGTTGCCCAACAGAGGCATGTCCTTAATGCGACGCAATTGTACTCTTAGAAATGGTAGAAACTGTAGGCAAAAAAGTCCCCATGGCCAGGCCACACCGCGGTTAGCTCAGATTTTCTATGGGTAGGACCAAGAGATTAATGGTTTTCTAAATTCCCCAGGTGATTCCTATGGGGAGCCAAGAGTGATGACTTCTGCCATTCCTGAGTTTTTGACAAAAGCTTGCATATTTTTGGTTCCTACTATTTACTACCTAGATGTCCCAAAGGCACTGGTACTCAACCTGTCCGTGCTGAACGCATCCTCTTCCTCCCCAAACTGTCCCTCCTCAATTACTCACCTGTTTGGTCTCCACCACCATTTACCTACAGTCGGTCACTCGGTGTAGAAAGGTGGGCGGCACTCTTGGGAAAAGGGAGTGCTTCTTTCTGTCTGCTTGAATATCCTCCCATGTCCTCAGGGAAAGGGAGGCGACCCTGGCATTTGTGGGGCTAGAGCAGGAGCCCAAACCGGGGGTGGGGGGGTGGTTCCCCATCCCAGCGTGCCCTATTTCCTTTCCCTCACCAGATTCATCCTGCATCTGGTAGGCGTGTTTCCATGATGCCTGTGGGGAGGGGCGGCTGGAGGAGGGCCATGTGACCGAATCTAGAGGTGGCATCAGGTGCAGGTAGATCCCGGCCAAGCACACCGGAAGCTTTCATCAGCTCTCTGGTCTACCACGTGCAGCCCATAGGTGGCTAGTGCTTCCAAGGGGTTGGTCCGACCCCGTTGGGCTCCAGGGCTCTGCGGTCACTTCTCTGTGAGGCCCCTTCTCCACTCTCTTCCCTCTGATCACCAGCTCGCCTCACGGTGTGGCTCACGAATCCACTTTTCGTTCTGCTTTCTGGAACCACTCCGGGCCGAATTCCCTTCAACCTGTGCTGTGCTCACGTGGTGCCCCCGTCAGAGAACATGTCATCACATGGCCTCGTTATTCTGTTTATACCATTTTCCCCCCAACAGACTGTGAGCTCCTTGAGTGCAGGAAACACGTCGTATTGACTCTCGCTTGCTGGACTGAAATGCAGTTTTGTTCCCTCCAGGTTTGATCCAAGTTCCCTTTGCTGTGTGGCTCTGTGACTTATTTCTGGAGTAATAGGCTTTGCAGCTGTCACTAGAGGGTGTGACCTGACCCTGCGGCCCCCCACACGAGTGCCAGCCTCATGTCGCACTTTAAGACCACAAGCCCTTGGACAAGATTGTCTGGGCGTGCGTTCTAGATTCGCTATATAGTGCTGGGTCCATTATTTCATCTCTTGAAAGCTTCAGTTTCTTTTCTTTTTTTTTTTTTAATTTTTTTTTAACATTTATTTATTTTTCAGACAGAGAGAGAGCATGAACAGGGGAGGGTCAGAGAGAAAGGGAGACACAGAATCTGAAACAGGCTCCAGGCTCTGAGCCGTCAGCCCAGAGCCCGACGCGGGGCTCGAACTCACGGACCGCGAGATTGTGACCTGAGCCTAAGTCGGCCGATTAACCGACTGAGCCACCCAGGCGCCCCTGAAGGCCTCAGTTTCAACATTGGGAAAATAGGGATAAAAAGTATCTAGTTCTTTGGTTTGCTGTGAGAAGTGAGTGAATATAGTGACCGGACCCGTACTAAGCGTTCAAGAAATGTTAGTGATTATTTTTATAATTGAAAAAACAAACAAACATGGGGCACCTGGGTGGTTCAGTCGGTTAAGCGTCCAACTTCGGCCCAGGTCATGATCTCACGGTTCGTGGGTTCGAGTCCCACATCCGACTCTGTGCTGACAGCTCTGAGCCTGGAGCCTGCTTTGGATTCTGTGTCTCCCTCTCTCTCTGGCCCTCTCCTGCTCGTGCTCTGTCTGTCTGTCTCTCTCAAAAATAAATAAACATTAAAATTTTTTTTTAATGAAAACAAACAAGTCAGTCTAGCTAAGAAATTCCGGGAGAAATCTGAGCAGACATGGCCAGACTTCCGATTCCAGCTCCTGCCTCCTGCTTTGCTGTCCTCAGCTCGTCTAGGTGTGCCCACCGTCTCGGGGAATGCTCCAGGAGCAGGTATCAGGAGCACTGAGCTCAGAGTCTCTGGGGCAAGTGTGGAGGGGCGCACGCAGCTGGCTCTTGTCCTCTCCTGAGCTGTGCGGGCAAGCGAGCTCCCTGGAGTCACCGACCTCATCTGTAAACCGACCACCAAGCAGGGATCATTCTGACCTCACAAGGGTGTGAGGAGAATTAAGTGAAATGAAGGACTTCCAGGGTTACGAAAACCGAGGCATCCAAGGGATCATTGTTATCCACTAGCTCCCTCGATTTGCAAAGTCGCCCCAGAGGTGGGCAGAGAGGGTTCTGTTTTATGAGTGGAGAAACTGAGGTCAGCCCAGCAAATGTGTTGGCAGAGCCCAGGAGAGGATGCGCGTCCCTAGCTGCTCTGGCTCTGGGCTCCGTTGGGGTCTGTCCTGCGTGCCCCAGAAGCCTGGCTTGTTAGAGGCAGCCCCAGGCGCTCTCTAAGGAGGCTTGGTTGCACCCCTGCTCAGGGACCTCGGGGGTGCGCAGGGGTGGGCTGTTCTTGGAAACCGTGGATGGGTCCATCCAGCCTTTGGGGCCAGGTCAGTTGGGCTGGGACTGTGTCTTCCTCCCTCACCACGGGGGCCAGGCCCCAATCGCTTTCTTTAGAGGCCTTTGTGCAGCCCGTTCTTTCATCCTGGGCCCGACACAATGCAGGGGTGAGCTGAGGTCAGATTTTCAACCTCCAGCTCTGGATTTCCTGTCTTTTGTGGGCTGGAGGACAGATTATGCCACCCGGCTTCCTGTCACCTCAGCACTAGGGGCTCTCGCTCCCTGACGCCAATCTGCCACGGGAGACTGGGGAATGCTGTTGGGAGAGGAGGAGGAGGAGGGCCCGGCCCCTGCTCCCCATCACTCAGACTCAGGCTTTGGCTGCCGATGGATACTGACGATCTCTCCAGGTCTGAGTCTGTGTGAGTTCGGGTAGTATCTTCGATGAGGCTTCATCCTCAATGAAATACAGTAGGATAAAAAAACAAAACAAAACGAAAAGACAGTTCCATTAAGCGGCATTCAATGGATGCCAATCCCCTTTCCCTTTTTCACAGTCTAGATTACGTAATAAAAATAAATTAGAGATAGGCCCCCAGTAGCAGAAAAGAGTTAAGAAATGAAGTCTTTCCAGAGGACCTCTTTTGCACTGCTGGTGGGAATGCAAACTGGTGCAGCCACTCTGGAAAACAGTGTGGAGGTTCCTCAAGAAATTAAAAACAGACCTACCCTATGACCCAGCAATTGCACTAGGAGGTACTTAGCCAAAGGCTACAGGTGTGATGTTTTGAAAGGGCACATGCACCCCAATGTTTATAGCAGCGCTGTTGACAACAGCCAAAGTACGGAAAGAGCCCAAATGTCCATCGGCAGATGAATGAATAAAATAGACGTGGTTTATACATACAATGGAGTATTACTCGGCAACCAAAAAGAATGAAATCGTGCCATTTACAACAACATGGATGGAACTAGAGTGTATTACGCTAAGTGAAATCGGTCAGTCAGAGAAGAACAAATATCATATGACTTCACTCATATGTGGAATTTAAGAGACAAAACAGATGAACATAAGGGAAGGGAAGCAAAAATCATGTTAAAACCAGGGAAGGGGACAAAACAGAAGAGATTCTTACACATAGAGAACAATCTGAGGGTTGCTGGAGGGGCTGTGGTTGGGCGGATGGGCTAAATGGGGAAGGGGCATCAAGGAAGACATTTGTTGGGACGAGCACTGGGTGTTATACGTAGGGGATGAATGACTGAAATCTACTCCTGAAATCATTATTACACTGTATGCTTAACCAACTTGGATGTAAACTAAAAAAAAACCCCGAAAAACAAAGAAAGTCTTTCTGAGAGAAGGCTATGTGTCGGGGGAAGAATTGGGGGCTGGAGAGGAGGTGGGTGGCAAGGGGGAGTACAAGATGCCCTGGGACACTTTGTACACTTTGCTACAACCAAGTGCCACAGGCCGGGGGGCTTACAACAACAGAAATTCATCTCTCACACGTCTGGAGGCTGGGGGTCTGAAATCAAGATGTCGGCACGGGCTCCCGCTCCCCAAGGCTCTTGGGGAGAATCTGTCCCATGCCTCTCTCCCAGTTGCTTTTGATGGCTGGCGATGTCCCCTTTTGGTACAAGGATCATGGTCATATTGGCTTAGGGGTCAACTTGAAAACAGTGTAACCTCCTCCTAATAGTCACTTCTGCAGCAACTATTGTCAAATAAGGTCATATGCTGAGGCACTGGGAGCTAAGACTTCAACATATCTTTTTAGGGGGCACAAATCAACCCCATAAGAGGGGGGCTCAAGTCAGTCAACTTTGATTTGCCATCTGTGCTGTGCCGGACCCTGTGCTCGCTCTGGGACTACAGAGATGCATAGGACAGTCTCTGCTTTCAGGGGAAGCACACGGTCCAGAGGGGAAAACAGACAAGCGAGGAACAGATGTTCTCATACCGTGCGATCCGTGCTGGGAGTGGTTTGAACATGGGGTGATGGTGATGAGGGCTGTCCTACAAGTGTCCCCTGTAACCCCCACCTCCTGACCACAGAGGGGAGGCTTCCTGCAGGGAGCGAAACCCTACAGAGAAGGGCCTGTGACTCCAGCCTCAAGGGACAAGAATGGGAAAGAGGTTTCACCAATTCCAAGGAAATGCCAGACCTAGTGGGGAGAGGGAGGCTTCTCCAGCCCATGCGGGTCAGGGACCACCGCCTCTCACACCTTCCCTTTTGTCAACTGCCCCAAGCTCTGCCCTCCACCCTTCCTCTTTCCCAGTCCTTGGGCCCAGGGGGAAAGGCTAATGGCGCTTTCCTGCTTTCCTCGCCCCTCAGTTCCTGAGTCCCCAGGTGAGAGAGAAAAGCCAACACTACAGAAGCTGAAGGTGATACTTTTAACTGTGTTAATAAACTCTTTGGACTCTTTTTTGGAGCTGTAAACCATGACTCATGTCGTGTGAAATTAAGTGGTATGTATACCTCGAAATAGAGCATGTTCTGTTTAAAGAGAACACTCCACCGTGACTCCTGGTACATTTGGGGGGTGGTGAGAATGGGGTGCCTGGGGAGGGGAGTGGACACAAGGGCAACCCAAGGCCTGGGGCTAGAACAGTCCACAGTGTGTGCTCCTGACCTGGTCATCTTTAAAATCTTCCTACAAAGACACCAGGAGAGTCTAGGTTTGGCTTGGCCTTTTACTTTTCTTTTTCTCTTTTTTTCTCTTCTTTTCTTTTCTTTTCCTTTCTTTCTTCCTTCCTTTCTTTCTCTCTTTCTTTCTTTCTTTTGTTTATTTATTAATTTTGAGAGACAGGGAGAGGGAGGGCACCAATTTGCCATTGCTGAATCTGAAACACAAACGAGTGTACTCAGAAATGTGCTGAATTGAAGCCGCGATTAAATACCCTGGGCGGAACCCCAGAGAAGAGTATCTCTTGGCTAAAATTCTTTTTCTTTTTTTCTTCCTGTTTGAATACCTCCCTCCCCACCCCTGCCCCCAGCCCTGCTTTCGTCTCTTTGCAAAGGACTTCCTAAAGTGGAATGGCATTGGTTCTTACCTGGGCACTTCATGGCTGGCACCATGGGACTTGGTCCCCATCTCACAGGTGACGAAGCCCAGGTGCAGATAAGTCATGTGCCTTCCAGGTCCAGATTCGCAGCTAGAATTCCGACAGGATCTCCCCATGGAACTGGAGTTTTCTCAGGAATCCGGCCCCTCCCCACCTCCCAGTCACCTAATCTGGCCTCCGGGCTTCCACTGATCGCAGGAACTCCGGTCTGGGTGGGGATGGCCCAGAACAGCTTCTCCTAGAATCAGAAGAGAGTCAGCATAAAGCCTAATGGGTGAATCTCAGGCTCTGGCGCCAGGCTGCCTGGGCTGGGGCCCCTCTCTGCCTCTCCCTTCCTCTGCGATCACGGGTAAATCTCAATCTCTGCATGGTTCCGTTTCTCTATCTGTAAAGGGGACTAACACCACTGAACCCTAGTATTTTTATGAGGGTTAAATTAGTTGACTTATGTAGATTTCTTGGGACAATTTCTGTCACATAAGAAGTCTCGTATAATGTTCATTACATTAAAAGGAGCGCCTGGGTGGCTCAGTCAGTTGAGTGTCGGACTTTGATTCAGGTCATGATCTTGAGGTTCGTGAGTTCGAGCCCCACGTTGGGCTGGCTGCTGTCAGCTTGTCAGCGCAGAGCCCGCTTCGGATCCTCTGTCCTTCTCTCTCTCTCCTTCTCTCTCTCTGCCCCACCCCCACTCATGCTCTCTTTCAAAAAATTAATACATAAAACATAAAAAAAATAATGAATTAAAAAAAAATAGTCCCCAGTGTGGTGGAGACTTTTGAAGATCCAACATTAGCAGGTCCAGTGATGGGTCCATAGCCACTCTTCTCTGTTTGACTTAGTAGTAAGCTAGCAGGTGACTAGGTTGGTTCTTGAATCTTTCCTTATGAATACTTCATGGTGTTGGGCTTAAAGACAGGAGATCTGGATTCTATTGCCTTTACCTCATTGCCACTATCTTATATGACTGTCAGGGCAGGGCCACGTTGGATCCTTTCCTGGCTTTTGGCACCTAAGCCAGGGACTGAGAGGCAGGAAACATCCCATCCGTATAGTCTGAACTGGGGCCTCAGTTCTCACCTCCGTATGTCAACTAATGAGCTTATGGCTAAGGGGTGTAGCTCTGTCAGCCTATATACCACCTAGAACCTGACGTCCTTACAAGGTGTTTCTGGAGTGGCTGTTCAGAACCGGGACCCAAGGATATTCAAGCTAGAAAAGAAACACAGTGGGGTCAGAAACACTGTGACTGACTTGAGTCTGTCTCCTTGGGAGCCACCGGCTAAAGATCCCCATGGTTCCGAGTTTCCAGAAAGTCAGGGGAAGTGCCTAGAACTGAATCCTCATGTGTGGATTGGCATGATCCTTGGCAGAGGGTGGAGACAGAGCAAAGGCAAGGTGGATACAGGTTTATTCAATTTTGGAATCTTCTTTACAAAATCATAAAAACAAATTAAGCGTGAAAAGGAATATTTATCTAGGATAAAAGAAATCGCAAAATAAGATCACATACAAAAATGCTGAACACCGTAATTATCATAAACCCCGGAAAACTCATGATAGTTTTATTACAGAGGGGCCTGTGATAGCCCTGTAATACTGTTCCCTTAATTTCTCTTTCTTTCTTTTTTTTGGTTGCCTCTTCATTCATATTCATTCATATTACAGTTTGTAATATCATTATAGGGAGAAGGGGAAGGTAAGTCTGTCTTTTCTTTAAAAATTTTTTTTTAATGTTTATTTATTTTTGAGAGAGAGAGAGAGAGTAGGAGAGGGCCAGAGAGAGAGAGGGAGACACAGAGTACGGAGCAGGCTCCAGGCTCTGAACTGTCAACACAGACCATGACGCAGGACTTGAACTCACAAACCTCGAGATCATGACCTGAGCCGAAGTCAGACGCTTAACCGATTGAACCACCCAGGCGCCCCTATGAAAAACATTTTTAATGTTTATTTATTTATTTTGAGAGAGAGACAGCACGAGCAGGGGAGGGGCAGAGTTAGAGGGTGAGAAAGAAAGAATCCCAAGCAGGCTCCATGCTGCCAGCGCAGAGCCCAATTCAGGGCTTGAACTAATGAGCCGTGATATCCTGACCTGAGCCAAAATCAAGAGTCAGATGCTTAACTAACTGAGCCACCCAGGCGCCCCTGGGTCATCTCCTTTTCAAATAAGGATTTATACTTTGGAAAGTGTTTCACAATTGTAAATTTTGGGAGAGTCTCCATCAAGTGTCTTTCGCAGACAAGCTCTAAGATTCCAAGGCACTCTTGTGCAGTGATGCGTCTTAAATGTTCTTTGCATCGACAACTTTCGTTATCAAGTTTCTCATCAATATCCTTGTCTAGTGGGGTGGTGTATGTCTGAGCCTGTGTTTGTGGAGCATTTCATATCAATTTCTCTTTAGCCGGATCGTGGTAAACGCAGGTGACCACTGCAATGCCATCCAACAGTAGGGGAAACATACCCAAGGGGAGGTCTTGGAGTGAGAGAGATGATGTTCGTGACCAACCACTGCTAGAATAGCTTCCTTTCGCGAGTTTTATAAAATCAAAAGACCTTGTCACTTACAGCCCTGGAAAGAGTCCGTGGATTGAGAATCCTGAACCCTAAGCTTTGTTAACTTGACAGAAAATTCAGGAAGAGGGTGACCGGTGACCACGCAATGACCATGTTTCCAGTGCTCGCGTTCCTCTCTGTGGGACAAAGGAGAGGAGAGCAAGGTGTCATTTGGTTCTCACCAGCCTTGAAATTCCTCCCCTCCTTTTCCCCTGGGTCTTTCCTTTCGACTTCTCCCTTTGTGTCCCCACTGACTCTTTCTAGGACGAATCGCTCAGCCATTTGCCAGATCTCACCCAGCCCGGCTGTGTGTGTTAGAGTCACGCCCAGGCGCTCTGCCCTCTTCTCCGCCATCTTCGTCTGACCAAGTTTAATCTAACTTCAGGATTTCACTCCGACGCTGCTTCCTTCAGTCCGGCTTATTATTTCTCACTGTAACTCATTTGCGCTTCTCAGGGTACCCGTGGGGTCTATGTTTCCCTTGCCGCTCTGAGCTCCTGGAGGGAGCAGGGATCGTGCATGCGCCACCCCGGGTCCCACGGGGCCTCACACATGTGTTAAACACGTATCGTGAGTGGTTTGAAGAACATCACGACATCATGACTCAACCAGAATGATTTTTCACTTCGAGCAACCCCATAACCAATTAGGACTCATCAGACAAACTTTTACAAGACCATTACTTTCAAAATGGAACGTCGCGAATTATAATATCACCTGTGCCTAAGCAAACACCGTGAAGGAATTGGAGGCTTTTAAAGGTTCGCTTAAACTTCAAATGAGATTATAAATAATTCTAAAAGCCCTGCAACTTTATGACGGGGGTCCTGGAAGGGCTATTGGGAATGAGGAAGGAAACTAAATAAAACCCAAGCCTGGGATGAAAGCGTGCCCCAGACATCCTTTGTGACCCTTCCCCGCGCAGCTAGAAACTGATACAGCGGGAAAGACACGGTCTCTTATGAGCTTCCAGACTCCGCTGAAGAGAGACGAGAAGGAAATACTACCCCTGTGTGTTGTGGGCCCCACTGCAGAGGGGGCTGTGGGAGGGCTCAGGACCCACCCGGGTCAAGAGGGAAGCAGGGGTTCCTTGTACAGAGTGTTCCCGCTGCCAAGCAGGCCAGACCCTGGTTCTGAGTGGCCACCCTTCCTTCTTCCTCTGGACAGAAGTTTCTCCGTTGCTGCATTGGGCTGGGAGTCAGGACACATGGGTCTTAATCCCAACGCTGGAGTGAATTTACTTTGTGATGCCAGGCAAATCACCAAGCCTCTCTGGGCCTCACTGTCCTCAGCAGTCAGAAGCCCGTGGTGTGCCTGCCCTAGGCCAACCACTGTGCCAGGCATGGGGCTTGTAGAAACGGTCCGGTATGGAATCTCTGGGAATATAAACCTGGGTGTTGGAAAACATGAGGGACAACTCCCTGGAGAAGGTAGCACTTATCTTACCGGTAACAAGGAGGTATTCAGAGGGAAAAGCACTATTCAAGGAAGACATTCCAGAAAGCCAGAAGAGAACAGAGAAGTGGAGGTTTTAAGCAACTCAGTGTGCATGGAAACTGTAGGTTCTATGAAGGCAGAGAATGATGCAAGATGGGACAATTTGGGATTGAGTTTAAAAAAAAAAAAAAAAAGAAAGGAGGGGTGCCTGTGTGGCTCAGTCGATGAAAGCCTCGGACTTCAGCTCAGGTCATGATCTCACAGTTGGCAGGTTCAGGCTCCGCATCGGGCTCTGTGCTGACAGCTCGGAGCCTGGACCCTGCTTCAGATTCTGTGTCTCCCTCTCTCTCTGCCCAACCCCCGCCCTCCCCCTACACACTGTCTCTCTCTTTCAAAATAAATAAACATTAAAAATAATAATAATAAAGGAATATTAGAAATTCCATAGATATAGATGCATTCTTTGGAACGAATGATAGAGTCATACGAAAATGTTTTAAAATGTAGAAAACACCATTCAAATGCAATTCGTGACTGCCAACACACATGTACACACACATTGTGATTTGTGATCTACTGGTCGTGTTAGCAGAGCGTTGGTTGATATTCTTAGAAACTCCTCTATCTTTGTGTTTCTCCACATTTTTTCTTGGTTAGTTTCACGAACATACTGCTTTTCAGCTAACAATTCAGCATTGGCCGTCACAGTTCCCAGTCAAGGCTAAAGTCGTACGTTGTTTTCCCAACGCTGAGTCAAGGGGGTCCTGGAAACACAAATGAAGGGTCAGTGTTTCCTGCAGGAATCCTTGGATGTTCGTATTTAGAGTAGAATTGACTCTTGAATAAGACGGGTTTGAACTGAGAGGGTCCACCTCTATAGATTTTTTATGGTACAGGATTGTACACGTATTTTCTCTTCCTTACGATTTTCTTAATAACATTTCCTTTTCTTGAGCTTACTTTATTGTAAGAACACGGTATAGAATCCATATAACACGCCAAATATGTGTTAGTCGACCTCTTGTGTTGTTGGTAAGGCTTCCGGTCAACAGTAGGCTATTAGTTCAGTTTTTGGGGAATCAAAAGCTATCTGCAAATTTTCAGCTGGGTCAGAGGTGGGGGGACAGTGTCGGTGCCCCTAACCTGGAGTTGTTCAAGGGTCAACTGTAATGGTGCCTTTGGAAGGTCTGCTAACACAGAGACGCGAGGGGTGGTTCTGAACAGCAGTAAGGAGGAGAAATTCCACTCTGCCCTTTCCTGTGGCAGAGGCAAGAGCGTTGGTGTAGGATTGTGAGTCTCCTTTGCCAGCATGTGGAGTCGCTTCCTATGTCTGAGCCTCAGTTCCCACATCTTCCAAATAATGGGATGATGCAGTCTCCAGGGTCCCTGGAAATAGAGTTAAAATATCAGAGCAGGCTTTCTTGCTGAGACCACTGACTTCACATCTTCTGAGGCCCTGGAGCCTTCCCCGTGTCTACTGTTAGCCAGTGATTGAGTGCTCGCTGTGGCCCGTGGGGGCAGAATTAAGCTGGGCACCAAGAAATACGCATTTCTTCTCGATTCACAGGACATTCGTCTGAGTTCTGGTTGCTGCTCTAGCCACTAACTCTCTCCGTATCATCTTAGGGGAAACAAAAATCCCTCTGAGACTCAGTTTGCACATTTATCAAGTGGAGCTCATGAGAACACGACGCTTCTGTCCATCTTGATCTGCACCTTGAATCTTCTTGTCGCCCTGGTCCCATCCAGCGGGCGTATCTGGTTTTCGCATTTGTATTTTTCCTGCTTTGCGTGGCCTGACTGCTCTTCACCCTTGCGCGTCTGAGAATGAAGTTCTAAAAAGCAGGCAGCTCATGGAATTGAAGCCTCACATGGGGGCTTGGAGCACAGACGTTACAGCCATCCCCGGGAGGCTCAGGGAGGCGATAAAACTTTGACCGAGGTCTATTGTCTTTTGCCACTTTGAATCAAACCCCAATAAGATACCCTGAATCCTGGCAACATTCTGCCCATTTGGGTCTGTTGTGGATTGTTTTGTAAACAAATATCATTTCAAAGACTCCCACTCCTCCCATCTCCTATTTTTTTTTTTTGGTGTCCTGATAGCCTTGTAGATGTTGGGTGAATCCCTTTACATAAACACCGGAAAGATTGTTATGAATTTTTCTATTGACAGATGAAGAAACTGCATTTTGGAAGTTCCATCGCTTTCTTGAGGAAGAGATCTCAGCTTGAACGGTCGAGTTCTTTCCGCTTGTCTGGTTTCAGTCAATCCGGAGAGAAAGTGACCATCAAACCCTATGTAGGCCTTTCAGGGGATAGCAGCTCTAGAAGGGTGCTCTGCTTGGTGCTATCAATGCGAGCCTGGAAAAGTTAAGTGCATTTTTTATAAATCGAATCCTATTTTAGGGCCTTAAGGGAGCACAGTATATAAAGGAAGCGTCTAGCGAACCCTTTTGTGCAGTGAGGATTTTTTTCCCCTGCAACTTTTTTCTTTAAATTTTTTTTAATATTTATTTATTTATTTATTTTTGAGAGACAGAGTGAGACAAAGTGAGACTGGGGGAGGGGCAGAGAGAGAGGGAGGCACAGAATCTGAAACAGGCTCCAGGCTCTGAGCTGTCAGCACAGAGCCCGACGCGGGGCTCGAACCCACAGACTGTGAGATCATGACCTGAGCCGAAGTCGGCCGCTCAACCGACTGAGCCACCCAGGCGCCCCTCCCCTGCAACTTTAACAATTTCTGCTAATTTAGCTGCTTTCTAGACTGGAACTTTTGTACACTTCATTTTTTTCCTCAGGTGGAGTCCTGCATTTGTCCAGCGTTTGATCCTGATTCTTTATAAAAATAATAGCAGGAATGATGATACAGAGGATTTTGAAGATGCACATAATATGGCCATCCATCACATAAAAACAGTTCATTCGGAAATCATTTGGGTTTTGAGACTTGTAGTCAAGACTCTATATGATTTGGTCAAACCTCTCTTTCTAGTCTCCTTTTCTACCTTTCTTAACATACCTCATGCTTCAGCCTCCAGCACCTTCCTCCTTTCTAAAGGTCTTATCTTTTGCCCTGAGTCTGTGCTTCCCAGAATTCCTTCCCTTGGAATGTTTCTCATTCTAACGCCCTGGTCATTCCCCTCCAACCTGGCGTGTACAAGAGCATGGGAGCTCTTTCTCTCTCTCTCTCTCTCTCTCACACACACACACAACACACACACACACACACACACACACACCCCTCACATATACTCTCACACACCGACATGCCCAAACCCTACAGATCTACAGCATCCAATACAACAGCCATCAGCCACATGTAGCTATTTAAATTAAAATTAGTTAAAATTAAATAAAATGTCAACAGGTGAGTGGATAAGCAAACTATGGTATAAACGTCAATAGAATACTATTTCACCACAAAAAGGAAGGAAAGCTTCCACATGATACAACATGGATGAAGCTTGAAAACATTCTGCTAAGTGAAATATGTCAGACACAAAAGGACAAAAATTGTATGATTTCATTTATATGAAGTACCCAGAAAAGGCAATTCATACAGAGACAGAAATAAAATAGAGGTTACCAGGGGTCAACCTGGGGGCTCGGGGAAGGGGAGTGGGGAATCATGCTTAATTGGTACAACGTTTCCCTTTGGGATGATGACACATTTCTGGAATTGGAGAGTGGTGATCGTTGCACAACATCGCGAACATACTTAATGCCGCTGAATTGTGCACCTTAAAATGGTTAAAGTGGTAATTTTTATGTTTATATGTATTTTACCACAATAAAAATGAAACAAATATTTAAAAAAAAAAAAAAAAGAAAAAACGACTTGTGGCCCCTGGGTGCCTCAGTCGGTTAAGCATCCGACTGTGGCTCAGGTCATGATCTCAGGTTCATGAGTTGGACCCCCACGTCGGACTCCGTGCTGACAGCTCGGAGCCTGGAGCCTCCTTCGGATTCTGTGTCTCCCTCTCTCTCTGCTCCTCCCCAGCTTGCGCCCTGTCTCTCTCTTTCTCTCTCTCAAAAATAAATAAACATTAAAAAAAAAGGAAAAAACTAAAAAAAAAAACCCTAAAAATGATAAAATGGGGTTCCTCGGTCACACTACCCATGCTTCAAATGCTTAACAGTCACAGGAGGCTAATGGCGACCGTACTGTTCAGAGGAGACAGGGAACATTTCCATCATGGCAGAAGGTTCTTGTGGGCCATGCTACTCCAGATCCTTCTAGGCCCCTTTATTTTTTGAAACATTCCTTGAAGACCCAATCCACTGTGATTACTCCTTGGAATTCTTGTAATGATTTGTTGTGACCTCTTTCAAGACTTTGTCAAATCCTTCGTTGCATTTCGCGCAAATACGCAGCCCGCTGATTATTCCCTGACCAAAGTGCAAGCCGGTAGAGGGCAGGGGCCGGGTTTTGGGCAAAGTGTCCCATGTCTGGGTGCGCTGGTCCCACCCCACCCTCTGCGGCCTCCCACAGTGCCTTGCAAGCTAATCAACCCTAACCAAGTAGGTGCCTTTGAATGAACGGAGGCAAGAAGACAGAGGGCTGGACCACAAACCCCTGACGTGATGGCCCTTGCTGGCAATGCAACTCCACCTTATGTATTTCGGGAGCCATTTGGAGATGACATATTTGTCTTCCATGAATAAATTTGTACCACAATTGGTGGGCCATAAATTAGATGTCATCTGCGCACTCCTCTGGGAATGAAGGGAGGGTTGTCTGGGAACTTCCGTAAATTGGATAGAAATTTGTCCTGTGTGTGTGTGAAGTCACTTCTCGGCTAGCTATTGAAGGGAACTGCCAAGTCTCTCTTCCAAAAACAAGTGGCAAAGTCACTTTGTTTTCTGTAACACAAATCCATTTGCAACAAATAGAGGCCTCCTCTGCTCATGATCTTGTCATTAAAGCCTCTGGCTTGATGTATTTCTCTATAAAATAAACCCGAGACCGTATTCATAGAGGAAAATGCAAGGACGGGCTTTACCACGTATGAAAGGGACCCAGTGTAAAAAGAGCTTTCTTTGGCCTCTTGAGTTCGATGATGAGATCTCGTGGCCAGACAACATTTTTTGACTGGTAAGAGCAGAAACGACCGTCTTGAGTTACTGTTTAGTGAATGAGGGCCTTTGTTTCCCACAGAAGAATTAAAAACCTATGGGCCTCCCCCATGCAAACAGGAATACATTTCACACAGCGGTGTTGGGATTAAATGACCGGATCATGAAAAAAGCCAGAACAATGCCCCCTCACGTTTTAATCATTTACCTGGCATTCCAGTTGAGACGGTTTCGCCGAACCTAGAAGGTTAGGTCAAGGGTGACCTTCCCCAAATGCTCTTTCCGTGTGCATCTCTGCTCCGTTCTGTGTGTCTCCAAAGTAAAGGAAAATGGCCCATTTTCTGCTGGTCAGATCTGGAGATGGGAACACTGGAAGCTGGAAGGGGCCTCTGAGTGTCGCCGCTGCGCTGTCCCACAGGTGGGAAGTGAGGCTTGGAGACAAGATGCCCGTCTATGGTCACACGGTCGGTAGCAAAGCTGGGACGGCCATGTCCACGACTGACTCCAGGTTGGCGTTTTTTTCTCCTGTGATAATTGGCCAATTGGACATTTCTGAAACTTCAAATGATCTTCCCCTTCTTTGAAGCGATTCTTGATACACATTGAGAAAGAGGGGCATGCCGTCCATGGCGAGAAACGGACGTAGTAAGACTGAGAGGTAGACAGCAGGACCAGAATCCCCTGGGTTCTCTCCTTATTCTGTCCCCGATCAGCAGGACGACCTGGAGCCAGGCCCTCATGTCCCTGTGCCCTGTCCCTGCATCCGTGGGAAGGGAGGATGTTGTCAGTGTCATGGGCTTCCTCCTAGAACCAACAGTAGATGGGAAAGTGCTGTAGGGAGTTACAGCTGCTGAGCAAAGGTAAAGTGTGAAAACTGCTGTTTGGTTCCATGCAAAGCAGGGGGAAATGGGGAAAAGGGTGAAACGGTGCTCCCGAGCGAACAATGGATTCTTAGGGAGGGAACCACCCCTGGAGGTAGAGGGACAGATGCTGGAACTGAGGTGCTTGGCCAAAGCAGGCAGCAGTGACAGTGTGGCTGTGGTGAGATGTGAATGGGAGAAGGGGAATGAGCTGGGTGGCCGAACGGACGGGTACAGCCGAAGGGCCCTTGATCCCACAAACCAGGTCACTTAAGTTGTCCGTGCCTTGGTTTATTCCTTTGTAAAATGGGCCCACTGATGTGTGCTCTGAGGCAGAACAGGATCATCTATTTGAAAGCCCTTCGCAAAATGTGGAACAGGGCACAGAGGCCACTGAGCTCACGGGGGAAGGGATCCTAGGATTCTGAGCTTAGCCAGGGTGTGGCTGTCAGTGACGGTGGGTAAGGTACAGGTTTCAGTTTCCGAATCTTTAAAAAGGGGCCTGGAGCAGCAGTGCCCACAAGAACCTTCTGCCGTGATGGAAATCGTCTTTGTCTCCTCTGAACAGTACAGTCGTCCCTGGCGTGGGTAGTGCGACCGAGGAACCCCATTTTATCTTTTTTAAAGTTTTTTTTTTTTTAGTTTTTATTTTTTTCTTAATGTTTATTTACTTTTGAGAGAGAAAGAGGGAGACACAACATCCGAAGCAGGCTGCAGGCTCTCAGCTGTCAGCCCAGAGCCTGACGCGGGGCTGGAACTCACGAACCATGAGATCACGACCTGAGCTGAAGTCGGACGCTTAACCGACTGAGCCACTCAGGCACCCCCAGTTTCTGAATCTTTAAATGAAGGTGCATCAAAAGATGATGGAGAAGAGACAACGAAAAAAATGACTGAAACGCCGTAACTATTGTTTTCCCCTTGCCTTACTACAGAGTGAGGATACACAGTAAGGCCCAGACCTTCCCAGTGGTATGTTTGGTGTTATCCAGGGAGGCTTATGGGGCATGCTGGGAGGATCCTTCTGGCAGGATGTATCAGGGAGCACCAGCCACTGTGCTCTTGCTTCCCTTATCACGGCCCAGGGAGCACTGGGACAGTGCTCCCCTCTGTGCAGAACAGCATGAAGGGCGAGGAATGTCAGGGCTGGAAGGCACCTCAAAGGTCATCTAGTTCAACCTCCAGACTGATGCTTGGCATTCTGTGAATTCCTTGTCAGCTGAAACGTGGATGTCCCTTCCCGAGGTGGTCCATTTCATCTTTGGACCACAAAGACTGCAAGGAAACTTTATTCTGATTTTTGAAAGCTCTCAGGGTCCCAAGAATTAACATATACATTTCCTCATCTAGAATGTTTCCTTATATCCTACCTTTCCAGTCTCTGTACAACTACTTAAACAATTCATCAATAGCAACGACTCTCAAAGTCCTTATTCCATGCCCCACACTGTCGTCCTTGCTTTACAGATACTAGTTTAGGCAATCTTCTCAACAACCCTGGGAGGAAGGCATTGTACTGTTATTATCCCTATGTTACAGAGGAGCACATTGGAGCACAGAGAGGTTAGGCACTTAGCTCAGAGTGACACAGCTATTATACTTTGGAATCAGGATTCGAACATGGGCCAGCCAGGGGTCCTGCACCCTGCTCCCGGGACTTAAAGCTTGTCCTGATCAGGCCAGAGGGAGCTGCCTTTTCCCTGGCCATTGCCAAATGGCCCTTAGCACTTTCTACCTTGTGTTAAGCCTCGGTACCTGTGATTTAGCCTCGTTGGGGTCAACCAGGCAGAAGCCCTACAGAAAGCCGGGCCTGGAGAGATAGCGATCAGAATTGTTCGCCCAGCCCCGCGCGCAACATTTGCATCTCAAAGAAGCTTTGTGGTTTTCCACTGATTTCAAAGCTCTAACTACAGGGAAGGGCCCCATGGAATGTGCAATTTCGAGGGTTGACAAGGGGCTCCAGGCTGACCCTGGATCGCCTTCACCTCGGAGACGCGCACACCAAAGAACTCAGCGCCTTTCACCTTCCCTTCAGAGACTGTTGGAGAAACAGTTGTTTGATTTTGTTTTGTTTTTGCCTACAGCTGTTTGATGGCTTTGAGAAGGAAAGTGTCACTCGTGAGGAAATCACGTATTATTACGTCCTGTCCCTGTCGGGGCCAAAAGCCAGGAGAGATGTCTAGTTTCTTCTCTGCAGCCCCACCTCCCGCGAGACTCGTGACTCTAGATGGGACACACCTCAGCACGGCGGTTGTTTTCTGCATCTACCTTTGCTTCTCCCTGGGTGTGCTTACTCAGGTCTCTCTTAAGGAAATCCTACCCTTCCCTGTCACCCCCAAGCCATCCCAGACCCAGTGGCAACAAGCCGAGGCCCCTCCCCCCACACTGAGCTTATGCGCCAGCCGGCACCCTGCCCCAGGGGCCCTCAGGGGGCTGCCTTGGTTTCTCCTTGCATCTTTCCCCGCTGCCTCGCCCCCTGCACACCTCACTGCCAGTGTTCATTTGGGTTGAACCAAATCAAACTAAATCCCATTGAAACAGGTCGAATTTAATCTTTAGTCCCGAGCTCGCTCTGTGGTACGACCGTGGGATGGGCAGACGAGGTCACTTCCTCCCTGCAGATTCTAAGCCAACGCATTCTTCCATTCCAAAACGTTCCTCCGCTTGTCCTGGAGGTAGCCAAGGGAGCCACTCGCTCAACTGGGCCAGCGGCTGGGCTTAGGAACTCGAAGTTCTCACTCCACCTGGATCTAGGAAGCCTTTGATAAAGATTTGACACCAGAGAATCTCTGTCCAGCACAAGCCATTTCTCTTCTGTGCCTACAAAGGATAAAGATCTATTTGTCTCTGTGTGTACGTTACAAAAAATGAATGGGGATTTAATTACAGCGGCTCATTTCCTAAAAGGAAGTCTTATTTACGATGCACCATATGTTTTGCCAGTGGCCATACCCCTGAGGGCCGGAGTCTTGTCAGATTTCCTTAGATAAGCGGGGTCAGCTTGCCTGGCCTCTGCCTGGGGACCTGGGAGGACAGGCCCAGGGTTCAAGGAAGTGGGGAGGAAGATGTAGGTGGGCTACAGAGCTCGGACCACCGGAGACCAGCCAGCAACCAGGGGAGGCTGCCCTGGCTTCAGAGGATGGAACCAGAAGCTCAAACAATTTGTGATGATTAAAAATCGCCTGGCTTTTTTCATCTACTAAAGTGGCTCTTGAAGGGGAGACAGTTTCTCTCTGATCCTTCCTTTTGCGGTTTTAATTCCCTCTCTGCCACTTCTGAGCCAGCGCAGATGGCTTCCTAGGGCTCCCAGAACTTTCCGTCGAGATGCCCTGCCCAGCAGAGGGGCAGCTGGGGAGGGGGTCGGGCTCTGTAACTGTGCTCATTCGTCCTTTGACTATTTCCTATCTTTTACCTTTGGTGGTACCCATAGCTCTAGATGCTGTGAAGCTGAGGGCGGGGTCAGATTTCTCAGCGGTGTTCTGATGCAGTTTCTGGAACCTGCTGTAGCACCCAACTCCATTGAGGAGATTTATTAGTGGGAGACACCTCTGTCCACCCAGTTTTCCCTTTTCCTCCCAAGTGCCCTTCCCCTTTGCCAAATACTGCTTCTCTCCTCTTCTCTCTCCACTCTCTCTCCATCCCTCCCCCCCCACCCCCCCCACCCCCCCCCCACCGCTGCATTGCCTGGATGTCGGACTCTGGGTGGTTTTCCTTCCAGCTCTAGCATTCACCTGTTGAGATCTTTAAAGTAGATCCCTTCTTTTTTTTTTTTTTTTTTTTTTTTAATTTTTTTTAATGTTTATTTTTGAGACAGAGAGAGACAGAGCATGAATGGGGGAGGGGCAGAGAGAGGGGGAAGCACAGAATCGGAAGCAGGCTCCAGGCTCTGAGTCATCAGCCCAGAGCCTGACGCCGGGCTCGAACTCACGAACCTTGAGATCGTGGCCTGAGCTGAAGTCGGACGCTCAACCGACTGAGCCACCCAGGCGCCCCAAAGTAGATCCCTTCTGAGCTGGGGAGTGGGGAGGCGGACACCATAGTCCCTAAAATGTCCCTTCTAGCTCTCACACGAATCAGGCCAGGTAATGGGTGGTTCTGTCTTTTCTATTACATGGGTCTAGCAGATACCCACCTGCTCTGAAGCAGGAAGGAATCAGGCAAAGCCACCGGAAACCGAGTGGCCTCCCGGGACACTATGGACTTGATGGAAATTCGGACAGGATTGCCTGTCCTTGGACGGTGGTCCTGGAAGGCTCCTGATGCTCCCAGACCTGGGTTTTCACTGGAAAAACAGGGATGGGAACTTTAAAGAGTGACTGACCGCTGGCTGGTGAAGGGGGAAAGTGTCTGCGCAAATCGTGAACACTTAACTCTGCTCAAAAGATGGAGATGACGGGTGCTGACTGCGGACCCCGCCACCACCTCCAGGGTCCTGGGGGCCTCGTGGAAGACAGCAGTTGACTTGTGCATCTCTCTTTGTCAGTGCTCACAAAGGAAGTGCTCAGGCTTGCCTGGAGCACCGCAACCAGAGCCTGCCCTCTGCTTTCCTGAGGGCCCAGACCAGGCCTTTTTCAGACTCCATTTCCAGACTGTGGCTCAACCTTTCAGGCTTCCCTTCACGTGACCTCCAAGGAGGATCGCGGTGGGCTTCGGGGCCCTGTAAGCAGGCGTTCGGATTTCCTGGGACTGCAGGCTCCGTGGGGCTCTCTCAGCTCCCCCTCCCTGAGTAGAAGGTGATTTGTTCCCAGATGCCTTTTGCTAATTAGAAACCCCCTTCAGTTCTCCTGTTATGTAAGAATCCAAGGCACCACGTGACCCTCTGAAAAGCTGGGCTCCTTTTTAAACACGGATTTGTAGCCGGGATCAAATGGTGAGATTTTTGCGCCGCTTTGCAGCGGTGAAGCTGCGATCCCCTTCGCCCTTCCTCCTCACCCTCTCCTGCCTTCTCCCCGGGCCTCACCCTGCGGTCAGTCACTGGTGCCCGGGCCTCCGCTTCTCCGGCTTCTCCGGCAGGGAGGCCCGGGCGGTGTGCGCGTGCAAGGGCGCGTGCATGTGCGTGCGCGCGCGCGCGCGTGGAGGTGTAAGGGCCGGCCGGAGGGTGGGGGCCCGCGGTGCGAGGCGGCCAGGCCGCATTTCTGGCTGCTCATTGTTCAGGCCCCGTCGCCATGGCGACGGGAGCAGCTGCTCCATTCTGGGCCTTGGCTTGGCTGTGCGGGGCGGCCCGCCCGCCTGTCTGCCCGCCCGTCCGCCTGCCCGGCCGTGGGAGCTGCCAGCAACTCGCCCTCCCGCTGCCCACAGGCCCTGCCAGGCTGGGCGCAAGAAAGCGTGTTTACTAACACCGTCCACACGGCTCCCTGGGCACCGCGGCTCTGCCCAGAAGATGTCAGGCCGAGGGCACCGGGAGGTGGGCCCGGAGCCAGGCTGTCTCCAGCCCGGGGAAAACTGTCCCTGGCCGGCTGCTGCCCTGGCCTGCCGGCGGGGCCTGGCGAGGGGCTCCTGGCCTCCCGGCACAGCCGCGGCACTGGGGGGCTCCAGGCCCCCGGGAGGCCCTCCCTAGGATGCCCTCCCGGCCGCCTCAACATTCCCGGCCTCAGCGCCCTTTCTCCCCTACGTCTCTCAGAAAGGCTGCCTGACGACAGGCCTGCTCGGGGAGGCCTTGTCGCTGCCCTGACTCGTGCAGCCCTTACGTCGGAAGCAGTCGTGGCCACAAATACACAATCACAGAGCTGAAGGTGGCCCGGGAGATGTCTTAGGCGGGTGGTCTCATTGTGCGCATGGAGGAAACAAGGAAGACGGGGACAGGGGGATGGGAAGAGGTTCAGTTCTCAGGGCAAGTCATAGACAGCACAGGGGCCCCCTCCCTGCCCGGGGCCGCATGCTGGTAACCACGCTGAACTAGAGTCCCAGCCCAGAGGGTTGGCCAGAGCTCCCTGAGGTCCTGAGCCCTTTCTGCCCTTCGTCATCACCCTCCCCTCTCTTTCCCTTGTCCTTCTTCCCTCGTTAAGATCTCTCTAACCTCACTTTCTCTCTGTCCCCATCTCCCTCTGCCCTGCCCCTGCTTCTGCTTGTCTAGGGAGACCGGGGCTGCGTGTGCGGGCGCGCGTGTGTTTCCTGCCTTTGGCCGGGGAAGGATGTTCCTCCTCTGAATCTCTCCCTCAGCATCCAGCCCCTGGTGGATGACAAGTTACCCAACTGTTGAGTCTGAAGCGTCAGAGCCAGGGGCCACGTGACCCTGACCTGCATGCACCCCGTTCTTCTCCCCTACCACACCCCTCCCAGGCTTCTCTACTCTGCTAGGAATCTTCTCTGTGTTCTTCTGATGGTCCACGGCCCTCCAGCTAAACACATTTCCCCCAGTGGGTGTCACACTGCCTGATCTCTCGCCATTATTTCCTTAGCGATTCCTGGTGAATGCAACTCTACAGGGTTTGGTCAACTCTCTTCTGTTGCTGCCTTCACTCAGTAAGCATCTGTTAAGTACCTGTCCTGGGGCAGGGACTAGGAATAGGATGTCAGCCAAAGAGGACCCAGACTTCCCAAGGCCACGTTGTCCACCCCCGGCTCAGCTTGCTTCCTGGCCCCATTCTGTCCCTTGCCTGTGCTGAACTCGGGTTTGTCCCTTCAGGCTTTTAAGGCACCCGTGCCACCACCCCACCCCCCATGAGGGGCAGACGCAGGCTCTCGCATTTGCACGCAGGCCAAGGAACGGCGGCAAGGGCGCCTTCTCTTTCAGGGTTTCGTGCCTCAAATCTGATCCGGGCTGTGGACCTCGAGGTTGCCTGTGTCCCGAGGAAAGGGAATCTCCGGCCTCAGCAACTGGATGGGGAGAATAACTTTGGGAGATTTCCAGGTTCCTGCGTGGTCACCTGCGGTCCCCTTGAGGCCAGCCCTGCCGTGCACGGACCTATAGAGCATAAGGCTCTAGGGTGATGCAGAGGGCTCCCCTATGGGCAGACCTGATAAGAGTGTAAGGAAAGGGGTCCAGTCCGTGAGGAACCAGCTACGTTGGCCTGGGAAGTAGTGCTTGTGTGTCCACTGTCCTCTCTACGCTGGGTGGTATGTCGTCCCCTCCAAGCCTTTCATTCACTCCTCACAGAGACTCTCTGCAGCAGAAGTGACCGACCTGGGTTTGGAGACAGGAAAGTGAGACCCGGTTTCTGAGACCTGCCCAGGGCGACCAGCCGCGGACCAGAAAACTCAGCTCTGTTTGACCGAGAAACTCACCTCTCTTTCCCGATTCATCCTCTCCCCCCAGATTTCGGGGTGTCTCTTCTAAACTGCGACCTTCAGAACCAGTTGCCACTGGCGAAGTCAACAAAGGCGTCCTTAATGACTCCACTCCACAACCACCCCAGGCTGCCCCATCCCTTTCTGGCAACCAAGAGCAGCCTCCTGCCTCTAAGCCTCCACGTCACCTGTCCCTAGCTCATTTCTCAGGTAACTGCGAGGAGAAGAATCCTAAAAGGCACATTGCTGAGAAATGAAATGGAAGAAAATAATAATGGAAAGAAAGATGAAGGCATGAAAGATAATAGCGACCCAGCATGTTTGATGTGACCCCCACTTACGGGAAATCATATAGGTGAGCACATCTATGTCTTAAGAACACTGAGATGCATGGAGAGAGACAGAGACAGACGGAGACAGAGATTTAGGCTTATGTCTCGTGTTGTGGATGCCATTGATGTGTAGTCAGGCACTAAGTTCACCTGAGGAACAAGCCAAACATGATTCTTTTCCAGTTGCGAGTCAACAACCTCCCCCGTGTTGGTGGTGGGGGTGTGTGTGTGCATGCGTGCGTGTGTGTGCACGCACGCGTGTGGTAAACGTGGGAGTAAAAGAGAAAGCCATGGAAGGATCTATTCCAGGCTGTTAACAGCAGTGATCCAGGGTGGGGGGAAGAACGGAGGGAGAGTCGGAGACAAAAGACTGGCTTTTTCTAATTTATCTTTATATCATTTCACTTGTTACAACACACACACACACACACACACACACACACACACACACATACACACACGTTACTTCAGCAACTTAAAGCTAACTAAATTTTTCAAAGACCCAAATCTGATTATGTCTCTTGTTACTTAATATCCTTCAATAGCTCCCCATTGCTCCTGGGATATCATCCAAATTTGACATGGTTGGCAGGGCCTTTCATAATCTGCCTCCTGTCTGCTTCTGCCTCCTCACGCCTCGCCATGCCAGGTCACAGTCTGGGCTCCAGCCAAACTGAATTCCACTCAGTGTCTTTGCTTGGCCTCCGGCTTCACATCACCATTTCCTGCACCTAGAAGCCTCTCTCACATTTCCCGCCTCGCTCCCCTCCCTGTGCGCTTCACAGAAGGGCGTCGTGGGCATGCTGTGTTCACCGAGGGGCCACTTTCCCAGGGTGTGGGGAGGAGAGGTAGTTAGGGACGATGTCTGACAAGAGGTTTCAACGGCACTGGGACTTGTTCTGTTTCTTGCTAGAGAGACCGACCCGCTGGAGAATGGTGGTGGAGGAGGCTTGTGCATTGACATGCTTGGCCTCCCAGATCTCCTTACCAAGGGCCCCTGCCCTCTGTTCCCTTCTGAGTGCGCAGGACCATCTCAGAGTCCCACCGCTGGGTGAACCCAGGGTCAAGACAGGCAGTGTCTCTGGCTTCTGACACTGGTGACTTCAATGTAAGGCGACTGTTAGTGTTTGGAAATACGAGCCAAAGACAAGTTGAAAAAGACCCCAAATACCCGCAAGGAGGAAAGCTTTGTAAGGACTTGGGCAGATGGCCCCAGGAGAGAAGAGTCAGGGGCATTTTGGTGTTTTCTGATTGAAGATGTGAGAAGGCTTCCCCAAGAGAAATCACACTCCCCCAGAAGACAGGATTCAGAGTCCTCTGGTCTTTGGCTGGTGACCTTAGACAAGCTGTTGCCCTCTCTGAATCCGAGTCTCCTCCTCTGTGTATTCTTTAAAAGTGCTTCCGTCTCTTAAATTGTTAGAATCTCTTTCTTAGAACTCACAATTCATCCCCATTGTGACTGAAATGCCAGAGTCATAAGTGTAACATTTTCAGTAGAAAAAGATTAAATTAAAACTAATACTTCGCACTTTGATGCACAAACCAAAATGATCAACAGAATAACACAGCTTGACAGCAAAACCCATAATTTAAACAAAGATGTGTGAAATCAAGAAATGCCGAGCTGACCTTACCCAATTCTGTGTGTGTGCGTTTTTAAAGCACTGGTTTTTATATATTTTAGCTGCTATTATTTGAATCAAGCTGGCATCATGTGTAGAATTGGGAGTTATTGTAGTCAGTGTATAAACTGAAAGAAATCAGCCCAGGGGACCCAGCTTTCATGCTTATTTATGGGAAAATGCTGTTTAACTAACCTTGAAGTAAAATCTTCTGAAAAAAAAAAATCTTTCTTGTGCCTTGCAAAGACTTTCTCCTGAAACACAAAAGGAAAGAAAATGGGATTTAAAAAAAAAAAAATCAAAATAAGTTTATGTGCAAAGAATCATTTTCTTCCCTGTTAATTGGGTATATATGTGAACTTGAAATTATAAAGAGGCCATGTTTAGTAAAGTAGCTGGGGAGGGGCGGGGGGGTCAGGGAGATCCCTGACAGCCTAATTCTTGTGCCCAGGAAGACTTTGGGAGGGATCCTTCCAGGAAAGTTCACCAAGGACTTTTCTTTCTTCCTTCCTTCCTTCCTTCCTTTCTTTCTTTCTTTCTTTCTTTCTTTCTTTCTTTCTTTCTTTCTTTCTTTCTTTCTTTCTTTCTTTCCTTTTTGGAGGCTAGGGAGCGTCTCAATGCACTCACACTACCGGTTGAGCCACATTCTCCAGAGTCTCTTATACCAACAACTGATTCCAGCAGGTTCTCCAGCTTCATGCTAGTAGCAACAAGAGTTTGTGAACTGGAAAGGGACTTAGAAATAGCCTGAGCCTTAATTTACAAGCGAGGAAACAAAGCCCAGAGAAGAGAGGGAAATGCCGAAGGAAGAGACCCAGGGAACCCACACTGAACATCAGGCTCTCCTCGACTTCGCGCAGTGGACAGTAAACTCCAGGCTCGACGGGGGCTCCGGCTGGGGAAGATTTCCTGTCATCTTCCACTGGGAAGAGGGCTTCGGTGTCACTGTGTCGTGATGAGGCCCAAGGTTTTCCGTGGAGGCTGCAGGCCGGAGGGACGGGAGGGGAGACCCTGGGTGGGAAATGCTGTGCAGAGCAAGGGTCAGAGTTCACATCTTCTGACTCCCAGCCCCGTGGACCCTGCTGTCTTGCCTTCGACACCATGCCTGTGATTTATAGGTGAGGACCTGTTCAACCCCCTTGAGAAAGCTGGTGGGGGAAGACCCCATCCTCTGTGTCCACGTGGTAAACGGATGCTTCTCTGGCCCTGTGAACAGAAAGGTGAGGCCACGATGGGATCCGAGCCGTGGTCAGCGGCTTGTCCCCAGGGCCCCCAGCGTGCCCAGGCCTGCGCCAAGCCTTCAGAAGATTCAAAGCCCCTTAAGACAAAATGCGGGATCTTGAGGATCTTTGGTTCCCTGGACCCATTATTTCTTACAACACACCGTCTTGGGAGACGGAAAGAGACGATAGAAGGGGCCCGTGGTTTGGCTCTGGGTGACTTGGGTGAGCTCTCAACCCTCGCGGTCCCCGGTTCTGCATCCGGGAAATGCAGGGAGGAGGGTCTTCCTCAAGGGGCTGTTGACAGGTGGATGGAACCAGGCAGTGTGTGTGAAGCAGCAAGCCCTGGCCCGGCGTCTGTGTGCCCCTGGCGCCCCCACCCGCACTGTAGTCCCGCTGGGTCTTACTGTCCGCTCCCGATCTCGCCTCTTCCCCTGACTCGGGGGCCACACCTGGCCGCTGAAGCCTAGGATGCCACTCAAAGGCCCCTACTGGGGGGAGACTCGATGCAGCCTTTCTTTCAAAGGGAACCACGGCGTCCACCAGGCCTTCGCGTGGCTCAGGTGCTGTGCCTCGCTGGCCTCTGCCTTGCTCAGCAGCGAAAAGGAAGTGGCCATAAGTTTGAATGGTGGTTTTTTCACTTCACGACGAGGGGACCATGGCCCACTTGCTTCCACACCTCCTGCGTCTTGCTCCTTTACAAAGGGAGGAGACCACGGATGACATCTCGAGGCTGTTCTGGAAATTAGGACACAATCCTACGTGAAACGGCACAGCGCCTGGCCCGTGGCATTTGCTCGCCGCGCGGTGAACCGTCGTTATACTTGTTAGATCGCAGGCACGCGGAGCGGTGAGCCTGTGTCCCACTTGCTTCTCTCTTAGCCTGTGTTGGGTGTGGAGTTAGCGCTTAGCACAGCAGGTTGGATGGAGGGCGGATGGTGGCTTGGAGGGGAGCCAGGCCCTGGAGTCGGCAGTGTCCAGGAGAGAGACCCAACCTCAGCATCAGCCACGGCCGTGGGATTAGCCTGACCCCTGTGTGAGTCGTAGCCCTGACACCCACCCACCGTGCGATGTTAGGCGGTTCAACACGTCCCAGGTTTTTGTCGACCTGCAACGGAGCTCATCATACCGGCTTCAGTTGTGAGACACCGATCCCTCGGCAGGGACCACTGAGCAGCATCTTGGGTGCGGAGAGTGAGGGTGGTGGTATTTGAGGCTTCTGCAGGGAGATTCCAGTCCGGGTCTGCGTGAGGGCAGAGCCGTCCTGAGACGCAGGGGGCAGGTGACGCGCCGGGCTCTGTGCGGCACGTTTCCTCCGCCATTTGGCGTGAGGGACACGAATACAGTTGTCCCTGCACAACTGTAACCAACAATCTGCTGATTGTCTTTTCGGCACCCCCGCCATGCGACAGGTGGTCCTCTACTGCAGTGGCAGGACTGTGGGAGTCAGAATAAACCCGAGGTGCCCCGGGGCCCAGGCTGGAGAAGGGACAGAAGCCAGTGGAAATGATTGCAACAGGAGTTGTGACGACCTTGCTTACAGAAAAAGCTGACCATTGAGAACTGGGGACTACCTGAGAGAGAGAGGATAATATTCCCTTAGGCCTCAATCCCCCTTCTCTAAAATTTAGGGATTAGGCTGGTTCGAGGCCGAAGGCTTTTCTAGATCCACCATACTAAGATTTGAAGACAGATGCCCCTCTGCACTGGCCAGTTGGCTTTTTAAGACTTTGGCCAAAAGATCTCTTGTTAATAGTGTTTCCGAAGCTCCCTGTACACCTGACCATGTCACTCCTGGGCTTAGAACCCTTATGGCTTCTGTTGCCTTATAGCTTCTGTTGCCCACAACATAACCTCCACTCCTTGGACCGGGCTTTTAGGCCCCCCGTGCTCTGGCCTATGCTTCCCTCCCCTTTGTGCCAGCACTCCCAGAGCATGCTGGGATGCTTGATCGTCTGTGCCTCCCCGAGCTCATGCTATTCCTATGACCTCAAATGCCCTTCCTGTGTTTTTCTCCTGACTCAGTCAGCTCAGCAGTGGGCTCCCCAGGAAGCATTCAGGGATGTCTTCTCCCTTCCCCGGCTCCGGGAGATCCTTCACCGTGTCCCCCCCCCACGCAGACCTCAGGCAGGTGCTTATCACACTGTTTTGGAATGAAAGGTTTTAAGGCCCGTCTTTCCTATTAACCAGTGAGCTTCTGAGGACCCCTCCTCACTGTCACAGAAGCAGGAAGAAAGAAGTGAGAGAAGTCGAGAAAGATTGGGGGTGGGCACAGTTAGGAGGGGACAAGGAAGACAGAGGCCCTGAGGGCAAGGAAGGGAGGGAGGGAAGGAGGCCAGGAAAGGAAGAAACAAAGGGTCTGGGGAGGGAGCAGTCAGTGACTTCACTTTTCTGGGCCTCACTTTCACATCTTTAAGATGGGTATGGAAACGGCCCTGCCCAACAGCCTCCTAGTTAGGACCAAAAAGAGAGTCAAGAGAAAGCATTGAGCCATCTGAGAATAATCTCGGGGATACTGTCAATTAGTACGAACGAAAGAAATTCCCCAGTGTGTACCATGGTGACAGCTTCTTTGGTGGTTCTTGAGACAATTCAAGGCCAAGTATGTAACATCCCCAGCATCCTGCCTGCCTGTAATAGGTCCTCAACAGGAAGTGGTTATATTATTTCAGTGATTATTATTATTGACCTTTTGAAGGCATGTCTACCAGGAAAATCTGACTTCTAAAAAATATTTTTAATGTTTATTTATTTACTTTTGAGAGAGAGAGAGAAAGCCGGCATGAGTGGGGGCAGAGCAGAGAGAGAGGGAGATACAGAACCTGAAGCAGACCCCAGGCTCTGAGCTGTCAGTACAGAGCCCGAGGCAGGGATCGAACTCACAGACCACAAGATCATGACCTGAGCTGAAGTCGGACACTCAACCGACTGAGCCACCCAGGCGCTCCAGGAAAATCTGACTTCTAGCCTTGGCCCAAGTTTGTGAAAATCTGACCTTCCTTTCTGCAGACCTCTCTGGGGTGTCAGACCCTGAGCTAGGCCTTGGGGACACAAAGTTCAAGAGAACACTGTCTTTGCCGTCATGAATTTATGTGCAGTGAAATCACAGCGTCAGGAAATGCCAGAGCGTTTGGGGCCCTGGAGTCACCTGGCTCGACCGTCTCCTTCTCCAGGTAGAGTGGGTTGAACTCCAGAGAGAAGCAGCCAAGGGCCCCTCCGCCCAAGGTCGCACCTTCCCTGACGGCAGAGCCAGAAGGCAGCTCATTTCTGAGCGATAGTGTCCAACTCGCTCTGCCAAAATATGGGGAGTAACAGCAAAGGTCGACGACCCAGGCAGAGGACACATGTGACCACCGTGCCCAGGGGGCGGAGAAAGGAGGAATTTCCCCATTGGTCTTCTAAGTCATTTCTGAGCTGCTTTTCGGAATCAGGCATGCGTTTCAGTTTGGTCCTCATGGTGCTTGGCTTTTGCCATCAACAATGGCACAATTTGTGCAAATTAACTAAAACACACTAAAGTTGCAGCAAGCTCTAAGGATCGCCTGGAAAGCATTCCGTGTCGTAATGCGTAGTCATTACTCATAATACGTTCAAAATGCGCTCCTTGGAACCCCAGCTTGAAATACCCAGAGATCAATTTTCAATAGGCTGGCAAATAGACGACTTTAAACATTATTCATAGAAACGGTGTTTATTTAATCTTTAATGCCACCTAATGCATTTCGGTCAAAGTTATCAGTTCATGTTCAGGCTTTATTGCGTGGAAAATGGATGTGCTATTAATAAGTCAATACAAATACAAATATGGTTTCAATTGGAAATCATTAGGTTGCATTAAGTGGCAAATGAAATCCATAGGAAGGATTTGTTTTATTTTGTTTGTAAGGAGGGAAAGGAGCCCTGAGAGGCATTTCTCCGCTCGGTAATGAGGAGGAATGATTGGTTTCCGTAGAGTGGTGGATTACAGTGGAGGCCCTCGCTCTATGCTCAGGTTGGAAACCGAGGAGGTGCCTTTCCCTGCACAGCTGTTGGCTGCTGTGGGCCCAGCCCGAACGCAGCTTGCTTTGGAGATTCAGCAGGAGTCACCCAGGACGGGGTGGCGGTGGGGGGGGGGGGGTAGAGCAGAAACCCCTTCCCCTCCCCAGCGCTGGCCCTGGTGGACCTCAGCCCCCTCCTGCAGTTGGGCCAGCGCTGTGGGGCCTCTGACCTGGGCTCTTCTACTCTCCTGGCTCACCACAGCCCCTGTGAAAGAGCCTGCACACGTCTTTACCTGATTAGAAGCTCATTATGAGCGCACAACAGCCCTCGGTGACCAAAAGCAGGGCCTTTGTTGAAGAGGAGATTCCTGGGTGAATGCAGTGGCGCGAGTGACCCTCAGGCCTTTTTAGTGAGATGGGAGCGGAATTTGAAGCTGAATAGATCTAAGATTCAGGCTCTGGTCCCTCCATCCATTATTCCCGTGACCTGGGGAGAGGGACCGGGGTGGTCTGCTCTTCGGAAGAGTCCGGGCCACTCTGTGAGGTGACGTGTGCCAGCTTCTGGGCCCGGAGCAGGGCCCCACCCACATTCTCGTCCTCTTCCCGCCCGGGGAAACTCTGCTTCTGTGTGTGTGTGTGTGTGTGTGTGTGTGTGTGTGTGTGTGTTTTCTTCCTGAATCTCGTCCTTTGTCTCACTCCAGTGCAAGGAACGTTCAGGACGGAACCAAAATAGACAGAGAGACGTTCGGTGCTGCCCTAGTAGTTTTGATGAATGATGTCTATGTTGAACTTGTCGAATGCCATGGTGACGATGTCTCTCCTGAACTCGGTGGCGAATCTGCTCTTCCCTCTTGGTGCCAGGGAAGCCACCAGACCCACAGGAGCCCCATCGCTGGGAATCCCTGGATTGTTTCTGTGTTTCAGCGAGCGGGTCAGCTCGGACCAGAGGTCCCCCCTCTGGCCACCAGGTGCTCTCCGTAGTTTCCCAGCTGTGAAAATGAGCATGTTGGATGGCCAGTTGGGCTCTAGAAAGTTCCAGCAGAGGCGACTTTCGAGGCACACAGTTGCTGAGGAACTTGCTCCCAGTAAGGAGAGGATCTGACAGCCAGAGGGACTGTGGTCCTTTGGGTCCATCCCCAGCAGTGGTGCTCCCGATGATAGCCCTGGGGAGGCAGGGAACCTTCTGAGCAGTTCAATCTACTCAGATTAAAAAAAAAAAATGTCAAGGATCTAAATGCTTTAGCTCAATTTGTTCTTCCATCTCCATTTCACAGGTGAGGAAAGTGAGGCACAGAGAGGTGAAGCACCTTCCCAAAGGTCACACAGCAGGGAGTGGTAGAGCTGGGGTCTTGCTCCAGAGTCCCACCTCTTAAAACACTATTCCACTTCGCATGGTGTAAACATTCGCTTCCAGGGGCACCTGGGTAGCCCAGTGGGTTAAGCGTCCGACTTCGGCTCAGGTGACGATCTCATGGTCCGTCAGTTCGAGCCCCACGTCGGGCTCTGGGCTGACGGCTCAGAGCCTGGAGTCTGCTTCGGATCCTGTGTCTTCCTCTCTCTCTCTCTGCTCCTCCCCGCTCATGCTCTGTCACTCTCGTCTCAAAAATAAGTAAACATTAAAAATAATTTTAAAAAAAAACAACATTCACTTCTGCTCAGGGAGACGGTTCACTTCTCAGAATTCTGGTGGATCTAGGGCAGCTCTGCCCGGGGCGGGGCCCTATGACCTCGCCAAGCCCCTCGGTCTCTTTGAGTTCAGTGTGTTCATTTCAACTACCTGGAGGGATCGCATGAGGATTTAGAAACTGGGAGCAATGTTACCAAATGTCTACCATAATGGCTGCTATTATGATTTCATTTTAAGAGAAAGAAAAGCCCCATGCACTTTCTTGCTGGGGGTTTGCACTTGGTGGTACCCGAGTGGTGATTCTCGGGGCAGGAAGTGTCCCTCGAAGTGGGGGGAGCTCACACCCAACCGCGCCAGACCCCCTCTTCAGCGTGGCCATGAGTTTCTCGTGGTCTGCCCGTGGCCGGGCCACGAGACCTGCTGAGTCAGCACCTCCTAGCAGAGCTGTGGAGTCAGGGAGATCTGGATTCCAATCCCGACCCTCCTTCTTCCTGGGCGCAGTGCCCTATACTCCGGTGAGCCTCCGTCTCTGGAGCTAGGAAATGTTTAGAAGCCCATTTGCCTCGCTGAGTTCTTGTCAGGATTAAGGGAAATCATACCGCTGGTAACCAGAACACCTGACACATGGTAAGAATTCAGCAAGCGGTGGCTATGCACGCATTTTTCACCCACTTTGCAAAATCTGTGCTATGTAGTGCTGAAATCTTTTCCTCTGGGCCTTCCACTCGCTGCTTCTTGTCCCTCCCCTGGAGACCACACAGCTTAAGACTAATCCCTCTTCCACATGACAGCCCTCAGGCATGTGAAGGCGGTTTGTGCTGCCGTCCTGAATGTTCTCTTCTCCGAGCAGAGCAGCCCAGGGCTTTGACTATTTTCTCTGTGCCCGATTCTGCTCATTTTGTCAGACTGTGGTGCTTCTCAGAGATATTACCCGTTCAGCATCTGTGCGGTTGAGTTTTCTTTTTCAGATTGTGGTCAAACCCGGGATGTTTTCAATAATCCTGAGGCCTGGGAAGAAAGCGGGGATCAAATACTGTGTTGGCAGGGGGGCAGCCGCTGACCTGCTGAAAGATCCCGAGCACGACACAGAAGCAAAATGACAGCCACTGCTTTTGCTTGACCTCTGGGGAACCAGAGAGTAATTTAGGGCTTGAAATGTGGGATGCAAATGAGCGTCTGCCTCCTCCCTGGCTTCAGGAAAATGGCTTTCATTTTCCGAGGTGATTACAGTAAATTACACCTGGAAGAGAGAATCTAGAACGGTGTCTCAAAGTGCCATGAATTAATGGACGAGTACTCGACATACACACGCGTGTCTTGGGAGCGGAGGAGAAGGATGGAGACGGGGACAGAGAGTATGTAATAGATTAATTAGGAACAGAAAATAGCTTGCCCCTCCCCCCCCCCGCCCTTATTGTGACAGTTTCTGAGTGCCTATGTCTTAAGTATAGGAATAATATGGACGATCGTCAACACTCACTGTACCTGGGGTTTCTAGAATTGAATATATTATCCTGATACAACTTTCATAGATACTGAATAGCAGTGACAGCTTCCTGTAAGTCTCGGAACATACCGCGAATTAATGTGAGGTGAAGCCAAATGAAGAACGTGAACCGGGCGATAGTTACTTTTCTAAAAAGAGGGTCTGGTGTGTGCCTGACTGCTCAGGATGAAATGTAAAAAGAGAGATGTTAGAGGACGCTAGACAAGGGAAGCGTGTTTCACATTCTTCACCTGGAGTCCAGAGAGGGGCCAGGAAATTGATATAAGGGCAGCGATAAGTCAGGGGAAGAAAAGTTCAGTGAATGAGGATCATTTAACCCAAGAAGGCCAGCCCAGGGGGTCTAATCACAATGTTGGGGGACGTGAATGGGTGTCATTCAGAAGAGAGCCATGCTTCGTCTCTGCGGGCTGAGAACAGATCGGGCAGGGAAGGAATGAAATCGTAGCACCAAGAGCTAAGGTGAGCATCAGTGAGCAGGTTCTGGGACCAAGGCTGGTCATCCACCAAGGATTATTTAGGGAGTCAGGAAATTGCTTTGGCTAGAAATTTTCTAACTTCAGACTTGTCTTTCCAGAATGATATAACTGGAGTCCTGCTGGGAAGGGAATCAAGTGACTTTGACTTTGTATCTCTATGGAATTTTCCTGCCATTCCCTCATTGAAAATGTCTCCCAGCAGTGAGGTCGGCGGGGACCTAAGGGGTTTCCTAAGGAAGGGGACTGATGGCACTTCTTAGGAGCTGGCAGCCACAGGCGAACCACGCAGGGGCTCTGGAAGAAAGCGCACTGTCCCGGGGTCTCCTGCAGAAGGGATTTCAGATTCAAGGGGGCAGGCCCAGGCTTCTTTGCTTCCGAGCTGATTCCGTAATGTTCAGCTCCAAAAGAAATTGTAAAACTCAAAAGTAAGGACATGGGTCTTTGGCTTTTAGTCACTGTTTTCTTCTTGGTAACTCAGAAAGAAAAGACAAGTTAGCTTTCTAAATAATTTAACACACACACACACACACACACACGCACACATGCACACACACACACATATATATATACACTTACATAATTGGCATTGCGTCTCCCAGAGGGCACAGGCTGGGGACCCAGCGAGGCCTGGGACTGACTCCTGATTTTATCCCTTACCAGCTGTGGGACCTCAGGAAAATCCTATTTGACCTTCAATTGCTTTATTTACAAAAAGAATGAAAACAATGTACCTATCTTTCAGCGTTGTTCTTAGGATTAAATGAAGTACCCTATGTGACAGTTTTGAGATCTGATGCCCAGTGGTTTCCTTTAAACACTCTAAAATGGTTTCCTTTTCTTTCTTTCTTTCTTTCCTTCTTTCTTTCTTTCTTTCTTTCTTTCTTTCTTTCTTTCTTTCTTTTTCTTTCTTTCTCTCTTGAAAATTCATGTGTGACAGATATGGTAAATGCTTATAGGGAATGCTGGAAAAAGTTCATGGCTCAGCCATGCCAGAAAGCACAGAGACTTCAGATTGAGAGACTGAACAGATGATTAAGCACATGTATCTATATCCATATAGATTGTATATATATGCATTGATTAGATATGTTAGCACCCACGCGTCTCTAGGATTCTGTGCGTATACAACAATAGAAACACAGAAACATTTCCTCCAATCTCTTGTAGTTTCAGAAGCGGCCTAGAAAAACTGGTTGACATGTCCCACGTGGCTGGTTCCTGGCCTATATAAATCAAAGAACTGGTCTTCTGGCTCCCAAGGGCAGTCTTTCCTTCTACTCACATACATGCATGCACACGCATGCACACACACACACACACACACACACACACACACACATCCCACGCTGCTTTCTATTCTTCCCAAAATGACATCTGGTCTGGAATCACATTGCACAATGTGGTTTGTTCTTTTTCTCTTTCTGCATGTTCTCCATTACTCCTGCTGCCCAAGTGTTTGCACTGTGATTTTGCCCTCTGGACTTTCTCAGAAGAAGCGAATAATGGTGAGCAATGGGTCAGGCCCTCTGGGGTGCGGGGCCCGTTCTGCTACGGGGAGCAGAGACGTGCTGGGTTTCAGAACAGCCCAGGCCTTCATGCCCCGAGGTATCCAGAACCCTTCTGGTTTCTCTTTAACACACCAGTGCTCTACTATAAAAACTGTTTGTAACCAAAGTCAGTTTTGGGGGCGTCTGGGTGGCTCAGTCAGTTAAACGTTCTAATCTTGGTTTTGGCTCAGGTCACCATCTCACGGTTCATGAGTTCAAGCCCAGCATCAGGCTCTGTGCTGAAAATGTGGAGCCTGCTTGGGATTCTCTCTCTCTCTCCCTCTCTCTCTCTCTCTGCCCCTGCCCTGCTCTCACTGTCATTCTCAAAATAAATAAATACACTTAAAAAAAGTGAATGTTTGGCAAAACTGGGGTCCACTTGCTTTAGAGGCAGATGAGTGTGGACTGGGTAATGGAACTGGGTGTGAAGTTCATGCACGAGTGTCCTGGGCAGCACGCTAAGTTGTGGCCCTTGAGAGTTTTAGGAAGCCCAGCACAGCCTTCTGGCCTCATGTCTGGGGCCGAGCAGGCCCCCGAGGCCACACCCACCACACGACTGAGTCTTCCTGGAAAACAGGGGCCATCTCTTCCTTGATCAGAGGTTCTACCAACAAGGCAGACAACGGCTCCCATTTTTTGAGCACGTCTGAGAAGTTCTGCACTAAACACACATTATTTCATTTAATCTCTTGAGAGAGAGGAGAGAGAGAGAGAGGGGGGGAGAGCGTCCCCACAACAATCCTCAGAGGGTGGTAGTTTAAAGTCAGGAAACTGAGGCTCAGAGAGATTAAGTGATTTTCCCACAGATTTAAAATTCAGGTCCTTGTATCTCCATTAAAACAACCCTAGTTTCTTTGCTCATGCCCAGACTCAGGGCTTCTAGAAAAGTCAGACGGGCCTCACAGTGAGAGACAAGCAGGGCTTGGGTCCTCATGATATCTTCTCATCTCTCTAGTCCAACGCGTACCCACCAGGCGCCACCATCTTGTGGAGTGGGGAGGTCCTTCCGTGGTCTCAGAGGGACTCAGCGAGGGTAGAGGGGTGGCTGTGCCCTCTGTCACCTTCCCCAGCAAGTTCAACGTGTTCCCATAGAATGTAGTCTTATGGATTTTTTTTAGCCTGAATGACCTTCGAATTAAAATCACTCAATCAGCACATGTTTTGGGACTAGATTTGGCTTCTTGAAGGAAGTGGTGGTGCCTGATTCGTCCTTCTGTCCCACTGTCTGACACATAGCAGAACTTCAGTAAATGTTTGCTCAGAGAATGAAGAAGCATCTTCTATGTGCCAGGCACTGGACAAGGACAAGGGGGAATAGAGGTGAATAAGATGCAGACCCTCCTTCCGGGAGCCCAAATCCTAGGTCAGAAGAGATAATGCTATGGATTGAATGTTTGTGCCCGCCCCCACATTCCCAGGTTGAAGTCTCAAAGGGATGGCCTCTGGAGGTGGGGCTTCTGGAAGGTAATTAGGTTAAGAGGGTGGAGCTCTCAGGGATGAGATCAGTGTCCTTGTAAGTAGAGGATGATGGGAAGACACAGTGAGAAATCTGCAAGCCTGGAAGAGGGCTACACCGGAACCCCACTGTGCTGGCACCTTGACCTCGGCCCTGCAGCTCCCAGAGCTGAGGAGAAAGAAACCATTTTTTTGTTGAAGCCATCCTGTCTGCAGTCTTTGCTACAGCAACCCAAACTGACTAAGGTGAAGGCAAAGCTGCATTTGCACCCGGAAAAGCCGTTAACAGTGCATTACCCACGTTAGAGGTCGAGTGAGTTTTACTGTCAGAAAATTCAAAAGAGAGAAAGATCCCCTGGGGTCAGAAGGCTCCTGGCAGATGGGAGGAATCTGGATTCATATGGAGGTCTCATTTGTGCGGCAGGATCCTAACCAGAGGAAGAACTTTTTGGTATTCAGAGCCGTACAGCAGAGTTGCAG
Source organism: Panthera leo (assembly GCF_018350215.1). Classification (NCBI taxonomy): domain Eukaryota; kingdom Metazoa; phylum Chordata; class Mammalia; order Carnivora; family Felidae; genus Panthera; species Panthera leo. The sequence continues at coordinate 127,768,607 of NC_056681.1, read as the reverse complement.
AGGCCTATGGGGCAGGAATCTTTCTCGGTTGCTGGCAGGATTCAGGAGACTAGAAGGTGGGAACAGGGTGTGTGTGTGTGTGTGTGTGTGTGTGTGTGTGTGTTCATGGTGTCTTGCACCAGGAGAGAGACTGGACCTAATGATTTCTTCTGTGTCTCTGTTTCTAGTTCCAACATTAAGTCAGGGGAACCCTTTCCAGTTTCTTGTTTAGAACCCAAACCCAAACCAAATACCAGTATCCACAAAATGAAATCAAGGACTCTTCTAAAATGGTGACTAGAATTCCCTCATGCTTATTTCCATTCTCTGCCGCATCTCCTGTAAGATTCTCAACCCCAGATGGGACTTGGGAAGGGGCAGGGAACCTACATTCTCATAGACGCATGGACTCTGGGGGCAGCTCTCAAAGCTGGTTGCTTTCGCTTCTAGGAGGATATTGGAGCTCTCTTGTGCCTCCGAAGGATCTGCTCTGTTGGAGCATATTGCTGTCCTATGGGATGTGGGCCCGGAGCCTGGTGAGCGGGGGCTCCTAGGGGGACATCAATGCCCAGGTCCCGTGGGACCACCATGCGTGCTGTGAGAGAACAGGGAAAAGACAACCCTGGGCGGTCAAGGCCCCCTTGTTTGAGAATCACTCAAGGAGGTCACTCCTTCCGTGGCTCCTTTGCAAGTGTCCCGCCTGCCCCTCCCAGAGGAACGCTGGGGGCCCTGGGCGCCCTCCCACTGACAGGTGGGTCTGCATTGTACAGGTGAGGGATGGAACCTTGTGCGATTAAGTGCATTTGCCCAAGGTTCCAGATTGAGTGTGGGGTTAGGTTTGGGGACAAAATCAAATCATCTCAAAAATTCTATATTCAGAAGGACACACCCCTTCTAGAAACCCAACACGCGAACGTTTGCCCAGGGCCGATTTCCAGGTGGAGTCACCGAAACAGACCGTGGTCAGACGTGAGATGAAGTGAGAGGAGAACTGAACGAGGAAGACACCGCTGGAATGCAGAGGGGCCTGTCATCCACAGCAGCTTCAGAGAGGACAAAATCATTTGTTGTTGGGTGAATAGTGAAAGGGGTCACATGGCGGGTGGCGAGTAGTAAAATGGAGATCCTGGGAGACTTCTTGGAGGAGGCAGTGTTTGAACAAGATCTTGAAGAAAGGGCTCAGCAACTGTCCGTCTGTCCCTCTCAGATGAATGAATGAATCTCTTTTTCATTCGCCGATTCATCACTTATCAAACTTGAGTTCCTACCATGTGCCAGGCACATTCCCATACATTCCTGGTTTAATTATAGTCCTTCTGTCAGGTAGGTAACAGTATATCCCAAATTTACAGATAAAAATGCTGGCTCCAGGCGACAAAATTCTTCTCCTTTTACCCCATTCTGGTTTGCCTCCTCCGGTATGAAGGAAGAAACATCTCCTTATCTTAAAAGGCCACCGCCCTTTCCTTCTCCACTCCCTGCCTCTCTTTACCTCTCCACTCCAACCCCCTCCAGCCATGGCAGCCTGAGCTCGCCGAGATCTGAGCAGGTCACATTCCAGCCCCTAACTCCACAGGGCTTGCCATTGACCTGGGACAAGTCCCACTTCTTGACTGCCATGGTCAAGACCTCACATGACCTGCAGTTACTGACTTCACCTGCGTACATCTTTCCTCACTACCTTTTATTTCAGCTGAGCCAGGCAGCCCGTGGTTCTCTCCCACCTCTGGATTTTTCCCCTTTTTGGGCCTTGGCTCGTCCCACTTAAAATTCCTCATCCCATTGATGATGGCCTCCCTGCACATTGCAAGTGTGTTACGTTGAATTCAGCTTCCTTCAGGAAGTAGGCAGATGGGCAGTTTTCCAGACCACCTGGCACTTTCTGGAACCGAGGACAATAAGTACAGCTCGAACCCTGGCATGGGGGTCTGCGAGCTATTTCAGGATGGTAGTTTTGGGTAGATGAGGACCCTGTCCTCAGAATCAGTTCCCAGGGGTCTGCAACTTGGTGACAGGAGACACTCTTACACCATCCATCACATTGGACATTTTGACTGTGGGCCATCGGACTGCGTAAATAGTATCAGTTATCATCAGTGAGTATGTGCGAGAGGCATCCTGTCCTGTCCCTGCCCCAATCCTTTCTTCCCCCAGCTGCTGATCCAAACACCAGCCAGAACCTTCCTCCTCCCTGATTCTCATTTCATCCCAGCCTTGACTTTCTCCCTTAGAGGTGTTGACATAGCTGTCTGTTTTGCCTGGTGGTTCTGTTTTCATTAACCAGCAGGGAACGTTACTCATTGTTCTCCGGGATTGACCAGGTAAGAACCCTCGCAGCTTCCCTACAACATTTCATCCACGTTTGCACACGATTCATTCCACATGTTAGAGCAAGAGCTTTGCAGCTATGGCCCCAAAGCCTTGGGCTCCCGCGGGAGGTAGGTTCTTCGGAGAAAACACAACTAAGCACGGAGCTCGGCACTGCCGAAAAGATGAGAGATGGGCGGGGGGGGGGGGGGGGGGGGGTGGGGGTGGGTAGAGGGTCAAGGACGAAGTGAGGCTGTGGTGTGGAGTGCCAGTGCCAGGTGAGCACATTATTTGGAAATAGAAAAAGGACTTTAGGTCCGGTCCAAAAGTTTTTCTCAATAGGCTGGCTTGAAAGCGATCATGGTAAGCAGAGAGCGACTAACTTTGAAGGAAAGATCTGCCCACCACCCCACAGCTCCACGCTAGGGGCCAGGAGACCAAGGTGTAGTCTGGTCTCCACTCCCTGCGCCCCCCCCCCCAGCTCACCCTAAAATCTCTGTCTTCACCCAACCTCTCTGAATCAGCCTCCTCCTCTGTTGAATGGAGAAAACAACAGTTCACAGGATGGCTGAGAGCATCCGTAAGATTAGGCTCGTGGCGAGCGTTGCAAAACGTGCAAACCCACCGGGGCCCCACAGAACGATGGCTTCACGCAGGTCCGGGAGGAGGCTCATTCTCCAGCAGGGTGGTGACCGCGGCCTGGCTCTGCCGCGAGCCCAAATCATTGGCCACTCTGAGCGTAGACTGACCCAGCCACAGCCCCATTCTGTCCTCATCTGGAGTCCTTGGCAGAGGCCCGCCTCAGCTGGGGTTCAAGACGACACACACTTTGGGGTAGAAAGAACTCTCCATGCACCCTGTGGGCATGTGGGGCCAGGCAGGAGGTGGTTCTGGGGGGGGCGCAGGGGGCAGGGGCCGGGTGGGGGTGGGGAGGGCAGGAGGGCAGTTCCCGGAACACAACCTGCCTGGCCAATTGTATATGTAGCCATTTTGAATGTCAATAACCCCTTCTTGGATTTTTTTTTTCCTTCTAGTAAAACACCCACACGGTGTCCTTCCTTTGTGAGGCCCGTCCTTCTAGCGCGGGTTGGAGGGCACATAGTAGGCACTCAATAAATATTTGCCCAGTGCGTGAATGGATGATAATCCAGCACTAATCCCCTCTCTTCTGCTCCCCACCCCCCAGGAAGAAATAAAAGATGTCCATTTGTGGCTCGGCCACATTCAGGCAAACTTCCATATTGCTGCCAAGTCCTGCCATCTGCCACCCCCGAGGGGCAGGTGCTGGGCCGCCTCGGCACCCACAAAGCCGGGCCGCGGGCACAAAGGCCCGATGTGCACCGATAATTGCTGAGTGTAAAGCCCGCCGGCCGGCCGGGCTGATGCAAGTTTGCTGGGTCTGCTGAGATTTGCATACAGATGGCCAGTCGGGCTGCAGGGCCGCCCGCCGCAGCCACCGCGACACGGCCGCCCGCTCCCGGGTAGACCGTCCCGCAGCCCCTTTAGAAGTGTGGCGGCTTTGACTGCGGCCCCAGCCCAAGAGAGGCCTCATTCTGCCTGCCCTGAATAGTCAGTCATTCAAGGGCTTGCTTTGAAATTTGAAAAGAGAGAAAGACAGAGAGATTGAGAGAGAGACTGATCAAGAGACACGGACCCCGAGACAGAGACAGATTGAAAGAGAGACGCAGAGACATGAGACACAGAGTGGCAGACAGAGATGGAGAGAGACACAGAGAGACAGCTGAACAGAGACAGAGAGCTTGAGAGGCAGAACCAGATAGAGACAAAGATAGTGAGAGCGAGAGAGACAGAGAGAGAGAGAGAGAGAGAGAGAGACGGAGAAGGAAGACCTTGGAGGATGAAAAGCAGCCAATCTCCGCGAGGGGGGCTCGTGGTGGGAAGGGGGCCTGGCTTCAAGAGCGTGGGGAGCCACCTGGAACCCGAGATCACTGTGGAGACTCAGCCTTGGACGCATGGCATTTGCTGGCTCTGGCCCCCGGTCACCGGGAGTAAGGGTCTTCCAGAGTCCCAGATGCAGTGGCTGCGAGAGCAGGGAGGGCTGCGGGGCAGGGCTAGGCACCTCCCTCACTTGAAAATGGTAGAAGCGGGTGGCAGCTGTTTTGAAACTACAAGAAAACCCCGGCACAAAAATAAATTAAAAAAAATCACTGCAATAAAAAACAAACTCTAAAGGTTAAGCCAGAAGTGTCCCTAAAGCACGTACTCACACCCCTTAACGTAGCCACGGGGCGCAGGCTTTGCTCTTTCTCTCCACCTCGTTTGGTTTGGAAAAAGCTCGCGGGATGCGCCGCCAGAGACTGGACACGGTGGCGTGGGGCACCCCACACGCGACAGGTGCTCTGCCCGCACCCGGCTCTCTGTTTAACAACCCCTGCGCGGCTTTAGCTCTGTGTTTGCTAATACCCTCGCCCTCGCCCTCTGCACCGCTCCCCTCCCCATCGCCTTCAGTGAATGACCAACACGGCTGAAAAGAGAAAGGCGTCATTGAACTCTTGTTGCCTCTCTTGTCCAAACTAAATGAAAGGGAAACAGAAAAGCAACACAGAGTAGCTATTTCTCATGTTCCTCCCTGGACGTTTTCAACCTGCTTCTCCCCCTGGGTCGCCTGAGCAGGAGAAATCTGGAGGTCAACCTTCATTCGGGCCCCCCCCCCACTCCCTCTCCCCCGCCGTCTTTCACCCTAGCGCCCCAGCAAGCACCTCAAGACCTGGGCTTTCCTGCCTCTACGGTGCTCACCGCTCTCCGTCTGCTCCGGCCGCCCCACGGTTTGTCCCCACGCCTGCACGGCTCCTTTCCACCGCCCTTAGCTACTCTCCTCCCCACCAGCCCCTCTTCTCCCCGCTGCAGCCAGAATGCTGCTCCTAAAGCACAGATCTGTGCATCTCTCTCTCCCCTAGAAACCGTTCACTGACCCACGACTGTCATGTAGAGAATAAAAACCAAGCTCTTCAGCTTGGCGTGGAAACCCCCTTGATCTAGTTTCTTCTCCCGCCTCCCCTCCCTGCCCCGGCCCCTTACGCCGAGATCCCACGCCCCTGCCTCTTTGCTCACGCGGCTGTGCTTCTTGGCCTCGCGCCCCTCTCCTATCCCGATGAGCAGGACGGAGGCTCCTTCCTTCCTCCCGCCCACCTCCCGTCTCCTTCCATCCCGCCAACGTCATCGGTGCCGTCGCTGTTCACGATATCCAGTGTGGAGGATAAAAGGGATGCAGAGAGAAACCCTTCTGTCCCCCTTCCACCCTCTCCCTGGTTGTCTAAGGCAGCTGGAGGAGGTCACAGCTGTGTCCCCTGCCTCGGTTCCACATGTTCCCCTTCCCAAGCTGACCCATGTGTTTCCAGGCAATGGCTGTCTTTATATCAGAGACAGACACCAATGAACTTGAGACCAGCGAACTACTGAACTGAAAGGATCTTCCTCCATATTTTTATCTGGCTTTTCATGTCTGAAACGATGCCAGGAACTCAGAGGAAGTCATTCACGGAGGATCAATTCTATAAAAGGGAAATTACTGACAATTTGAGCCAGACATGAACATTGCTTTTATGATCTCCTTTTCCTTTCACCACCTGAAAAGTCAGAGTGAAATTCACTTTGGACACCGTATTTCATTCTTTCAACAAGTATTTAAGTTGTGAGACTGTGAGTGAAGTATTCGTGTGATGGTTCTTTTTATGAACCGGGCTCTGAGATGTTAATATTTTCGTGCTCAGAAACGTATTCCTGCTTGGCGATTCTCTCCGTATGACTCTGTCCTGTTCTTTGCACTCCCTGCAAGTATTGCACGGACTTTGGCCCAAAGCGATGCACTCTGGTCTCACCAGAGATGGAAAGATGGGCTGTAGTTAAATGAAGTGTCATGGGGAACAGACCTCCAAGTAAAATGGTTTCTTTTGGGGCTGAACCTGGGTAGCTTTCTGTACTGATACCTCTTTCGGGCTTGAACGTATTCCCCCGTCACCTAGCATCGGTGCACTTGTTTCAAGGGTAGGGCATGAGGATGGGGTGGGGCAGAGAACAGAAAATGATAAATATGAGAAGACAATCTTAATATTGTAGGTGATTTCAGAGTGTTCATACTGGTCAATTTGATGTCGTGTTCAAACCAACTTGACATCATTACCGGGAAGATACCGTGGCAAAAAAACAAGGAAGAGAGACTGAGACAGAGGGACGAAGGAGACCCCGTGACTAGGGATGTGATGTGGGGCCAGGCGCTCAGGCTTCTGTAGCTCTGAAGATGACAACGTCTCCTTTCTAGGCTTTTGGTAAAGGATTTAAGCTCCATAACACATACCTAATGCGGTGTCTGGTAGATATTCAGTGCTAAAAAAGAGTACTTGCTGTTATCGTTGACATTCATCATTGCAAAAAATGAAAGACCAAAAGGGGAAACAAACCCATCCATGAGTAGATACCCATCTATCTTTTACCTGCACCAAAGTTGAAAACAGAAACGAATCATTACTGTCCCTCCGCGGCCCTGTTTCTAACCCCACTTCCATTTATAATGTTTTCTCGGTGGCAATTTCACCAGCGCAGAGTTGTACTAACTTTGTTTCGAGAATGCAGCGCTGTGTTCCTGTCTCCCAGTCACTTCAGGAAGCAATAAGCTATTGAAATTTAATGAAATATAATATTATAAAGCATTGTTCAGTCCAATTCAATTTAATGCTGGGTGGCAGATGCTTCCAGAACACAACAGACATTTCTAGAATAGCAAGGCACTATGACATGGGGGAAACGTGGAGAAGAAGAGTCTAAGTAATACGTTTAAGGGACGTAAACGGATTTCCAAGCAAATAGACGTGAGTGTCCAGTGCCTTTTTACTCTGAATCCTGCCCTCTAACTTACTGGGTGACCTTAAGCAAATTATTTAGGTTCTTTAGGCTTTCTTTCCTCAACTGTAAAAGGGAGAATAACGAGTCTTATCTTGCAAGGTTGTTGTGAAGAGAAGAGGAGAGATGTGCAGGTGGCCTAGCGTGGGGGGCACAAGGTCCCTGTGGGCTATTTGAAGCGTGGACGGATGTGCTGAGGCCCGAGAAGACAGGATGATTTGAGAGCGGACCCCCGCCGAGGTTACTTCCTGACCATCCATGGGCGCCAGAAGGTGTTCCTTTGCTACAAACTCTCCATCACCTCCTCTCTCTGCTCCTGGCCAGAGGCCATCAGTGTTTGGGCTGTGAGCCAGTGGTGAGGACAGGCGTGGGCGAGGTCAGTCAGCTTTTCGGTGCCACACAGATTGGGGCCGCTTGGAAAACGGGGACCTCCCCCCAACCTCTCTTAAAGCCTCCCTGAACTACTTTCGCAGTGTGGGTGGAAGAGAAAAGAGAAGACAGAAGATGACTCTGTAAATACTAAGTTGCTATTCGGGTGCTAGGGGTTCTTATCAGCTCTCTAAAAAGGGGAGGGGTGGAGAAAATCCCACCAATCAGCGATCTCCCTGATCTCCCGAGGAGATTTTCTTATAAGGAGCAGGTGAGAAACAGCTACCATACCAGTTTATAGCTTTCTACTCCAAGTGTGGTCTGTGGACCAGCCACGTGGGCATCCCCCCCCCCCCCCACCGGAGAGCTTGTTCGAGATACAGGACAGTGGTCTCCACCCTATACCTACTCAACCAGAACCTGCCTTCTAACAAAATGCCCCAGGGTTCAAAGGCACATCGCAGTTTGAGAAGCACCGGCCTGCAGGCCTCCATGGGAAGAGAAACAGTTGATCACGACGTGGTCAGTAGGCAATCTGCCGGTGCTGGACGAGAAGTGGTGCGTCCCAGGAGGAGAAGGGACTGGTGACCCATACGCACCTTTGGTGCTTTGGGGTTGCTTGGGGGCAAGGCCAGAACTAATTGCAAAGAATAAAAGAGAAGGGGGGATAAGAGTGAGGACGTATCTTCACACACACAAAAAGGCTGGAGAATGTTAGGCTGCCACAGACCTGGCGGCAAAGACCGTTGGCTTTTCCCCAGAGCCTCCTTCAGCCCCCGGGGGGGTTCAGCCCAGCAGCCTCGCCATTTCCTCCGGTGCTCCTCAGGAAAACCCTGTGGAACAGCCTTGTCAGGGAGCCTAAATACTTGCAGGGACGCTACTGAGTTCCATCAACATCACAAAAGCTTCCAATGAGGACACAGCACTTAGGAACTCTTTGTTATCAATTAGTTAATCATTAGGTCAACCAGCACTTACTGACGGCTGGACTAACTACTCTCTTAGAGGCACCCTGACATTTTTACTGTTGCAAGATAAATCAGAGGTGGGTCTCATTGTCTGCCCAGGCATTTCCATGCTTTCTCACCTTCCATCGAGGGGGTCCTTCTGCTGGAGCTGTTTTCCATTCTCTCCTCAATTTAATGCTTAATGAGGTACTTAGCCTTTAGGACTTAGCTCGGTGGCCACCTTGGTCTCAGCATGACCCTGATCTCAGCAGGGCTCCCAGTCACTTTTGGGTTAGAGCACACAGGGAAGCTGAGGATCTGGAATGGGAATTTATTCTCGGAAAACTTCCGTGTGCCCCACGGAACCCCAGGCGATGTCTTCGCATAACCCATTACCAGACGGGCACCTCCTCTGACTAGTGCTTTCTTGGTCTTTTATAGGGACCTTTGCCACCCTCACAAGGACCCTCCCCATTTTATACACAAAAGACAGCTAACGCTTAGGTGGAGCTGGGATCCAAACACGCAACATTTTCCAGCTCCCGAGCTCTGACCTTCTACCTTTGCAGATCCCGGGATGGGGGAGGAGGAGGGAGGGGTGGGGGGGATGAGGGATGGGGGGACGGAAAGGAGGGAAGGCCCTGTTTATGACGGAGACCCCCTGGAAAATATCACCAGGGTCCCAGATAAGCCTAGAAGTCCACTCGGGGGTGGGGGTTAGTGTGTGTGGCGATGTGCAGACCATTCATTGGCCATCTCTCCTTCCTCATGGATTTCTCTTGAGCGGGAATCAGGATCCTATAACTCCAAACATCTGGATGTTAAGATGGGAGGTGCTTTCCAGTTATAATGCTCCACAATACCACAAGACTAAAGGAAAAACACATCTCCTTTTTATGTTTTGTGACTAAATTTTTTTTCTTTTTCTTTCCTTTCTTCCTTTCTTTTTTTCTTTCTTCTCTATATCCCTCCCCTTCTTTGTTTCTCTCTCTTTCCCTTTCTTTTTCTTTTTTCTTTCTTTCTTTCTTTTTTCTTTCTTTCTTTCTTCTCTATATCCCTCCCCCTCTTTGTTTCTCTCTCTCTCTTTTTCTTTCTTTCTTTCTTTCTTTCTTTCTTTCTTTCTTTCTTTCTTTTTCTTTTTTAAGTGGGTGTATTTAGCCATTATAACTGGTAAGAAGCCAGAGATAGTCAGGCGTCTTCTGGTTGGAACAGAAATAGCCCTGTTAGCCGTGGACTGCGTCCAAGCTCCTGAACAGCGCCCCCGAGAAGATCTCCATATAAATGGTTCCTTCAGGACTCCCCTTTGAATGCTTCCTTGGTCTTGGGGGTCTGAAATGAAGCCAATTTGAGAGAGTTCCAGGCATTTCCCACAGGGCCTCCTTCCCAAAAGCTTTTCAAAGCAATCCCAGAGGTCCAAGCATCCTCTCTAACTAGGGACTCCCACTATGATGAGGAGTTTGGAAAACTTGCCTTTAGGCCCCTCACACCTTTGCTCCTGGTCCTTTGAAAGCGCACAGCCCTGGCTGGCTTATCCTCTAGCCCAGGCGATGCCCGGGACAGTAACTGGCACACCGCAGGTTTGCAATAAATATTCGTCAGCTTAAACTGTAAAATATGTAGGAACTACTCTGATACCCTCTGGAGCCAGGGCACATGTATGGTTCCCGAGCACACTGGCGGCAGAAGGATTTCTGGGTGTCCAGTCAGTTACTGACAACGCCTTTGGAGTGAACGACATAAGCCAGTGACTTATATATGCTCTTAAATGTATAAGAAAGGAAACGATTTCAGTAACTGTGCTGATATTTCAAGTTTTCACAGCGTGGATGTGAAAGCTGCGGGTACTTATTGTCTTTATTAAGTACTTATTAAATAATAATAAGACCAAAGTCACCCCAGCACAGCACAGCAGGAAAAGGCCTGGACCTGGCAGAATGGGTTTGAATCTACGTTTCTTACCAGAAGGGTGGATGATTTCAGATAAGGCCCTTGGTTTCTTTGAACCTCAGATTCCTTGTCACTATTACCATCTTGAAGACCTTTGCTCAAATAGATAACACATTTCAAAAAAATTTGTTTTACTGCTTATGTATTTTGAAGAGGGAGAGAGACAAAGCATGAGCAGGGGAGGGGCAGAGAGAGAGGGAGACACAGAGTCCGAAGCAGGATCCAGGCTCCGAGCTGTCAGCACAGAGCCCGTCGCGGGGCTTGAACTCACGGACCGTGAGATCATGACCTGAGTCGAAGTCGGAGGCTTATCCGACTGAGCTACCCAGGTGCCCAGATAGATAATAAAATTTACAGATCCTGTGCAGAGTATCAGCTTTGTCATAGTTCCGTTATAGACAAATTTTTGAGGCCAGCAAACTGGGTATTTAAAAAAAATAAGAAAAAAAAGTCTGGGGCACCTGGGTGGCTCAGTCAGTTGAGGGGCCGACTCTTGACTTGGGCTCAGGTCATGATCTCTCGGTTCGTGGGTTTGAGTTCCGCCTGGGGCTCTGCGCTGGCCATGCAGAGCCTGCTTGGGATTATCTCTCTCGCTGTCCCCTGCTGAATCTAAAACTTCGTGTTCCTGTTTTCTTCTTGCCGTGGGCTTTCTTCCCCATGAGGTCACCGCTGTGTGCTGTGTGGCCTTGGGCAATTCCCCTGCCTTCTCTGGGTCTCTGCTTCCCCGATTGCAAAGTAAGCATCATGCACCCGAAGAGGCTCAGGACCCTTCCCCGTTTCCGATCTTTTAGCATTCTGGCTTATATTCACCAAGAGATCTTTTTAGAAGCAGTGTGCTCAGTTTCACAATCTAAATCTCCTCTTAGACTAAATCGATTTCTTCTTCCCTTGTGCTGATAAAGAAATTTCTTGAGGTTCAGCTACCACAGGTATCCCACTGTGTTGCAATTTTCTTGAGGGTAGGGAATAAATCTCACAAATATTTCTTTGTATCTTCTGAAGCCCGGAGGACCGAACCGGCCCAGAGTAAATGTTCAGGAAATGTTCGTGGAATTGAAAACCCATCACCAAGGGGTCGGCACCTTGATAGCCTAGCCTACTGCCACGAAAACGGTAATTAAAAAAAACTATGGCATCATGGATACATGATAAGAACAGCAGACGCGGAGATGGTTTCTATACTCTGATGAAACTGGAAAATGTGCACCTCTGAACGAAGGTAGAGGTGGGATAATGATAATAATAATAATACCGTCAACAACTAATAGCTATGGAGCTTATAAGTGTCTACTGCTTATCTAAGCTCTTTAAATATGTCGTTTCACTTAATTGTCACAAAATCTTCATGAGGAATGTGGTGTCTCTACCCCTGTTTTATAGACGAGGACATTGAGGCCCAGGGAGATTAAATAACCCGCCTGGGTCTTACAGCTGGTAGATAGCCACGCTGGGACACATCAGATCACCTCCTATAGGCAGACACTTAAGGTATTTTATAGTGATTAATTCTGTTAGTCTTTACAACAACCTTCCCAGGGGGGTTATTTTTACCCCGACTTTATCCTTGAAGAAGCCCTAGCCTTGGAGAGAGATTGGGTAAAGCTAGGATTCGGTAACAGAATATCAGCCCTGGTAACGGGCTTGGCTGCACACAGCCTTTCTGCCCGAGCTCCAATCCCACCGGAAGCCGTGGGGATTTGGGCAAGTTGCTTAGCCCTTCGGTGCCGCCATCTCTCCTTCTGTAAAATGAGGATAATTTCAAGCAGTGACACACGCCTTAGCGAGAAATCAACGGAGTAATGAGATGGAATGATAAAACCAGGCCAGGCACGGGGAGGATGGCATCCCAGCTGAGGCTCAGTGTATCCAAGGGACAGGAAGGCCTGAGTGGCTGGAGAGAGACGTCAAGAACATCCTCTGAACAGAGGGCCTCGCTCTAATGACACCATGTAGCCTCAGAGACTGAAATAATGTGGATTGTGCATAATGTTTGGTTTCTACACGCTGTTTCATTAGAGGTGTAGACCAGTTCCCAAACTGGGCAGTGCATTAGAAACACTTGGGGAATTTCCAGCGTTCCCAATCTCCAGGCGCAAATGAAATCAGATTGGCTGGGGATAGAAGCCAGGCTTCGGTGTTTTTCTAAACTAATGCTGTGATTCCAATGAGTGAGTGGCTAGGTTGGAGAACCGGTATTGTATAGACCATCAGGGTTCCCACAGGGTCCTGGGCGTGGGCAAGAAGGTTTCTTGAAGGAGGCCTTCTTTTTGTTGACTCATAGAGGCAGTCCACTTGGCTCAACTCCCCTTAGAAGTTGAATCCATACCTTCAACAGATTATTGGCACCTGTGATGTGAGGGGGAGAGGATGCATTCCTGAACAAGCCAAGCCAAGTCCTGTCCACATGGAGTCCACACTGGAAGTTGGGGATGAATACACATTCAAAAGAATAAATATGGTATTAAGGAGAATCGTGGTAAGGGCTATAAGGAAGAGAAAAGCAACAATGTAGAGTAGTCTCAGCAGGGCTTTCTGTGAAGCTGACATTCGAGTTGAGCCCAGAGAGGTGTGATGGCAGCAGTTATGTGAAGAACATTCCAGATGGTGACCACAATGTCATGCATTCAATGGTTAGAAAGACCACGAGGCGGGTATACAGTTGGTGAGAAGAGGGTGGGGGGCCTGGACAGGAGCACAGAGAGGCAGGGGGCTGGGCTCTCAGGGCTTTCTGGGGAGCTAGTGGGTTTTACTTGAAGCACCGTAGGAAACCACTGGAGGCTTTGGCGCAGGAACTGATAATGATCTGGTTTACATTTTAAGAAGATGATCCCTGTTGGGTGGAACGCGGGCGTGAAGGGTGAGCCAGGCATGGAAGGGGAGCACTTAAAAGCAGGTGCAGCCCAAGGTGGAGTGACTGTGGTTTGGTAGCAGTGACGAGGGATGGCAGTGGTCAGGCTTTGGAAGTGATTTTGAGGAAAAGCCAATGGGACTTACTGACGGATGGCCCTAGAGGGTGCTGAAAGCAGCAGGATCATGAGGACTCCCAGATGTTGGACTTGAACAATTGAGCGGAGGGTGCCATTTCTAGATGGGAAGATTGTGGGAAGAGTATTTAGTGAGAGCATGAGGGAGAGAGAGAGAGAGGAAGAAAGAGAGAGGAAGAGAGAGGGGATAAGACAGGAAACCAACAACTCTACAGCCGACATGTAATTGTGCCATTTAGACATCCACGTGGAAGTGAAGAGATTAGGCTGAGAGCTCAGGGTCAGTGGCATCCGTGTCTTGGTGTCATTTGCACCATGGCACTGGTTGAGACTATCCTCGGGGCCTTACCTTGGCCACCCCTTGAACATTTTGGCCTGGCTGCTGACCCCACATGCTCTGAAGGTCCATTTCCCACTGGACTGAGATACGCAGTGGGGTTTTCTGCTGACCTTCTTCTCTCTGCATGGTCTGGATGCCTTGGCATTGGTACCTATGGCCGGGCTGGGGTGAGAGGGTAGGGATTAGCAGCTCCTGTGCTCCCCCAGAATGCCAGCCTCCTGGTCCAGGGAGCATGGGCCCTCTGGTCCAGGAGCATTTGGCAGAAGCTGTGATTTCTCCTTGAAAGAGCCATGAAATGTCCACCGATGATATTCCAAAATCTGTGCAGAAAAGCACCCGGGAACAGGTATCGCCCAGCGTGGTTGAACCACTCCTTTTTTCTTTTTTTTTTTTCCTCCCTTTCTCCAGAAGTAGAACAGAGCTTGACTGCCTCCGCAGATCCATGTCTGCAATCTTAAAGCTGAACTTTGATTTCTTTTTTAGCGACTTACTAGAAGCAGCACAGTGGAAAGAATCCCCCGGCTGGAGCCCAGCTGGCTGGTTTTGTGATCTTGGGCAAGTCACTTAACCTTCGAGAGCCCCAGGCCCTTCATCTGCAAACAAGGCAGTTGGATTGAGTTTTTGTGACGGTCCCTTTTAGCTCTAATGACCTGGTTTCTTAAAGCAGATTTCTTCCTCTTCTCCCATCAAAGAAGTGAGGCAGAGAGAGGAGGGGAGGGAATTGCCTGCCTGGATCAAAGTGTGGCCTCCCAGAGCCCTTGCCTTCTGCCTGCAGAACTTGCTCATCTTGCCTCTTACAAAGTCAAAGGTGGAGGGATGTGATGTTGGAAGACTTTTGCAGATTCTGAAACGGCCATGGACCGATACTCGCTGCGTACCTATCAAGAACCTCAGCACAAGCTGGTCGCTGATGAACTAGAGACTATTAATCAAAAGAAGGAAGGAATTAAAACACACAAGAAGAAATTCACTTCCTGCTCTCAAAAAACTCATATTCTCATTGTTCAGTAAGGCATAACATTCTTGAACCCTTACTCTGTGCTAACAAATTAATGTGAGATAAATGTGTTATTTAATTCTCTTTTAAAATGATAGATTCCTCCTTTTCATCAATTTTTAGACTGCTCTGGTGCCTAAACAACTCTTCAGTGAACAGTGAGATTGGAGACATTATTATGAGCTCACAAATTTTTATAGATTTCATATTTCATTCCTTTTGGTTTCTTCTCTTCTCTTCTCTTCTCTTCTCTTCTCTTCTCTTCTCTTCTCTTCTCTTCTCTTTCTACCTTTCTACCTTCCTCCTTCTTTCTTTCTTTCTTTCTTTCTTTCTTTCTTTCTTCTTATTTTTCTTGGTTTTTGGCCACAGGTAATCCTTCACATTTGCTCCTGTGTCCTTTTGACACAAGGCTAGTATCTTAGAAAGTTTCCTTGTTTTCCGGTACATTACTTCATCCTTACAACAATCCCAAAGAGATAGAATCTATTATTATTGGCATTTTACACATGATAAACCTGAGATTGCCCAAGGCCACAAGGCCCGTGAAGGTGGACCTCGGATGTGATCTTCACCTGACTCCAAACTTTTGACCGTGACACTACGTCGTCTATTTGAAGAGACAAGATGAACACAAAAGAAGTAATTAGTAAATAGCAAAGAATGCGTTAAATTAATTTCACTAGGGGGCTATTAGACTAAGGTGGGTTTAATGCTTAGCAGCTTAGTAAGCAAACCAATAACTAAGCCTGCATTGCCTCAAGGTTAAGAAATCAAAACCTAAGAACCACCAATCACAAACAGCCAGCTAGGCTTTTCCAAATAAGGCAGCTGCTCAAGCAATAACCAATCAAATAATTTTCTTGCTTTGCTTCTGCCTGTCTCCATAAAAGTTTTGCCCCTTGTTCGTTCCCATCCATGGAGTGCTCCCAGCCACTTCTGGTTTGGTGCTGCGGTTGGAATCGATTGTTGCTCAAATACTGAATTCCACAAATTTTAGTACGACTCAGTTTATCTTTTGACAAGTGGCATATGTCTTTTGACTGATTCATGACCCATTATTGAGTTCCAATCATATGCCAAGTTCTGTGAGAGGCATAAGATGGGGTCCCTGTTCTCAAGTAGCTCATGCTTCATTATGGGCTGACCTTTGGGTTCATGGCAATGGGCTTGAAGTGAATTCAGTGTAGGCTGGGGGGGCCTGGGGCAACTTCTGGGATGGGACTGGATCTGGCCTTTGGAGTTGGGTTGGAACTTTTCTGAGATGAGGCATTCTAGGCAGGAGCCCATTCCAACGAAGCCCCCAAGGCAGGAACCAGCTTGGCAGAGGGGTGGCAGTTGTCCATACTGTCTCAAATTACTAATCTTCCATAGGCTTGACTTTGAGAAGAGTGGGGATGATGGATCAAGTATGCTGTGTAAACGCCTCTTAAATGTTTTTATTCATTTTTTGAGAGAGAGAGAGAGAGAGAGAGAAAGTGAGCAGGGGAAGGGCAGAGAGAGAGGGAGACACAGAACCCGAAGCAGGGTCCAGGCTCTGAGTGGTCAGCACAGAGCCCGATGCGGGGCTCAAAATCACGAACTGTGAGATCGTGACCTTAGCCGAAGTGGGACGCTTAACCGACGGAGCCACCCAGGCGCCCGTGTTGATGGTAGAGGCCATATGTTAATGGTCCCTATATCCTCAGCGACCACCATATGGGTTGTTTCTTCATCATTTTTAAAAGTCGAAATGAATTTTTCCCCCAAAACATTCCTACTCTTCGATTGGATAATTTTATTATGTGTCTCGGAGAATCTACTGCAAAGAAATAGTCAAGGATGTGCCAGAGACGTTCATCGTAGAAGTATTTGTATCGATAAAATATTAGAAACTACCTACAAGTGAATGCTTAATTACACTAAGGTCCATTCCCTGCTATTCTAGGTATGATCATCTTGGAACTTGCTGTTAGATATTAAATGTCTTGTTTATGGAGAGTTTTTACTCTCATGGGAATGTTCTTGAGATATACTGTTAAATCAAAGCATTCAGGATACGAAATTATAAGCACAAAGCGACCCTGGCTATGTAGAAAAAAATACATAGAGGGAAGGCTGGCAAGAAGTACATCAGGAATGTCAGCAGGAACCTCTCTCTGGGATGCTTATCTTCTCCTTTTGTCTCTATTCTCCAAAGTGGGTGTGTCTTACTTTTGTAATAGGCCAAAGAAAGGCCATATGAAGGGGGGGGGGGGTGGCTATTGAAATTCCTCACCTACTGACTCAACATTCTAACAAGTTAAGAAGCTGAGTGTCGTTTTTGCTACCTAGAACAGAGCAGGGAAGTCAGGAGTGTGAAACGGATGCTCTGGGAAGCTGGGGTGGGTGCCGGGGTGGTCCCAGCAGAACAATCTGAAAGAGAGGTGAGGTCGCCGAGTTGGTGAGCTGATGGGCCGGGGGGTCCTCCCCACCTTGGTGGCTCCCACCCCTGTTCCACGGCTACCTGAAGAGGTAGCTGGCCGGAGCGCTGGTGGAAACTCCAATTTTACAGTCATTAGGGACACAGTGGGCTAAGCGATCAGCGGGGGCTTTGATGTGGTTAACCTCGCTGGGGGCCAGGCTGCTCTGACCTCGGCAGTGTTCTCACTCTAAAGCCGAGGTCGGGTCAGTGCTCCCATTGTTTCCCGGGCCTGCATTAACTCCTGGGCCAGAGAACAGGGCCCGCTCCCCACCGCCCGCCTCCCGCCCAAGTGGGCCAGCTTTGTTCCCTCCCCACCGGCTCCCATTGTGCCTACTGGGGGGGAAAAGGCCAGCATTCATTTCCTCACTCGAATGGCTCCTTCCTCTTCCAGCCCATAAGCATTTTGTCACCGTGACCCCAGAGGTGATTCAGGTCTTTTGATCTTGCCTACCTAGAGCCCCGCTCCTCCACTGCCATCGGGGCCTGGCCGCCCTCCGGAGGGGGCCCACGGCAGAGTGAGCCCTGCGCGCGCTGGTGTGCGGCTAACCAGAGAGGGTGGCTTCTAGTGGGGTGCATTCCAGTCTTTCTTTCCACCAGAGTCCCCGCTCGTCAAGATGCAAAAGCCAGAGGGCCTGGAGGCCTCTTCCCTCCTTCCCAGCCCTCCACAGAGCTGGCTGGCCTCCCCCCTGCCCCTGCGCCCCTTCAGCCGCAGCACATTTCCCAGGACTCCCTGCTGGCTTGCCGTCTCCTGGACTGTCCTGGCCTCCTTGGCCTCCGCAAGTTCCCTGTGGACTCCACCTAACATGACTCTCCCTGTCACTGTACCGCGGGTCTCACGGTTCTGTGACAACACCTGTGTGACCAGCTGCCGGCAGTCACAGCTCTGGGGCCGCCCTGACTGTGAGCTCCTTGAAGGCAGCACCACACTTTCTTCCTCGTTAGGTTCCCCCCTCCCGCTAGGTGATTCCAGCAGGGCCCGGAACAGTGAAAAGTACAACATCTAGTCACTTCTAGCCCGCCAGAGGGTGACTTGTGACACTTCCAGAAGAAGCTTTATAGTATAGGCAGGAGTAAAGATGGTTTATGAACCGTCTCTGAGGGCTTGAGAGGTGCGGAGACGTATGGGGAAGGGTTTGGGTGAGTTTTTAAAACATCTGAGGCATCAGTTCATTTGCTCGCCCGTTTGTATGAACAGGAATGGAGCCCCTTCTCTGGGTAATTATTAAATTGCCCTCAGCACGGGGAGTGCAGAAGGGAGACAGATCCCTGTCGGCGGCCCCCCAGTCTGGCGATGGGAGTGGTCTGTAGGCAGGAGAGCATGACCCTTCTGGAGGAGTGAGGACAGGCGGATTCTTGTGCATGCTGGATTCCGTGTAGAGACAGAAGGAGCTGGACCTTCGAGGGAAGGTAAACTTGTCGAGACAGATGTAAAATGTCCACAGTAACAAACTTATTGGGCAATATCGTGCAGTCGGGGAGAATTAATATAGTTCCTTGAAAGTGAGTGATTTCAGTTCAAATTCCAATTCATGGCTTTGAAGAAACTACACCGAAACATCACACAGCAAATTCAAGGCAGCCTTTTCCGTCTGCCTGTCGACAGCTGGAAGTACATTACTGACGTTCGTGTCTATGCCTCTTCGGGAAATTTGGGCTGGTCTGTCGTCAGCCAGCCAGAGCTGTGCCAACCCCTTCGGAGCTACCCAAAACCCCTTCTGCGGCAGGGTCGGGCCTTATTTGTCTCTTAGCTGCTCCTTTCCAGCCCAGACTTAATACTGTCCAAAGGTAAACTTGACTTCTTTCATGAATCTGCTCATTCATTCATTTACTTCTAACCAATAATCTATCCTTTGTCAGTCAATGGGTTATTTTCATGCATTCGTTCCGCAAATGCTTTACTGAGTGCTTGGAACCCTGTTAGCTTCAGGAGCTATAAAATGAACACACAGTGCTGTCTGCCCCCAAGAACATTATTTCAGTGAGGGTCATGCCACCTGGGAGGTGCCGTGATGAGGGAAATACCACAAGGTAGGGGAAATTCGAGAGGAGCCTTAGCCCTAACCGGGGGTATTCGAAGAAGGCAAAAGGTTTGCTAGAGGAGATGACACTTGAAAGATTCTTGAACGTTGAGGCATTAGCCAGGCGGAGAATCGTGTTTGAGCTTGGAAGGAAGGTGGGTATGGGAAGACCCTGGAAACAGACTGAACCAGGCATTCAGGACAGTCCAGAGTGGATTCTGGTCCTTGTTTCTGAAGGGTCCTGAGGGCATGGAGACGAGCGCTCCATTCTATCCGTGTGGACCCTCTGTTGGACCTTCCCACTGCCTCCTGGGGATGGACCCGGATCAGACCATCACCGCCTGCTGGACGCTGCCTGCCTGCCACTTTCAAACAGGACCCACTTTTGTCATATGGAAAACACCGTAGCGGCACACAAAAGCCTTAGCATCTTCCAAAATGTTGCATTGTCTATGCAGATAATTTCGGAGAATACTTACTGGCTCCAAACAGCTCTGTATTTAGTTGGGTGGCACCCTCTTCCTCCCACCCTCCTGGGTATGAGGGTAGATGCCTCTGAATGCGCTGTCTGAATCTGAGGCAGAAAGATAATTATTTGCCTTTCTCATAAGGAAAAGCTAATTACTAGAAGGAATCCCAGCATAATTACACAGTTAGGCTTGGTGTCTTTGTACCCATCACTTCCTGACAAAGACATCCCCATTAGCCTATAGCCTTTTAAAGGAGGAGGGGATGATCATTTCTGGTTCTTTCTAGCTTGCCCACTCTGTTGTCTACCCAGTACTGATGCCCTCTGGGGTAAGTACATCGAGACAAGTACCTGGGTAATAGGAAAGGGAGAGTGGTGGCCTCATAGTAACCCGGTAAGGGAGCTCCTAGAGAGTTCCGCAGGTGAGGACATCGTGGCTCAGGGAGACGTGTCACTCGCTCAAGGTCTCTGCCTATAAGAGTTGGGGGTGGAATTTAAACCTTGGTCTGGGAAGCTTGCTTACTTTCCCTACAAGAACCTCACGGTTGGATGTTGACCTGGATGTTGGGGTACCCTAGGCAGAGTAGAAGTGTGGCCAGGAAGGGGGTGAGGGATTTGCTTCTCCATGTGGCTAGGCCTGGCTGGCCACGACCTGGAGTCAAGGGCTGGCTGGGGCTGGGCCGGGGAAGGAAGAAAACGTTCAGCGTGACTGAACACTTGCTATGTGCTCATGAGTCGAGGCACGCACACCCTGGCATGGAAGATGGGATCAGAGGTGTGGTTCTCAGAGCGGGGTGGGGTGGGGGGGGGGGTCTCACCAGTGGACCTTCAAATGCCTGTATGCCCGTCATGCTTCTGGCGCAGATGACGACCAACCGACAGGGAGGAAAACATCACAGAGAAGAGCCCACAGCACTCGATGTCTGTGTGTTTTTCTCCACGGGGAGAAATAGGCCAGGAGGATATTCCAAGCAGAGGAAAGAGCAAAGAAGTGAGCTAAGCCCGAATGCACACTGTTGTTGGAAGTGCGTAAGTGATAGGTGGGAGCCATTTTGTTGAGTGGGTGGTGACTACCGGCCGTGATCTCATAGAACCACTAGGATTTCTCGTCGGGAAGGACAAGAGGTTGGACCAGGTGAGTTTTACACCCCCCATCCTGTTTTGACACTCTGTGAATCAGCGTTTTTAAGATATATTTAAATATTTGTAATGCCATTTGGATACCTCTATCAAGAATCTTAAATTCTTCCTACCCTTTGATCTTAAATTTCCACTTCATGAAATCTCTCTGAAGGAAATTATAAGCAAGTGTATTCATTACAGCACTGCTCATAATAGGGACAAATTGGGAATAACCTAGAGACCCGACAATAGGGGGTTCACCATGTAAATCGTGTTCTGTCTTCACCACAGGTTTTATATAGCTATTGAAAGGATGTTTATGATGAATTTATAAAAACAGAGGGAAATGGTTCTGTCATAACATTAAGAGGGAGAGACAAGACATAAAATTGGGCATTCAGCCACAATAATGACAAAACCAGTGCGTCCTAGAGCAGCAGAGACACAATTAGGCACAAAAAATTCAAAAAAAAAGCATTACCGGGGGCCACCTTTGATTGATAAAACTATGGAGAATTTAAAAATTAACTTTATTTCTCGCATAAGAAAGATAAACCTTATGGCCATGTTTTTAAAAATAAAACACAAAACAACGGCAGCAAAAACTCTCGTGCAAAGGCCCGGCAAATCTCCTTTCCTGCTGGTTGGTGACTGTGTCTGGGTCCATGACTTGCAAGAAGGCGGCCTGAGACCTCAGAAGAGTGTTTGGGGGAGAGACAGTGCCAGGAAGTCCCCGAGACAGTGGTGGTTGGTGGGTGTTGGCCACCAGACGGGAAGGCAGCTTTCTTAGTGATACCAGCTCCTCAGAGGCTCTGACGGAGGCCCCCGGGGGTAATATTGAGCCCCAGGCATCTGTCCAGACCTGCAGGAACCAGCAATGATGTGAAGACAGTTGTGAGTCTGTCTATCTAGGGTTTTGTGAAATGTCGAGATGGCCTAATTTCCATCTTTAATCTTCTTGGGAAACGGTGGAGGCCAAGAAGTTTCATGGCAGGGACTAGACTTGGGGCCGGAGACTCGGGCTCGTGTCTCGCTTTGACTTGTTCCTTCTGGGCTCTTGGGTTTCGTGCATCAGAGAGGGAATTACAACACGGACCCCGAAGAGGTGGGCACGGAGGTTTCAGCGAGGTACTATCTGCCAAGTACCTGACTCGCGGGAGGGGCTCTGGCCACCGGGACTCACGTCTGTGTGATCTTCTCCGCGTGCTGCTTCTTTATGGGTGAGAGATGTGACCCTGCCTGTGAGCACTTGCTGTGAAGATCCAGTTTGAAACTGGCCAGTTTGGGGGGCGCCTGTGTGGCTGAGTCGGTTAAGCGTCCGACTTCGGCTCAGGTCACGATCTCACGGTTCGTGGATTTGGGCCCCGCGACGGGCTCTGCGCTGACGGCGCTGAGCCTGGAGCCTGCTTCGCATTCTGTGTCTCCCTCTCTCTCTCTGCCCCTCCCTTGCTCAAGCTCTCTCTCTCTCTCTCTCTCTTTTTCTCTCTCTCTCAAAAAATGAATAAGCATTAAAAAAATTTTTTTAAACAGTTTGGTTCATGACATGGCCTAGTGGGCCGGCCTCATTGTATGAGCGGGCCCTAAATTAGTCCCGCAAAAGAAATTGTTTAACTGATGTCCTGCGCTGATACCGCTGAGAGGGTCCCCCTCCCCACAAGACAGAGCCGGTGGCCAATCGCTACCCTCCGCTGAGGGGTTTCGAAAGATCTGAGAACGGGAGGCGAAACCAGCTTGTACAGTGGCCAGCAGGGTTCTTGGCACGGTTCCTGGGAAGGCAAGCTTCTGTGCCCTTCTCCTGCGGTCTTATACCTGCCTGGCACCAGTTCAGCGAACAGTTTTAGATTCCGTGGATATGGGCAAAATCTCTCCATTGTTGCCAAAGGGGGATTTCACACATGATGATACAGATTTTCTGGCCAGATGGCTCTGAGAAACCCTGGGAGCCCCAAGATGACCCAGTAAGATGGGGGGCTTAGGGGGCAAGGATTTATGGGTTTCCAGGGAGATTGCCGAGTCTAGAAAGAACAACCTGGCTGATGTCTGCCGTTTCACTAGGAGAGCTCTGACGCCTGAGAGCCTTGAAGGTGCTCAGGCTTCGTGGCCTCCCTTTAAAAGTTAGATAGTCGTGGGAAAGTCACATCCTATGCCATTAGTAGTGGCTGCTATTAGGCCGGATTCATAGGGACAAGTAAGGATAGAGTGCTGGCTGGGTCAGCACCGAGAAGCTGGGGCAGCAGAAATAAAATCAGAGGGGAGAACAGCAGTGGAGAACCTGTAAGCAGTCCTCTCCAATCCCCTGGGGTTTAGATTTTATCCACTTTTAAATTTAGGGTAAGTTAAACCTAAAACAAGATTATGGTTAAGGTGGGAGAGAATCTAGGAGGACATCCTCAAATGAGGGACAGGGTGGGTGTGGGGTGGGGTCGGTGAGATAGGTGAGACAGTGAGGCACTGATGTCCAGTGCATGGGACAGGGGCTGCTCATCTCGGAATTGGGTGTGCGATGACCTCCATCCATGGCCACTTCTAACCCCAAAGAGTTTACCCTCCATTCCTGGGATCCGACTCCTGGGAGGGAATCCCGTGCTGACTCTCCATGGGAGTTACGGTTGTGCTCTAGGCCCCAAGCCTTCTATCCTGCCTGGGGGGTGAAACCAGCCTTCCTTTGTCCACCGTGATGCTTCTGATATGCTGATTTCTCAGGACACCAAAGCATCGGGTTTTCAAGGAGTCAGGATCCACTGGAAAGGGAACTGGGGGCGCCTGCAAAGTCGAAGTCATTACCACGTGACTATTCACACTTCACATGCGACGGCGCTGTGAAGGGAAGGTTCCTGGTGTCGCCGTCCTGCCCAGGCACTAACTGTGAACAGGACTTTAGTACGTCTGAGCCGTAATTCTAAGACGGGGAAACTGAGGCCCAGCGGGGGCAGTGACTTCCCCACTGCTGGTCACAGAAAGGATTAGGACCCGTCGCTACCGTCACTAAATCCTCGTTTCCTTGACCTCCAGGACCCACGTTCTTCTCCCTGTGCCACCCAGCCTCGGATCACACCCCCAGGCAGAGCTCCTAGGCGTTTCCTGCCTCCTGTGTACAATTGTGAAGATTTATTGTAGCTGGGATTTTGTTTCAAGCCTTTAATATGATTAGCAAACATCAAATATCAAAAGCTTATCTAGTAAACACCTCCCGTCCATGCCGTGGATGTTATGGTCAGCTTCGGATTGAAGTCGAGTCACATTTCAAAACAGATGCAATTTCAAGAGGCCAGAGCGAGGCCGCCCACATCTGCTGGCTGTGATCTTTCGTCTGCAGTAAATGGCATTGTTGGAGAGCCGGGCTGTAAAACATCAGCCTGGTCAGCAGGCCCTGCTCACAATGCCTGGAGCTTTCCGGGGGATTTTAAAAATGCAGCCGAGCACTCTGAGTCTGGTGGGCAGTCTGCCTCAGGACTGGGATGTTCAAATCAAATATTTATTATCTTTGACCAAAATTCCAGTGATCCCGCGAGGGCTTCCAGGAACGATTCCGGCAGGACTGGAGGTCAGGGGAGATGGCGAGCGTGTGTCAGACTTCGGCACCTCTCTCTCTCCATTGACACCGAAAGACCGCGTACTTGCGTCCTCGCCCCAGAAGTGAGATGAGAAACGTGCCTTTGTCCCACGCGTGAGCAAACATGAGGTGTGAGCCTGGGGCGTGGGCTCGGTGCCTGTTTTCCCTTGGGTCCACGGATATGGTGGCTGACTGCTGTGCCTCTCCTTAAACGTGCCAAGCCCAGAAGCTGGGCTCTGCCTGGCGCCCACTGAGCCCGCTGGCTCGTCTTCAGGGCCGCGGGGCGTGTGTGTATGTGTGTGTGTGTGTGTGGGCGTGCAGGACAGTCTGAGGGTTCTTCCTAGGGATTCCGGTCACGGCAGCACGCTCACTGCCGTCCCCGGCGCCTTTCTCTTTCTACTGCTCACACGGGAAGCAGACACTCTATCTGGGGTACTAATGTTTCTCTGGGCGCCACAGTCCGTGGATTCGAGTGACCCATTCCAGCTGTTTCTGGCGGCGGCCCCGCGGCTGGCTGCAGCCCAGTGGGTGGCGGGGCGGTTGACACCGTGGAAAATGCGTTCCTAATGGGCCAGGAGCTGCCATCGGCAAGAGCTGGAGGCGTTGGCGGAACGAGAGGAATTGTTCTCTGCCCCTGGGTCTGGCAGAGTTCACCCGTGGACGATGAGCGGCTGCTTGTTAACAGGGGAGGCATTGATTTGGTTTCGACTCCTCGAAGCTGATCAGGAGGTGGGGCCGACCCCACGAAAAAGTTGGCCAGGGCTCCTGCGAGGACCACTGTAACGGCGACTCAGGATTCGCAGGGCGGGGGGGGGGGGGGGTCTCAACGGGGCTGCTCCGGGTCCCAGCTGCGCCCTGCCGTGTCCCCCGAGCTGTGGGTCCCTGGGGCTCTCTCGGCACGCGCTCCGCTGCAGGTGCACGCGGAGCCTTGAAGGACGCGTGAGAGGAGGGAGGGGGGAGGGCTCACTGGGACAGGATGGCCGCGGGGGTGGGACCGGAAGGGATTTTCAGAAGTGCTTTTACATCATCGGGTACCACCATGGCCAGTGGCTCAGGTTATGGGCATCACCACGAGGGCTGTTACTCAAGTTCGGGGAGGATTTAATTTTTCTTTAATTTAGCTTCTATTTTTTTTTTTTTTTCAACGTTTTTTTTTTATTTACTTTTGGGACAGAGAGAGACAGAGCATGAACGGGGGAGGGGCAGAGAGAGAGGGAGACACAGAATCGGAAACGGGCTCCAGGCTCCGAGCCATCAGCCCAGAGCCTGACGCGGGGCTCGAACTCACGGACCGCGAGATCGTGACCTGGCTGAAGTCGGAGGCTTAACCGACTGCGCCACCCAGGCGCCCCGATTTGATTTTTTTTTTTTTTTTTTTTTTTAATCAAAGCTATGTATGCATATCGTTTCAACAGTTCTGCAAGGCCTCTTAAGAAAAGCAAGGGTCTGGGGCGCCTGGGTGGCTGTCTATTGAGCATCTGAGTCTGGATTTCGGCTCAGGTCGTGATCTCACGGTTCATGAGATAGAGCCCCGAGTCGGGCTTTGTGCTGACAGTGCTGAGCCTGCGTGGGATTCCCCCTCTCTCCCTCTCTCTTCGCCCCTCCTCCACTGGTGCTGTCTCTCTTTATCTCTCTTTCTCTCTCAAAATAAATAAATAAACTTAAAAAAAAAACCCGCAAGTTTCCTCCAACTTCTTCCTCCCTATTTCTGTTTCCCCAGAGGTGTCAACTTTTAACTCTTACGACTCTTGTCATTTCCCTCCACCTCTTGTAGTAAAATATTGTGTTTTGATGTGACAGCGTGAGGAACAATCTGTTGGCTTTCGCTATGGAAGATGACAATTCAGCTTCTTTTTGACTGTCCCTCTTCTCAACATTTATTGGCAGAAACATTTTCTTCCCCCTGTAAATCACAACTTTGGAGAGGGGCCAGACAGAGGGTGCAAGAAACAGCAAGGAGCTCAAACTCCCCAAGTGAGGGCAAGATAAAACGATTTCCCGGTGAATCGTGGCGGACGTGGAGTTTGGGGCTAAAATTACCCATGTGACGGATGCTTCGTACGTGCGGATCCCAAGGCCATACAGTGTATTCCACAAGGCACGTGTGGACAAAGGCATTCCCTACCTTTATATCTTTTGCAATACTCTGTGGAAGAGGACCTAGCTGGGTCCTAGAAACACACTTTCCTCAGAGCCCAGGAGAGCCAGGAGAGGAATGCAGGGGGCGTGTCAATAATGGAAGAGTACGGCAGACACATCAGAGTGAGCCATCTGTCCCTGCTGCAGGACACATCCATGGAAATATGATTCTGATCGCCAGGTCCTGGGAAAGGAAAGAACCTGTTTACATTTATGATAGGCGTGGCACGGGGCATCGTGCCCGTAAGAGAAGGTGCTCAAAACGTAATTTGTCTTTAATAAAGGAAGCGGCTCATTTTGCAGATGGGTACACTGAGACTCAAAGAATGCTCTAGTCATACGGAAGATTGATGATGGAGTTGGTAGAGGGACCTGCGGCCCTCCCTCCCTCTATATCCTCCCTTCTTCTCTGTATTGGTGTATTGAAGACGACTGGGACCAGGCATTGTTACAGGCGCTAAGGATTAAAAAGACAGAGACTAGGAGCCAGAAGGGCTAAGAGTCCTGTTGAGAGGCAAGTAAACAAACAATGCAGAAGAGAATGGGGTTGTGATAGAGGTGGACTTACGCAAGGTACTTGAGGAAGACAGGGAAGGGACAGGTAACTGATCGAGAATCAAGGAGGACTTCCCAGAGAAAGTGATAATTGAGCTTGATCATGAAGGAAGACTAAACCTCAGCTAAGAAAACTATAGTCAGCCCTTCATTATGTGATCACTTGACAGTGTGCAGGGAAGAGTTTGGAGGCAGGAGATCGGGGAGGAGACTTGTGTCTCCTTATTCAGGGGAGAGGTGACATGGGCTTGAACAAGCAGGACAGTGGCCAGGGAAAACAAGGGGGCAGGTGGGAGAAATATTTTGGTCCCAGGATTCACCTAACCTGGTGGTTGGCTGGAGGGGCGGGAGAGGAAAAGCTCTAGACTGACTCCCAGATTCCTGACTCATTTAGGGGCAGTAAATGAGGGTAAAGTGATTCACAAGAGGTGAGAGAGGTTTTTTGGCAGGGGAAGAGGGTGAGTTCAGGTTTGAACTTGTAGATTTGACAGGTGAGAAATCTAAGAGGAAGTGTTCAGAGGCGTTTGGGTTTGCAGGGCCACAAACACAGAAGAGAGGATCAGAGCGGGGGTCAGGGGACGAGGCCGGTTGTTGAAGCCATAGAAAGGAGCTTCAGCCAGGGGCATGGGAGTGAGAGGAGGAGAGTGTTGAGGACAGAGCCCTGAGGAACATCTTCACGTGGGGGATGGTGAGAGGGAGAATGCGTGATGTCTACAAAGCAGAATTCAGAGATACAGAAGGAGCTCCTCTCAATGAGAGGAAACAGATTTTAGGAAGGAGATGATGGTCAGCACGTCTAACGCGGCAGGAAAGTCTAGAAAGGAAAAGACAGAATTCACTAGGGTGGTAAGGCCGTGAGCAGCAAATCTCCATGCCCTCTAGGAAAGCTGGCTGGCCTTGGGATGAACAAAATCGATGTGCCTGGAGGATGCCGCTCTGCAATCCTCGCTCCCTGGGGCCCACTGATGAGCTGTCCTAGAAGACAAAGGACAGTAAATGGGGTTCCCGCCAGGTTGAGACCAAGCCAGGTAGACTGGTGAGAGAATCTGTCTTCTGGTCTGGTGACGATGTGCCCTGGTCAATGTGTTTTCTTGGACTCTGACTGGTCTTTACATTTATTAGCAGCCTGTGGATAATGTTTGTCTCTGTCTCCCGGTGGAGTTCACCCAGAGTGAGATACTGCAGAGCCAGAACCTGAGGATTAAGTACAGCAGAATTTCTTTTTATTCGCTAAGGGGGTGTCCTTCTTTCTGATGTGGAGACTGAGCTAAGTGGTTGCATGTCTATTCTTTAGTAAATCAATTAGCAAATCGTCTTGTGTGCAAGGTCTCTAAACCTGGGCTTGGATGAGGAACTTGCATTCATTCTCTGGAGGAGAAAATGAAGTGATATAGACCCCAAACAGATATAAGTAGGGTGTGGGTGGCTATGTTATAAGGCTTTCTGCTTATTTACTTAATAAGACATTGGATGCCAGGTAAATAAAAAAAAAAATATGTGAGTTTCCCACAGGTTCTTTCCAGATTTTTGCTCATTTGATATTTTCCTTTGAGTTTCCATGGTGGAGTGGTTGGAGGGCTCGTACTGGCTTAGGCAAAACAGTACTGAAACCTTGCATTACAATTCTGCCTCTTCCAAAAAAGGATTAGAGAGAGCTTTCAGCATTCACGTCAATGAAACAAAACCATTAATGAATAAAAAAGCAAAAGAAAGATGTGAATCTCTTATATGGGGTGAGAAACATGACAGGGCATTGGGATAACATGATGCTGCAGGTGAGCACGGCCTTTGGCTTCAAGCTTCTTGACCCCAAGGCAAGAAGGCAAGCAGGCTGGACTATAGAACTTTCCATATCAAATTCACATAAAAATATCACAAACAACTTTAGAGACGATGCAATTATACTTTTGGTTAAAAGGGTAGCTGTTTTGGATAGCACTGGTATGGAGGATGTAAAGCCACCTGCTTCCCCAGTCCCCATCCCCCAAAGTGCTGGTGTCGGGCTTCAGGGTAGAGTGGAAGTCATTCTTCTCGTTCAACAGCTTCATTTCACATACGGGGAAACTGAGGCCAAAGAAGCCAATCTAGGTGATTGGTTGGTAAATCTGGACTAAATTCTGTACATTCCACCTGCTTTTCTGTCTATAAGGATTTCAGGATTCTTTTCATTTTAAGTGGCATTTGATTTTCATAAATAAAATTCACTAAAAATCGGTCGATTTCCAGCCAGAGATAGGTACCTTCAATATTCAAAATGCACATATACATACACACATGTATGAAATTCACAGATTATATATCCTTTTTTGTTTTTTTTTTAAAGAAGCTCATACATGTAAAGTTTCTTTCCTTCTTTGTCCCTTTTGACCCCCTTCACCCATACATGCCAGCCCCTACCCTCTGACTGTGGCAACCACCAATCTGTTCTTCATACCTAAGAGCTTGTTTTTTTATTTTTTATTTTTTTAATGTTTATTTATTTATTTTGAGAGAAGGAGAGAGCACACAAACATGAGCTTGGGCGGGGTAGAGACAGAGGGAGGGAGAGAGAATTCCAGGCAGGCCCAGGACCGCCAGCACAGAGCCCGACGCGGGGCTCAAACTCACGAACTGTGAGAATCATGACCTGAGCTGAAAACAAGAGCTTAACTGACTGAACCACCCAGGCGCCCCATTCCCACATCTTCTTTATCCATTCATCCATCGAAGGACACTCAGATTGATTCCATGTCTTGACTATTGTCAATAATGCTGCAGTGAACATAGGGTGCATGTCTCTTTTCAAATTCGTTTGTTCATTTGTTTGTTTGTTTTCTTTGGATAAATATCCAGAAGTGGCATTGCTGAATCATATAGTAGTTTTACTTTTAATTTTTGAGGAACTTCCATACTGTTATTCATAGTGGCTACACCAATTTACATTCCCACCCACACAGCGCCCGAAGGTTCTCTTTTTTCCATATCCTTATAAACACTTGTCATTTCTTGTCTTTTTGACAATGGCCATTCTAAGGTGATATCTGTTGTGGTTTTGATTTGTACCTTCCTCATGACTAATAATGCTGAGCATTCTTTCATGTACCTGTTGGCCATCTGTATGTCTTCTTTGGGAAAAATGTCTATTCGGATCTTACGCTCATTTTTGTTTGCTACTGAGTTGTAGGAGTCCCTCGTACATTTTCGATATTAGCTCCTTATATTAGTTATCAATGTATTTCTGCTTTTTAAACTTAGCACATCATGGATATTTTACCATGATGGTAGGGATTTTTCTGTAATGTGATTTTTAATATCTGTGTAAGGTATTATCACATGGTTGTATCATACAGTGAACTTACGTGAGAGATTGACCGTATTTTGTTTTCCAGGTAAAATCTGTTGAAAGCTAAGCACATCAGCCCAGCTTTTTGGGAGCAAACAAAACAACTCCCAAGAAATTTCCTAGTTTGAAGAGCTTGGCTGTACTTACCACACGGTGATGCTTGGGCACCACGGGCCCATGGTTTCCAAATTCCTGAGTGACTTCGGGTATTTCAGTACTTTCTCCCTCTGAGGAAGCCAGGTTGTCTCCTCTCCGTTTGATTTCTGCAGCTGGGTTCGCATAGCTTGGCCCTGTGACTGGCCAGAAGCCCTCCACTCTTCCCCACTCAGCCATGGAGCAAAGGGAAAGCCACAGACATTTCCAGCAGAGTTAGAGCCTTCAAAGGGGTTTTGCATTTACCAAAGAGATTCTTCGGAATTTTGGAACGGCCAACATGAAATCAATTCCTACAAGACTAACAAATCAGGAGAGAATGAGGAAAGATGCCCAGAGAAATGACCTTAGGTCATTGCCAGGTCCTTAAAGTGCCTCCTGAATCATCAAAGAAAGATTCCATTACTGCCAAGATGGTTATAACGTCAGGTTCAATTTATTATGTCTGGATGCCTTGAAAATTAATCATTTAAGTGTAAGTATTTTATTATTTATTTATGATGTATACCCTGCTGACTTCAAAAATGAATCAGAGGTAGCAGGCTGTATTTTATTTTTGTGTTTTACCTGTATTTTTGTTAAAGTAAAATGTACATTGTTCTAACAACAACAAAAATCCCTTGTTCTGCCTCTCACTTTCTGATTTTGTTCCTTAAAAGCAACCAGTTTCAACACTTTACGTTGGTCTTTACATGATTTATTTCCGTCTTCTATGTGCTTATATTGCTATTTTTAAATTTATTAATGCTAGGCATTATCCATATTGACTGCCAGCACACCACTGGTTGATTACTATGCGTTACTGATTCTTGATGGAGCACATCCAGAGTGAGATATTACAGAATCAGAATCCAGGAAGAATATGTTTAGCCTTGAGGTTACTTTAGTAGAGTTGAGGATTTAAATCTCTTATAACTATAGCCTTCACTTCCTCTCTTTCTATCCTCCCAATATAATTACTTTGTAATCTGTAGTTAAATCAATAGTCAGTATTTACTTTTTTACTATGAAAACGTTGCTCCCTGAAAAGCCAGTAGTATATTATGGATGCTCTTCTTTTGCAATAATTTTTTGTGTTTTTCTGGAGCTAGTAATTCCCTGCATAAGACTATGTACCTATTTTTAATTTCTTAAAATCATTAAGGTTTATCAATCGTGTTTTGCAAGTGCTTGTATGAAGCAGACCATTTATCAGTTGCATTTTCCCACCTCTGGAACACTCTCATTGCCCTTTGTCTTGTGTTCTAATTTGGACTGCGTTTTAAGCCTGATATGCAGCTGTCATTCTGGGATGTGGTAGACTGTATGTTAAAACATATTCACTGCCCCTTCTTGGAGAAGATTAGATCTCTGAGTCCCATATATCAGGTTTGGTCCTGTGACCTGCTTTGGCCAATGAAATGTGAGTA
Source organism: Panthera leo (assembly GCF_018350215.1). NCBI lineage: Eukaryota > Metazoa > Chordata > Mammalia > Carnivora > Felidae > Panthera > Panthera leo. The sequence continues at coordinate 127,736,700 of NC_056681.1, read as the reverse complement.
GAAGGTGTGTGTGTGTGTGTGTGTGTGTGTGTGTGTGTGTGCACGTGTATCACTTCTGAGCAGAAATCTTAGAGCCAGAGTATGGTTTGCTGTGGCCTCTTTTATCCTCTGCCAGGATGGCTGTTAACATTTCAGATAGAGGATGTTCCACTTAGTCAGATCTGGAGCAGAGATGACACGAAGTAGAGCTATAACCAACCCACGATGGACATGTAGCAAGAAATAAAACTGTGTAGTTGTAAGCCCCAGCACATCCTAGCCTATTTTGCCTGCGATCTGTGACTTATCATTGCTGCCTTTCTGTGTTGGCTGATCTGCTCCTATTCATTTGTTCAGCTGATCTCTCACTTTTCTCTCACTTTCTCTCTCTCTCTCTCTCTCTCTCTCTCTCTCTCTCATCATCTATCTACCGATCTGTTGTGTTGTTTAAACCCCTGTTTTGATGTGGCATAACCCATGCCAACTTTCTAGGAAATGGTGTATGGGATGTAATATTTTTGAATTCTTGCGTAACAAAAATTTTCTGTATTCGATCATTACATTATTTAGCTAGTTTGGCTGGGTATAGAGATCTATGTTGAAAATCACTTTCTCTCAGAAATAAGAAAAGCATTCTTTGTGTTTTTTAAAAATTTTTTAACGTGTATTTTTGAGAGAGAGACAGAGGGCTAGTGGGATGGGGAAGAGAGAGAGAGGGATGCAAAGAATGTGAAGCAGGCTCTAGGCTCCAAGCTGTCAGCACAGAGCCCGACGAAGGGCTGGAACTCAGGAGCTGCGAGATCATGACCTGAGCCAAAGTCGGACGCTTAACTGACTGAGCCACCCAGGTGACCCTGAAAGCATTGTTTGTTTTCTAATATTTTATATTGCTATTGAGAAGTCTGATGCCATTCTGATCCCCAATCCTTTGTTCTTCCCTGGAAGCTTTTTTTTTTTTTTTTTCCTATTTAGCTAGTGGAAGTTTTAAGATCTTTCCTTATCTCAGTATTTTGAAACTTTACACTGAAGATCGGTCTTTTTTTTTTTTTTTTTTTCTTGTATACTTTTGATCCTGGAGCTCATCATGCCCTTCCCTTCTAGGAATTTTTCTTTAAAATAATTATGTCTGGGGCACCTTGGTGGCTCAGTTGGTTGAGTGTCCAACTTCAGCTTAGGTCATGATCTCATGGTTTGTGGGTTTGAGCCCTGCATTGGGCTCTTTGCTGACAGTTCAGAGCCTGGAGCCTGCTTCAGATTCTGTCTCCCTCTCTCTCTGCCCCTCTCCTACTTGTGCTCTTTCTCTGTCTCAAAGATAAACAGTAAAATAAATAAATAAATAAATAAATAATAAATAAGTAAATAAATAAAATAATTATGTCTGTAATAATTTTCTCCTACTTTTTCTTTCTGTAAATAGCATTAGTCAGATGTTGAATATTGTGGATTGATCCCAACATTTCATCTTTTATGTCTTATTTTCCAATTCTTTTGGATATATACTCACATTTAATTGGCTATATATTTCATTTCTCATATTTTCATATACACATCCATGTTTACATATATACACAACAAAACAGTTCAAAGATTCCATAATTGTGTTTTCTGATCTTTCTATTGAGTTTTCTACTTTAGCTACGTCATCTAATTCAAAGGAATCATTTATAGGAGAATAAAGAAAAGATGACCTTGAAGATCTAAATCCATGCTATTTAGCCTTAAAGTCTGTATGAGCCTCGAAGTCACTGAGTTTAGCGTCTCCAGATGAAGAGAATAGTTTCCAGAAAGAAAAAGACTTATCTAAGGTAATGTACCACCACTTGCTATTTCTGGGTCAGCTGCCTTTCCTCCACCAGCATTTTTATGCCTGTTCATCTTATTGATAAAACTTTGTTTCAGTTCTGGAAAAGGCGCTTTCATTTTTTTAACGTTTATTGATTTTTGAGAGAGAGAGAGAGACAAAGCGTGAATGGGCGAGCGGCAGAGGGAGACACAGAATTTGAAGCCAGCTCCGAGTCCTGAGCTGTCAGCACGGTCTGACATGGGGCTTGAACTCATGAACCACGAGATCATGACCTGAGCTGAAGTCGGACACTCCACCAACTGAGCCACCCAGGCGTCTCTGAAAAAGACACTTTTAAAGTTAACTCCTGAATGCAAGTAAATAATGAAGATTGGTTGGGGCAGCATTGAAAAGTGGGCACTTCGTGTAATGGTGAGTGAGCATCGCTCGCGGTCCCGGAAATCCACTTCCTCTTCTGTCTCTGACTTGCACTCCGATTTTGACAATCCGTTTCATCTTTCTAGACCTAGGGGTCCTCATCTATAAACTGAGGAGCTTGCAGGAGGTCGTTGCTTCTCAACGCGTTCGTCAGAGCCCCAGACGTTCCGTGGGTGCCTTGAGCCTTGATGGCCTGGGGAAGGGGCTGAAAGAGGGAAAAGGAGGCAGGGCTCTGGGCCCTTCCTCTGCTTCTACCTGAGCAGACCCCTTGGGTCTGTTTTATGTATTTGGTTTTCATGGAAGCTTTTATCTCAACCACAAGATTCTGTGGTTAAATGTTTGAGAACCACTGGACTAAACTTCTCTAGCCTTTCTTTTGGCAAAGTGTTTTTTCTGCCTCTCTGATTATAGATGTTCTTTCAGAGACTCATTTAGACAGGCTCAAATTTATATGCTGTTGAGCTCTTTGGAGTTCCTATAAATTAGGATGCACATCGAGATAATTGCCATTCTGGAATTCTAAGCACTTAAATACAAGTCAATCCTTATAACCCCCTTTTAAACCAATTGCCTCACTGCAGACATGGTCACTGAATATATATTATCGAATGCCAATAAAACAGGAAACCCGATCCTGCCATTTTCCCGATTAGATAGTACAGAGGGGTTAAAGCCAGAATCTCAGCCGTCATTCTGACGGCAGGATCTTGCTTCTCTGGACAGTCTAACTCTGGTTGTCAGGCCAGGCACAGGGGCAGACCCAACGCCTTCCATCCCTTCGGCTCTGTAGAGTCATGGAAAGGACCAGCTTGTAATCCCTTGCTTTGGGGAAAGAAACTGGTTTTCTTCTGTGGTCAACGGTGTCTACCAATGGCTAAAGGAAACAATAGACCCAGGGCAAGCGCTACTCTCAAGTGGTGGCACTGGGAGGGAGCAGGTCAGCGTCCGAGCCGGGGATTAAGGCAGCCGAGGCCAGTGGTGGATCCCAGGAGACCACAGAGATGGCTTCTCCAGGGCACAGCTGCTCTGAAAAGGAGTATGGGGGCCTGGGGAACCGAGGCAGAGAATGCTTTTAGGACTCTGTAAAATCAGAACGAACTTCATAGAAGAGCCTTAGAAATGTGGGGAAGCACATGGAAAAACTAAAAGCCAGACAAGTGACACTCCTTGCTCAGGTCACCCTTAGGTCACAGTATTTCACTTCTTCCAGTCTACACTGTGAGCCCTCAGGCCTCTCTCCACCGGGGCTGGGCACGTCAATGAGGTAACTGAGGAGGAGTGTTTCCCCGAAGGCAAGGAGCCTTCGGGAGGGGAGGGTGGGGGGACGGCGTTTTCCCACCGGGAGCCATTGCTCAACAGGCAACAGCCAGAACCCAGACCAAATTCATCACCATGTGAGACTCTCAACCCCACCCCGGACTACTACGGACTCCAGAGAATAGCCAGGGTGTGCGCGAATTCCCTCCTGCCTCCCTTGGCTGTCCGCCTGAGCCAGTCTGTGCCTGTTAAGTTTATCTTCAGTTAAAACTGTGACCACACCCCAAACCCTCAGTCCTTGGGCCGCCTCTGTACTGAAGCGCTTGCTGTGTGTATCAGGGATGGAGCATCCTGCCCTTTCTGAGGTTGACAGGCTGTGACGATTCTGATAGGGACCGGGACCTCACACATATCATTTACTTCCGTAAATAGTCATCCCGTTAATAAGCATCCACCGAGAGAAGACGGTTCCTTTGCAGGCTCCCAGGCCACAGGCTTCGGTTTCCGGAAAATGCAGATCGGGACGGCAGATGAAATAAAGCCATCACCAGCCCACAGGACAGTCTCAAGAGGAGTGACTGTCCCTGTCCTCTGCGGTTGTTGCCAGAGAGCAATTTGCCCTTGAATCCAATCTCCCATCCCTAAACTGACAATTTCATTTCCCTCCCAGCCCACCCCCTGCCCCGAAGATCTGCTGAAGCCGCGAGTTCCAGCTGAAGAGCCGGCAGGATAATAGGTGAGTCCCGTCCGTCCATCAGCGATAATAGTCACAGACACTCGTGACGCCTTTTGTCTGCTGGCTTCCCTGAGGATGCAGGCTGGGGACCTGGGGTATTTACACTGCCTTTGTGTGTGTGTGCTTTTAACATCAGCCCTCTTGTTTACTTTCCTGCCTGTTTACTACCTTTGCAGGGGCCCAGCCACTAAGTCAACACGCATTAAGACCCAACATCAAAATGTCATAATGCGAATGAGCAGAATTCAGAAAGGCCAGGGACATTGGCTGCTCTGTTGGGTCCTGTTTAGTCTGAGGGTAATGAAGAGCTCACAGATGACCTGATTTCATTAAACTAGGTCAGATTCGGCTGAAAAGCGGCTATGACTCTCACCCAGTTATCCAGCGGGCTCTCCCTGCCCCCACCATGCCCCCACCCCAGGGCTTGAAGGCTTTCTGGGAATTAACGCTGAGTTTTGTCAATACAGTAGCTAAATCTCCACGGAATAATTGGACCTTTCCCTTTGGCTTCTATTTGTGCAGTGGGGAGGCCGGGCATGGGAGAGAAGGGGAGAGAAGGATGGGGAAATCTGAAATTGCCTTTTGGAGGCCGCTACCACAGGACGTATGATTCGGGCGTGGCAGATGTCTCTTGAGCCAAACATTCTGAGTTACAGCATCTTATCTGAGGGCTGTGTTGACAGAAGCTGCTGACCCGACTCAGTGAGGAAGTCTCCATGCAAACAAGGCTTTCAATGTGCGCAGGCTCCCCCAGGAACACACCGGCAGTCTGCAGCTTCCACAGTCTGACTGTGGGGAGCAGGGAAGGGACCAGTCCGAGGGTGGAGGCAGGAAGCAGTGGTGTGTGCAGGAAGGTTGGGGGCTTGAGGGCTGTCCTTCGGGGGGCTCTGGAGGCAGAGACAGGGTCAGCGGTGGGCATTCCGGGCAGGCAGAGCTTAGCTCATCCACATAGAAGAAAGCATTTCTAACAATAAGGACCAAACAAAGACTGGATGGGCTGTCAGACGAGGTCATTTAAATGTTAGACTTTGCTGAGCGTTTACTATGACGGATGTTGGACACTTCACCTACCTTTTTTCTGGGTTGAACAAACACCATCTAAGTTGAAGGGGAGAGATGAGGAAATTGAGGTCGAGACATGTTAAGCGACTTATGTAGGGACCAGCAGGAATATGTGGCAGAATCAAGACTTGAACCCAGGTCGTTCTCTGCTCATGTGCTTCCCACGCCCCGTGGCCCCCGCCTCTTGTTTTTTTTTTTTTTTTTTTAATTTTTTTTTTTCAACGTTTTTTATTTATTTTTGAGACAGAGAGAGACAGAGCATGAACGGGGGAGGGGCAGAGAGAGAGGGAGACACAGAATCGGAAACAGGCTCCAGGCTCCAGTCTCCGAGCCAGCAGCCCAGAGCCCGACGCGGGGCTCGAACTCACGGACCGCGAGATCGTGACCTGGCTGAAGTCGGACGCTTAACCGACTGCGCCACCCAGGCGCCCCCCGCCTCTTGTTTGACAGCAGGAGATTAGAGCGTTGCCGGGATTCGGCAGAGGGGTCTCATTCATCGGTTGGAGGCTGGACTAGATGCTTTCTTCAGCAGACTTTCTCAGGGAGAGTTGAAGGCCTTGAGGATTCAAAGGTTCAGGTTTCTTGTTACTGAAGAACCTGAGAAGGTCCTGGAAAGAAAAAGGCAATTTTGGAGTATGATCTCCCTCCCCCCCTCACCCTCACCTTGGACGCATCCAAGTGCTCCTGAACTTCCCATGCCATTTCCTTTGGGCAGCGTCTCCGGCCACCTCAGACTGGAGGAGTCGCTTGTCTGGAGCAGGTACAGTGCCCACTGGGCTCCTTTTGGGCACCGAGCTCTCTGGGTGCCGGGCACTGGGCACTAGGCACCCTGTATCCTTGGCTGAGGGTCTGGTTTCCCAAGGACTGGCCTGAATGGTGGGCAGCCCCGAGTCTTATGAAGCAGCAGGAAAACACTGTAGACATATGGTTGGTCTCGGAGACAAACCAGATGTCACCTCCCTACTTCTACAGAGCAGGAGGAAGAAATATCCTCCAAACACAGCTTGGCATTTGGAGACAGAAGACAGGTTCTTGTTCTGGTTTAATGTCTGCTTGCACCTGTGAGCCTTACTCCCGTAGCTTCCTCTGGACCTCTGTTTCTTCTTCTCGATGATGGGGGGGGGGGTAACATATACATCTTACAGAGTTCTGGTCAGGATTGTATGAGCTCATGCAGATAAAGAGCCTCAGTGGGCTGTAAAGTGCTGGGTAGATGTGAAAAATACCCTGAGGCTGCAGAAACAAATCCTAGCAAATGTAAGCAAAACACGGGGAATTTATTTTAAAGAAATGGCTTGGAGGTTGCTCTCTGGAGCCTCAGGAAGAACTGGAGTCCAGAACTGCAAGTCCTTCCGAGACCTGGGGCAGCACACTTTCTCCCTCTTACCTCTGCTTTGCCCTGTGTGTCTGTTTCTTCTTCTGTCTCTGCTTGCCAGTCTATGTGGCGTCCAAGATGGCTGCCCTGAAACTCCTGAAGTTACACGTCAAGGGAACCAGTGACAACAGAAGCACCGATCTCCCTCTCAGTTCCAAATTCCTGAGACAAGACTGGGATTGACTTTGTTTGGTCAGGTTGTTACTCCTGGTCCAATCCTCTTGGCCAGAAGGGTGGAGTCACCTGGTGCAAGTAAGGTGTGTGTGGGGGGGTGTCCTCTCTGTGGTTATATGGATGGGGTGAGTGTATATGGAGAGAATTCCAGAGAAGAGCTGGGGAAGCTAGTAGTTCCTGGGCTGGATAGGCATCTCATACGTGTCCATCATACTTGCTTGGGTTATCTAATGCTGCGTGACAAAGTACCCCAAATTTCAGAGGCTTAACACAACCATTTATTATGCTCACTGATCTCTGGGTCAGGAATTCTAATAGGGCACAGAGAGGATGGCTTATTTTTGCTTCATAGTGTTTGGAGCCTTAGCTGCCAGACTCCAAGCTTGGGGCTGTAATCATCTGAAGGCTTGTTTGGTCAAGACTTGGATAAGTAGGGGCGGCTGATGTGGCTGAGGGGGGTCTCAGTTCCTCTCCACATGGGCTGCTTGGGCTCCCTCACAGCATGGTGGCTAGGTTCCCAGGGCGGGCATCCGAAGAGAAAGGCAGGCTGAAAAGCCTCATTATTTTTTCAACCTGGCCTTAAGAGTCACCCAGCATGGCTTCTGCACATTGTATTCAGTAGCTTTCATTAGAAGGGAATCATTAAACCTGACTCATGTTCAGGGGTGCCTGCGTGGCTCAGGCAGTTAAGTGTCTGACTTTGGCTCGGGTCATGAGCTCATAGTTTGTGAGTCTGAGCCCTGCATTGGGCTCTATGCTGACAGCTCAGAGCCTGGAGCCTGCTTCAGATTCTGTGTCTCTGCCCCTCTCCCACTCATGCTCTGTCTCTGTCTCTGTCTCTCTCTCTTTCAAAAATAAATAAACATTAAAAAGATAATTATAAAAAACTTGACTCTTGTTCAAAAGACAAGGGAAATTAAGCTCAACCTTATAATGAGAGGAGAGGCAAGTTTCTAGAAAACAGAATGGGACTAGAAATATTGCTGGGGGCTTTTGGGGGGGCAAATACAACTTGCCACAATATTTATAATAGTTTCCATTGCACTTGAAGAGACCTTTATAAGTAAGAAGCTGAAAGGCCACCTCTGGAGTTGTAAGCTAGCTTATGGGTTTCCCAAACCATTTTGGTTCATGGTGCCCGTAGAAATACCTAACAGTTCTGTTTATTGAGTAGTTCTAGCCGATAACTTAATAATCATTTATCTCCTAACAAATTAGTACCCATCTGAAATAATCATACCCATAAATTGAAAGTAAAAGAACCATTTTTATCTCATTCTGGAATAAATACAGCGAACAGCATGTGAGCCTTTTGGGTGCTATGCAGCTTCTCTGATCCTGGCATCTGATTGGACACTAACATCTTCGTTTCCTGTCTCACAGTGACTTTCACACTTCATCTGCCTGTTATCACTGAACCCCCAAACCCCGCTTTGCGAGGATAAGATGTCGTTGAAAGGAATGTAGCACAATCTACTGTTGCAGGAAGGAACGACCACAAGCACGTGGTTTGTGTGATGTCTAACGGATGTCAGGAACTGCTCCAAAATACAAAATACTCTTCAGTGCTTCCCTGAGTTTGCTGTGGGCCTCGGGGTACCTCAACCCACAGTTTGGGAATCGTGGGCTTAAACACGGAAGGTCCAGAATTAGGGACCTACTGATAATGCCAAAGGGGCAGCTTCTTAAGATTTCCAACTTCCTAACAAGGGCATTCAGATTTCAAATGTTTAGGCGACTCTGAAGTTGAGTAATTCAGAATCTGTGTAGTTAAGCTAACTTGTTGAAACCGATGAATTTTAAGGAACCACTTGGGTTCTCTTTCCTGTGTAACAGATGAGAAACAACGAGATCCCCTCCCTTCAGCCTCAGGGATGGTGGAGCTATGAGTTGTAGGTTGTCTTCAAGACATCGACACTTGCCCTGGAGAGTCATTCGTGGAGATGGAGGGAATGACATAATACGCAGGGAACGCATCTATGCTACCAGAGTTTCCCATGTCAGCCCACGCTGGTCAAGAAAGGCAGAGAATAGTTTCATTCCAAGCTTAAGCCAATATTCTTGCCACTACACCAGGGCGCTGCCCAGTATGACGGGAAATATTACACGAATGATAAAAATGTGAGCTAAGCCCACCCCATCTCCAAACCCAAAAAGCTTCCGAGACCCCTGAAGCTAAATGGAACTAAATCATCGACACAGTCTCCAAAGCAACTTCTTATTTAGTTCAGAACTTTCTATGTGACCCCAATCAGGTCATTTTCTAGCTCTTTGTTTCCTTAAATAGAGCACTGTAGAAGAAGAAGGCACTGTTTTTCTCTAAAGCTACTTAGCAAATTGCAAATGAAAGAGAAAATACACATGCAACTAAGAGAGTTTGTCACCTTGCTGAACTAAAAAATATGGCCCAGTTTCACTTTCTCCTCTCTCTCTCTCTCTCTCTCTCTTTCTCATAATTCTCAGCCAAGACAATAAGAGTCATGTGATGTGACCGAGAAATTGGGCCAGTTAAAAATAGAAGGCGCACTCCACCAAGTTCATTAGAAAGTTGAAGTCTTATTGTTGATTGCCGTTAATTTATCTCTGCCTGCCACATACGTGAGGGAGCAGGGCGACAGACAATTGGTGACTCTGAGAGCCGGAGCCCCCAGCCCCCCGCTTCCCCTCCTGCCCCAGCTGAGCAGCATCACCCGCGTGAGCTCACCTGGGCCCCGATAATACCCTCTGCCCAGCCCCCGGGCCCTGTCTCCTCCAGGAGCCGTTTTAGCTGTGAAACAGTTCTGGATGGCTTCTCCTCTCTCTCAATGGGGGTGCTCAGCACCCGCCTTTGTAAACGGGGGTGCACGTCCCCGGCTTTATAGTCATTTCATCGAAAGGGCTATTCTTACCCTTGTTTTGTAGTGGAGCAGATTGAGGCCCTGAGGGGTGGAGTGGGGGGGCTGGAGCTGGAAGCCTCTCTTTTTCGGTTGGGTGATGGGTTATGTGGGTCCCTCTCCTAAAGCGTTGGGAGCATGGTATGCACTGGACGCCCGTACCCTCCCCGTGGCCAGTGCTGGAGTCGGGGAGGGGGTAAGTTAGGGCCGCCGCCACTCGTCCCAATGGTGAGTTAGCAGCGGTGGGGTTCGCACATCGTTTCCCTCTGGGTTGGGCCAGCCGAGTCACAGACGCGGGAGTGGGCCGATGGAGGTTCAAGTCTCAGCCTTATTGCTGCTCAGGTTGGCTTGCGGGGCCCGGCTCGGCCCTCTGGCCGTGGCCTGGCTTTCGAACACCCTTGTCCCAAGTTTCTACTTCAAGACCCACCTGAGGAAGAGCGTGATGTTTTCCCATTCGCCGCCTCGTCTCGTCAAAATCAAACCCGCGGGTGGGGGAGCCTCAGTGCTGAGTACCGGAGGCAGGCCAGACCCTGCCCTTGAGCGTTCAGTGTCACCCCCACGAACACCCCGGGGAATGCAGGCGATGACACCAGCCGTCCAGGCTGGCCCAGAGGAGGGCTGAAAGGTAATTCTCCTCCTTACCCTTTCGGGAGGCATGAGAGTAGAGGGAGGGGGGCCCAGGTCTTAGCACCTCTTTGCTCCCTCTTCAGAGAGGGTGCACAGGGTAGGGGCTCTCAGCTGTGCGGCCTGACGTCTCCTGCCTCCCAGCCCACCGCACAGCGTGTGCACGGTGTGGCTTGAATGTGAGCTGCGGAGGAGGGTCCCAAACCTTGAGCGACTCGCAAAAAGTGGGCTTCTCAGCATTGTCTGGGGCCGTGGAAAGCTGAGGGGCCCTTCCCACGCAGGGAAGGTGCTTTGTCAGAGAGCAGCCTGGCGCACCTGCCCTCCAGGCGGGTGTTAAACCTCGGGAAACCTCAGGGCCACCCTGCCCACCTGGTGTCCCCTGGGGCGACTTCTGTCCTCCGAGGGCAGCTGGCAAAAGGAGGACCGTGGGGCAGGGGGTCCGGCGGGGAGGCTGGGAGGAGCTACTCACTTGTGGAGTGTTGAGCTATGCCTGCCGCCGGCTCCCCCCGCTGCCTGGAAACGGGGCTGGCCCAGCTTCCGTTAGAAGGTCTGGGAAGGCGGTGATCTGCACTGGAGGGGGGTAGAGAACAGAACCTTGAGGGAATCACCAGGAGATTCTTTGTCTTTTTTTTTTTTTTTTTTTTAATAAAAAGCTTTTTTGGGGTACAGTGTATTTATTTATTTTGAGAGCGCGAGAGAGAAACAGCACCGATCGGGGAGGGGGAGAGAGAGGGAGAGAGAGAGAATCCCAAGCAGGCTCCACGCTGTCGGTGCAGAGCCTGAGGTGGGGTTCAAACTCTTGAGCAGTGAGATCATGACCTGAGCCATAACCAAGAGTCGGATGCTCATCTGACTGAGCCACCCAGGCGCCCCCTAGCCCAGTTTCTATCAGAAGGTGTGGGAAGGGTGTGTTCTAGACTGAATGGGGGCAGGGAACAGAATCCTGAGGGTGTTACCAGGAGATTGTGGGATCTCTCTCCCCTTGTTGCTTTTACCGCTCTTTGTAGATCCTTCTCCTCTGCCCATTTCTAAGACCTGGGGGCTCTGCTGCCTCTCCAGTAACTGCCAACTCCACCCTCCTCCTCCCTCCCCTCCATCTCCCCCTGCCCTTCTCTTCTCCCATAGACCTCAGGGCAGCAGAGCCCGATGCCAGGGTAGGACAGGGTCTTAGAGCCCTGGTCTGGTCTCCAAATTTCATAAGTGAGAAAACTGAGGCTGAGAGCAGAAAAGAGACTCCTTGGACGTTCCCGGTGTATGTTGACAGGTCCAAAATGAATTCATAGAAACTACATTTCTGTGTAGCAAGGAAGAAGTGTTTTCTGAGACACCATCTCCTTCTATCCAAGGCAATGTTCGTGGGGTGGTCCTAGCCAACCTACGGGACGCGTGACACATATCATAGGGGGTCGGGGCTGGAAGGTTGCCTTACCTGTTCCATGGGGACACTCGCTTGTCTGAGTCACAGGATTGTCCCCAGTGATGACAGAGTTCATCTATGGAAAAGGGCCGATGTAATGCCAAGTGCACCATGCACCATAAACATCGTTCACTCACTTCTATGGAGAAGCAGAGGTCGGTAGTTAGAGTATGGGTTCTAGAGCTAGATCACCTGGGTTCTGACCCTAGCTCTGCAGTTTACTGTGTGGCCTTGGGCAAGTTATTTTTTTTTTTTTTTTTTTTTTTACCTCTCGGGGCCTCAAATTTCCTGTCTATGAAGTGAAGATAACAATCATACCATTCTGTAGGGTTGGTGGAGGGTAGAATGAAGATTCAGTGAATTAAGCACCAAGAGCAGTACATGATACATCAGTACTCACTGTTAGCTGTATAATGAACGTTTCCGTCAACAAAGCATGATTGTTATAACTGTGATTGTTTCCCCATCTTCCAGAACCTCAGGGCCCTTGGTAATGAAGAAGTCAGAGTACCCACAGAAAGGCAGGATTCACGAATAATTCCCCCTGCTTACAATCATTGGGGATGTCCGGGGGAAGATATGGAACAACTACTTCTCCTGGGATGCTGAAAAAGGGTTCCTGCATGGTAGGAGAAACTGGAATTGACATCCCCTTCAAAGACTCCATGCTTCAAGACAGCACTGTGAATTTTGAGGGCACTTAAAGAAACGTGCAGAAAGATACTGCAACTTCTTAAGAAGATGCTGATCTCTGCCTTTTCCCACTCATTCGTTCAGTGCTTGCAGAACACCTTCTACGTGGCAGACATTGCTGGGGACCGACAGTGGATTAGGTATGGTCTCTACCCCCAGGAGAGACAGACACAATAAGCCCATGTTTTCAGGGCAGCTTGTTGCGTACGAGTCTACGTGGGGCGCTATATGACAAAGGGGATGTTGTGGCTACTTTGGGAGAGTTCCACCGAAGAAGTCTTCAGAGAAGGAAAACATTCGCCTTGGGTCTTGCGAGTCAGATGAGTGGGAGTGCCCCCGACAGCTAAGAGGCACAGACATTCTCAGAACAGGGAACACCATCTTCTCTTTTCCTTCCTGACAGCCTCGTGAAACAGAGAACAGAATGGCGTGTAACTGTTTTGTAAAATGGGAAAGGTTACTGACAGATCAACTGGTGAGCCTCCGAATTTGCAAGAGTCCTCTGACCCCTGCCCTGGGACTCACCACCATATCTGAGCTATTCTATTAACAATTACCAGCCTTAGGGTTCATGCCTAATACCCATCATCCTTCCCTGGCTGGGGAGTTACCAGTTGAGGTGATCCCTCTATTTGTGAAATGCAGATCAAATGGACAAAGCTTATTTCCATCTCTGCCTCATCTTTTATAAATATCAAGGAATGCCCCAACTTTGCCCCCATCCCACTCCCAACTCCAACCCACTCAAATCAAAAGAGGAGTTCAAAACCTCAACCTTGAAAAGCTTCTGGAATCCAATAGGCTCTGCCTTGCTTGCCTCATCACATCCCCTCCCACAGCACGGGCAAGTCAGGTATGAGTTTCAGTTTACATGGGCCCCAGCATTGAAGGCTGAGTGCCCACCAAGTACCTCTGTAAGGGCACGGCCCAGGAGTGACGCATGGCGACAGCCACCCACCACGTCCAGCTCGTGTGGTTATGGGAGAAAGGAGGACTTCAGGTGGCAGAATTATAAGGAGTGGGGAGAAGGCAGAGCCTCAGGCATTGGATGTCCCGCGGGCTCTGTAGAAGGTTGACTGATCCACTTGCCCTGATCCCGTGGCTCTAGAGCTGTGCCCACATAGCTCAGCACACACCGAGGTCTTCAGCCTGGTTCAGCAGAAAGAGCAGGGGATTGGGAGCCACTGAGACCTGGGCTAGAAGCTAAGCATGGCTCCACTTAGCTGTGTGGCTCTGCATACAATGGGGCTAATCAAACTTATCTCAGAAGGTGGCGGTGGATTAAACAGTAGGATGAGAGTGAGAATCCAGGCCTGGTGTTAGCTACAAACACATACAGGGTGATCAGCAGATGTTAATATGTCAGACAACAGGCATGTATTGAGCACCTGCTAAGACTTCCATCTTGAACTGATGGTCTTTAACCATCATCGTTCAACCTGACATTATTCATTCACTCAACAAACCTTTATTTGAGATGAACTCTATGTCAAGCCCTGAGATTTGTGCTGGGGATGCCGACAAGGATAAGATGGATAAGTGTCCCTGTGGAATGCCTACACCATATGCTGTCTGCAGCTTTGTCTATAAGGTTGAAATATCGGAAACAACCCAAGGCCCAACAATAAGGGAATGGTTAAGTAGATGGAAAAGAAGCCTTGTTATAGGATCGTGTTGCCAAGTATTTGTTATAATAGTAACTGAAACAAGCAGGAAAGGAGAAGTTTTTAAAAGTTTTTTTATTTATTTCGAGAGAGAGAGAGAGCAAGCACGGAGGTGGGGCAGAGAGAGAGGGAGAGAGGGAATCCCAAGCAAGCTCTGTGCTATCGGCGAGGAGCCCAATGTGGGGCTCGAACTCATGAGCTGTGAGATCATGACCTGAGCTGAAACCAAGAGTCGGATGCTTAACCGACTGAGCCAACCCAGGTGCCCCAGGAAATGAAATTTTAAGTACAATTGGTCCTCAATATTCATGGCAATGTTCTACAAAGTCACTTCACACACTGACTCAGTGAACAGGACCATTGTTCTTAGGAGAAATACATGGTTAGGTTCCTGTGAGCTTCTGGTTATAACATTTTTGTCTACTGACCAATTCCTATTCTTATTTTATGTGTGTTTCTGTTTAAAGACACTTTATTTGATATCTATTGTTGATTCATCAACATAGAACTCATGGCCAACAGCGCTCTGGCCCCTGCCCTAACGAAGCTTTTCTAACACATGTACTTTTTCTTATAAGACACATCACAGCTTCCTGGCTCTTGAGAACACTTGCAACATTATGGTGGGGGGGCTATTTTAAACAGTGAAATCACCAACAGGAAGCACACAAATACAAAAAACATTGCACTAAATAGATTGGCAAGAGGCCATTTGTTTACAGTATGGAGCTGAAACAAGAAGGCAGAGACTCTCTGTGTTTTGCCTTGGCTGGGAACCCGGATGTGGGGTCACTCAAACTTGTCACTTTGTGCATGTCAGCGAATGACCATGAAAGTTCCTTGAGCATCGGTTTTGAGGTTACAGATACATTTTAGTGAGTAGGGAAATTTGCAAATAAGGAATCCATAGAGGGTGTGCATGTGAATAATGTAGGACATCGCATTAGTATCGATGCTTTTCTGTTTTGTTTTGTTTTGTTTTGTTTTGTTTTGTTGTTTAAGTTTATTTGTTTTGAGAAGAGAGAGGGAGAGAGAGAGAATCCCAAACGGGCTGCGTGCTAGTGGCACAGAGCCTGTCACGGGGCTCAACCCCACAAACCGTGACATCATGACCAGAGCTGAAACCAAGATTTGGATGCTTAGCTGACAGCCACCCAGGTGTCCTGATGCTTCTCTGTTTTAAAATTTTTGTTAATGTTTTCCAGTTGGGTTTTGTCCCCTACATTTAAACATAAATACGCCTCAGAGAAAATGAACATGCAGCCTGCATGTCGCCTCCTAAACCCTCCCTCTCCACCTACTTTGTCTCCTCAGCTTGGTCAGCGGGCTCAGAGATGGTGGGAATGAGGCGTCAAGGTCAGTAGCTCCCAGCCTGGGCAATTCCATAGCGACTGAAGTTTCTGGAGTGGCAGTAAGGCCAGCCACAAATGCTTGTAACTGCTGTCCCGTGTAGCTGCCGTCCCGCCCTGACGCAGGACCCCTCACTAGAGAACAGCACTGGGCAGTTTCTCTCAGGTTGTGATCCTGTCCTCTCTCCATGGCTCCCAGGAACACAGCCCCATCAGAAACTCCCATTTTCCTGTGTTTTGACGCTAATTAAAGGTCTTCCTAAAACTTGGACTCTTTGGAAGAAGGATTGAATATTCCTTTGATTCAATATGTCTGTGATGGAAATATTTAGAATTATTGCTCTAAATTATGTAAAAGATACCCTTTTCTATTCCTTTTTAAAGTTATTTGTCAAGAAGCCAGCTTACCTGTTGACGGGACCTCGTGTGCTCCATTGGATTATTCTAGGGGTCCATTTGAAGGGAAAGATCCAGAAACATCTTCATCAATACTTGCAGGGGCTAGGAGCAGTATCGTCCTAACTCCTGACTAGGGGGGCAGGAAATTCCAGGCCACAAAGGTTGCTAACATTTTTACCTGATTTGCCTCCGGATTTAAAGGTACGTGAATGGCTTGTTTGTCTAACTCAGCTCTGCTCAAATCAATCTTTCATGGATCCCCCCCAGTAAAGATCACCTTGGGTCAAAGGTCACAGGTCATCATGGTTCTCAAATACCTACCCATTTTGTAAGAGTTCCAAAGTGGACAATTACTCGGAAATTAGTACAAAATAAAAGCAAGTATTTCCAAGAACTAATTGGGAAAAAAAGTGAGTACAGCAAGCACGGTGATGTTTCTGATGTGGTCTTTATGGCTCTTCCAATTAATTTCCAGTTTTTCTCCAACTTAACTTGCAATAACATAGAATATGATAGAAGGCACCAGCTGTTGATGTAGAGCTCCCTTGTGCTATGTCTGCTGCATGATTCTTGAGCTACGATCCTCACCCTTCCTGTGCCTGTGTGTGCTCGTACACACAAAGCATTCTTAAACACGTGTGAGCCCAGACAGCCTTCAATGTTCTAACAGAGATTCCCCACAGTCGTTAATTCAGGGCTACCATTGAGAAAAAAAACCGAATCAAATCCAGCCAAACCAAACCTTAGAAGGACTTTCCAAAAATAACACAGTTTTGTAGCTCATTCTTAGGGTGCAAAGCTATTAATTTTGACTTAATAAAAAAGTCAAAGTGTTCCTAGAAACAAGCAAGAAATAAATAGGGGCATTAAGATTATATGGAGGGGAAGAAACTGAGAAGCGAGCGAGGGGTTGTGTGAATGGAGTGTACTAAGGCAGCGTGTGCAGAGTGAATAGCCCAGGTTGGTTAAATGATGCATTTTATTTTATTTTATTTTTAAAATTTTAGATTATTGATTTTTGATAGAGAGACAGAGTGAGAGCGAGGAAGGGGCAGAGAGGGAGGGAGACACAGAATCCGAAGCAGGCTCCAGGCTCCAAGCTGTCAGCACAGAGCCTGAGGCGGGGCTCGAACTCATGAACCGTGAGATCATGACCCGAGCCGAAGGTGGACGCTTAACTGACTGAGCCACCCAGGCGCCCCAATACATGCATTTTAAAAGGTAGGTGCTCATGCCCACAACTCGTGGCCTTTGGAGAATCAAGGAGTTGGGTTTGAATGAAAGGAAGTAATTTTTTTTCCATGGGGAATGAGAAGGATTTTAAACTATTGCTTCTTTGAAGGGAGACCTCCAAATCTTAGCATTGAGATGCCTCATATTTGCCTCATGGTATGCTTTAAAATTAATTAATTAAAAGAAATTTTAACATTTCTATTATAAATTTTTAGGGCAAGAATTAAAAAGAAATCCATCTGTTGATATTTATTTTTCTTGTCTTTTGTTAACCAAAGATTTTTTGGAATGTTCCAGCGTAAAGTTACGACTTTTATCCATCTTGGATAGGGACAGCTTCTGCAACTTGGGTCGTCCTGCTAGGGGAAAGGACACTTTAGAAGGGGCAGAACTTGGTGACCTTGCCCAGTGACCCTGTCTCTTCTTCATTCAGCAGAGGGAGTTTCCAAAAAGTATGGGCATGGCTCCAAGGTGCCAAATGGATTCACTCAAATGGTTGTTTATTCCCTTGGCATCGAAGGTGCGAGAAGTACGTTTCGAAGCACCCACTGTGTGCCAAACCCCGATCTGGATGCCTTGTCAATCTCGTGTAATCTTTTTTTTTTTCAGTATTTTTTTTACTTTTTTATTTATTTATTTATTTATTTATTTATTTATTTATTTATAATATTTTTTAACATTTATTTATTTTTGAGACAGAGAGAGACAGAGCATGAACAGGGGAGGGTCAGAGAGAGGGAGACACAGAAACTGAAACAGGCTCCAGGCTCCGAGCTGTCAGCACAGAGCCCGACGCGGGGCTCGAACTCACGGACCGTGAGATCATGACCTGAGCCGAAGTCGGCCGCCCAACCGACTGAGCCACCCAGGCGCCCCCAATATTTTTTTTAAAGTTTATTTATTTATTTTGAGAGAGAGAGAGAGAGAGAGAGGGAGAGAGAGAGAATCCCAAAGAGGCCCCACACCCAGCACAGAGCCCGACACAGGGCTTGAGCTCATGAATGTGAAATCATGACCTGAGCTGAAACCAAGAGTCAGACACTTAACTGACTGAGCCACCTGGGTGCCCCTCTCCTATAATCTTTAAGTGATGTTGCAAAGTGGACATGAAGAATTTCCCTGTTTATGGGGCACTTGGGTGGCTTCGTCGGTTATCTGACTGCAGCTCAGGTCAAGAGCTCACGGTTCGTGGGTTCGGGCCCCGAGTCGGGCTCTGTGCTGACAGCTCGAGCCTGGAGCCTACTTCAGATTCTGTCTCTCCCTCTCTCTCTGGCCCTCCCCTGCTTGTGCTCTCTCTCTTTCTCTCTCAAAAATAAATAAAGTTTTAAAGAATAATAAACAAACAAACAAATAAATGCAAGAAGCTCCCTGTTCCAATGAGACGGCACAAGAGAAGTTGTAACTTACCAGCTACACGGCTGAGCTGGTATTAAACTGGGTGTGTCAGTCTTTGTGGCTTTCCGTTGGGTCACACTTCTCAGAAGCTCTGGCATCACCATGCAGGGGAGATGGTGCCCCTGAAAGCCCACCAAGGAGGGGAGGGGATTAAGGCTGGTCCGGTCAAGCTAGGGCAGAGGTGGCGGTGCCCCAGCGGTCTCGGGTCAAATGAAGCCTGATCCTTTCGTAGCTTGATTTGGCCTCGAACTGGGAAACAGATGGGTCTGGGCTGCCTGAGGGTCTGGGGGAGGCTGAGCAGACAAATGGGTCCTGGCTGCAATTGCTCCTGCCCTGAGGGTCCGGGGCTGGGGGCTGCTTTGGGAAGGGGACTCCAGTGCCTATGTACCTTTTGACTTGTAAAACCTTAGATAGCAATTCATCTGTGAGGCTGCAAGGCTAGAGAGCTCACCCCTTCTGAGGGCAGCCGACTGGGAGACCTGGGGCAAGTTCAGGGAGGTAAGCAGATGTCAACAGGTGTGTTAAAAACAAGGTGGCTGGTTGCCCAAAAAGAAGACCCCAAGGGCCACGGAAAGATGCCTAATGGACTTCATGCTCTTTCAACCGCAAAGACTCATCCTTTTGCAATGCCGGTTAGTGGGGTTGTTTCGAAGAGATGTGGGGTTGCTTAGCCGTGGGAATGCCCTGAAATTGGATAAGCGGGGACCCAGCTCACAAGCGTGGAATGAATGAATCGATGAATGGAAACTTGGACACTGATTCACTCACTACTCACTTATCAATAGGAAGGCCAACCATCTGGTTTGCCTAGGACCCAGTTGTTTCCTGGGACGTGGGACTTTCCATCCTAAAATGAGGAACGTCCTGGGCACACGAGAACTAGATGGTTCCCTAGGTACTGAGAACTGATGATGGGCCAGACCCTGGGCCCTGACGGGGCATATGGGGCTAAATCGGACGCAGTCCCTGCTCTCAAGGAGTCCACGTGTAGTCAGGAGAGATAAATATGACACGATAGGGTCATGTTCAAGAGCAAGGCTGTGGAGTCAGAAGCACCATGATGGCTTTTAAGAGGAGGAGCAGGTGCCAGAGGCGAGTCTTGTTGGGGGAGGAGCCCAACAGATCTCTGGAGAAGCTTGGGAAGGGCTTTGGGACTCAGGGACAGCTGGGACAAAGGCCTAGGGTCTACAACAATGTGTTGCCGTAAGAAGCAGGGGGCACCATGTGTATGCGTTTTTGTGTGTGTCGGGGACAAATGGGGGAACACAGGGGTGATGGTGAGGTTGGAGAGGTCTCGGAGGGGCCAGGGGACAAGTTGTAGACCGTGTGAAGAAAAATGAAATTTGTACTGTAGGCAATAGGGAGCTACTGAAGGCGTTTTAAGCCGGAGAGATAGAATCCGATATTACAAAACGTTTCATCCATTCAACAAATGTTTGCTAAGCGCCTACTGGGTGTTAGGCATTGTGCTAGGGGAGTGAATGCATGCTTGCAGGCATGGCTGTCTGCCAAAAAGTTTCTTTTTAATTTTCCAGTTGCCGAGAGGGTCCTTGAAATCCAGGGCCTGGCTGATAGGACGTTCGGGCCTGTTGGCCTCTGTCAGAAAAATTGTTCCGCAGTGAGCAAATCTAAGGAGGAGACCGCCGGCACCAGCTCCAACCTCCGCCCCCTTATCTGTTTTTCTTTTTCCAAAAGACCTTGAGGACTGCAGCGGATTCCACTACAAAACGGTTACACAATTTCCCCCCAGAGAAAGCGAGCTTCCACCTTAGGGGATGAATAAGCCCTTTCTTTTCTGGAGAGCCGGCCAATGGAGGCCCCGGGCTGGGTACTGCAGGAGGCACGGTGCGGGGGCACAGCAGGCCTCGCTCTACTTTGGGGGTGCCGGTGTTGTCATTAAACAGAGTCTGCACGGCAGAGGCGGGGGCTGCAGGCGCCCGGGGAGGCCGACACGGCGGGGAACGGGGGTCAGCCTGCAGCGGGCGGCCCCCCAATTCCGCGCGGCCCAAGCATCCATTTTTCCGGGGCTGCGGGTCCTATAAATGGTGCCTTTGAGGAGAGCTGCCCTGGTGACAGCAGGTCCCTCCCTGCAGCACCCACTCGGCCACGGGATTCTGAAAGCTGATTGTCCCTCCTCAAGCCCTGCCCTCCTGCGACATTGCTCACGCTGACCATTGTCCGCAGAAAGAGGCCATTGTCTGGGGCTTACATACCTGCTGACGGAGGCACATGAAACCAGCAGAGCTTTGGGGAGACAGAAATCCACCCAAAACAACAAAAAAACCTGAGCCTAGCCGGAGGGCAGAGTTTAGACGGGGCTTGTTGAATTTCCTGATCTGCTGGTGTTCTTTCCAAGAGGAAATGCCCCCCATTATGGGAGGATCAGAGTTTTATCTCTGGGCTGGAATGACACCATTTGTGCCTTTGTGTCAACAGCACAGAGGGGCATTGTTTAGGGTTATGTGGCCGGCGCTGGGAAGGGCTTGTTTGAAGAGAAAAAAAGAGAAAACCCAGAACAATGTTTACCCAGCAGGCAGCTCCTGCCAAAGCAGCCGCCACCCCGTGCACTGGGATGTCAGCTGGGCCGCCCGGGCCCCCTCGGCTGTGCCTCGGCCTCGAGTGCAGCCGCGCGGGCAGCTGGCGGGGACAGGTACGCGGTGCCAGCGCCTAAAACACCAATACCCAGCACCGCCCCCGAACCAGAGCCGAAGGTCAGTGCCGGGAGAGCAGAACCGCCGCTCCGGGGTGCAGGCAGGACCCTGAGGTCTGTCGAATCGCTTTGGGGATTCAGCCTCAAGAGAGTTGCTACTCCAAGTGTGGTCCCCGCGCCAGCGGTCTCTGTCTTACCAGGAGCTTGTTGGAAACGTAGGCTCTCGGGGCGCCTGGGTGGCTCAGTCCGTTAAGCGTCTGACTCTTGGTTTTAGCTCAGGTCGCGATCTCACGGTGTGGTGAGTTCGAGCCCCGCGTGGAGCTCTCTGCGTTGACCGTGTGCAGCCTGCTTGGGGTTCTCTGTCTCCCTCTCTCTGCCCCTCCCCCGCTCACGCTCTCTCTGTCTCTCTCAAAATAAAATAGCGTAGGCTCTCGGGCCCCACCTCGGATCTGTCCCAGCTGAAGCTGCATTTTATTTATTTTTGAAAAAAAAAATGTTCATGTTTATTTAGACATGTTTATTTTTAATGTCTATTTAGACAGAGACAGAGCACAAGTGGGGGAGGGGCAGAGAGAGAGGGAGACACAGAATCCGAAGCGGGATCCGGGCTCTGAGCGGTCAGCACAGAGCCCGACGCGGGGACTGAACTCACTAATGGTAAGATCACGACCTGAGCCGAAGCCAACCGTTGGACATTTAACTGACTGAGCCACCCAGGGGTCCCTTGAAACTACATTTTAACAAGATCCCCTGGATGAATTTACACCTTAAGCTTGAGAAGCATTGGTCTAAAGCAGGGGTTCTCAAACATGACTGCACGTTGACATCACCCGGAGAGCTTTTACAAGTTCCAATGAGCCGCAGCATCTCAGGCCATTAATGTCAGGATCCCTAAGGGAGGAAGGACCATCAGTATTTTCTAAGACCCCCCAAGGGATTCCAAAGTATCTCCAAGTTTGAGGCACAGGAGTGAGGACAGTGCCCTCTTTCTCTGTCCCAGCACTGAGTCTGCACTGGTTATGATGTGGCAGTTCCTGAGCATTTTCTTTTTTTTTTTTTTTTTTTTTAATGTTTATTTATTTATTTATTTTGAGAGAGAGAGCACTTGTGTGCGAGAGCAGGGGAGGGGCAGGGAGAGAGAGAGAGAGAGAGAGAGAGAGAGACGAGAGAGAGACACGAGAGAGAGAGAGAGAGAGAGAGAGAGAGAGAATCCCAAGCAGGCTCCACACTCAGCTCAAAGCCCACAGGTCTTGAACTCACGAACCGTGAAATCATGACCTAAGTCAAAAGCGAGAGTCAGATGCTTTACCGACCGAGCCACCCAGAAGCCCCTCCTGAGTATTTTCTGTGTCAGAAATGCTGAGGCTTCATCGATGAAGATGGTATGAGTTCATGACTACAGTGCCTTTCTGGCCAAAAGAACTCCTATTCATCCTTCAAAACCCAGTTAAAAAGCCTCCTCCTCCGTGATGCATTCCTAGATCTCCTGAGGCAGGGAAAAATGCTTCTTCCTCTGAACTCCCACGGCCCTCTGCATCTCTGTATTGTTGCACTTGCCACATTAAGGTTTAGTGATCTATTTACTTGTCACTAGACTGGGAGCCCTGGCTTCAGGGACTGCATCGTATTTATCTTTGTATCCCTGGGCCTGGGGCGGGGCCTGGGCATGCAGTTGGCGCTCAATAAATGCTGTTGACTGACAACATGAATATGAAGACAAATACCTGAATGAACTCAAGCCTGAGTGAAGACACCTGCCCTGCCTTTAAAAAAACAAAATTCTAGGGGCTCCTCGGTGGCTCAGTGGGTTAAGCGTCCGACTCTCGGTTTCGGCTCAAGTCATGATCTCATGGTTTTGTGAGTTTGAGCCCCACATCCGGCTCTGTGCTGACAGCTCAGAGCCTGCTTGGGACTCTCTCTCCCCCTCTCTCTCTGCCCCTCCCCTGCTCACGCTGTCTCTCTGTCTCTCAAAAATAAATAAACTTAAAAAAGAAAGAAAGAAAGAAAGACCTAAGATTCTAGCAGAATAGATCACCTTGAACAGTTAATGAGACGTTGACTTCTGATGGGTGTTGTGACTGAGGTCTGACCAGGGTCCTGTGGGTGTGCAGAGCAGGGGAGAGGGGCTTTCTTAACCACCCCGCTCCAGGCTTGCCGGGAAGACGGTGGCCCACAGTCTGCTCAGTGCTGCATCTCTAGTCCGGACCCCAGAGATCGCACTCAAGGGGTCCCCTTGGGCCCCTTCCCTTATCGTATTTGGGAACAGGAAGATCCTCCAACGGATGGAAGCTAAAGATTCTGTTTTTGTTTCTGGACGATGCTGGTGTCGTTACCTTGTGCCTCCAGGACCCAAAACACGAGCCCGGAGAGCGTCCAGGGGAGTCTAATGGGTCTAGGTGACTGCTAAGCGGATGGTGTGGCCGCCTTGGCTGCTGTGTGTCTGTGGCAGCTTGGCTTGCAGGCCAGCGGATGACTGCAAAGGTCAGGGTTCAACCGGCTGCCGCCTTCCACGGTCGGAAGCAGAACAGACTGCCCAGGCTGCCCGTGCTCCAGGCTGGAGCCCGCTCCCTCACTGCCGAGGACTCACCAAGCCAGGGGTCCTCGGGGATGGGCAGACGTCGGCCGATCGGATAAATGGGTACAAAAGAAGCCGAGGCAGGTGGTGGGAGTTGGCAGGCAGAGGCCAGGGGTCAGAGGGCCCAAGGTTTGAGACAAGAGACGGGAGGCCGAGACAGGCAAAGTGGAGCGGTCTGGCTGCAGAGCCAGGAGAGGGGTCCGACTTGCCGCTGAGTTTTAGACACCCCCCCCCCCCACCCCGGTGGCCTGATGATGAAGAGTAGTGGGCCCGTGTGGTTCATTTGCTGGGAGGACGGGAGGGGAAGCCGGTGGGCTGCCGCCAGCCGTTACGTGCCATTAGGTGCCACATCAGGTTCCCGAGGGCGTCCTCCGAAGGTCTCTCCCGGAGCTCAGCGGGGACACCATTCTAGAGCCACGTCGTGGCTCTGTGGGGACGTTTGAGAGGGAGATTTCCCTCTGTCTTTTCTCATGTCCCTGCCCAGGCCGGGGCTCCTTCTCTGTGTCAAGGAAATCAGTTCTACTCTTCACCAGAGTGCATCTCCCTATTCCCTGCACGCCTCACGCCGGCACCTCGTGTGTCAGGGGGTCAAGACCTGCTCAGGTGAAAGTGACCATCGAAGTCGTCAAATCCCCAAAGGTTCCTTCGGGAAGATAGCCTCAAGAACGGAAGGACAGGAAGTACCAGACAGACCAGCGAGGGCTCGACTTCCAGGAGAGGAAGAAAGCCTGGGGCGGGTGCGGTGGGGGTGGGGGGGTGGTGGTTCTTCTCATCTCGGGTTCTGTCCTTTCCAGTCCCTCCGATGCCGATGCCGGGCAGCTCCCAGGCCTGAGCAGGGCGGGGCACCGGGAGAGGCCGGAGCCCGTGAATTCCAGCGGGGTCCCCAGGTGATCATGAGGGTCAGAGTCCGTGTGCCTCATTCAGGGAGGTCATAGGGCTGGAGACGGAAGAGCTGTCGGGTAGCGGACCGCGTGTAGACATTTTGCGCTGAGCTGGGAGCCGGCACCAAGGCTGAATCGGGGCCAGGGCGCCCGGTATGAAGTCTCCTTCAACGGGCAGAGGAAGCCCAGGGCGTCCTTTTATTGGCTACTGGGTAAGAAATGTGGGAACGTGGGACTCAGTTCAGGAACTCGACAGCCGCGTTCTCCTCCAGGAAGACTCCCTGATAACCGTCGAAGGAAATGACCACACCTAGGGGTTTACCCTGCACCTTGACTTTCCGTGTGGTTCCAGATATGTGTCTCCAGGCCCTACCATCCACAGGCCCAAGGCCTTCTCCGGGGCTGGTCCAGTCTTGCCCTCTCTCTGGTCTCCTGGGTGCCCAGCTTGGGACCTGGCCTGGCCTAGTACCGGGCGAGCATTTCCTATGCGGAATGACTTGCCTTTTGCAAGGGTGCACTGTCTTGGGGTTTGGTAGCAGGGGCACAGAAGAGTCTAGAATGCTGCTCAGAGCACCTGGCTTCTTAGATTTCTCGCCTGCTAGGTGGCCCTTCCCCCCACCCCCACACACAGGGTGCTCCAAGGAGCACGTAAGAACCTGAACGTCACACGTGAGAAGGCCACCAGCGATCTTACGTGAGAGGTGGCATCGAGTGATGGTCCGGGCCTAAACTCTGTCACCAGGCTCCCAGGGAGTAAATCTGGCTCTGCTGCTGGAGAGGTGTGTGACCCAGGGCTGGAGGCTGGCTGGCCTTCCCTGTGCCGTGGATTCCTCATCTGTAACATCACTGGTCACGAGGATTCCGTGGCTGAGTTTATGTAAAGCCCCCGGAACAGCGCCTGGAGGTTGGAGATGGATGGAGGCGGGGGTGATCTGTGTTGCGAATTTGGCACCCCTTTCCTGATTTCAGCTTTCCTACATTACCAGCCTTTAAGACATAGAGCATTCTGTGCTCTATGAGCAGTCTTGGTCTCACAGAGGAACAAAGATGGGAATAGGGCAGCACAGCCTCCAGGAGGGAGTTGGGTTGACCTAGATCTGGCTCCTTGGATCTCCAGGTCAATCATTCTTTGAGCAGACTGTTTTCTTTGTATTGGGAAGTCAGGCCTAAGCACGTGTCCTTTGGGTGAAAGCATCCACTTCTCTGGCATCGCAGGCCTTTTGTCATTTCTCCTCGGGTCTTTTCTGATCGTATTCCTCGCCCTTCCCCTACACATTCTATAGTTGCTTGGAGTCCAGAATGGAGCAGGACGTGGCCCGTACCCACGTGAAAAAAGGAAGGTGGACATTGAACACATAATTACCGGGGTGCCATGTACTATCAGAACGTGCAGAATGTAAGGACAGCACGCCGCAGGGCTTCACCACCTGAGGACGGGGGCCAGAGAGGCCTCCAGAGTTAGCCAGGAAAAGCAGGGGTGGAGAGTGTTCCACATAGAAGCGCAGCATGTACAAAGGCCCGGTGCACACCAAGAACTGAATGACCCTACTCACGGCCTGAGTTCTGTAGTCTGGTCTTGGGATGCTCGTGTGCTTGTCTGGTGTTTGCTCACCGTATCCATCTCACCATTTGCGGGGTCCTCCTTTCTCTCTATTCGTGGCCCCTGCCATGGGCTTTTAGTCTGAAACAGGGTTGATAAAGTCTTTCTAGAAAGGACCACTTGGTAAATACCTTAAGCCTTATGGGCCACACAGTCTCCACTGCAACTCCGGAAGCCGCCATTGTAGTGTGTGTGGAAGCCGCCATTATACTGTGGAAGCCGCCACGGGCGCCCTGCCAGTGAATGAGTGTGGCTGTGTGTCGATAAGACTTTATTTACAAAAACAGACGGTGAGCTGGATTTGGCTCATGGGCCACATTTTGCCAACCTCTTGTCTGGAAGGGAAGACAGGCATGGACCAAATCATTGTAAGCAGGTGGTATTGCATGGGCATTTTTCTCCCGCGGTGGTCATTGTGGAGATTCTATAGAACTCCTTGCAGAGGCTTGAGTCACGCACAGTCCTCAGTTCATGAGACATCTCTCACCGGTCCCTGCCAGGCTCCTCTTCCCACTGATGTGCTCAGCCCTCCTCGTTCCCATCCCCCTCTCTGCACAGACGACTGTCTCAGTGCATCTGCTTTGCACCCCTGAAATCATAGGCGCATCTCTGAAGCACGTTGCCCTGTGTGACGTATGTCTAAGTTATATAAATGACACTCCGCTATCCGTTCTTTGGCTTCTTACTTCTTCCACCCGTTTGGCACTGCATTTATTTTATTTTCATTTTATTTTTTTAAGTCGGCTTCACGCCCCACGCAGAGCCCAGTGTGGGGCTTGAACTCGCAACCCTGACATCAAGACCTGAGCTGAGGTCAAGAGTCAGACGCTGAATCGACGAGACACCCAGGCGCCCCTCAGCACTGCATTTTTAAAATCTAATGCCGTGCCTACACCTAGTTCTTTGCTTCTAAATGCTGCAAAAATTTTCACATTGTACATCACCGAATTCTCCTTATTCATCTCCCGGGTGATGATCACTGTGTTTGGTGCTAGTTCTTTATCCCCACAAACAAGGTCACATCTTCCCCGAGTGGAGGTGCTCAGACCTGCTTTTCCCGTGCTGTCATAGCTCTTGTCCTTTGGATATCTGCCTCCACCCCGGACTGTGAGGTCTTGAGGTCTGTTGTCAGACTCATATCTTCACCCCAGAGTCCAGTCGAGATGCCTGATACTTTGGAGAGCCAAAAGTGTTTGGTGAACGAATCCGTCTTTGAGGAGAGAACTCTGTCAGGCAACTTTGGGACTTCCCTACAGTCTAGTAGAGCGCCTGGCATCTCCTGGCTGTTCTCCAGCAGCAGGCTGGTCATAGCTCTCATCCCAGTGGCACCTTTGCTCGTGGGACCCTACCCATACGCCCACAGAGCACCTTCCCACGATTGTTTCCTGTTTGGTTACATGTTGACCGTCTGAGGGGCTGATTTCATTTCGTGGTGTAAACTCAGGGAGTATGATGATTACTTCCTGTGTCACCTTGGCTAGGCTATGGTACCCAGTTTTTGGTCAGACACCAGTCTCGATGGCATTGGGAAGATATATCTTAGAGGTGATTAGTGTTGAATCCAAGACATTGGATAACACAGATTAGCCTCTGTAGTGTGGGTGGCCCTCATCCACTCAGTTGAAGGCATTGACAAAAAGAATGAGGTCCCCCAAAGAAGAAGGAAGTCTATGTTAAGATGCCCTTTGGACTCGAGATGGCAGCGTCTAGTCTTTCCTGCACCTTCAGCCTTCTGACTTGCCCTGCAGATTTCGGACTTGTTGGCACCCGTGATCACGGGGTGATCCACTTTTCAATGAGCCAATTCCTTGTCCTCTCTCTTTTTCTCCCCTCTATACGTCTGTTCTTCCGGAGAACGCTACTAATACAGGGAGGGTCAGGGTAAATCTATTCTGGAGGAAGATCTTTTTCATGACTTTTGAAGCCTCGGGAGGATTTCAGGACCATATCTAGGTCCATATCTGTGACCATATCTAGGAGTCCTCGTGGCAGACTGACACCACACACAAGCTCGGATACCAGATGATGATCCTGACGTTTGGGTTGAATCAGTAACATTCAACAAAGACCCACCTTAATTCCTTGCTACGTCTGGCTGTAGACGGTGCGAAACATCTAGTTGATCTGGGGACTGATTCTCATCTCAGCCTTGAGCATTATTAACCGCCCATCAAACCCAACTTAGCCATGATACAAGAACCACAACGGGCAGCCTCAGGAGGCTTTAGTGCACACCCCTGAGAGCAGAGAGCACCAGAAGATGGTGAGAAGGGAAGATCTACCAGCCGGTCCCTAGTATTTTCTAAGTTTATGGCCCATCGGTTACTGTGGTGCTGACACTCGGTTATTTTCACGACGCTGCAAGGGGGGCCTGATTAGCCCCATTTTACAGATGAAGAATGGAGCCCGGAAGTGCTGAGTCTCTGTCGGGAGTGGTAAGGTAGTCAGCAGTGGATCTGGATTCAAGCTTGAGTTTGTATTGTGAGACCAAAGCCTGTGCTCATCCCATTGTGTCCTGAGTTTCACTCACTCACTCATCAATTCATTCAAGCATCCGAGATGGGGCTCGAACTCGCAACCCCAAGATCCTGAGTTGCATACGCCAGGCACCCCGAGTGTCTGGTGGTTTAAATGGGAGAGTGTGTGGCAGGGCTCCTAGCTCCTAGCGCACGAGGGAGGTTGTGCTGGTGCTGGAGGAGGAGAAGCCGGCCAGGAGGAGTGAGGATCCCAGAGGAAACAAGGATGTTGCGGGAGAGCATGTCCAAGGGCCAGGCCGAGACCCGGCCATCAGGGAGGGGTGCAGTAGGTAGGGGTGCAGACGCAGTGCCTATGGCTGAGGCCATCGGCAGTGTGAAGAGTGGAGGGGCTTGATGCCGGAGATGCGGGCAAGACCTTGGAAGGTGGTGCTGAGCTGTTGGGCTTGGGGACACCTGGGGCTTTTGTTCAGACCCAAGACTAGGGCGAGGAGAGTGAGGAACTCATCCAGGGTGCAAAATCTAAGGAGGGCCAAGCAGCCCAGACACCGAGATAGAGAACATCAGAAATTAGCGTAAGCATATCCATGATGGACAACGGAGCAAACCTATAAATAAAGAATCGGACCCTGCACTTGCGTGACCCACGTCTCACCCCACCCCAATCCTGGCTCAGTTTCTGTTAAAAATCCAGGTTCCTGGTTCCCCCTTGGACCTACCTTCTCAGACTCTGCAGGAGGAGCCTTATTATTTCCCAGTGTCCGGCGGGGGGGGGGGGGGGGGGGGGGGGGGCTTTTATGGTGTGTTTCTTCTTTTTAAACTTGTCCATGGCCAATCACCACCTGTGGGCACTTGGTAAATACACAGCTTCGCACCTCACTCCCGGACCTTCTACATCCAAACAGGCAGCACGGGGACCTTGTAGCAAAGGGCCCCTAGGAGCTCCGCACCACCCAGGCAAGAAGGCAAATAGCGGTGATGGCAAGGAGGGTTTTATGCCAACAGGTCCCAGCTTTGGGGAGGGCGCGTCTGGCAGGCCCAGGTGCTAAGGCGCTGTTTCGGATGAGGTTTTCCATTTTCCAGTTTCCAGATGGGGAAATACCCTGACTGTTCAACGCTGCACATATATAACCTCCCCGCAGCAGCTACTCCGGGAGGCTCTGGAAGAAAGCCCTAAGTCCTGGCCAGAGAGCCAAGGCCCTCCACACCTGGTCCCTCCCTCTGCCTCCAAGCCCCTATCCCTGGCGTGTTCCTCCTGAAGCAGGGAGACGCTGCAGAGAGTTCATGGGCTTCAGAGTCCGCAGCCTTGGCTCCAGAGCTCAGCTCCACCTCGTCTGGGCACGGGTCACCTTGGAGAAGTCTGCTACCCTTTGGGTTCTTGGGACATAATATGGTTCTTTCAGTGGGGGGTGGGGTGGGGTGGTGGTGGGGGTGAGGGCCAGAGGAGACCATGTAAAATGCAAGGTGGGAAAAGCATTGTTATTATTCATAAACCACACAGGGAGGGCTTCTCCTCTGGCTGCCTGTGAACCAGTCCCCAGTGAGCCATAAGCCACAGACAGACTGAGTGCAGACCAGCCTCCCAGCCATCACCTCCTGCTTCTTCAGCAGCTGGCCACGGACGTGATGCTAGCTGTCCACTCCTCCCACGAGGGGGGCAAACCTAGGGTGGCGGTGCTCTGAAGAAGGTTATTTATCCCTTACTTTATTCTAAAATAAGAAATTTTACAAGGATTGAAGGTGAGGTAGGGAAAGGTTTTTTTTTTAATTGTTTTCAATGTGTATTTATTTTTGAGAGAGAGAAACAGAGTGTGAGCAGGGGAGGGGCAGCGAGAGAGGGAGACCCAGAATCCGAAGCCGGCTCCAGGCTCCGAGCTGTCAGCGCAGAGCCCGACGCGGGGCTCGCACCCACGAACTGCGAGATCGTGACCTGAGCCGAAGTCGGACGCTCAACGGACTGGGCCCCCCACGTGCCCTGGAGAAAGTTTCTTAAATTTTTAGCCTTCGAGGAGAGTCTGGGAAATGTGCTTTTACAGAAGGCACTGGGGGTGGGGGTGCTTTCTCAATCGCCGTGCAATCTTTCAAGGAGACGAGGGCCTCTCTCTCGGAGCACTCTTTTAGGAGGAGCAAATGCTGTCGGAGCGGCAGCCTGCAGCAGGGATGTGGGTGGGGTCAGGGGGCCCAGGCTGGAATGGGGGAGCCGTCTCCCAGATACGCCGGCTCTCCGGAGTGTTCCGGTGCCGGATGTTGGTGTGAGCTGAGCAGATTTGGCTGGAGGTTTCATCTGGGCAAAGACAGAGTCAGGAGGGGCTTGTTTCTTTGTGTTTCGACCCTGCTGATGAGCATGGCTGGAAAACTCAATTATCAGTGAGGTTAGGGGCAGGGCGGGAGGTCAGGGCCTAACGGCCGGCTCTTCCTCTGGGCGCTGAGAGATTTGATCTCCTCTCTGCTGCCCCAGGAGGAGGATGCATTGATCAGAGTCAAAGGTCATGTGTCATCAAAGGCGGTCCAGGAATAAAAGGAGCCCTTCCCAAGGATTCTAGAAGGGCCCCCCAGACCCAAAGCGATTCACTCCTTTCGTAAGCTCAGATGTGCCTTGTAGTCAAAAAGTCTAGAATTCTCGTTGCAAAATTTGCAAGAAAACGTTGCTTGATCCGAGGGTAGCTTTCAAAGATTTAGGATTTGAAGGGGGAGGGGTTGGAAGCATCCTCTTTCTATCCTCCTCAGCCAAGAATTCAGAACCCTCTGGGGGAGACTGCACATGTCTTCCTTTTTTTTTTTTTTTTTCAGGAAAAACAATTCATTAAAAAGTTCTTTGTATGAGTCTGGACACCTCAAAGATAGGACCCTAGCCACCCTCGTTTCACACTTATCTTTTCCCATGGGAATATTTCCTTTCTAGACAGGGAAAACCACACACACGCACACACACAGAGTAATTTGAAAGTTGAAAGTTAAATTTAAACCATCACATGGCCAGTGGATTGTGTAGAAAAACCATAAAGAGAGAAAAAAAAAAAGTCTACCAAAAGACAGACAAATGGAAAGAAATGCAGAGGGACAAGGAGAAAGAAAGTTCATGCCTGAAACCGGAAGGTAAAAGAGTACCGTAGGGGCAGACGTGGCCCTCAATTATCATCAGGTGACTTAAAATATGACAAAATATCCCCAAATGCGAGATTCTGAACTATAGGGGAGGAAAGAGTTTCCCAGCAGATGTACCTATATATTTTCCTTAATAATTTCAGCGAAGTGTGGATAATGAACAAAAGGTCCGATGGCTCATCTAACTTTCCAGTTGTCAAAGCCAATTGGATGCAGAGAGGACGGAGTTGATGACACACGAGAACAGGTTTGCATTTCAAGAGCAGGTCTGAGTCCTGGCTGAGATTTGGGGCTGAGTTAGAGGCATCACCAAAACCAGCCATTGGGATCCACCTGCATAAATACTATTGTATATTGTATTACATGTAGATGTACATGTCGATGCTTGCCTCTGTCCATGCATATCCAGGTGTTAGCAGGAATGTGACCATATGTAAGAGGTCTAGATTACCTGCCTGAGAAAGTTGGCGGGTGTCCCACAAATGGGCCCCAGAGCTCATTTCTAGATGACAGAAAAATGAACACAAGGATAATGTGTGTAAGGCACTGTGTTCGTGGACCTCTCTGCATTTTATTGAGTGTAGGTTATTACTAACAACGTAGATGCAAATGCCATCTCACCTAGGAAGCCCTCCCCACTTGCCTGGTCTCAGGGAACTTTCTCTCCATGACTCCTCTGCAGATGGGCTCTGTCTGGGGCTACAGGTCTGGCCAGTTCTTGATAAACTCTTGCTCAAGTCTCATCTGCCCATCGAGCTGGGAGGCTCCTGGGAAGGGATCACCGTGTTGAGGTGCGGCCGTGCTGGGCCACGTTAGGTCCCCTGTGAAGCCCCGTGGGCTAATTAGAATAGCGGCCCCACCTGGATAGCAATAATTCTGAATCAAACCCACTTCCTAGGTCCCAGTTTATCTCATAAGTAGGATAAGAATGTCGTTGGAATCATGTTGTTTAGTCATGGAAGGGCTAACACAGCACCACTGCTCATTCAGCATATTGTCTAATCCAGCTGTTTTGTTTTGTTTTGCTTTTTTCACAGCAAGACTTTCTCAATGAAGGGGGCAGGGCATCGGTTTACATTCTAGCGCGAGCTCCTTATTTTGTGCTCGTCTGGTGGCTTTACTCCAAGGTACCCTGACCAAGGGCACCGTCTTCATTTTACAGACGTGGACTCAGAGGTCGAGAGAGAGGGAGTAACGTGTCCACGGTTTCACAGCAAGAGATAGAGCTGGCAGCCGGGCCTGGGCCTGCGGTCACCAAGGTCTGTGACAATAACGAAACAATAGTGCGGTAACGCCTGTAATTCTCGCACAAGATCACACAGCATCTGTGGCGTGATGCTGAGAATGGGACGTGGCGGGATTCAGTCTCCGCACGGGAGGAAACGGAAGCACAGGGACGACAGAGACGAGGCCTGAGGCAGAGAGGAGGATGCTGGCGAAAGACGGGATGCTAGTCTGTTCCTGCCTCAGGCCCAGCCCTCGTCCCAACACGTCCGGCTTCAGATGAGCGAACGTGGCCCTTCGTCCCCCAGAAATGGCCAAGAAGCATGGGGACAGGCCGAACTTCCAGGCCTCGTTAAGATAACCGCAGGATGACGGGGCTACGTTCCGGAAAAGTCTCAGCCACGGAAAGGCTCCAAGTGCTTGGAGGCCCGGTCTGTGATAGAGCTTAACCTCAGTGAGGCCTTACACCTGTGTCTTGTACGAGCCAAGCCTGCTGGTTGACTCAAAGCATCTCGGGAACAGACTATGGTGAAGATACACATGTCCATCATAATTTAATCTCCACGCGTGCTGGTAGCAAAGCAGAGTCTCTGACACGAAGCGCTTTGTAAACTGTGGCCCTGAAGCAAACGGTGGGTATTATTCTTATTTCTGAGCCTAAAACAACCAGCTGTTTGACATTTTCCAATTAAAAGTATGGGCCTGGGATACTTGCCCGTTAAAAATGTAACACCACCCATAAAATCTCAGCTTTTTTTCATTTTCGTTTTTTAAGAACACAAATTAGGCCAATTAAATAGTTTAAATGACTTTCTTTTTTCTTCTTTTAAGCAGAGGAAGCCATACACAGGAACCAATAGGTCCCTCACAAAGATTTGCTGTTTCCCCTGGAGCAGACACCCACAGAAGGGACAGCCACAAATAAATCTCCTTGCAGTTTTTACAACCGAGGGTCGGTCAAACTTTCACAGGCCTCACATAAACCTCTGCTTGCACGTGGTGATCCTGGGAACGCTTTATTTCTACTCCAACTTCCCGTCTGGATGCTAGTGCCCAGTGGGCCAGGGATGGGGGTCTGCGGCCTCGGGGTCCCCTGGGTGCCCACGGCTGCCTCATGAGGCCTTGTCTGTTGTATTGAAGTGAGCTGACCTGGCCGATAGGCCGATAGTTCCTTTCCTCTTCTCCCAGGAGAATTAGGGACTTCTGCGGAATGAAGTCTGGGCCTCGCAGAAGGACACTAACCTGCGTGTAGAGAAGGATGGGGAAGAATCTCTCTCTCTAGATGTTTTCTGATTTTTTCTGACTTACGTGCCCAACAAATAGAACTGCTCTAAGAGTATGCCTTTGATGTGTGGTCAGAGCTGCTGCGGAAAGCCGAGAATTCCGTGGTGGAAAATCCCTATTCTAATTTGAACGCTGCTTTGCAAAGTCAACTCCGAAGTTTTCAGAAAGATTTCATGGTCCACTGCCTCTGGGATAAAGTTGAAACTCCTGGGCCAGCCCTGGGTGGAGCCGGAGGAGGGTCAGGGCCTCTCGAGTGGCTGGAACTTGGTCCAAACTTGACTAGTTACTTCCCGGTTGAGCCTCATTTGCTCTTTTCTGAGATGAGGTTAACGATAACATCTAAACCCTTAAGGTTTTTGTGAAGATTGAAGGAGGTCATGAAAGTAGAGGGTCTGACCTCCCCAAACTCTGAAGTCCTCACTCTCTCTCCCCGCTTCTTACCACCTTTCCTCTGGACTTGTTAGGTCATACTCAGAGGCAGGCCCCGGCGTAAACATGGAGTCGTGAATTCCACGAGGTTCCAGTCTTCAAGGAGCACATCACACCTGCTAGAACGCACAGCCAAGGAGATTGGTAATGATGTGGCACCGGCTGTGCTGATGGAGTCAGAGAGGGAAGGTCTAATCCGGACAGTTTCCACTGTCCCTCTGGGTCTGAGCAGCACCTTCCCCAGCTTTTATGAATACAGCTGTTTTCATAGCCATTGCGCCTCTGCCCAGGAGCGTCCTTCAGCGTGTGGGGGAGGGGGTGTGCACAACAGAAGAGAGAGAGAGCCCACCAGGGGCTCGTGGCCTCCACGGAGAATCCAAGGGGATTCAGGCAGCCACTGGTCTGCTCCTGGGCCACCATCCATGAGGGAAGCGCTAAAGGGGGAGAAGATGGCTACCGTCCAGAGATGGGGACAAGGGGCCTTATGGGTGACCATCTCCAGCTCCGGCTCAGGGAAGACAGGCCTGCAGGAGAGTGCTTCTCATATGTGGGTCACTTCACAGTCAAGTTGTCGGAAGGGACGATAAGCTGAGTTTGTCTGGAGGCAGAATATTTGAATAGGGTGGGGTCTGTTGAAGATTCCACCTCTCCGATGGGGCCTCGAAAGGCCCTGGGGGTGGCTATCTGGGTGTTGGGCAGGCAGGGTTCCTCGGTGGTGGGGGCAGTGGCCAAGAATCAAAGGGCCTCCGTCCACCCAACTCACGGAGTCTTGGAGGGCACGAGTGCGGGCCCAGCAGGCCCTGTCCAGTGGATGCAGCCTGTCAAGTGCCCCCCGGCCCCCGTCTCTCTCCTGAGCACAAAAGCCTGTTGTCTGGGGAGCTCAGAGAGTGGGCACAGACCATCCTCTTTTCT
The DNA here is from genome assembly GCF_018350215.1 of Panthera leo. Lineage (NCBI taxonomy): Eukaryota > Metazoa > Chordata > Mammalia > Carnivora > Felidae > Panthera > Panthera leo. Next base: position 127,701,115 of record NC_056681.1, on the reverse strand, counting down.
CTGTGTCATTAATGTAATCTATTTGATCTTGAGGGTGGTTTTGTTCCAGTCTGTCAAGGGAGTGGGGGGAGGGAAGGAGGCACGTCTTCTGACTTTAGAGACTAGAAACACTTAAACGTGACGATTAAGGCCAAGAGGAAACACGTCTTGGTTCCTCTTTTCCTGGTCAGGAAAGAGCTAATACTCAACGTCTCTTGGACAGTCCCCTCTTCTTTGGAATGCAACTGTGTTTCTTATCATTATTGCTAACAACACGACAGGTGTTTACATTTATTTATGCACCCCTAGCCTCTCTTTCGAGAGGGTTTTGACATACCAGTAAAATAGGTTTACAATGAATACATGAAGGAATCATGGCTAAGAGAAAAGAAAAATAGAAGAGACAAGACAATAACAGAGAAAAGGTAAGAAGACAAAATTGTCCCTCTGGAGGTCTGGGCAGTAGCTAGATGTGGGCCAGGACTCAATTCTGAGCTTCCTGGTAACCACGGTAATGAGGGAAACACTCATATACATGGTGTGCGTCATCAACAAGAAACGCGGCTGCCTCAAAAGCAGGCTCTTTATGATATATTAAGAAATAATATCAATAAAATTCTCTAAAAGATCTAGATATTGGGAGATAGACTCCTTCGGGAACTCTTAAGTTCATAAATATCTTTAGGGCAGCACTTTCTGAATTGTGTTCCGTGAAACACTGATTCTGGGGTGCATCAAGAGGTGTCCCCCCCCAAAGAAGAAGTGTTCCCCCAAATCAGACACTGTGGCCAGATGAACATAATTAATATTCACACTTAATTTCCCTCTTGGAGATTTGCAATGCTTCCATTCTCCTGAGGACTGGAAAGAGTCTGAGGAAAAGAAATGGGGTAAATTTGGTTCAAATAATTATTTCCCAGAGTTTTTTGGTGACAGTACCAGAATTTGGAGGAACCTCTGGTTTTCCTGGGGCCCTTTTGTGGGAACTGGGGTACTTTCTCTGCAGAAGCATTTTTCCACAAAAAAAAGCCAGGCTCTGTGTCTTTAGGAGAGTTAGTGTGTGCATAAGATTCCTTCCTGGGCTTCCTCCACCTTCTGCCCTGCCCTGGGTGGAGGGGGGCGACTGGGCTCCCTCAGCAAGAGCATCACAGGGACCATCAGGGTCTGATCCCAGCTCCTGCCGGCATCTGGGGGCCCTTGCAAGGCCTTCGGAGTTAAATGTCTACATGACGAACGAAACCCCCCTTGCCGATGTTGACCCGTCTTGTTTCATGAGACTTCTGCTGACAAGCTTCAGTCTCCATTTCACCTAAGACTCCCCAGGCGCCCCGGGGGCGTGGTGGGGAAAAGCAGGGCAGAAGGTGGGAGAACGCCGTCTTGCCACATCGAGGCAGCAAGATTAATAAATGATACATATCTGTGGGATCTCAACAGGGGCAGGAGGCTGGCAGTTCCGGGTCGGCTTCTTGGAGGAAGTGACACTTTAACAAAGATTTAAAAGATTGGCAGGAGTCATACAAAGGAGAAGGTATGGGGTCCCATTTGGGGCCTGGCTGGAACAAATGGTCAGAATTGGCTCTGGGGGGAACAAATGGCAGGGACCAGGCTGCTGGAGAGGAGCAGGAGACGGAGGGCCTGGCTGACAAGCTTGGGCTTCCTGGTCTAGGGACCAAGGGGAGGCATTGAAGGACCCCCCAGGGGGGATGGCAGGGCTTTTCTGTTAGAAAGAGCCTCTTAGTGATGATGGACGGTGACACAGAAGGACACATACGGACTGAGTGGCTGAGGCCAGGGTCCCCAGCCACCCGCCCAGGGCGACGGCTGCAGGAGAGGGGTGGGGCTCCAGCCTTCACCCTCGGTTCCAGTGGATAATGGGAGGACATGAGCTCTCCGTGCTCCCTGGAAGATTGGCTCTCTCTCTGGCTGGACGTCAGAACAAATTAAGGGCACTTGTCTCACAAGCCCCACCTGGCCGGCAGCATGGTCGGGCCAGGCTGGCAGGGGAGATGTGTCCCCGGCAGCATCTCGGACCTTGGCCACTGGCCTCGGAGCGAGAAAGGCTGTTCCTGCCCTGCCTGGTTAGTGAACGGTAGATAAAAGTACAAGAGATATGGCAGCCAAAGACCTGTGTCCGTGTCATGGTCCGAGGTATTCTGTGCTCATCAACGTGGCAAACAGAAGCCTCACGCCCTACCAGAGTCCCGGCTGGAGTACAGAAGCAGCCAGAGGCTGGGTGGGCAGGGGCTGGCCACCACATCCCGTATTTCCATCTTGCAAAGTGCGCTCACAAGAATGGTCTCATTTGATTTCTGTCTTAGTCGGTTCTGGCTGCTACAATAAAACTACCATAGACTTGGTGGGGGTTGGGAGGGCGCTTAAGCAACAGACATTTATCCTTCACGGCTCTAGAGACTGGGACCCCCAAGATCGAGGCACTGGCAGATTCGGTGTCTGGTGAGAGCCAGCTTCCTGGTCCACAGATGGCCTGTCTTCTTCATGTGTCCTCACAGGGCAGAAAAGAAGAGAAGGGACCTCTCTGAGGCTCCACCCTCGTGACCTAATTACCTCCCAAAGCCCACATCTCCTAGTCCCGTCACACTGGGGGTTAGGATTTCAACATAAGGCTTCAGGGAGGAATAAACGTGTGTGCTACAGCACACTGCATCCTGTCCTCTGACGCTGATCCTCCTTAAATCCCCATCACTACATCCCGTTATCCGGGCGGCCCTCCTGCATCTCCCCCTCTGGGCCAGTGCACCTGCTCTGTCCACTTACCGCCTCAGGTGACCCCTCTCGTGGCGTTTATGCCACATTCAGATCACGGCTTCATTTGTATTTTTCACTGCCTGTAGGCAGAGCCCTCCATCAGCTCTCAGAGGTATCCCTAGCACCTTGCCCCATGCCGGGCACACACAGGGCTTCACCAATATTCGATGAATGGATGAATGAATGAATGAATGAATGAATGAAAAGCTTTACTTTCTCCTGGTTAAAAAAACCTTGATGCTCGGGCCTCGGGAAAGCTTGCTCCACTCTTGGGGCAGCTGGGCTGGTAGGTCTAACTATGGGTGAATCCGAGCATTGGATTCACTCGTGTTGCCCAGCCGAGGACCTCGGTGGTTTCTGGAGTCTGTCCACCGGTATAAGCTTGTCAGGACTTGGGGGCGAGCAGTTATTTTGGTGAATTATGGAGAGTCAGATATCAGCCAATGCCTGCTGATGCTTTGAGAGGGTGGGGATGTGAGGGGAATTTTAAAAAATGACTTATTTTGAGGAAAGTAGTATGCTTGCTACGGAAATTTTATAAATGCAGATAAGCAAAATGGATTTAAAAAAATAAATGAATAAAACGATTATGCTATCATTTAGGGCTATTGAGCACCTGGCCGGGCTACTTGGGCATCGTCTGCCTTTTCATGGTCCCTCTTACACGGTGACTTCAGAGTAGCCCAACTGTTTACACAGCAGCCCAGGGCTCCAAAGGGCCGTGTCCCAAGAGACAGTCAGGCAGAAACTCTATTATCTCTTGTGACCTAGCCTCAGAAGTCACTCGGATTCCACCGGCTTGCATTGCTGGGGGCAGTCACGATTTTCCACTCAGGTTTGAGTAGAGGGAGCCTGGACACCGCCTCTCAGTGGAGGAATGTGACCATCCCACGGCAGGGAGAGCATCCGGGAAGGAGACGCGCTGATGTGGCCATCGTGGGGGAATATAACTTCTCACAATGAAATCTCAGTACGAACTGTTAAGATGGTCAATGAAGCTACAATTATTTCAGCTGGGAGTCCTTTATTGTTGCACTAAAGTAAAAAAAAAAAAAAAAAAAAAAAAGAAAAAATCTTGGCTACATGGTGCACAACCGTCTGACCCTGTATAGCGCTTCTCGGGTTTCAAAAGCCACTTTGTTCGCCGCTCACAATTTCCCGGTGGGGATCATCACCCCCGTTTTACAGCCATGGAAACTGAAGTCTAGAAGGGAATAAAGAATTTCTGCAGTGTCAGCACCTCGCGGACTGGGGAACAGATCTAAATATTCTGCTTCAATCCCAGAGGGCTGTCTTCTCCTCCACGAAGCCTCTTGCTGCGATTACAACCCCCCAGGGGTCACATTCCACACCCAGAAAATTGTAACACTGACCCAAAAGGTAAGACTTCCTTTTTAATGTTTTAACTTTAGCGTGGCCTTCAGCCTTTGACTCTAGAATGGTGTGTACTGAGTAAACATTCCCTCAGAGCTGGATGACCGGGGTTTGATTAGCGGAAGGAATGCTCGGCAGAAGGAACTGGGAGAAAGGGTGGCCCGGCATTTGAAAATGGCACCCAATTCTTGAGTGAGCAAATATCTGAAAGTCTTTACCATTGTCTGGGCAGTCTAGGTGGGTGCCTACCTCTTGGTGAAAGTAATAGGACTGAGCAGACGATGATCTGGACCCTTCAAAGTCCTCCGGAGACCCTGGTTCTCTCACTCTCGGAGACCCCGCCCCACATCCTGTCGTATGTGACGCGACTCCTTCGTTCCATATTATGTATTATGGGGTTTTTGTTATTTTGCTATAAAAAGTTCAAAAGAACTGTGCAGTTTTGCTTTTAAAATTATTTAGCTATGGGTAACTTGATTAATTTACCATAAGGTCTTTTTCTTTTCTTTTTTTTTTTTTTCCTTCTCAATCTATTTGGAAATTCATGCCACGTGCAAATATATAACCTCCACACTGTTTTCTAATGCAATGAAATGCTCACAAGTGATAAATTTAACAATTACGAAGTGGCATGGGACATAGTGTTAGCTTTTTCAGACAATTAATTAAACATTTACCTACTTTGATTTTGCTGTTTTTGTTTTGTGTTTCAGAACCAGTTTTTTTGTTGTTGTTTTTTTTTTTTTTTTTTGTCAGCTCTCAAATTTTTTTTGTGGGACCCTTTAAAAAGCTCACAAGCTGGATCCTGGAGCTATGGAGCCTGGCCGATAAGATGATTCTGATTGCACAGAGCCTAGTGCTTTCTCAATGAAAAGGGTCCCCTAAGTCCCTATGGTTGTGTCGTCAGAGCTGAAGCCATGAAGAGAAGCCATTCCTCATTATGAAGTGTTTTTTGGGCCAAGGGTACACACTTGTCCCGCTCTAAATGCTGTTGCTGGCGGGGACCTTTGCCACTCAGTCAACGGACTGAGTCCAGGAGGATGACCAAATAATCCGGGAAGCTCTGAATTCTCCATCGTTAATTCAGATGGTCCAATTCCGGTCATCAGTTCAGGTCGATCTGAAATACCAGTGGGCCAGAGAGTGTGATGAGGGAAAAACTCTTACGGAGAAGAAAATGGGCCAGGGAAATGGACTTGCTTGAGCCCAGTCGTGGAAGGAATTTGGGATAGAGAAGGCCACTCACGTCATTAAAAAGCCTATGGCGTGGCAGAGGCTCTGATGAATTTCATCTGGCCAGTCCAACATCTTTTCAAGGGGAGCTTGAACTCCATTTCATAGATTGGACCCCTTGGGCTGAAATAGGCCAACATTTGCCCAAAGTGACCCGGTGACAGGAGCCCAGTGCTGCCTAACTCCAAGGCTCTGCTATGTCTTCCTGCCGTTGCGATGGAGAGACATGCTTATGATTTTTTGGAGGAAATTAGCAGCATGTTTTGAGGTTTGTGCTTGGAATACCAGCAGGCTTAAGGAGATTGCAGGAGCAATGTCTTTTAGGATTTTCCATTTGCAGAAGCCACAATCCTATAACAAACAGTCGGTATGAAAGAACTGGAGAGAAGTAAATTAAGGGCTTACAAGAAGCAATCAAGCCTTTGTCCAGAGTAGTGGAGCCAAGAACCCAGTTGGCTAACAAATCCTTGTGGAGCACCTACCTACTCCGTGCAGGGGTCCCTGAGGGATGATAACCTCTCAGGTTTGGGTCCTCCGGTGCAGACAGGCACGGAAGTGGATAGAAGGAGCTCTGGCCTACGAGTCAGAAGATCAGAATTTGCAAACTTCTCTTCCACTCCCTGGCCGTGTGGCCTCGGACAAATGAATGCACCTCTCGGAGCCTCGGTTACCATTTTGTAAGATGGAGATGCTAATTCTTGCTCAAGCCACCATCGGGCTCGACATTCCTGTGGATCCCCGCGGAACTCCGGTGTGTGGTAAACTACTATCCTCTTTATGACTGTCCCTTTGGCAGACCCAGTCTGCGGGGGAAGAGGTATGTCGTTTCTTTGTCCTCGGCACAGGGTCTGGCACATGGTGGACAGGTACTGGGTGGGCCCGGGAGGAATAAAGCTGTAAATCTTTTACATCTTAGCTAAAATAACCTCTCCTAATGCACATGGACCTTAACTGGAATCTTTCTGCCCTGTTGATACTTTAAATAATAAAGACCATTTCTTGTCAAGGATCCAAACTCTTCTTGCGCTGACCAGGAGTCTATCAATCCACAAGATGCTGCATTGAAATCAACCTGTTTTGCAAAACAGCTTTATGGTCTTTTTCTGATGAAGCCAAATGAATCCTGCAGCCATCAACCCGGGGAGGGCGTTTCTCCTTTCCTGCAGCTCAATGTTCACAAATAATCTTCTTTTTTGATCCATGCCACCGATTAGGCAAGGGTCCTTTGTAACTCCCGGAATCGCAGCATCCGGGACTGTCAGCTCCAAAAGGGCCCTCGAGAGTTACATATTCCTACTGCCCTATTGTAGGGGAGAAGGTCTGCTGCAGAGTGTGAAGGAACTTGTTCAAGGTCATAGAGCAGAGCCAGTCTTGCAAGGAGTTGCGTCTCTTTTCCTTAACTCAATGGAAATGGGTACTGTCCAGGACGTCTCTGGATAAAGCCAGCGGTCCTCTCTGGATACGCCGTGTCACCAAGTTGAGCCACGAAGCGGTTTCATCATCTGATGGGTTCCCAGCTCTGTCAAGACTTTTGCCAAGTGCTCTCTGATGCGGCACTCCGCGCAGACCCTGCAGAGAGGGACACACGCTGTGGACGTTCTCATGGCCCAGCTCACGGTGGGAACATCCGAGGGCTGGAGTGGCCCTGGGGTGCTCTGCAGCGTGGGTGGAGGGGACTCTCGTTCTCCCCGGCCATAAACTCACAGGGCCGTGGGAGAGGTGGGAGAGGACTGGTGTCCTGGAAGGCGGGCCTGAGAACAGTGGTGGGTTGGTGGCCACAAGAGCTGTCCCGAATGGCCTGTGCAGTACCTTGATCTGGAACATGCCGGGGGGTTGTTGGCTGCAGTCACAGATTAGTCAGATTCCCAGCTGGCGTCTCTGAGCAGGGAGCTGCGGTGAAAAGGCCTGAGTGACTTCCTTCCTCCTTCACTAAAGCAGGCCTGGAGAGTGAGGCCCTCGCACTGTAATTACATGTAGGCAGGAAACAAATAGCTAAGACCTGTCTCCAAGTGAGGAAGGAAGGAAGACATCCAGGGCTCTGGGGATTCTTTATCTTCTGTTCTTGAGGCGCTGGGAAAATAAGAACTGCTATCTACTTTTAAATCTTTGCCAACCCTGGCGAAGTGGGTATTATTAGCCTTAGTCCACAGAGAAACGATAGAGTGAGTTCCCCACGGCTGCGGTGCCAGTGGGTCGTGTCACGGAGCTGTGGCTGAATGACACTTCTGCCTGACTGCAGCCCCCGCCGGTCTCTCTGCCTCGGCTGTATGTGGCCTGGACACTTTCTCTTAGAGCTCAGGGTGGCCTCCTCGCGTCGCACAGGACGCCTGACCAAGCAGGCCGAAGTCCAGTACATGCTTTTGTCCATACCTCGTGCACCCCGGGCTCTCTTCTGCTTCTGCTTCTGCCCAGAGGGAAGGGGACCTCCTCTGCACAGACTCTATCTGCTCAGGAGCCTGCTCCCACGGGGCCACAGCCTCCCCCCAGGGGCACCGTTTTGGTACCACGCAAAGGTACTGTGATGGCCTTATGTTAGCTGCGGTCATTGTAACTTCCCCGGGCCTCAGCCTTTTCTCTTGAAAACTGGCGATCTTACTCCGACCATCTGCTGCGAGCCCCGGGCCAGGCACAGAAGGGTTAGGGCTGCACGATGCACTCACTGTTTGTATATGTGTAACCTGCCGGGTGGCGAGGCCATGTGACGCATCCCTTAAAGTCTTACGCGAGTGGTGTTTCCTACTGGCTGGTCCAGTTCCCGGGGTGGGTTTCGGTAAATGCAGGCTTCCCTGCTGGACCGTGTGGGTACAAAGTAGATGACCCTGGCCTTCCCCTCGGGGCTGCCTGTGACCAGCAGATGGGAGAAAGCTGTGTGTGTGTGTGTGGGGGGGTGTCTCTGGTTTAGATACAGGCCAGGGGGAGACGCGACAGCCAGCACCTCTTTCCCCTCTGTCAGGAGAGTGACAGAGCCCCGCCCCACCTCAAATCACCTGCACTGGTGCCCCCTGAATGCACAAGCCCTTTTAAGGCAAATGTATTCATTTCCCTCTGCTTTCCAGGCGGGTTTCTATTCTTTGTCAGGATGCACCCTCTCGCCTCTGGCAACATCCCTGGGCCGCAGCCTTGGGGCTGCTTCGCCCTCCCCCCCAACCCCAGAGCGTGAACCACAGTGCCGTGGGCACAGTAGGTGCTCTGGTTACGTTGCTTGAAGAAGTGCCTAAGTGAACGCCCTGGGCGGTTCTGACCTTGCTCTGGCATCCCAGGGCTTTGTGACCTTGACTTGCTCCCCCTTCCCCACAGGGCGTCGGCTCGCAGGGCCTGGGCCTGACCGGCTCCCCTTCTCCGCAGGCCCAGGCCCATTAAGCCGCCATCTTCTCTCACCTCATTATCGCCTTGGCCTGGGGAAGCCTCCGGGGAGGCAGGGAGCCCCTGAGAGCGCCGAGGTTTCCCCTCGGCCCTCCCCCTAGAAGACAGAAAGCCAGCCCCGGAGGGAGTGTCTTCTCTGCGGTTTGAGAGAGGCCTTCTTTCCTCGAGCTCAGTAAACACACCCCAGAGTGGTGGGAGCCGGGGCCTTCGCCTTTGGCTTCCCAGAGCCCGGCCTTTATCTCCGGGGCAGATAAGAGCCCAGGGTGGGCTCTGTGCTGCGGGAAGGGGAGCAGGGGAGGGGAGCGGGAGCCATAAAGCAGGGCGGGGCCGACGGTTTAGGACGGGGTCCTGGGGAGCCAGAGCTTTGAACTCTGCCCTCTGAGGAGAGGAGGTCTTTATGGCAGGAATGAGGCCCCCAGCCGGGCCCTGGGCACCCTGACTGCCGCTGCCGGAAACGGGGCTCCGGGGCTTTATTGACTTGTAAACGACACCGTTAAGAGGAAACCCTCACCTTGGCTGGAAACAGCTGTGTGAGTGGCTGTAAATCTGGCCGGACCGCGCGTTCCCTGGGCGGGAGAGGGGTGGGGGGAGGGGGAGACAGGGGTGCGGTGGGACGGGCCCGTTGTGACTGTGCACGGGAAGGGGGCTGATGAGCGGGGCTGAAGACAGATCCCCCCCAAAAGGGGAGAAAAGCATTCCCAGAAATATACGAGTCATCGTCGGCAATGTCAACCCAGAGAAAGGGACATCGCGAAGCCCGGGACAACAGAAAACCGTGTGCGTGCGGTGAGGGGAGGGACTGTGGGTCGAGCCCATCTTGGCTTCCGCAGACAAGTCCATGAGCAGCCCAGGCCTCCCATAAAAACGAAACATAATAATACCCTTCAAAGGGTATAATAATTCAGGGAGATGATAGGAGAGCACCTTGCCCATTGAGAGGCTAGAGAAATGAATCTTCTTTCTTCTCCCTTTGATAACAAAACAATATGGAGATTTGGGATCTTGGCTAGCTTTTTTATTGGGGGGGGGGATCTTTGTCATTTTGTGGAATTAGGTAACTTTGCAAAACAAAAGACAAGACTGCTAGCTGCTTAAGGGCAGTGAAGGTCCTGCCTTATTCAGTTTTGTTTGCTTAGTTGCTAATAAGAAACTTGATATGGAATACTGAGAATGTGTTTGATAAATGTTTGATTTAAATAAGAGAGGGAAGGAAGGGAAGGAGAGAGGAGAGAAGGAAGGAAAGGGGGAAGGAAGGAAGGAAGGAAGGGAGGGAGGAAGACAGGAAGACAGGAAGTAGACAGGAAGGGAGCAAGGAAGAAGGAAGGGTGGGAGGAAGAAGGGAAGGGAGGGAGGGGGGAAACAAGGTCATTTTCTTCTGGATCCAGTCTAGTAGTTGGAACCCAGAGGAGCGAAGGAAGTAAGATTTGCTGATTTCAACGGCCAGCCAATGCATCATAAAACTCCGTTCTCACAGCCACCAGGAAGACCCTGAGAATAATTGCCCAAGTGGTGCCATTTACTTATTAACCAAGAAGTAAATTTGCGTTATGGGCACGTTATTTACTCTGTTGGAAAATACCTTCTCGGCGCCCCTGTTTTCTCCTTTCTGATGGTAAGATTTAAATGAGGTAATATGCGTGAAGCTGTTAACACAGCAATTGGAAAACAGTAAATGCTCAACACGTGCTGGGTGTTATTACCCTTCAGGATGGAGAAGCTGGCCCAGAGCGGTTAAGTAACTTGGCTAACCCACGAGGCTGAACGATGTCACAGCCCGGATTCCCACCTGGCTCCTAACGCTCACACTCGGGATTCTGCGCTAGGTTCTGGTGCTGCGGAAACGCCGTGAGCCGTCGCGGTGCGAGGGATCCCCGCAGCCGGATGGTCTCGACATGAATTGTCAGCTGTAACTTCTTTGGAGATACAGCTCATCCGCTCAGCTCGTGAAAAGTTCACGGGCCCTTGGGATCCTTATCTCTGCCTGAGGAATACCTTCGTTCATTAATGAGCAAACTACCGAGTAAATAAATAAACACAAGCAAAGGGGAGGCCGAGATGTTGGGCAAACATTTGCAGAGCACGATGCCAGGCCTTTCCGGGTCTGGTTGCTGCCGAGATCTACCCCTGCTCAGATGCCCAGGGCTTGCCTGGAAGACAGAAAGTCTCCTTCAGGAAACCCCTGGGGGCTACCTGGACTCTGTACCCCAGAGACGCCTTCTATCTCTGGGCATCAGTTTCTCATCTGTATGACAAGGACGCAGGGTGACCTGTGGCATTTCACAGCATTTTGATTCCTTAATGATTCACAGTGAAAGAGATCTGAACCCAGGAATCGCCAGGGTGCCTCTGTGTCTGAGAGTCCAGTCTGATTTTTGCAGTGGCCTGAGTGTTTTCAATGATTTGGGGAGATTATCAAATGCAGACATAGCTCTTACTGCGTGCAAGGCACTGTTCGAAGTGCTTACAAATACTGATTTATTCGCTCCTCACCTCAGTGCCATGAGGAAATCACCTTTATTCTCATCCCCTTTTTACAGATGAGGAAGCGAGGCCCGGACTTTGGAGAATCCGAAGCTGAGCAGCCTGGGTCCTCCAGGCTGAGCAGTCTCCTCTCAAAACTGATGAAAGCAGAATGGGTTTCAATTTGCCACATGCCTTTCAATCTTCCAAGGAAGGATGGAATAAAGGAGGTAAAGGTGGGGGCAGAGAAGAAAGATGGCTGATGTGTAGAAAACGGAGATGCGTTCGAGAGAAAGTGGGTGGGAGGGTCTGGGGATCTGGGCTCTCTTTTTTGGGGGGGGCAGAAAGGAGGATGTCTGGGGGCACCTGGGTGGCTCAGTGTCGTGATCTCACGGGTCGTGGGTTCAAGCCCCACGTTGGGCTCTGTGCTGACAGCTCAGGGCCTGGAGCCTGCTCTGGATTCTGTGTCTCTCTCTCTCTCTCTGCCTCTCCCCTACTTGTGCTCTCTCTCTCTCTCTCTCTGTCAGAAATAAATAAACATTAAAAAAAATTAAAAAATAAAAAGAAAGAAGGAGTCTGGGCACCTGTGCTGGAATCGGTCCTCCAGAACTCACCCTCGCCCAATGACTTCCTGACCATCCATCTAACAATTCCGTGCACCCCTCCTTGATTCTTGGGATGTAGCTGGCAGAGACCAACGCCCCGGGACCGCGAGTCCTGTTCCGGGTCCCAGATTGGCAGAGAAAACTTGGAGGAGAGGCAGGGCTTCTGATGTCCTCGCCTGAGCCCTGGCGGCCATACCTGCCACATTCCATTCTTCAGACTTTAAAAGCCTCCTATTCTTTACAAATCACTGGTTCAGGCCTAAATTATCCAGATAATTGAGCCGCCTGGCCCGTCACTTTGTTGGCATAGACACCATTTATGTGTAATCTGAGAATATTCTATCTGCTGCGGAGTTTCTTCCAAAGGCATTATTTCTAACCTTCTTTAAGAACAAATTTCCTGTTGCCATGGAGATCATTTTTCGGCTAATTTTATCGGGTGCAGGAGCCTGGGCTGGGAGCCCCTTTTGCACATTTCCCAAGTTGTCTGTTCTGGAGAGTCCTGGCTTGTCTTTGTCAAAGAGGCTCTGGACCTCAGCGTCCTTTGAACCAGACCAGTCAGGTGATGGCCAACACTTTGGTTTTGAATTCTCAAAGCCTTGACATCATTTGTATAGGCACTTCCAATTTGTTTTAACGAGAAAAACCTTAGAGATTGGGGGGCTCAGTTTTATAAATACATGCTTTCTGAGACCTGCTTGTGAGCAAACTGTTAAAACGAGACATTCCTGAGCTAGAAAAGACTAGAAAATTCCAAAAGCCTAAAAGGCATTTCTTGAGCACCGAACCTGCTGTCGCCGAGGTGCACGAGGGGAAGCAGAGGAATAGGTCCTGAAATCTGTCCCCAGCAAGTTTGCCGTCTGGTGAGAATTAAATCGCTTTAGAGCTGGGAGGGCCCCCAAGGATCATGCCTTAATATTCTCATTTTGCTAGTTGGGAAGTTAATCCACACTCCCGGAGCTGGTGCTCGGGAGAGCTGAAAACCAAGGTGTCTTGGCTCCCGGTCACTTGGGACAGAGTTGGTATGAGCTGGACCACACCTCTCCTCCAGGCTCCGCCCCCTCTTCCCACCCGACCTGCTGTACTCCCTACTGTCCTCACCTCCGTGCCTTGTACATTCAGGTACCGCTCTCTGGAACCCACTGTCGCCCTTTTGGACACGTTGGTATCCTTCAAGGCTCGTCTCAAACGTCACCTTCTCTGAAATTCTTTAGCCTGGCTTTCATGTGGAGCCCGCACTCTGCTAGAATTATTTGTGTGTGCGCGCCATCTTGTCCAGCGAACGTGGAACCACTTGAGCATGGTGTTCTATTAATCTCTGCGTTACGGTGTCTAGGACAGGACCTGGCATGGAGGGTGCCCTCGATGAGTGCCCGAAGAAATCAATGGTCCTAAAAGCCAACATAGAAGAACTTACTATGCACCGGACCCTGTATTAATGCATGAACTCTGTTTTGGTCTGTTTGGGCTGCTGTAACACAATGCCACGGACTAGGTGGCTTATAAACAGCAGAAATAACTTGCTTAAAGCTCTGGAAGTCTGAGGTCACGCTGCCGGCACGGTCAGGTGAGGGCACTCTTCTGGGTTGCAGACTGCTGATCCCTGGCCATGTCCTGCCACGGTGGAAAGTCCCAGGGGGCTCTCTGGAGTCTCTTTTATAAGGGTGCTGGTCTCACTCAAGAGGCCTCCACCCTCATGATTGGAGCACCTCCCAAAGGCTCCGCCTCCTAATACGGAAACCTTTGGGAGTTAGGATTTCAACACATGAATTCTGGGCGGACACAGGCATTCAGATCATGGCAGCCTCACTTAATACTCTCACGGATCCTGGGCGGTCGGTACGATTATTACCCTGTTGGGCTGTGGAGGCCCTGGGGCACCGCAGAATCACCTGCCTAAGCCGCTCAGGTGGAGTGTGCTGGAGTGGGGGTCCAGTCCCGGGCGATCTTGCCTCCAGCAGCAGCTACTCTGGATGCTTTTTCAGCCAAGTTCAGTCCCGTGCCGCAGGTGTAAACCTCTTCGTGTAGCTGAGGAAATGGACGCTTAATGAACAATAAAATGACTCTTCCAAGGTCACACACACACACACACACACACACACATCCGGCCACGGAGCTGGGATTTGAAGCTGGGAAGTCTGGCTGTGAAGCTGCTGCTTTTCATCACGTCAGCAGACCGAGCTTAAGGTTGGGCGTAAAACAACATGGTGCTGACCATAAATAATTTAGAGGCAGTTTCTCTCATGAGACTTTCTAATTTTCTCTTATAATCCCTACTTTAAATACGTCAATTGAGAGCTAGTTCCTACTCTGTAGCGCAGAAAACCCCAAGGCTTTTCTATTCTTTGTGTGTCTGAGCCACATAATAAGCGTGGGTACAGGGTGTGTGTGTGTTGGGGGGCGGGGGAGGGAATCAGCTCTCTCCATCAGAGGAAAACGTCCCTGGTACTGAGAATGTGAACACATAGCTCTTGATTCTGTTGCTGCTATTTAAATAATATCTTTAACTTGAGATCCTTGACCGTGAACTTTTCAGTCAAAGGAATACATGGAAAGGAACCAAATTATCTCCCCTGGAGAAAGGAAGACGCTGACCCCCCCGTCTGTGTAGGGGACCCCCAGGAAGGCCAGCTGCTTGCAGTGTGCCCGGGTGACGTGTGACGCTCGTTTACATTGCCCTTTCCCCCCACTAGTGGATCGGGAACGTCCTCTAGCCTAGATGTGGAAGGCTGACGGCAGGAGCCGTGAGTCCTGGTCTTGTCGCTGGTGCCACCTTCTCCTGGGGACTCGGCTCGTCCAGGCCAGGCTGGTCACCACATGGGGCAGTAGTGGTTTCAGAAGGGAACTGGCTGTCGGGCTCCTCCTGTGCTGTTACCCTCACTGTGTATATGAATGGCTGCAAAACTAAGGGAATCAGCACGCTGATGGCCTTGGCCACAAGAGCTCAGACCTCGCCTGCCAGGGAGTCTTCCTGGTAAGCCCTTGCTTTGTCCTGATGGTCACATGCCTGCCCTTTTGCCCCAGCCTTTAGCTCTTACTGGGCTCCTGGAAGCACATTAACGTATTACTTCGAATCATCATGTTCACCACCAGACCCGCCTGCAGGGGTTGCGGTAGGACTCTAGTGAAAGCCCGCAAGTCCTTCTAGAGCAAATGTCCCTGATCCACGCTCTTGCGTCGTATGGACGGGTTTGCAGGAGCTGGTCTGGGCCCCGCCGAGTCAGGAGACAGCTAGTGGTCAGGATGATAGGTTATCGGGGCGTTCCTGAAGACCACACAGGCAGCTGCCCAGAATTTCCCTGCCGTCTGCTTTCTCCCCAGTCAGTCACCATGACCTCCTCCCAGCTGTTCTGACATTCCATTCTCAAGGCCTAAGGCGTACTCGGTGGCCAAGCTAGCTGTCCCATCACTCCCTGGATTCTTAGTGCAGGAAATGAAACAGCCCACCATGGCGGAGTCTCCATTTCAGGGATCCGGAGGACATAGTCATGTTTGAGGCAGGACCGGCATTGGCGAAGGAGGCAGGGCACGGTCAGCGTGGGAGCAGGGAGGACGCTCTGGAGCGTAGAGGAGGCACATGTTTAGAGGCAGCTCCTTGCAATAGTCAGGAACTCTGTAATTGTCATTTCCCTGACTCTTTCAGGAACCCGGTTCGGGAGACGTTCTCATTCCCAGCTAACAGGTAGGTAAAGTGAGGCCCAGGCCGACTGCCACCTGGCTACAAGAGACAGAACTGGCTGAGTCTGGGTGCAAAGCCCGGCTTCTATCTGCGCTCACAGCCCCATCAGAATCAGCCCTTAAACAAGGTTCACATTCCGAGTCGTTCATTATACAGGGAAAGAGCTTCTGAGGCCTGTTGAGGTTGATTTGCATAATTCATTTTTAGAACATTAATTAGCCGGGATGTGTAATAGTTCTTGTGCCAATTTGTGTTTCAATTTCAAATGCAAATACAAATTAGCAAATGTTATTCCTGTGGCACCTTAAGGATGAAACATTTGCTGCTTGTAGTGAGTATTAATCTTTACATTTCTGAAACTATGACTGATAGAAGCAATAATATCCTCTAATTTGAAGGATCGAGAAAAAAAATCCAGTCTGGTGGGGGAGGGCGAGTACGAGGTAATTTTTTTCAGCAAAAGAAAACAGCATGTTAGGCATCCATCCATCCATCCATCCATCCATCCATCCTTCCATCCATCCCTGCATTCATCCATCCATCCGTTAAATAGCATTGAGTGTGAAATAAGTGTCAGACTGTGTGGTAGGAGACAGAGATGGTTCCAGAGAGCTCGCACACATAGCGGGAGAGAGTTCTGTCACTAAACAAGTACACTATGTAGGCATAGGCTTCAGAACAGAGCTCAGCTTTCAAGTGGTGGAACAGAAAGACCGGAAGTACCCAGGAATGGTGCCCAGGCAATGGGACACCAAGCGAGCCAAATCTTGAAGTGGCAGTTAGAGCAAGCCACGTAAAAGCAGATTTTGGTGGCAGGGCGGTGGTGGCAGTGAGATCCCTGTGGGAGAACACCTTCCGTGTGAGATCTGCCGTGCTTGAGGAACTCCAAGCCATTCTGCCCAGTTGAAACGTAGGCTCATTGGCAGGTGTGAAAGCAGCGGGGAAGGTGACGGGAAGGCTTGTCCGCAGGCTGCGTTGTTGGGAATTCACTCCGCTGACCTTTGAGAGCCACTGGTTGAAGGAGCAGGTCAAACTGACATTTCAGCTCTCTCAGGAGCCCTTGTGGAGAATGCCTGTGGGAAGGAGACTGCAGACAGGGCGTTAAGAGAGTATTGGGACAACCTTCAGAAGTGAAGTGATGAGCTGGGCAGTGGCAGAGGAAGTAGACAGGAGGGGACATCATAAAGAGATATTCCAGGAATGTCCTTACTGGGGAAGCTCTCTGGGGCCGGGCTTAAGAGCACAGGCTGGGAATCCTACGCACCTGCTCTCTTTCCATCCTGGCTCTGACCTTGGGCAGGTCCCATAGTGCTCTCTGCTTCCCATCTCATATTGCCATGGAAAATACACCACGTCTGAGCAAATCTGAAAGGAAGGACAGCTTCAGCATCATGTTGAGGACGGTGTCCGGGGGAGCTGGCTGAGACAATGTGTGCTTTTATCTAGATAATAGCCACTCAGTCATCGAAACATCATCACGGGCAAGGCCAACTTGCCCTATGGACTCTAAAGTTGAGTGATGGTGGGGAGGCACCTGGGTGGCTCAGGTGGTGAAGCGTCCAACTCGTGATTTCGGGTCAGGTCATGATCTCATTGTTTCGTGAGTTCAAGCCCTGCATCGGGCTCTGCGGAGCCTGCTTGGGATTTTCTCTCTCCTCTCTCTCTGCCCCTCCACTGCTTGCGTTCTCTCTGTCTCTCTCAAAATAAGTAAGCTTAAAAAATTATTTTAAAAAATGACAAAGTTGAGTGATGGAACCCTCCACAGATGGTGAGAGCCTACCTTCTAAGGGCATATACCAGAATGTATAACCTTTAACTAGGTCTGTAGAAAGCCAGACTGGAATATACATTAATCAAATGTAGCAGTTAGTAGTGACATCTGATAAGCTGATGTCACATTCCCGTGGGACTTTCGGTAGGGATGACACTCAAGAAATGAACAAACAGGGGACTTTCCTTGAGTGGACCCGATAAGGGTGACTTCAACTTGAGCCTGCAAATGTTCAGCTCCCATTTCGTTTTCATAAAGTGATGGGAAGCGATGAAGGTTCTGATCAGAGCTTCTCTGGGACGCAGCTTACCCAAGTGTCTAAGAAGTTTAGGTGGGATGACTTTTTAAAGGTCCAGTTCTGTTCTTTCTGTAGTTTCTTTAAGAGTCATTTCCTGTGAATATTCCGAATCTATCAACCCATAATTATTTATGTATTATGACATGGTGGTCATTTTGTATTGCTGGGTTTCCTCATGGAGAGAAGGACAGGGTGCTTCTATAGAGAAAAATTCCCAGGGTATTAGATAAATCTAGATTTTGACGTTTATCGAAAGTCATCTAAACTGACTTATTCTAGCTTTTGGAATGCTACTCTTTCCCTGTCAGTGTCGCATGCTCAATATGGGAAGGCTGTAAATTCAATTTATATTGTAATTCTGCAACTCGGGGAAATAAATTTTGGGTCTGACTTCAACCGGTGTCCGTCCTGAGAATATGAGGAATCGGAGATTCTTTTAGGGCGGGCACGGAAGTTTCCTGGTTTTCGGATTGTACTTTAAGCTAAGTATTTAAATGAATTTTTTTTTTACAGTTTATTTATTTTGACAGAGGGGGTGGGCAGAGAGAGAGGGGGAGAAAGGATCCCAAGTAGGCTCTGCGCTGTCAGCAGAGAGACTGATGTGGGACTCGAATTCACTCGAACTCACTCGAACTCACGAACCGCGAGATCTTGACCTGAGCCCAAGTCTGATGCTTAAACGACTGAGCCACCCAGGCAAGTTGCTGAAGTAACTTGTCCTCGCAGTGCCACTAATTGTCATCTACCAGTACTAGAAAGTAGTCTATTCCCCTGCCACTTTGACCAAATATCCAGATAACTGATTTCAGGCTGCCAATTTGGAGAGCTAGTTGCCCAGGTCTAGGACTATCTGTGTCACCGACCTGCCGGTGTGGCTGGGGCTACCGTGGGAGCCTGCCGTCATTAACACCGCGGGATCTTGAGAGGCCACCGCAGTGCCTGCTGCCGTAATGTTCCTCTAGAGTCAGAATCCTCGGATGCCATGCCACCAGGATGGCCGACGTGCTGCTGCCACTCCCGGTGCCACAGCCCGCGGGCGCTGTCCTGCTGGCCCGTCCCTTACCACACTCATCCCCAACGGAGCTGTGTTACCTGAGCAGATACCCCGGAGCCCACGTCTGGCTGCTGCGTGTCTTGCTGTTGCTAGAAGCAAAAGTAGGAAGAACAAAGTGGCTTCTCTCTTCCTCCTGCCTTTCACGCTCCTGGCAGAGCCTCTCACTGGCAGAACCAAATCCGAAGCCATCTGGCAAGGGAATCTGGGCTTGCATATAGTTTCCAGGCTTCCAGCCTCCTGCAATTCGGAGCGGGGAGGGGGAGGGGGAGGGGGAGGGGGAGGGGGAGGGAAGCTGTTAGCACTCAGTAAAATGGTTGGTGCATATGTTATCACCAGACAAGTGAGTAGGCACAATTTCGACTTGAAACAAATCAACCCCCCAATGGCAACAATGGCCCCACCTATTTCCTTCCTGTATCCACGCGATGTACCTTTTCAGCTTCTTTCATGAAGAAGTGGGGTCAGGGCGCCTGGGTGGCTCAGTCGGTTGAGCGTCCGATTCTTGATTTCAGCTCAGGTGGCGATCTTGGGTGAGTTCGAGCCCCACAGCAGGCTCCTCGCCGACAGTGTGGGGCCTGCTTGGGATTCTCTCTCTCTGCCTCTCTCATTCTCTCTCAAAATAAATAAATAGGCTTAAAAAAAAAAAAAAAAGAAGTGGGGTCTAGTTCCCCACCTCCTGAATCTAGGCTTTCTTTGTGATTTGCTTTGACCAATAAAATATAGTAAAAGTCAAATATGCAGGTTCTGAGCCTAGGCCTCAAAGGGCCCGTGTGCTTCCACTTACTATCTTTGGAATCCTGTCTCCACCGAGAGAAAAAGCCCAGGTCAGCCTGCCGGAGGTTAAGAGACTGCGTGGAACAGAGATAAGTTGTGTCAACTGAGGCCTCTCTAGACCAGTTAAGCCCTCGTCACCGGGCAGATAACCAGAGACACACGATTGACGCGGCTAAAAACAATCAGTCGCTCCCCCTGAGACAATTCATTGACTTGTGATTTTAAGTCACTAAGTTTTGGAGTTGTTTGTTATGCAGTAAGAGCTAACCGATACATGGGCTCCCAAGAGTGCGAAATCTAGCAAAGCGAAGATGTACATGCTCGGAATGGAAGCAAATGGTGGAGCATCAGTGAATCGTGCAGGAAGCCACATCTGAAAGATTTTCAAGGGGGAGGCACACCCCGTGGACTGATTTTCCATGGAATCTTCCAATGAGAGACGAAACGTGAACTGGGCATTGAAACACAAGCAATGTTTCAGACAGATTCTGTGTCTCCCTCTCTCTCTGACCCTCCCCCGTTCATGCTCTGTCTCTCCCTGTCTCAAAAATAAATAAACGTTAAAAAAAATTTTTTTAAATCACACTTTTCATAGCAAACATTAAAAATAAATAAATAAAATAAAAATAAAATCACACTTTGAAGACAGTGTAATAAATGAGAAAGTATTTGTTTTAGAAGAGAAAGTGAAAAAAGCCACACGAAACTATACCTGGAGTTGTCACCAGGGTGGCCAAATATTTAGAGAAATGGTTATGTAACTTAACACAATTTAAGACAAAGAGGTCCGGCACAATGGGTGACAATTTTGAAGTCACCACTACCTTCTGTTTCACTCCGTAAGTATTTTTTGTTTGGCCTGTAACAGAGTCCTGTCCGTCTAATTAGACATAGTAACATCATATGTATATATTTTATTTTATTTTATTTTATTTTATTTTATTTTATTTTATTTTATTTTTTATTTATATAGTTTTAAAATTTTTATTTATTTTTGAGAGAGAGAGAGAGAGAGAGCACACAAGCGGGGTCGGGCCAGAGAGAGAGGGAGACAGAGGATCTGAAGCAGACTGATAACAGAGATCCCGATGTGGGGTTCGAACTCAAGAGCCATGAGACTATGCATAACCTGAACCGAAGCCGGATGCTAATCCACTGAGCCACTCAGGCGCCCCCACGCAAGTGTATATTTTAAAACAAGTAAATTGCCGCAAATAATATTTTTCTAAGGAGAACATCAATGTATAGTTATTGAAGAAACTTTGGGATTTATAAAGAAAAATTTCTCACCTAAGCTGTAATCCCATCAGCAGAGATACAGTCACTGTTTTTGCTTTGGTGTATTTCTTTCCAGTCTTTTAAAATACATGTTTGCACAGCTGATATCAAGTGGTAGGTATAGTTTCGTGTGGATTTTTTCACTTTCTCTTTTAAAACAAATATTTTGTCATTTATTACACTGTCTTCAAAGTGTGATTTTATTCTCATTTTATTTATTTATTTTTAATGTTAGCTATGAAGTGTGATTAAAAAAATTTTTTTTAAATATTTATTTATTTTTGAGACAGGGAGAGACAGAGCATGAATGGGGGAGGGTCAGAGAGAGAGGGAGACACAGAATCCGAAACAGGCTCCAGGCTCCGAGCTGTCAGCACAGAGCCTGACTCGGGGCTCGAACTCACGGACCGTGAGATCATGACCTGAGCCGAAGTCGGATGCTTAACCGACTGAGCCACCCAGGTGCCTCATAAAGTCTGATTTTAAATGGCTTCTTAGATTTCACCTTCTGAAAGAACCATTATTTCTTTAATTTCCTCCACTTTGCTGGGCATTTATATTATTTACTGTTTTGCTGTATTGTAAGTAGCTCCATGAGCTACTATACATATAAAACATTCTTTTTTTTTTTTTTTTTTTTTATTTATTTTTGGGACAGAGAGAGACAGAGCATGAACGGGGAAGGGGCAGAGAGAGAGGGAGACACAGAATCAGAAACAGGCTCCAGGCTCCGAGCCATCAGCCCAGAGCCCGACGCGGGGCTCGAACTCACAGACCGCGAGATCGTGACCTGGCTGAAGTTGGACGCTTAACCGACTGCGCCACCCAGGCGCCCCCATATAAAACATTCTATATAAAATTCTATATAAAACATTTTGATTATTTCCTTAAGAGTCCTTGCTAGAAGTGGGCCAAAGTGTACCCATTCTTAAAGGGGACTTGGTTTGTATTGCCAAATGTCTTCTTTTCCCAGAAAGGGGGTTCTAATTTTTTCTCCTTCACAAACGAAGGATACTGCCCATTCCATGGTCTCTTTCCTGTGTCGAGCATCATCCCACATATACCATTTTGCTAGTTTACTAAACGCCAATCGGTAACCCATTGCGGCTCTAATTAACATTTCCTGAAGTTTGAGATAGATTGGACATTTCTCATGCAGTTATTGGCTCTTTGTTTCCCTTTTCCCGCGAACTGACTGCTCATGGTCTGGAGAATTGATATTGACATCAAAGTCCTTTTGTGGTTGTCCAGCTGCTCCTTGCCTCCCACGAGATACGGGCTGTGCAGTAGGAAAGCTGTCATCTCCTATAAAAATGTCTATAGGATGGGCTGCCACACACGGCCACTGCTGCAGCTGTCACCTGGGTGGCATTGCCAGGGAGCTGAGACACAGCCCTTTCTACAGGATGACTTGGAATCACAAACCTGAGGCTCCGTTGTGTGTGTTTGCCTCCGGGGTCCTGCACTCGATAGCACTTCCGCCCCGGGGGTTGCGCGCTCCAAATCGTAGCAGCACGTCGAGAGCTTTCAATGTCCCAGTGATCCAAGGACCTGCTGTGGCCAGGAGGGAAGTGGACGCCATAAGGCTGTGCTGCTTGGGTGGTTTCAAGGCCACCGTAGGCTGCTTGGCCTGAACTGTCCCCTTTCATCTCTGGCTCCGTGGTGTCAGATGCTGAAAGCTCTGGGAGAGAGCTTTCGAGCCTCATTACCCACCCGGAGTACCATGCAATTCCTCAGTAAGCCACCTGTTCTCGTCAAAAGAAGACCCCGCCTTGCGTGTACTTACTGGAGGCGATACATCTATTGCGGGTCGGACAGACAGAGAGCTTGGTAACGTGAGTGAAGATCACACAGACATTTGCTTTTCGCTGTTCTGTACCCCACGGCATTTGGGACACCCTTTTATTACAGCATTTATCACTCTGTGGTGTAATTATTCATTTACTCAAATGCTTCTGCCTCTAGAGTTTGAGCTCTGCGTGGGGATGGACAGCATGTCACGAATCCCTGTATCTCCAATGCTCCTCCGCACAGGGTGCTGGCACACAGTACCTGCTCAGTGGACATTTGCTGAATCAAAGGAATGCTGTCATCTGGACCGTGAGGAAAAGGAACCCTTATACGACTTTGTACGAGTATGTTATTTGTTCACGAAGTTCTCAAAAGCAGGTAGTGATGGAACAGCTTTCGTGCCATGATCGCTGCAGACTCTGCCCAGAGCTCTGTCTTGGGCGTGGCCTGCACTCCTCGGCCAAAAGGCTGCTGCTACCAAGGGGCCGTGACAGTGTCTAGCAGTGGGAAAAGGAGACCGGGGTTAACGGATACTTGCCCAGCCCTTAAAACCAGCGATTTTTTTTTTTTTTTTTTTAAATCTGGTGTGGTGTCACGGATTCAATTATGCTGCTTAGAAAGATATATAGGGGCACCTGGGTGGCTCCGTGGGTTAAGCGCCCGACTTCGGCTCAGGTCACGATCTCGCGGTTCGCGGGTTCGAGCCCCGCGTCGGGCTCTGTGCTGACCGCTCGGGCCCCGGAGCCTGTTTCAGATTCTGTGTCTCCCTCTCTCTCTGCGTCTCCCCCAGTCGTGCTCTGCCTCCGTCTCAAAAATAAAGAAACATTAAAAAAATTTAAAAAAAAGAAAGAAAGATATATGGAAGCCTTTAGCCCCAGTATGTTAGAATGTGGCCTTATTTGGAAATAGAGTCACTACACATGTCATTAAGTAAGTAGGGTAGGTCTCTATTCCATATATGACTGGTATCTTTAACATTTTTTTCTTTTATTTTAGAGAGAGAGAGAGACAGAGAGAGAGAGAGAGAGAGAGAGAGAGAATCTTAAGCAGGTTCCATGCTCAGGGTGGAGCCCCATGCAGGACTTGATCCCACAACCCTGGGATCGTGACCTGAGCTGAAATCAAGAGTCCGACGCTTAACCGACTGAGCCACCCAGGAGCCCCTCTGACCGGTTCTTTATGAGAAGAGGGAAGTGTGGACATAGAAACACACAGGGCAGGCGGCCATGGAAGACAGAGGTAGAGACTGGAGTTTCACTGCTAAAACCAGTTTCACTGCTAGTTCACTGGGATTAGCAGAAGCTGAAAAAAGCAAGGAAGGGTCCTCCTCTGCTAGAGGCTTCAGAGGGAGCATGGTCAGCTGGCACCTTGATTTCGGACTTCTGGCCTCCAGAACCGAGATGGTAATTTCTGCCGTTCTAAGGCAACGAGTACCGAGTCTGTGGCACTGGGTTCAGCAGCCCTCGGAGGCTGTCACACACGGTGTGGCCCAGCCCACCCTCGGGAGGCAGTGAGGTTCCCTGTGAGCACCTGCACACGTACACACACGCTCTGACTCTCTTCTCCAGTGCTGACCTAGTTTCTGAGAAATGATCAATAAACCCGGGCGTGTCTGCAGCCTGCGACTCGTCTGTATCTACCCCGGAGTTGCATTTTATTTCCCTTCTGTGGGTCAGACTGAGAGCTGGTTTTGAAGCCAGAGCTTTATTTTTATCATCCAACTCAGTGTGTGGGAGCCTGGGATTGTCCCTGCCGCGCTGGTTTTGCGTAGGCCACTGGGGGGATTTCTTGGGCTTCTCGAAGGCAGAGGTCCCAGCCGGCCTTTGCCTCTTAGGCAGCACCCTGACAAGAAGAGAACTAGAACCTGAAGTCCTGGATATTGGGTCCCATTCTGTTCCATACGGGGCTTTGGACAAGTAACTCCTCTCTGGACCTCACGCTCTCTCTCCATGGACACAGCTGGTCACAGTCTGTGCCCGCTAAATATTCTAGCGGCTATGTCCCAATGGGGGACAGTCCCTCCAGTGTGTCCAGGGAGGACAGGAATACCTGGACCCTGGTACAGAGGCCCGAGACAGGGGCGAGCAAAGCATCTGGTCGCACACAGAAACCGTGATAAGAAACCAGGCACTTCATTTCTTGGTGAAATTTCTTCTGCTTAAGGGACATGCTTAAGGGATCACAGGACCTGGCTTGAGTTCCAATTTGAACACCATCAGGCAGTGCAGCCTGGCGGTAACGCCCTCGACCTCTCTGAGCCCTGTTTTGCTCACCTGGGAAATATAGGTAGCAATGAACACCCAGCGGGGCTGTGGTGAATTCAGACGAGACAAGGGCACGAGCGTGCCTGGCAACCCTGAAGCCTTTAGAGGCCAGAGAAGGTGGTTCTTCTGTGTTTTCTTCTCTTCTGTGTCCCCTTCCCCCATCGGCAGAGCCTCTAATGGCTTTGGCATCTCTGCGGTCCATTTCCTGGAGGGTGTCAATTATTTAGTGGATGAACACATCTGCCAGCAGGCCCAGGGAGCCACCTACAAGCGTGCCCCGGGCCCGCTCCCTGCTCTCCGGAGGCCGCCTCTCGCCCGTGGCGACCTCCGTGATGGGGACTTCACGCTGCCTGCTGGGGCTGTCCCCAGGCTTGCTTTCCTGGCCTGGCCGGTTGCCCTCTGAGCCACGGGTCCCTCCCTTAGAAGGAAGTTTGGCCTCTTAATGGCCATGAATAATCGATGAGCTCTTAGAGAAGGGTTCTGATGAGAAACACTCCTTCCCATTAGTGACCCTGGCATAACCCCTCAGATGCCCCCTCTGCACACCGCCCCTGCCCCTGCGCACAGCTGCTGGGAGCAGGGTTTGTTTTGCGTGTGGATGGGCGGGCGAAAGGAAGCTCTGAGAGCAGTCAGGAGGCTCCCCCCATGAGGGAGAGGCCACAGCGGCCTGTCCACCCACCCGAGGACAGTGCAGGGCAGTTTTCCAGCAGGGAAATGTGTGCAAATATCGGACTGCAGTTGTCCTTGACCTTGGGGGGAGGGAAGGACAGTACATGGAGCGGGTTCTTTGGGGGTGATTCAGGAAGCTGTTGAGGCTCGTCCCAGAGAACTGCACACACGACGGACACCTGGCAAGCCGTCTTGGTTGGTCCCCAGGGGATCCCTGGCCTCCCTGCCGGTGGCCTCTCAAACCGGGTGAGCCCAGGTTCTGAATTCAGCTGGCTCTCTCCCCTTCTCCACCTTCACCCTTCACGTGCCTTCGGCCCCCCAAGGTGAGAGTAGGCCCCGTCCATCTGGCCTTCTCTTCTCTGGGACCTGTCATGCTCTGTCTTACAGAGTGACCGCTGGTCTTCTCCCCACCGCATCCCAGGTGCTCAGCACGACGATTGGCACATAGTGGGTCCTCAGCAAATGTTACGTCGGGCAAGTCGCATAACCTTTCAGCCTGCTGTTACTCATGAGAGGGCTGATGGGAATCCACTTTCTAAGCTGTAAGTAGGTGATAAACTGGGTTTCCATTTACCCTGTCATTATTTAGGTGTTCAGGAATGTGGTTATATTTTTTTCTGGCCTCCTAAGCTCGGGGGCGTATGGGTCAGAGCTGACTTGTTGGATCCTATCCCCAAGATGGAGACACTAAAAAGGTCCCGTCAAGGCACTTACCAGTTGGGTGATTCTGGCTTCTTTCCAGGAGCAGGAGAGCAGAGGTACTATGGTGATATAGCGTCTCACCAATCAAGGCAGGATTAAACAATGGATAAAGGAGATTGAAAAAGTTTGTCAGGTGGACTTATAATTTACCAAAGATTTGGGGCAGTGATTTAAGGATTTAAGCTGCCCTGGGGGCAGAGCAGGGGACAGAAATGAGAAAGGGGGGGCCACTCCTTGTTAAGCATCTACCAGGAGCCAAAATGGCGGTGGGCACTTTATTTTAATCAAGTTATTCATTTCTCATACGGCCCCCAGCATGAAGTACTTTCAATATTTGTTTATGGAAGATGAAACGAGGCTCACAGTGGTCATACAGCCTGCCTGAGTTCACACAGGGTGCGGGAGAGGCTGAGGCAGGGGTTCCATTTTAGCAGGTGAGACGGGCTGAGCATGTACGCGTCATTTGAAAGGCCTTAGCCACAGGCTCCCAGCGCGGTCCCCTTTGGATAGACGAGGAAGGGGATGCTCAGAGAGGTGAAGTGACTTACTCAAGATCACATGTGCAGAGAATGCCTGGATGGCTGAGAGGCAATGTGGTGGCAGGGCTGAATGTTAAATGGAATCCCAACCCAGCTCTCCCTTGACCTGTGAGGGCTTGAGGGTAGCTTAGTTGGGGGGGGGGGGTAGGGGCTGGAGCTGGGGGTGGGTGGTGTGGGGCTGTTCCTTGCTATAAGGCTAATGTCCTAGGGAGCAAATTGGCATCAAAGTAATGTCTCCTGTAGGAACATTTTTGAATCTCAAAGCACTCTTGTATCCATGATCTCCTTTAAGCCTCCAAATAGCCCCGCGGCAGCATAGGCCCTTTTAGGCCCATTTTGCAGATGAGGAAACTGAGGGTCCACAATTTTGTGTGACCTGCCTGGGATCACACTGCGAGTGGGTCGTGGACCTGGGGTCCCCACCTACCCAGCTTCTGGTTGTTTACCCTCAAGGTCATCCCTTGTCCATCCACGTCAGCAACCTTGGTTGTCCTTTGACTTCTAGCGGGCGCCGCGCACGTTTTTCCCAGGTGGAGGGGCTACCCCTTCTCTCTGGAAACTCGGCTGACAAGGGAGAAATCTTCCCTGGCAAACTCGGAGACTTGCTCAGAGTTCCGCAACGGGAACGCCCATTCGCTCGGTGCTCACGAGGAGCCCGCGGGACCTCGGCTGGCTGCTCTGTGTCTGGATGACGGTATCTGGAGAAGTCTGGTTAGCTCCCTGCATCGCGCCAGGACGTGGCGTCAGCCAGTCACGGAGAGAAAAACACTTGTCCCTCACGCAGGCTGTAAGCTGTCTTGAAACCCAATCTCACAACTGCACAGCCCGTTTCTGTTTCTGTCGTATCTCTTCTCACTTTCTTTTCCCTGCTCGATCCAACGGGAGTTAAGTGCTGACTATAAGTGACTAATAGATTCTCCTGCCTTTTCATTCAATCTTGTCATGATTTGCCAGTGAGACTCTGCTTTTGGTATTGATATGAGGCATGTCACAGAGGCTTGGAAGCCTTCAGAGGCGGGAGGCTGACTGATGGGACCACAGAACGCACAGAGCTGTGCACCTGCCGAGCGACTGAGGCTCCGAGCCTCTGCCCACGGTCCCGTGAGTAGCACTGCAGGGACACGGCAAGGCAGCATCTGGGCGTCTCCATATTCTCACGGTTGGCACGACACCATCTCTGCTCGATGCTGTGTTTCGCCATGGCCCACATCTCCTTTCTTGCCCCTCCGAGTCCTCTTTCCCGCCTCGGGTCAGGACTTCGTCAGCTCTCGCTGTCGGCACGTGCATATCGGTCTTTTCTCCCCCTCGCCTACCCCACCACCTGGCTTCCAGAAAGCCGATCCCGAGCCACCGAGTGACCCTACCAGCCTCCTGCTTCTGGGCGGAGCATTCGAAGCTTCTCACTAGGCCCCTGCTGGCCTTCCCAGCCTTAAAATAGCACCTAACATTTGCAAGATTAATGCGCTTTATGAAAGAAGACTTCACATATGTTAACCCCAGCAGCTTATCACACTTCTTGTTCTCCAGCCAATCGGTCTAGGCACTGCTCTCTGAAAAATCTTTCATGTGTTCCAGACTCGTGGCATTTCTTCCTGAGCTTTCTTCTGCCTGGAATGTATTTTTCCTCTGTTCATATTTTCTTCTTCCTCCGATGCCCTTCCTGAAAACCATCTCCCGCAGGAAGCGCTCCGTGATCTCTCCAAGCTTTCAGGGGTGAGGATCTGTGTCCAAGGCTTTACTGTCCCTCCCAAGATTCAGAAAAGTTTATTTAAAAAAACACACCCACTAAATGACACTGAATTAATTAATTACGATCAATCAATAGACACCATTGCCTTCTGAATGAATGCCAGTGGATTGAATTATTATTATTAGCCCAAGACTATAACATACGATGGAAAGAAAGGGATTGCTTTCTGGAAAAAAAGAGGACAGTAGAGATGTGCCCACTTGGGTGGACGCCTCGTGAAGTCAAGGGGCGGGGGCGTGCACAGTTTCTATTGGGACCAAGGGTTTCCAGAGGCAGGGCGAAGGCTCCGCACTCTACGGGACCAGCCCTACCTCTCCCCCAAGAACCTTCCAGGATACCCATTAGCCCACATCGTTCCCCCATTTAAAACACATAGCAGTACTCAGCGTACCTAGCGGCAGCAGAGGGGGCCCTGGAATAATAATGGGGAGAGTTGAAATAATGGCCACCAAAGGGTAGCCGTATGTTACACTCGCTATGTGTTTTGCTCCTCTGTGATCTGTTTTCTTTTCCGCTTTCTTGTTAATCACAGGGACTGACCTATCTTTGCATCATACGTACCAGCGATGACGATATTCAAAAGATACAGAAAGCAGTGGGAGAAGAAGAAAGATGAGGAGTGGGGAATGTGGGGAGTGTTGGCACACATGCACAAGCATGTGCATGCACGCCCATGTCTGCACACGTGCGTGCACACACACACGCACACACGCTCCCGACCATTACCCTGCCGTCACCTCAGGAGACCACGCTGCCAAGCGGGGGAAAACAGGGAAAATGAAACCCTGCAATGAAGCAGAAAGGCCAGGCTGGGCCCCTGGGCTTTGTGCACAGTTTGCTTCTCGGGGCGAAGACTTTAAGGGTGAGATCGAGGCAAACCACTCACCGGACGCAGACCCCTTTCCGGAGCGGGACTCTCTTCCCGGCCGGTGTCCGTGCCTCGGACCTGCAAGCTCAGCGCGCCTCTCTGTCGGTTAACCGGATTCCGCCCGCTCGGAGCGGGCAGCAACATCTCGCTGGTCTCCAGAACCCTGCGCTGGGCAGACCGTGTGCTGGCTCCCGAGGTCCCAGGGACACCTGAGAGGAGACTCCGGGCACCTGCAGGCGGGAACACGAAAGGCAAACCCTCCAGAAAGGCATTCTGTCCTGGTCGTGCCCACAGGTCTTGTCTGAGCCTCTGCTCAGAACGGAGCACAGGCAGGGTTGGTGGGTCCCGGGCCACTGGCCTCAGCGCGCTTGTGTCGGGGGGACCCTTCTCTCTCTGTCTTCACAGACCTACCTCGTTCAGGTCTCTGCCGAGCGTCGCCTCCTCAGGAGCCCTTCCTGACCCTCCGTCTCCAGGATCTCCCCTCCCCTTACCTTATGTAAAAATGTTGAAAAGCTATCTCCATAATTGACAACGTCCTCAGCATCAGAACAAAAGCGTCGCGATGTCGCGGCTTCTGCTTGTTTTGCTCCTGGATGGGTCCCCAGAACTCGCGGCGGCAATGACATTTGGTGCATCCGGGATGGCAGATAATTATTCCGTGTTGTAACTTACACTTTCTGCATCTAATTCTCAAGACAAAGTAGGGTATGGGGGGCACTAACGCCTTGTTATAGAGGAGAGGAATTGGAGGCTCAGTGCCATTAAGTCACCTGCTCAAGTCACCTGCCTAAGTCATCATCAGTCACACAGCTGATACTCAGGTGAGCGGATAAAAGTGGTCGGATTAAATGCCCAAATTCCCTAGAGAAGAAGGCCTTCTCCTGAAGGCGATCTGGTTTCTGGAGTGGGGGTAGATAGAGTGATGGGGAAGAAATTCTGGGTGGGAGGGGCCTGGGAGAGAGGGGAGGAAGACAGTGTCCCTCACTCTGAGGGTGACGAGCTGGGGCCTGGAGACACCGGAACCGGCTAGACTGATCCTTCCCCCAACTCCCTGTGCCGCCTTGGTCCGTCCTTTTCCTCGCAGGGCCTCCGGTTCCTTATCAATACAAGGAGAAGATGGGATTAGATTCGTTGTTCTCAGAGAGTGTTTTTGAGGCCGCAGGAGGAAGTGGGGGTTCTCGGCACCCCTGCATGTGAGGACCACTGCCTGAGCTGAAAAGGGATGTTCGCACAAGAGGAATGGCCTCAGGGATGGGGGGCGGGGGTGCTGGGCCGTGGGGCCAGGGGATCCGAGCACCAGTCCAGTGAGGCCTGTCACTGACGGTGAGGCTGAGAGTCCTTACTTGGCTTGTCCTCAGTTTTCTCCTCTGCGACATAGAGCTGACCATCCCCGGCCCCAGGGTGAATGTGCTGGGGAACGGGGAGGGCTGGGCGCTCAGAGGCAGGCGTAGCACAGGGCCGCTGTGAGGGGGTGGCTGGACAGACATGGCCTGGCCGAGAGGGCTCAGAGGACCAAGGGCCCGCAGTGTGTCTGTGGAGGGATCCCGTGGATCAGTCCTCCCGCCTGTAAAATGGGCCACATCAGACAGACCTCAATCTAACCCAGTGGGGTGACACAGAGCCCCCACGGCCTCAGATGTAAAAGGGCGATGATAAAGCTAACAGCCACCACTCATAAGGTTGTGGCCCACACCTATTTAACCATGCTGTGTATGGTTAGGAACTGTCTGTCTGTCTGTATATGTTTTCCGCTTACCCTCCTACCTCCCTGATGAATTCGGAGCTAGTACGTTTCCATTTTACAAATGGGGAAACTGAGTCACAGAGAGGTGAAGTGACTTGACACACCCCTAGGGAGGGGTGGGCTGGGATTCAGACTAGCCTGGTGCTGTCACACCCGGACCTGTGGGAGGTGAAAGGAGATAAGCCCCTGAGCACTGTTGGGGCTCCTACATCCGGCCGCCTTTCTGCTGCTGCTGCTGTTCCTGCTGATTTTGCTGGGGCGACAAGGCTCATGTCAGACAAGTGTGCATCCCTAAAGGCATAGATGGTGACCTGACTTCCCAAATTATGTTCTGTCTTCTCTCAGACCATTTTTCACGCTGATATCTTTCTTTACCGCTTTGGGAAAATCGTAATTCTTTTGAAAGAGATGGGTCAGAAAATTTAGTGTCGACTTCGACGTGGCCTTTCCTAGATGGCATCTGGAGACCCAGCGAAAGGGAGAAAACGTGAGCAGGCACGGCAGCGGCCACGTTGCCTGGCCTGCTGTGTGCACGTGGCCGGCCACTATGAAGTCCGCGTGTCTGCACACAGGACCTTCTGAGTACAAGTACAGGAGGGTGGATGTTTCATTTCTCCTTCGTTGCTTCCCTGGCTCACCCTTCACGGGGAAGGGTCTTTAGCGTGGTGGCTCACCAGTACGATTCGGTGAAAAGGTTTCAAAATTATGGAAAAAAAAATTCTAGGTGCTTCTCTCTGAAGGATCTGGAATCTTGGAGCCCACTCTCGGGACTGGGACCAAACAAGAGAGGCAGCTGGGGCACACTTAGTTACTAGCTCTCCCGAGAGTGACGTCTCCGTGAATTTGTGCCCTACGTGCCTCTCTGGCCTCACCCCAGTTCCCGGCCGGGGGTTCCAGTGCCTGCTGGCTATGGGGAGCTGGGGTCACCTCTCAGGATGGAGTCAACACTGATCTTTGTGGCTTGACTGAAGAGAGATCCAGGAGGTGGTCCTTGGCCAGGGATGACAGAAGGGCCAAGTCACAAGAGGCTGTCTCTATGTGGACCATTGGGTGACTCAGCGGGCAGGGCACTGTTTATGAGACTCTGGGCTCTTTGGCTTCGGATCAGCCAATAAATCTTCCTGGCAATGTTATGTCTGCATCAGCTTTCAGACTCTGCGGGACATCCTGGAAAGGTCATCCCCAAATATGAAAAGAAACAAAATGAAATTTAAAAAATGAAATTAAAAAAAAATCCGAGCCACGTTTGCCCCAGCAGACCAGCTTTGGCTCTGTATAGGCTCTGTATAGGCCAGGTGCTTCTGCAGGACGGGGGTCTTCAAACTCTGCATCATTTATTGACTTCATGGGAGCCCCACAGAGGGGAGGGGATGAGAGAGAGGAAAAGAAGGTAAAACTTTGGGCTCCAACTCCTGAGCAAACCTGAGTTTAGTTTTAATAAGTTGTATCGGTTAAAATCAGAATATTGGATTGAATTTTTCATACGTCAAGAAAACAGGTTGAAAGTCACTGTCTTAAGAGATATCTTATTGGGGCGCCCGGGTGGCTCAGTCGGTTAAGCGGCCGACTTCAGCTCAGGTCATGATCTCACAGTTTGCGAGTTCGAGCCCCGCATCAGGCTCTGTGCTGATAGCTTGGAGCTTGGAGCCTGGAGCCTGTTTCGTATTCTCTGTCTCCCTCTCTCTCTGTTCCTCCCCCGCTTGCACTCTGTCTCTCTCTCAAAAATAAACAAAGATTAAAAAAAAAATTTAAGATATATCTTATTAATTCCTTTTGAGGACACTTCTTGGCTTAAAAATCACCTATTTCCCCTTGATTCCTACCCCCCCCCCCCCGCCCCATTGAGGACAAAGACATGAGATAGTTGAGGCCAGGCTGTCACAGGAAGATACTAGACTAAATGTTCGTGAGACAACAGGAGGGAAATAAACCCAGAAAAGCTTGTATTGAGGTAGCCTGGCAGCTAAGAGCCGGCTCATTTCCTAGTACAAATTCAAGGAGACACCCCTGAGCTCCCTACCTTGGCCACTGTCTCAGTGCCTTCCTAGGAGCTCTTCCGGACTCAAAATAAGGCGAAGCCTGGAGAACTTTGAACTCAATGGAAAACAGTCCCCTCTGCTTTGCATGCAAGACTCAGATTCTGTGTCAGTGTCCCATGTGAGGCCCACCTCTGCTTACGGTAGATAACATGGGGATGTCCACTCTTTTCGGGACAGACCCTTCCTATCCTCAGGGGAATGGCCTTCGAGACCTCTACAGGGTGCTCCTCAGAATACAACCCGGCCATGTCCACTTGCAAGTAGGGTGTCTCTTTTACTAGTTAATCATCACCAGGGTGACCGTAAATTCTGGTTTTCCTGGGACGGTCTTATTTTACGCCTGTTGCCCTGGTGTAATTATTAATAGCGCTCTTTTCACTCCCAAAGTGTCTTATTTTGGGCGATAAATTATATGGTCACCCTAATTATCATTTTTACGATCAGAGTGCTTCCTGACCCTTAATGCCCGCCTGACAGTTACCCTTCCCCCGCCCCCCCCTCCAGGAAGCCCTCCTCCTGCCACGCTAATTCGAGCTGATCTTCCCTTCCAGGAGAACTGCTTTGCTGCTTCTCGATCCCACCCTGCCATGCCTTTCCCTCCTCCACTCATCCAACCAGGGCCGTGTGCCCACCTACCACCACCCGGAGTATTCCAGGCCCTGGCAAAACAGGAGGAGCCAAATGCAGAGACAATAAGTGTATAGATATAGATTATGTTCCCTGAGGACTACGACTATGGAAAGAAGTAGAGCTGGGGTGGGGTGGGGGCGGAAAGTGATGGGAATGTGTGTGTCCTAGTTTTTTACGAGATGGGCAAAGCATTGCAGAAGAAGACGGTATTTAAAAAAAACTTTAATGTTTATTTTTGTTTTAATTTTTTAATGTTTATTTTTGAGAGAGAGAGAGAGAAAGAGAGAGACAGAGCGTGCGTGGGGGAGGGGCAGAGAGAGAGGGAGACGCAGAATCCGAAGCAGGCTCCAGGCTCTGAGCTGTCAGCACAGAACCCAGCGTGGGGCTCGAACTCATGAACCGCGAGACCGTGACCTGAGTCAAAGTCAGATGCTCAACTGACTGAGCCACTCAGGTGCCCCTAACGAGGTGATATTTGAACAGAGGCCTGAAGGGAGTGAGGGAGTGAGGGAGCCCGGTGGGGAGAAAGCATTCGAGGCTAAAGGAGTCGCGTATGTAAAAAATCCTACAAAGGGAGGACTAGCAAGGATGGCTGTGTGTGGATGTCAATGCCAGGAGGGAAGAGCGCGTGTGGATTCGGAGTACCCGAGGGCCACTTTCTCTGTTCTCCCCATAGCCTGGCTTGACACGGACGCTCACATCTTGATCACCTGGCTGGATGTGCGGCGGTTGGATCACACGTCAGTGGTGGCTCTGGGTCAGAGTTTCAGGGGACAGCCTTGCCAGTGTGGTCAGACTGCTGACATTTTGTTATGGGCTTACGGAGGTTCCCAAACAGTCTAAACCCCAAGCCATCCCATCCCCCCGCCCCCGACCGTCACTGATAGCAGCAGACTCCGGAAAGAGTGCGTGGTACCTCTCTATAGTTCAGCCTGCTCCACGGAACTTGACCGGGCACATCTCCGGGGAATGGCCTCTTCACCTGACACCATTCTGCAGCATTTCATGAGGCATCTACCAGACTGTGTGTCCAGAAGGTGAGGAGTGTGGCCTGCTCCTTCGGAGAGGACTCATATTACATGCTTGCTCCAGGCCACTGAATTTGGTCATATTGCATTCTTATTTTTAAGTGTATTTAAGTGGATCTTCTCTGGACAGTACAGGACAGATTTTGCAGCCAGACAGGGCTCATCAGCCCCCGGGGACCCTCAGTAGCAACCGGGCGGGGCCGACCAGTGTGAACTTCTGGGAAGGAACTAACCCCGGGCTTTGATTTGCTGTACCTTCTTTTGCTTTTCTCCTAGATTAATTTTCCATCTTAGTAAACCAATTTGAATCTTTTTGGGAGGGTCCCGGGTCTCAAATGAATCCTTAACTAATAACTTTTTCAGACATCTTCATGTATAGGGTCATTTCACACACCCACTGCGTGAGAAAAGGCGTGTTAGGATCGCAGGAGATGGGGAAATGACCAACAAGTGTTGAGGGGTCCCTGCCCTCCAGCCTCAGCCCCCATCCGTTTCTCATGGGTCAAATCGCAGCGAACGCCGGCATTCTATAGAAGGAAGAAACTGACCCCGAAATTCCATCCTTCTAAAGGATTAATTATTTGCATAATTTACTTTGTTAATAATGGTGCTGGGCCTAGTACCTACGGAGAGGAAATAGGTTTTTAAAAAAGAAGATGGTTGGGTCATCGTTACTTCACTATGTCTGCGTTGGTGTCTTTGTCTTGAATGTAATTAAGAGCCTTAGTGTGAGTTTTTAAACGTCTGATCAACCATCCCCCACACTTTCACCCAACATGGCCACAAAGGGAGGTTGAGACTCATTCAAACCAGAACTTAGCAGCCTCATACAGTCCTATGCATGAGGGGGGAGGGAAGGGGCTTGGGGAGAGAATATATTGAGATCTGCCCTTTGATCGTGTTCAATGCGACTTTGCATTTACCTGAGGGATTAAAAGTTCTCATTGACCAAGGCTCCCGGCTTCCTACTCAGCCTTTGACGGGACAAGTGTTAATTGGACAATATAATGGGGACAATGTTAATTCCCCTCTTAGAGTTCCTTTTCTTGTTCAGTCAAATAGAAAGGCCCTTTTAAATGGCAGAGAGAGGAAGAAAGGAGCTGGTTTATAAGGGTAATAGACTGCACATCTTCCCCCTTGTCTCAGAACAAGTGCAATGGAGTCAGCATAAAGCAGGCCCTAAACAGCGAAAGAAAGGGAGCGATGTGGTGGTTTGCCTGGAATGTCACCCTGGATTAGGGATCGGGGAAATATGGCCAGTAGGCTCTGTCTGTTTTCGTAACAGTGAGGGGTGGTGGTTTGCGGAGGGGGCGAGGGACACCTAGGATACTCGGGGTAAGGAAAGGACGGTTTGGCGAGGGTAGGAAACGGGGGTGACAGGGGGTGACAAGGACAATAGGATATAGACGATCAGAAACGTGGTGGGATCCCCTGAGCAGCTGGGCTGAGTCGGACACTCCCCAAACCTGAAGAAGTCACGACTGCATGGGGGAGATGGGCAAGAGGCAGGGATTCTAGAAACGACAGCCCGCGTTCATGGGTTCCTGTAATTAAAATTTTCCTCCCGCCCAATCTTAAAATAGGCTGAAGTGCAGTTGTCTGCAGATTCCGGGAGCCACGTGGAGAAACTAACGTTTTCCCCGCAGTTTCCATCTCTCTTCAACAACCCCGTCTGTTTCTCTGCTAACGAAGTCTTTCTGCTGTTGAACTTCGACTAATACTTCTTCTATCCCTGGTTTTTATGAATGATGACAAAGGCCCATTCAGTTTTTCAGTTGCTAATTTATTCAACAGGCATTTTCAGGCATCTACCATACGGCAGATACTCTGCTGTGTACCCTTGAGCAAGTCACTTAAACTTCCTGTGCCTCGAACCTTCAGTCATGGGAATAATTACCCCGGCTTTCAGTCTACAAGGTTCTTTTGGGGATCAATGGAGATGATGGATATAAAAATACCTTATAAACTGAAATACGTGAAATGAATTATTCTCGTTATGACTTTTGTTCGCTGGGGAGATAAAAGGAATGCATAAGAAGCGATGAGGAACAAAGACAAGAAAATCTCTATTGAAAGACAAGCCTGCCAGGCACAGACAGAGCACAATGCAGGAAACTAAGGCCCGAGTGACTCAAGGGAACTGCAGTTGTCCAAGGTGGGTTGCTTGAGGGAGGTCCCAGCCCTCGCGGGCAAGAGTCAGCGTCCTTCTCCGCAGCTGCAGCTCCAGTTGAGAAGGCACCTTTCTGGTGCATCTGGAACCAACCAACCACCATGTCTGGTAACTCAGCATCAGGAACGGGCTTTGGCCCAGTAAGGTGTTAGTAGCATCTAATCTCTCTGCGTTACCCTCCGATTCCCTTAATTCTAACAATGGCACCTCTTTCTTATTTCGTCTTCCAGTCCTTCTACCTTCTTTGTAAGCGATTTCCTGTACTGACTTCCCACCATTTGAAACCAAATGCCAAAAGAGCCAAAGATTTCTTATCAATGCAAAGACAGTACGAACACTCTTTGTCCTTTCCTTCTGGGGCAGAAATGGAAACGATCCTTGCTCAAAAGCGAACAAGTTAGTTAACGTCGCTCCCTGCTGACCCTGAAATCCAGGGTGATTCCTTCCACCTCGCTGGGCCTCAGTGTTGCCACCTCTGAAAATGCGCACGGTAAGTTTGTGTTGGTGGATTATCACTCACAGACAGAGGAGCCCCACGTGGCTGCGCAAAATCTCTGCTCTGTGTAGCCGGGCGTCCAGGTGCACTTGGGGCCAGCACACCTTCCCATCAACTCGTCTTCATGCACCTGCTTCATCATCCAGCATCCGGCCTTTGACGGGGCCCTTCTTGCTCTGAGCTGAAAGCTGCACACTTCAGACTCACCAGCCCTTAAATATTTTATAGCAGGCTGGCTGGAAATTAATATTTAATCACAGACTCCTTGGCACGTAAATATTTAATCATTGATATGGCTGATGAGTAATGAATCAGCACCCAGGAAAACTTTTGGTCTCTGGTGCCAGTTTTGAAGGATCTCTGGTTCTGGTCTCAGAGGACAGAGGTATCAGTGGTGATTTTATTTCTACACCGAGCTTAATATTTTTAAGGGCTCTGAAAAAAAAAATGGGCTTAATACCAATCTGAGGTTCTGGATCAGAAAATCGCATCTTCAAAGACCATAAGCAAATTGCGAATAGCCGTAATTTGGAAAGAATTGGCTGGATGGCTACAGTAATCAACATTTCTGTCAATTTATATCCTAAGAAAAGACAGGGGCTGGGATGAGGAAGGGATATCCTTAAAGGCATAAGATGGGGGCTTGGGATGGGAGACTGGAACCCCTTATGTTTCCAGGGGTTATTTGGAATATGAAGTGAAGAGAAAAAAATCAGGAAAAAGTTAGGAAATTCTTTTAAAAATATTTTAATGTTTATTTTTGAGAGAGAGAGGGAGAGGGTGTGTGCGCCTGAGCATGCGCGCAAGTGGGGGAGGGGCAGAGAGAGAGAGAGAGAGGGAGCCACAGAATCCAAAGCAAGCTCCAGGCTCTGAGCTGTCAGCACAGCGCCCGACGCAGGGCTCGAACTCAGGAAGTGAGTGATCATGACCTGAGCCAAAGTCGGTCACTCAACTGACTGCGCCACCCAGGTGCCCCTAGAAATTCCTTAAGTATAATAGTAGGTACAGACAGGAGGGGGAAAATTGAGGTTGGAAGGACTCATGGAGCTTTAAAAAGTAAGAGCAGTACAAATTTCATGAGTTACACAGCAAAGAAACTGCCGGGGTGCATGTGCTCTGATCAGAGCGGCTTCCTCACCAGAGAGATTTCTATTATTTTTTAAACCATACACTTTGATGACTCCAGGATAACTTGCACCCTACCCTGCTTAGCTTTGCGGGGCCATCACCACAAGCGTGTGCCACAGCCCTGGGCTACTTCCAAAGACACCCATTCTGCGAGACCTGACTTACTTCTAAAAATCTGAGTCCTGTCTTATTTTCCCTGAAAATGTTTCTGCCCCCTCCCGGCCTTGCTCTCAGCTTCCCGCCTCGTGGGGGCGTCTTGCTGTCTGGGTCACATGGGCTTGGTGCCTGTTCTATGGCACCTGGGGTGGCCTGGCTGGCAGGCAGTCATGTTAGCCCAGCCGGCAGGTCCCCAGGGGCACCTGCGGACACTGGCCCGATGAGGGGGTGCTGCTGAAGTCCAGGGTAACTCACAACCGTCACTTCCAACTGGCAGACTAGACCATAGGACCGCCACACTTCACCTTCCCAAGTTACGAGAGGGCTCCTCATCACTCTATTTACAGAGGATCCACTGTCCCCAGGGGCTTCAGGAGAGAGGACAAGGCTAAGGACTGCCACTATAAGCCAGGGCTCTAGGGGGGCCGCCTCCCTGCTCTGTCAACTCACCTCAGAGGCCCCACTTACCTCTCCTCCCTGACCTGTGCAGCCAGCAGCCTCAGACACCCTCTCCTCCTCCCCCCCTCCATCACCCTCCCCCCTCCCCTCAACCCCTCCAATGACATCGACTTTCCTTTCCTCCTGAATGCTGGATTGGAGGCAGACTTTTTTTATTTTTTTTAAAGTCAATTTTCCATTTCTGCATTTTTAATTTCTGGGGAGTCTCAAGAAATAGGAACAAGGGAAGGAATGAGGGGCCAAGGGAAACTGTCATGATTCCTAGTACAGAGTCATGATTCTCCTGCCTCAGTTTCCCCTCCGACTCCAGTCAGTGCATGTGAAAGTGTGTGTGTGGGTGTGAGGGGTTCCTCACCTCAGCATGGGAGTCCTAGCCAGCCCTGGTGCGCACAACCCCCTGTGGCTGATTTGGAGGGTCGGGATGACCGTAGAATTCAGTTTCTAGAATTCAGCCTTAAAGGACTTCATTTCTCCATTGTGATGGGCACTTACCTTGCCACTGGACAGCCATTATCCCCACTCTTCTTTATTGTTAGAAGAGTTCCAATTTTGGTGGTGGTGGGGGAAGGAGTTTATTGTCCCATGTGCTTAGGGGCAGGGGAATCTTTCTGTCCCCATGGGTGAATGTTGATTAGTCTGAACTGACCGTGGAAATTCTATTCCCTTCTTGTGATCGCTTTAGTCATGGGTACGTAGAGCAATCCTAACCAATATGGTATGAAGGAAAATCAGGGACATCCGTTCAGGAGGCTTCTGGAAAGGGTATTCCTCACTGACAAAAAGAGACGGAGGAAGAGGAATTGCCCACCTGCCTTCGGATGCAGCGGTATGAACTCAGTGGGGCAGCGACCTTGTCGCCACGAGACAGACAAGGACCAAAGCTGAAGATGGGAGAGAAAAGTGAAGCATATGATCCTAGTGCCACTACACTGACCGAATCTAGAAGCACTTTACCTCCAGGCTTCTTAGAACGTTTAAGCTGTTTCTAGTTGACTCTTTCGTTATTTGGGTTCGAAAGCATTCCAATTAATGTACCTCATGAATAGGGGAGGTGGGACCGACAGCTAACAAGCTAAAGACTCAAGACAAATGACAGGGAAATGAGAAGTCAAACAATAATGAGGAACTTTTTCATGCCCATTAGGTTGGCTGATAATCGAGCCTGGTGCCTGCTGACCTTGGGTGAGACTGTGGAGCCATGGCACCTCCCCCACACTGCCATCACTTCGGGAAACCAGCTGGAGTGTCTTTATATCAGAAGATGCTCACTGTTAGTGGGCCAGCCATTCTCCTCTTTGGCAAATAAGTGGAGATACCCTTGTACACATGCAGAGGGGAACGTGCATAATAATGCTCTTGACAGTATTTTCGTAACGGAGGAATTTGGACACAAGCCTTGATGGTCATCAACTTGAAACCAGACTGCTTCTCCAGACTTTGGCCCCATGAATAAAGTGCAGCTACATGTATCAGCATGATTAAATAGCAAAAATACAATTCCGAGTGAAGAAGAGTACGTCTCAGAGATACAGGTAGGATCTGAAGTGATTCATATGAGGTTTCAAAACACACAAGCAACCTGATAAATACGTAAAGAAATGCATCGGGAGGATAAGCACCTTGTTCAAAATGGTAGCTTGTTCGAGGAAAGAGAGAGGGGGACGGTGCAGGGGGAGCTCCATTAGACCTCAATGCTTTTCTTCCTTAAGCAGGATTGGGAGTAGATGGTGGATGGTGCCTGGAATAACAAGAGTTTATGA
Organism: Panthera leo; assembly: GCF_018350215.1. Lineage (NCBI taxonomy): Eukaryota > Metazoa > Chordata > Mammalia > Carnivora > Felidae > Panthera > Panthera leo. Next base: position 127,660,288 of record NC_056681.1, on the reverse strand, counting down.
GAAAAGGAGCCAGAGAGGTTTGTTTTATTTGTACCACGAGATTCTTGTGAACCAACAGGATGATGTCGTTTCTAAATAAGTTGGTGCCCACTTGGGTTAGAAGCATAAAATTACAGTGATAACTTAAGAGGAAGTGAGTCCAGCCTTGTTTCCCACTGACCAGATGTTGCCCGGAGGATGATGTGCAGGTCCAGATTTGTCACATTACAAGGACTATTTTCAGGGTAGAATAGGTTAAAAAATGAATAACGTGGTGAAAACCCTCGAGACGATGTCATGCAGGACGGGTTGGGGAACAAAGGACGTAGCCGCAACACAATGACTCTCGTCACATCTTTGATGAAGTGTCATGGAGCAGAGGGAGAAGATATGTCACGTGGGACCAGAGACTCACCCAATATTGAAAGATATCAGGTGCATGTGTTAGGTGGGGTGCTACTTTTAGCTCAGTATGAACTGGAGCTTATTAATGTTAGAGGTATCCTATGATGGGAACAGTGGCCCTGGGAAACAGTTGGCGTCTTGTCACTGGGAAAGTCCAAGAAGCCTTTGTGGAGGGGTGGGGTCCCGGCGCTGAGTGGGTGGCTAGACTAGACAGCCTCTGAGGTCCCGGTCCTATGGTTGCACGGTCATGGGACAGAGCATACAATACAGATATTATTGGGAGATGCCAGCAGCTATGTGACGAGCAATGAGACATCCTGGAAGTAATTCCATCACTGTTTTGGCCATCGGCTTTGTGATCAGGAGCATCAATCATTCTTTGGCCTTTCTATTTGCTGAAAGGTGGAAGACAAGCCTAGCACATAGGTGAGGGCTTGTGTCTGCATAAGGGAGATGGCTGAAGTAGGGGCTGTGGGCGGATACGGCCCACCCTCTGTCACCATAAGGAGGCAGCCCTCAAGAGCACGGTAAGAAGATATGGTTTCCAAGGACGGCTGACATTGATCCGTAAGCTACAGCCTGTGGATGCAAGTCCTGCCTTATGGACTAGCCGTTCCCAGTGTTGAAGAATGAGAGAAGTAGTGGGCACGTACAAACAGATGCGTAAGTAGGCTGGAGATAGGGCTTGGAGGGTCTCTGCTCAATTATAATTTTGAGGAATTGAGGTTTCCACCAGGGGCTCTAAAGTCCTGGGTTCTGGTGGGTACAAAGAGGTAGATGGGAAGGTAAGAAGGAAGCACTTCTCACAGTGTGAGGATAAATATGCCTTTCTTTATCCACCAAATTTTCTCAATGGGTGGTGGTGTGTATTTTGTGTGTGTGTGTGTGTGTGTGTGTGTGTGTGTTTTCCCCAAAGGCTTTGGGTAAGTTCTGTTTCACTGTTGTAATAAGGTCTCAGCTGTGTTTGGTAGAGTGTTAAAAGCAGAATGCCAGATGACAAAAAGTATTAAGGATCAGTGAGAGATGACCCCTTTCCAACATCCACTGGGCCTGTGCGATCTCTGCCCAGAGGGAACCCCTATGGCCCAGTATGACCTTCCATGTCAACTGTGGAGTCTACAGATGCTGTTTTCTTTCCTCTTTCTCCTCCTTTCTTTCTTCATCCGTCCCTCCGTCCCTCCCTCCCTTCCTCCCTCTCTTCCTTCCTCTGTCTCTTCCTTCCTCTCTTCCTTCTTTCCTTCCTTCCTTCCTTCCTTCCTTCCCTCTCACCTTTCTTCTTTCTTCCTTCCTTCCTTCCTTCCTTCCTTCCTTCCTTCCCTCTCACCTTTCTTCTTTCTTCCTTCCTTCCTTCCTTCCTTCCTTCCTTCCTTTCTTTCTTTCCTTCTCTTTCATTTGGTTTGATGTACTTTATTGATGGAACATCCCAGGGCATCTGGGATGGAAACTGTCAACATGGGGAGATTCTCAGAGTGCTGGAGGAGGCATGGCGGCAAGGACTCCCCAGCAGCTGAGGACCTCTCTGTTGCTCTCATGCTCTCATGGAGGCTGGTAGTCCAGGGAGCTTTTACTCCTTGGATACCATGTGGACAATATGGTCTACTACCTGGTTGCTATAGCCAAATTCACTTTTGTATCAGGAAATGAGCTTGACAAAGTGCTTGAGGGCAATGCGCCAGCCCCATGGAAGCCATTCTTTTTTTCAAAGGAAATACAGAAATCCTCCTAAAGGCATGTTTGCCTATAACTCAGCATCTTGGCCTGCTTCTGCTTTACCTGCTCCTGGGGGTGGGGAGGGGTGCAGTCATCTCTTTCCTCTAGCCATGGATCTGGAGGCCATTCAGTAGGGATGTGTTAGTTATGTATTACTGTGTAACAAATTACCCCCAAACGTAGTAGTTTAGAACAACAACCATTTATTATCTCTTACAGTTTCCGAGTGCCAAGGGCTGGTTGTGGCTTTGCTGGGTTCCTGCTCAGGGTCTCACATGACGTTGCGGTCAAGCTGGGGCTGCAGTGTCTGAAGGCTGGGATGGGTCCACGAACCCACTCCAAGCTCACTTACGTGGGTGTTGGCAGGAGACTCCAGTCCTCACCACGAGAGTGTCTCACGTCTCCTGTTCCTGACATGACTTCCCCCCTAGCAAGTGATCCAGAAGCAAGAGAGTGACAGAGAAAAGGTGGAACCTGCAGTCTATTGTCACCTAATCTTGGAAGTGATGTATCATCCCTTCTGCAATATGCTACTAGTCACAAGACCAACCCTGGTTCGGAGTGTAAGACGTGACTACCAGGACACAGCACTGGGACTTGTAACTCTAATTGCGACATGAACATCTAAATTAGCTCCAGAAAGATCTACATCTGGGCAGAAGGAGTGTTAATATTTGTTCATTCAACGGGCTCTTATTAAACACTTCCTTTGTGCGAGTCACTGTTCTAGGTGCTGAAAATACCACGGTGAACAAGACATTCAGTTTCCGCTTTCAGGGGTTTAAATTTTAGTGAGAGAGGCAGAGAATGCACAAATAAAACGAGTGGTTCTAAGTACTATGGAGAAAATAAAATGAGGGCTGTGACAGTGGAGGGGAGGATACATCCGTTTGGCATGTTTACTTCCAGCCTGATCTTTCTTCACAACAGCCCTCGGGGCAGTGTTCCCAGCATCTCCGTTTGCCGCGTGAGGACGCCAAGTCTCACGGGAGGTGATGTGATTTTCCCGGGATCCCAGTTACCGAGAGACAGGGCTGGGGTTTAAACCGCAGTTCTCTGTCTCTTTCCCAAGCCTGCGTACGTCACCTCTGCGTGCTTCTGTCTACCCCAAGAAGAGACCCTGCAAGCTGGGTTTGTACATTAGAACCTCCTTTGAAGGTCTCCTATGGAAAGGTTCAAATCCCTGCAAGTCTGTAGGCAGCTTGAGGGCAGGCCTGGCGCTTTCTTAGACTCTGCATCCCCCCTAGACATCTGGGTATTCTCAGATGGACTGGTTCTCAGGCTCCTGTGTAGTCTTTTCTGGGCTCCGTTGTGCCTGTGCTCACCCCGCCGGCAGTTTGTCTCTGGGAGGGAAGCATCCCCCCGAAGCTTGGCTGGCTGTCTCCACTGGCCGTCGCCCGCCAGAGCCAATGTTGGGGGGCTGTGGTCACATCTCGCGGTCTCATTTTCAACAAGAGCACTTTGAAAGAGAAAAGCATCAGCTGGTTGTCAGCCAAAAAGGGTAGTCCACTAAAGTGCTTTCACATTCGTTATCTTGCCGCCCCTCGAAGCGGACATGTGAAGTAGGCAAAATGGGGCTTATGGTTCAATTTCAAGGATGCAGACACCAAGACTCAGAAGGAGATAACCACTTTTCCTGAGGTCTCACAGCGATGACTGGAAGGGTGAAGGCTTTCTGATCCTACCACAGAGATGTCTCTTCCCCTCTCTGTAACTGTCCAGAGATTACGTTCTGCGAAATAAAGCTACGTGTGGTCCAGCTAGAGTCGTGCTTCTCAAACTTCGATGTATAAATTAATTACCTGGGGATCTCACTAAATTGCAAATTCTGACTCTCTGGGTCTGAGATGGTGCCTGAGATTCTGCATTTTTTTTTTTTTTTTTTTTTTAGAGAGAGAGAGAGTGGCAGAGGGGGAGAGGGGGCGAGAAAGAGAGAGAGAGAGAGAGAGAGAGGAGACAGAGAATCCTAAGCAGCCTCCACGCTCAGCACGGAGCCCGACTTGAGCCAAAATCAAGAGTCAGATGGTCAACTGACTGAGCCACCCAGGTGCCCCAGAGATTCTGCATTTCTTTAATATTTTTTTAATGTTTATTTATTTTTGAGAGAGAGAGAGAGAGAGAGAGACGGAGCATGAGTGGGGAGGGGAAGAGAGAGAGGGAGACACAATGTGAAGCAGGATCCAGGCTCTGTCAGCACAGAGCTGGACGTGAGGCTCGAACTCACGATGTGTGAGATCATGACCTGAGCCGAAGTCGGATGCTTAACTGACTGAGCCAGCCAGGCACCCTGAGATTCTGCATTTCTTAGCCCACGTGCAGGGGGGTCCCGTGCTGCTGCTCCATGGTCTACGCGTTGAGTAATAAAGGTCACCCTCTGGCCCGTTTTCAGATGTCAGAATTCTAGCCATCCTTTGAAATGCAGGCTGATGACCCCTGCACCAAGGAAACGTCCCTAATGTCTTCTTCGGTTGGGAGTGCAGCCTCCTCTCTCAGTGCCATCCTGTGGGGTTGTTGCTCCCCTAGGAGGGCCCAGGTCCCCTGCTATTTACACTAACCTGACCCGTGATCTCAGACGCTCCTTGCCGGGCATGGCTCACACTGGGTGGGGTTCACAGTGGCTCTGGATTTCTTTACTGTAGGCGACATCAGTGGTGAGAAAATGAGCACTGGGTTGGGCAGCTGAGCTGATGTCTTCATTAGCCATTTCTTTTCTGCTGGGACGTTTCACTAGGCGATAAAATCTTACGGTAATATTGACAAGGCCACGCTTTCGGGCTGTGGGGCTGCTCTAAGTTTAAACTGATAAGACGGCTGATAAACAGACGCTGGGCTGTAAGTCTGCCTCTAATCTTCAAAACTGACGAATTTTGAGTCCATTGCCACTGGTCTGTACTTAGGGGAAAATCTCTTCTCAGAAAGCGGAAGGCCTGAACATACGTAGAGCTTCTTTGCTCTACCAGGCTCTGGTCTGCAGCAGATACAAGCTTCTCCAGGCAGGGACCCGCTGATATTCACGTCTAAATCCCAGTATCTAGAACGTGGAGACCTACTCAGTAAGTTCTCAGGTACTGACCGCACAGGGCCACGGACGTAAGTTACGACTAAAAAAACAAAACAAAACAAAACAGGGAAGAATCATAACACATCCTCAGAGAATCTCAGTTTTTGCATTTCTCTTTTCATAGTTTAGGATTAGGCAATCTTCTAGATGAAGAAGTTGGTTATTCCTTTTTGCTGGACAGATGGGCACACAGATGCTCTGGGAAGTTCATTAACCCCACCCTGACATTTTTGCGGTCCTGGCTTTGTCTTACAGTGGATCTTGGAACATATCCAAAATATACTTAGACATACTTCTCTGGGAGAAAAGCTTTTACACTTCAGAAACACACACACACACACACACACACACACACACACACACTCTTAATTTGAGGTTGAATTTTTCTGCCCTAATTAGCTGTGTCTTTGAGCTTCAAGAGCTAGTTTTACTGTGGTTATTAACGAGGCCAATCTCTGATCGCTGGTCTTTTTCAAAAGCATTCCAGCCTGCTAAACAGTGGCCTTTCATGATTTACAAGTTTGGAATCTTTGAGAGTTTTCAACAATTAAGGTGCTAACTTTTCGCACTCGTCCGGTCTCCAAACTTCTCAATCACAAAACCTTGAAAATGGTCTGTGGTGAGGGGAGCTCGGGGCTCCCGCAAGTCCCTTTCTAGACGTGGGAGGGTGCGGTGAGCTCATCTAGTCCGGCAGACATCGCTTCTAGAGAGGATGTTGGCAAGAAGTCACTGGCACTGCTCGTGAGCACGAAGCCTGTGCTAACTTAGCATGAAGCAAGGGCCAAGGGCAAGTGCTGTCGGGGAGTGACTCCAAAGGCGCGAGAGTACACAGCCCTCCCTTTAACTCAGCGTGTTTTCAAAGTGCTTGGCGACTTGAAAGCTTACATCATCCTTACAACAAGGATGTGTGGTGCACCCACAAATGCTATTATTACTGAATGGGCAAAACGAGGACCAGAGAGGGAGAGTGACTTCTTTAAGGACACACAGTCAACGGCAGAGCCGGATCCAAGGGCTTTCTGGTTCCCAGTCCAAAGCTCATCCCAAAAGGCGTGTCAACTCCTTCCGTCTAGAAAAGCACCCCTTCCTTGTGAAATAATTTCAAGTGCTGGCTTAAAACGTCTCGGCCCTGATCAACAAATCACGCTCTGTGTTCAGAAGACATCCGGAGACCCTGGGCATCCTAAGGTCCCATTTGATCTGATGAATCCTAATGAACAACACCAGTAACAAGTCAAGAGATCAATCACTCAATATTTACAGGCATGTTTCCCTTCACAGAAGGAGCTTACTGCTAGTTTTGAAAAAGAAGCACACAGATGACGTGTTATGGAAATGTGGAAAATACAAATGGGTGACTATATATCAACAGCAAGACCCACAGGCTCTTTTATGAATGTGTGATGGGATAGATTTTTATCAAGACAGAAACATACCTAGAATTCCGTTGCCGTGTAGGTTTCTATTTATCTGAAACAAAGCGAGGGAAGATGGCTGTAAACGCATGGGTGAAGGGTTGTTACATTTCAGCCGTTTTCTTACTCTGATCATAGTTCCTGATACCTATCCAGCTCTCGATATACCTCGGATTCGATTGGCTAACAGACTAAAGAGAATTAATTGTTCCTGTGACAGGTGAGGTCTCGATATTTAACTGGAATCTTCCACTTCTCGTCAAATTACCTCCCAAATATCTTCATATCTACCTGCTTCTCCCCACACCCAGCTGGTCTAAGTCTCCACCGTTTCTCACTCAGGCATCTGAGCGAGACTCCCCAGGCGTCCACCTCCTCCCCCCTTTGCTCAGTCCGTCCATTCTCTACACAGCAGCCGGAGTGGTCTTTCAAGCCACACCCTCACTTAGAACCTGAGAGTGGCTTCTCACCACATTCAGAAGAAAATCCAACCCCTGCCAGCGTCGACGCCGTCCCGCAGGATCTAGCCTTTGCTCATTTGCCATCCTCACCTCCTACCTCTTGGCCCCTGGTGAACTGAGGCTCAGTAGTGCTCCCGGAGCATGCCCTTTGCCTCCCACCGGCCCTGCATTGACCTTCGGGGGTCTGTCCCTAGATCGCCACAGGTCTGGAGCCTCCTAATCCTCAGAGCGGCTTCCCGGAGCCCGTCGTCTGAAGTAGCTCTTCGTCTCCTCTCTTATCAGTGTCCTGTCTTTTCCTTCTGCACACTTACCCTCACTTGAAAAGTACCTTCTTCGTCGTCTGTTCCCTCCCACTAGATATAGGGCCAGAGAAAGTAAGAAAATGGTTTGTTTTATTCACTTCAGTATCACCCGTGCCTAAAACAGAGGCTAATATATAGCAGATGCTCGGTAAATACCGTGATGCACTGGGCCACGTGCAAATGTAGGAGAAAACACGGGGCACATTTGTTGAGCATCTACTACGAGTGACATCTCCTTCACCTTCCTTATCTTTTACGCCCCAGCAATGCGAGGTGCCTGTTGGCTCGCCGGGCCCAGAGGAGCCAGGTGGGTCTCAGGGAAGCTGACACTTGTAAGGCTTTGCAATTATTCCCAGACACATAGGGTGGGACATAGAGGCCAGTGACACTCCGCAGCATGTGGCTCTTCCACCGCAGTGTATGGTTCGTTTACAATGTGGAAGGTAGCCAGGCATCCGGTGCTGCTGCCCCTGTGAACATCAGCTAGCAGTCACTAACAGAATATGCACCGAGGGGGAAATGTTACCATATTATGTGCAGGAGCAAACCAAGGACTCGTAATTCGAACAAACCGTAAGAATAAAAATGTTAAAAATGACAGGCAGCAGCTCCCCTGGCTGGCTCAGTAGGGGTACGCCATCCCCCCTCGGTGATCTGCGGGGATTTGGATAATAATCACAATTATGGATTGGGAGGAAGGAACGCACGCCCCCCTTCCTCTATCACAGTTTTTCTAGCACTATCTGCTCAGCAGACGTCCAGGCCTTGCTGTAGCCACCCTGGTTCTCTCGCTAGACAAGGATCCCGAAGGGGACAAGGGGTCATGCCACACCGTTCAGCCCATTCCCAGGGCCCGACGGAGGGGAAGCCCGCGGTACGTGTTTGTGGAGTGGCTACGACACCTCGTCTCCAGCGCCTCAGGAAATCAAGAAGGAGCTTGTAGTTCTTGTCGTCCGAATGGGCTGCAATTGGGGTGCCTGGGGGGTTCAGTCGGTGAAGCGTCTGAGTCTTGATTTTGGCTCTATTCATGATCGCAGCGTCGTGGGATCGAGCCCTGTGTCGGACTCTGTGCTGAGCGTGGAGTCTGCTTGGGATTCTCTCTCTGTGTTTCAAATAAATAAATAAATACATAATTAAAAAAAAAAAAAGAATAGGCTGGAATTGAATTTGGGATGGAGACCCGGTGTGGGTGACATGACCCCGTGAGGATAAACCTTGAATAAACCCCTTCAGTGAGCCCTGTCTTCTCTGTCCAGCCTGAGCCAAAATCAGCTTTCCTGCTGCCAAATGGTGAGTGTTATGTCAAGGATGGCTTCAGATAAAGCTGCAGATTGTTACGTGTCTTTCCCAGCTCATGCTTATGCCATCGGCTTGCAGATGCTACGGTGCAGATTCAGACCTGGTGTCACTGGTTGAATTGTGTCCCCCTCAAAGGAGAGCTTACAGCCTTAGTCCTCGGGCCGTCAGGTACCGCCTTGCTTGTAAATAAGGTCACGGCAGGTATCATTAGTTACGTTAGTTAAATGGACTATGCCGTGTCTGAAATCTAATAGGACTGGCATCCTGGCAAGAAGAGGGGGATTTGGACACAGAGACGCACAGGGAAGGTGGCCATGGGAAGACGGAGGTAGGGATTAGCGTAGACGCAGTCACAAGCCAAGGACCACCTGGGTTTACCCAAAGCTGAAAGAGGCAAGGAAGGAGCCACCCTTGGAGGTTTTGGAGGGAGCACGTCCACCAGCATATGGATTTTGGACTTCCGGCATTTAGCACCATGAGACAACATGCTTCTGTGGTTTTAAACCACCTGGTTTGTGATACTTTGGCAGCCCTAGGAAACTAGTAAAAATCTAGGAATAAATATCACCATTGGCTGGTTTGACTCTTCTAAGGCAACCCAGACAATCCATACCGAATAAATGAACAAGTCGGAGAAAAGGGGACAAAGAAGGAAAGGGCATTTATCTGTGGATCTCTCCACCCGGGGTGCTCCGAGAAGAGCCCTTTCTGTGCAACATCCCCAGATCTGGAGAACCGTGAAGCACGTGACACAGCTTTCCACGGCTGCTGACCTCACTGTGCCAGCTCACGGAGTCTGTGCCCAGAAGAGCTGAACCATCTTCCGGGAGCACGGCCATATCGCAGACCTCCGTGCGCATTTGTTCATGTTTAACGTCAGTCTCTTCCCACTCGCTTGTCTAGTGGCTCGAGTCCGGTTCCCAACTCCATTGTGCCTCCACGTCATCCAAGTCATTAATCCAAAGCACGCTTTCCGTCATCTTCTTATGTGACACTTAGCAGCTTTCAACACTGTTGGCCATATGCTCTCCCGGGGCCCTCTCTTCTCCTGTCTCTCTGAGCTCTCCTTTTCAGCAGTCTCCTCAAACCCTACCCTTAAATGTTGAGTTCCTGGAGACTCTTCTTCCTACTAGGTCAGCTCGTCCATACCCATCTACCCTGTAGACTCCAGCTACCACCCAGGCACTGACGACTTCCCAAATTTCAAGACCCACCTGTCCAGTCACTCATGTAACATCTCTACTGGGGTAACACAAAAGCTCCTCCAATTCAGTATATCCAACAAACAACTCAGAGTGTTTTCCTTAACCTCATCTTCCTTGGGGATTCCTAGCTCAGCGAATGTCCCTATCATCCTATTTTGAAATCCTTAAATATCAGGCTCATCGTGGATCCCATCCTTTCCTTCCTTCTTTCCACCTTTCCCATCCAATCAGTCACCAAGTCCTGGTATTTTGACCTTTTCTTATCTCTGAAATCTTTGACTTCCCTGCCATCACTTTTACGCAAGTTACTTTCCATTTTGTACATAATCTGCCAAAGCAGTGTTTTAAGAGCACAGATCTCTTTAAGGTGCTTCTCTGTCTAAGATCCTTCAATGATGAGCTATTGTGCTTAGATTCCTTACATGTCCTATGAGGCCTCGAATAACCTGGCCCTTGAAACTCATCCAGGTTCTTTCCATGTCTCTGCTCTTCATTCCAATGTCGGCTCCCCTCATGATGCCAAAATGACTGCAGAAGTCTTTTAGGCTTTATATCCACTGACGCCTCTGTCCAGAAGGAGAGTAACGGCTGGTTATAGCTCCCTTAAAAGAGTGCTTATTCTTGCCCCCTCTTTTCCCTGCTCAAGAGACCATGGCAAATCTCCTTTTAGGTCTTTTTGGAATACACTGCTGATTCCTGAACGAATTCCTTGGTTGAAGGAGTGCCATGTATGGATTAGATTGGGTCTAAATTACCAGAATGGATGCCTGGTGAAAGGAGGATGAGGTTAACCTGATTGGGTTGAAATAATGAGGATCTACTCCTAGACCCGGGAGTAAAGGAAATCCCTTTCCTCCCACCCTACCAACACACACAAAACCAACCACCTGCATTCTCCAGTCTTGGAGTGGGTGGCGGGGAGGGGGAGTAGATGGGGTACCAAGGAAGCTCCAGAATGAAATACCACCATATTGACCCCTTTCTCTTTCTTATCTAGGTGAGTCCTACTCACTGTTCAAAGCTGAGCATGAACATCACTTACAGAAACCCTCTCCAAACCCTTCTCAACACCCGCTACAAACACACTGGACCTCTCTATTCCTCACTGACACAGGTCATCGCTCCCCCTTCACATCGCCTGAGGCCACGGCCGTAATTGGTTGTACAGTTACTCTGATGCCTGCGTCCTTCCCTCCCACCGTCGAAGAATGTCGGCTCCAGAGGGCAGGTCCATTGTCTGCTTCCGTCTCAGTGGTATCTCTACCTACTAACACATGTATTACACATCATAGATGTTCATTAAAAATGTGTTGAGGGGCGCCGGGTGGCTCAGTCAGTTGAGCGTCCGACTGCAGCTCAGGTCTTGATCTCCCGCTTCGTGAGTTCAGGCTCCGCACCGGGCTCGCTGCTGACAGTGTGGAGCTGGCTTCGCATCCTCTGCAACTCCCCACTATCTGTCCCTCCCCTGCTCACGCACGCTGTCGCTCTCAAAAATAAAAATAAAATAAAATGTGTTGAAGAAAAATAAAGAGTAAAGAAAAATGTGTTGAAGAAAGCAATCAAAATAACAAATAAATAAAATCTGTACCTTATAGAAAAATACGAAGAAACAGCAAATCCTTCAATCATCATATCCTTGTCTGAAGATTATCAATGCCAACCGTTTTTTTTTCAAAATTTCTCCTGGTTCTTTTTTCTATGCATACATATATTTGCATGATTGGGCTCGTACAGCGTACGTAATTTTGTATTTTGGGTGTTTAAATTGACATCGTAACACTGACATAGTTTTAGAACCGTTTCCCTATTAATGGACCTATCCAGTCTCTACCATCTAATTTTTACTTATAGGCAGCATTGTGATGAACATCCTTTTGCAAACAACCGTTGTCCTTTATCTCAGACTGGACACATTTTTGGAAGTGGGCTACAGGAAAAAAGGACATGACTACTTTCAGACTTTTTCCGCAAATGCTAACCGTGCTACTGGGGCAAGAACCATATACACCAAAACTATATTTTAGGTCAAGACATGGAACCAGCATCTATCTGCTAAGCGAAGTGAAAATCTGTCCTTCAGGAAAACATACATATTTTAGCCTCTGTTTGGCAGTAATAGTGATATTCTAAAACACCCCTTGTATTTGGGAAGGATCAAATTCCTTATCAGATTATGCAAATCTGGCATTATTTATTTTGGGATGCACTGGCAATCTTGGAAGATGTAGCCATTCTTTATAACAGTGCTAAAAATACAGTTTCGGTCTCTTTTTTAAAAAAAGTATTCCTTATCATCCTTGTCACTTCCAAATCCCTGTATTCCTTCACCTAGCTTTTTTAATTTGCCCTTCTTTCTCTCTCTTGTCTTCCAACTGCTGTGATAAAGCACAATCCTGGGGGCACAGGCATTTGGCTACATTCTGACTGACACAAAGTCTGGGCTAATTTCTAAAAAAGAAAAAAAAAGGATAAATGCTGATCTTTCCTATAAAACAGGTTGGAACTTGGTGGGATTCTGAATAAGAATCTGGGACTGGATGAGAGTTCTTATTTATAAAATATATATATATATTTTTTTTAATTTTTTTTTTAACGTTTATTTATTTTTGAGACAGAGAGAGAGCATGAACGGGGGAGGGTCAGAGAGAGGGAGACACGGAATCCGAAATAGGCTCCAGGCTCCGAGCTGTCAGCACAGAGCCCGACGCGGGGCTCGAACTCACGGACCGCGAGATCATGACCTGAGCCGAAGTCGGCCGCTCAACCGACTGAGCCACCCAGGCGCCCCTAAAATATATATTTTTTAATGTTTATTTATTTTTGAGAAAGAGGGAGAGAGAGACAGAGGGTGAGCAGGGGAGGGGCAGAGGGAGAAGGAGACACAGAATCCCAAGCAGGCTCCAGGCTCCGAGCTGTCAGCACAGAGCCCGACGCGGGGCTCAAACTTGCGGACCGCGAGATCATGACCTGAGCCGAAGTCGGACGCTTAACCGACTGAGCCACCCCGGTGCCCCAAGATCTCTTCTTTTCCTTTGTGTTTCCTTTCCATCCCCCGCAAGTGAGCCCACAGTACTGTCATCTTTCTCCTCTGGCTCTGATCTCTTCCGAGTGGAGCTGCGTGACTGCGCAGGTGTGTGCAGAATCATTCTTTCTCAGAAACACCCCCGTGTTGCCCAAGAGTCACTCCCCCTTTCACTCTTGCAAGAATGTTTAGTGTGCATGCGATTTCCCAGGGCCCCCACTGGGCACTGAGACGCAAATATGACAGATAAGTGCTGTCCTCAGGGAGCCTGCAATCCAGCGAGAGCAGGACTGAGAGTCCTCACAAATGGGACAGGAAGCTGGCATAGGGCTGCCCACAGCAGAGGAAATCAGGGTGAGAGCCCCGAGGGGGCGGCATCTGAGGGAGGTCTCAGAGGCCGTGGGATTCCTAGACACAGCAGAGCGTTTATGTTCCCTGACGTGCCATCACAGGGCGTCTCTGGGCCCCATTGTTTCAGATGCAGATTCTTAACCCCTCCTTCGGAAGCCCGGGCCCGGGGGGCCCACTGTGGGCAGTTGCAGAGTAGGCCTGAAGGAGCACAGGAGTCTGAGAGCCCTGGGTTCGAAGTTTAGTACTGCCCTCTCCTTGTGGGTTGGCTTGCAACAATTCCCCCGAACTCACAGAGCCTCAGTCTCCTGCCCCGTGAAATGGGCCTCCTAAGTGCTACTGGAGAGCGGGAGGCACGAATAGGAGCACAGAGCACTGTGCCTGGCACTCGGAGACGGAGGCGGGGAAGCTTTCAACTTCCCGGGCTGCTTCTCCGAGCTGCGAGTCTGCGAAGGGGTGGGTGGCAGCACGTAATCCCGCCCTCTGTGAACCGGTGACCTCCCTGGCCACGGAAGCAGACAGGTCATTTAAAAAATGTAATTTTCGCATTGACATTCTTCGTGCTGAGCCCGGGGGCAGGCATGTCCATTCTGCACGGGGAGAGCTCCGGGGCAGTAACCCAGAAAGAAGAGGCAGCCCTCACTTTGCCATTCTGCGCCCGGGCCTCTGACAAAAGAATTGTGCAAATGAACCTTTAAATCCGTAAATAGTGCCCCCACGATGCCGGGAAGAATGCAGCCGCGACAAAGGGCAATATTCACAGTTTATCTCAGGGTGATGGATCTGAATGGACGCATGAACACGGGTTTGTTAGAGAAAGAGCAGGCCACAGCCCCCCGCCGGGAGCCCAGTGGCCGCAGTCTGCAGTGCAAACAGTCAGTCCAAATCCCGAACAATTAGGGGAAACCAAGCTGCCATTATCTGAACTTCAACTTGTTCTCATGATTGATATGGGAAATGAAAAGTTGTACGCGGCTCGGGGAAGGCTGTGTTCGCCCTCACGGCGCGCGGGGCTCCGAGAAGGTGCACGATGTGTGTCTCGTACCCACCCGGGTCGGCGCGGGGATGGGGCGGCCCCGCCCGGCAGAGCACCCGCGCGTCGTTCCCGTCTCTGGCCCGTCACATACTCTTCTTCGGCCTCGGTTCTCTGGAACCTCCCCCCGCCCCCATAACCTCAGCACATGACCGAATTCTTAAAAAATCGTTTTTGGGGCCGGGCGGGACATTTCCCTGGAGACGGAGGATGCGTTAGACGTCAGCGCACGACCGCGGTCCAGTCGGCAAGTCTGTCTGCGCCTCAGTCTTGTGAGCTGTAGAATGGGGATCAGACCCACCTCACAGAAAAGTATGTGACTTGACCAGTTTGGCCTCTGGCACCGGGAAGTTCTCCATAAATGTGACGGGTCCGTATTCATTCCTTCAACAGCCTGAGCGTTTGCTGAGGACCAGTCACTCTGCTTGGAGGGGAGGGCGGCCCAAGAATGACTAAGACAACTCTGGCCTTTGTGGGGGATGCTCTGGGGCTTACAAGCAAGCTCTGTACCGAACAGACGGTTCAAGCGTTTCAAGGCCGGGGGGGCTGTGCCTCTTTTCCTCTGAGTCTCCGGTTTCGGGGTGCTCCACGGGGTTTGCGGAGCCGAGGTGAGCCCAGTGTTGCAGGGGAGGGGCACGGCACAGGGAGGATGAAGCATTTGCCCTGGGCCTCGGAGGGTGGAGGGATTTGAGAAGCTGGTGTGCAGAGGACATCATCCCGAGCCGCAGTAAAACCGCAGCAGAGGCTGGGAATTAGGGCTGCACAGGGCCTGGCGGCTGGAGGGTGGGGTTGCCGGGAGGTGAAGGTAGGAGAGGAGGTTGAAGACAGAGGCAGATCATCCAGGGTCCGAACGTGAAGAGGAGGTTTGCCTTTTAACCTGTAGGCAATAGGGAGGGATAAAATGTTCTGGAGCAAGGGAGTGCCGCCTGACTCAAGCTCTGGGGAAATGTGTTCTGAGGCTAGGCCCGCGATGGGGCAGGATGGCCCGCAGAACACAGGGTCAACAGGGCTCGGTAGTGCAGTGGATGCGGGGGGGGGGGGGTCAAAGGTGACAAAGGTTGTGAGCTTTTGGCTCCTTCTCTTCCAATCCATTAATTAATGAAACTCTTCTGATTCCCTTCCATCAGAGAGGAAGGGCAGGATTCCACACCAGTTGCCAGGAACTTATATAATCAATCGATCAATTAATTGCACCCCCGCACACTTTCCGGGTGGGCAGCAGAAACGTACTGTCTTTAATCCGTTTTCGAAATATGCCCGGGTGAGGGTACTCTTTGCACCTGGGTTTCACGGATCGGGAGACTGAGGCCCAGAGGATTCAGTGAATGCTTTGCTCAAGTCTGGGCTGGGATTTGAACCAGGGTCTTTCTGCTGAGAAAGCCATCCACTTCCCTTTATGCTAAGCCGCCTCTGGTGAGGCTGGCCCCTGAGGCATGCATGCAATTGCACACACACACACACACACACACACACACACAAACCCTGCACTCGGGCCACCAGGACAGCGGCTGAAACAGAGACTTCCAAGAACCCTCTTCAAAGCGGCCAGAGGCATTCAGCAAGGCCTGGCATTCAGGCTGGAAGGATTTCTCCATTGTCTCCACCATCAGAGGTAAGTGACATCTTGAACGCCTCAAGAAGATTAAATAGCCCGGCTCCGTCGGAAAGCTTACAAAAAAAAGGGTGAGAGAGAGAGAAGAAAGGACGCAAGTTGGCTATTATAGAGCTGGTCCTTTTTTGTCGCAGAAAGAGCTTTCAAGGAGCACTATTGGAAGAAGCGGGCCCAGAGAAGAAGACAATGCCAGAGAGCCAGAGAGAACTCCTACAGGAACCCGGGGCTGGGCGCCGTGAATGCGGATTACTGTGGCTCCGAGCCGCCAAAGAAAAGGGGAACCCTGGTCAGGATGAAAATGAGGAATTACTTTTTTTCCCTTCCCCTCTGAGCCTCCAGTTCACTGCGCAGCGACAATGCGTGATGGGGGGCACTTGACATGCCCCTCTTCCAGGCCATGTTGGCGCCCCATGTGGGGCCCCCGGGGAACAAGGGCGGCGCAAACCCAAACAAAGCCGATTTTAACCCGATAAACTCACCCCACATTCTCCAATAGAAACGACGGGCGTTTGGGCTGCTGAATGTCTGCGCGCGGTCCAAACACATGGGACAAATAAGGAGCTTGGATTTGCGGATGTTTGAACATATGTAAACTTCTTCATCTTTTTAAGAGAACGGTTTCCTTTTTTTTTCTTTTCCTTTTTCTCTTTTTCTTTCTTTCTTTCCTTCTTTCTTTCTTTTTTTTAGTTTTCAATGGGAGGAAACTGGGGATGCTGATGGCCCTTTCTGCAAAACCTCAAAAGAGCCTGTTTCTAGTAGGTGATGAAGCTATAGACTGTGAGGGAGAAAGGGATCTAATTTGCTCAGATCCTGGGAACATGATTTGCTTTTGAAACACACTCTATCCTCACCCACCTCTAAATGGCCCCCCTGTACATTCAAAACGTGCTCTGGAAGATGCGGTGCAGAAAAGCTGTAGAAAACGGCCCGAGCAGGAGATCCGCCTTCGGGTTTGTTGTCGTCTTAACTGATGTTTTGTTAAGAATCACTTAGCTTCTTGGAGCTTGGGCTCCTGCCCACATTGCTCTGAGCACCGGGCTGCTTGGATGAGGCAGCCTGGAGCCCACACAGTACAACCCCCTGCATGCCCCAGGGCACAGGACACACGGGGGGCTGCTGTGGCCGAGACCTGTGGGTGATCAGCGCTCCCTCCTGCCTCCTTCTCCAGGGAAAACCAAGTGAGGGGACTGTTGCAAAATTGCTTCCGAAACTCTAAGTGTGTTTTACAAATCTGAGCTATTCTCTTTACCATTTGTCTTCTCTTCGGCAGAAATCAGTTATCCAGACCTATCTGTTAGGTCACGATCAGTTACCGAGCCCAAGTCCTCGCGTGAAACTCAGCCCAGCAAGAATTCAAAATCATTTTCATTCACATAAAGTCACTAACGGTGTTAAAAGTCTCATACTACCTTCAAAAGAAACACGTGGCCGGTGTTGAGAGCGGAAATGTAACAGAAAGCTGAATAATGAGTTTGCTAAGTCTTCCTCCCTCCTGCGGTTCTAGTCCCGTATCAGGTGGTTCTAGTCTGGTTATCTGTCATGAGGTGCCCCGTGCGTCCTGGAATGACATTTGCCTTTTACATGTCGTCCTGACTTGTGTTTTCAAATTCGTGTTTTGCCTTCTGGGTGTGTGTGTGTATGCGTGTGCGTGTGTGTGTGTGTGTGCGTGTGTGTGTGTGTTAACGATTAGACCTGGCATGTCTATCAGAATTGAAGGTCACAGTGGAAATGGGATTTGGCGTCTGAGATGGAGAAAAATGCTGTTATGACTTAAGAATTCCTCCTTTCTGGAATGCGAATGCACATGCATGAAATGTAGCGCCCCCCTCTGAGAGTCTCCTCGCTGAGACGGTCTGACCTTCACAAATGGAAGAAAGGCCCCTTTTCTCCAAGCTGCTGCTTTATTTGGCCCCAGATGTGCCCTCACATGAACCCAAAATATCTACCGTAAACAGGAAGCTGTGCGACTCGGGGGGAGGGTGGTGAGTTTGGGCACAAGGCGGACCTGGGGCTGACCCCTCCCCCCACCACACGCCTCTCTGGCCACGGACCATCTTTGAGCTGTGGTGAGGACAGAACGGCCTGGTGTCCCTGACAGCTCTGTGAGGAATTTGCGGAGCAGGAAGGGCTGCGGACGGTGGTCAAGCGTGTGGTCTGGCAACGCCACTTACTACGTACAGAGTGTCCTGTGCCTCTGCCGATTCATCTGGAAAATGGGGCTACTATTGGAAGCTTCTTCGCAGACTGTTTCCCACACCATGCCCGCCATGTGGTGAGGCCTCAAATGAATGTTAGCTACTTTTAAAGCTTCTTGGCCAAGGAGCCTGGAAGGAAGAGGGAGAAAGGGTGATATCCAGCAGGCAGATCGGCTGGAAAAGTCTGACCACACTGGTTCCAACCACATCTCTTCCTCTGGGAAACCAGAGGCTGTCGATGAGGAGGGCGAGGGGCCGCGGAGTCTCCGACCCTCTTCCTCTGCTCACCTCCCCCTGCCCCACGTCCATCCTCTGGGATCACAGGTAGAAGCTCTCAGGGCACGAAGATTTTGTGCCCGATCCTGACAGAGATACAGTGGGACTGAGCTGTTGGAGGGTGGGGAGGGGACAAGATCATGACCGTTAAAATTTGAACACGTTGTTCCAGCCTGTTAGTCGTGGAAATGTCTATTGTTTTTATTATTTAGCACGCCGTAGAACAATTGTTAGCTTTCCCTACGTGTGGGACTACACGCTGCCTCTCCCCAAATCCCCGCGGCCCGGGCCAGCCAGGGCTCCCCGCTCTCCCTCAAGCTGCCCCTTTGGCGGCCGTTTGCCAGGGCTCCGCTTTACTTCATGTGTCTTTTTTCCAAAAGCTGTTTCGATTAACCCACATTTACAATAGGAAATAATATTAGTCTCGTAACCAGAGGGTATGGAGCCCTCGTTATGTAGAAACAAACCTTGAGCTTCAAATATTTCTGCTGGTGAAACGTCTCACGTAAAACTTTTATTACAGTGGATGTTATGGGGGAGACATTTTAAATAGTAAAAACCAATATGCTGTGTTCCTGGATTATTTTAGTTAACAACAACGAAAATAGTCTAAATGCACTACCTACAAATTGAATAAAACAGAAGCGGTTGACTTGTAAGATTCATATTACATAGCCTACAATTGCAACACATTAAACTAACAACTGTCGCCTACCGTGTTTCTACAGAGCTGTGTCACGTATGATCCCTGGATAAAATAATACTAAAAGACAAAATAAAAATTTTTTTGGCGAGAAAGAGAGGGAAAAAAAAAACATCTTGCTGTTATTCTGGGATCTGCCAGTAAGCTCAGCAGGAGGCAGACCAACGAGGAAAGTGACCCACTTCTGTTTCCAGGTTATGAGACCCAAGAGCTCGTCCAGTGGTGGTCTTGGGGAGTTTCTTATTGCCAGGGAGGCTAGCGTTGGGCAAAGCAAAGACCCTTGGTGGAGAGGACTCTTGGAGAACGTTGTCTGGGCTTTCAAGTTTTTTATTTATTTCAGATGTTTATTTATTTTTGAGAGAGAGAGAGAGAAAACGCAAGTGGGGGAGGGTCAGAGTGGGCGGGGCAGAGAATCCCAAGTGGGCTCTTCTTGGACCCTAGGAAGCCTGATGCGGGGCTCAAACTGCAAGATGATGACCAGAGCCAAAGTCAGACACTTAACCCACTGAGCCACCCACACGCGCCTGTCTGGGCTTTCAAAATAGAGGGAAGCACAGGAAGATCTCATCTCAGGAACTTCCTGTGGGGACACCTTTCCACCGTCTGACCTCTGGCAGCAGGAAAACTGAAGGACCAGAGCCTAAGCCAGCTGCTCCCCTGGCATTTGGGGGCGGGGGGATTGAGTCAAAGGAAGAGACTGAGCTTCTGACTGCAGAGAAGAACTGAGACTGTCTTCTGCTTGTGGAGAGCCTGCTGACCCAGGGTGGGGTTGGCCAGACTGGAGGGCCACGAAAAGTGTCCCACCGTCACCACCTGATGCTTTGCCTTTGTCGGGGATCCGGTTGTTCAGAGGGTCCCTGGTCGACCTCTCAAGCCTCTGTCAAATTCCCCATTTGGAACAGCAAGGACAGAAAGATACTTTTTCCAGAACCTTTACATTTAGCTCAATCAATTTTTGTGTGGTGTGTCCATTTCTTTATGTTGTTGAGGGTTTTTTTTTGTTTTTCTTTGTTTTGTTTCTGAGCTGGCAGAGTTCTCAGCTTAATATTGTGAGCTCTACTTTTTTTTTTTAAGTTTATTTATTTATTCTGAGAGAGAGAACCAGCAAGGAAGAAGCAGAGAGAGAGGGCACAGAGGATCCAAAGCGGGCTCCTTGCAGACAGCAGAGGGCCCGAGGCAGGGCTCGAACTTACGAACTGTGAGATCATTACCTGGACCAAAGTCAGATGCTTAACCAGCTGAGTCACCCAGCCGCGCCCCCCTGCCCGCCCCCCCATAAACTATTTTTTTTGTTGGGAAATAAGGCGGCTTTAATATCATGCAGTGATCCTTCTGAATTTGTCCGAGATAATTTTGGCCTGAATTTTACAGGTGAGAACCCCTGCATGTGCATTGCTGATGTTTTCATCTGCACCGGAGAGTCTTCTGTCTATTTTGGGGGTAAATTCTCTGTAAATTGGATATGGGCTAAACATTTCTTTTTGCTCATGTAGTCCAGGAGGGATTCGATATTTCTGCTGGAGTCTGGCACGCCCCCTTTCCAAAGGGTTTGTTTTCTGGCCGTCGTGAGGCTTTTGGTTTGGAGGGTTTCCGCGTGACCTCTCAGTGCATCGATTACTTGAGCTTCTTCAGGTAACGACGCGTTCATTCCGTTTCTTTTCTGTTAGAGGGTTTGTCAATGAATATTTGACCTCTGCCACATAAATCGGTTTCTTCACAACTCCCCTGATTCATTTAGTAAGGGCTCCCCCTCTACGAGGCGTCTTCGATATGCCTAATTCTAAGTTCTCATGCTGTCTGTTGATTCATCACGGCCAGCAGCCCAGTGGCTCCTCTTCAGCAAATGTCCACGTAGAGGCTGGACCCTGATTCAAGAGAATTCCGGAGATTGGAGTCTTTCTCCAAACCCCGTGTGAGTGTCGCCTACACTACTCTGCACACCGCTGATGGGTTTTGAAAGACGTTTTGGGTGCAGCATTTGCTATTGGATTTGCTTAGTCGAGTCTTCCAAGGACTGAGACTTACTTGTAATGTCAGCCAGCAGCCCAACTTGCTGTAAGCATTTAGATTTCTCTTCTTCTCATGCTATTCTATAAGGGTCTATTTTTTTTTTTTTTTTTAACATTTATTTATTTTTGAGACAGAGAGAGACAGAGCATGAACGGGGGAGGGTCAGAGAGAGAGGGAGACACAGAATCTGAAACAGGCTCCAGGCTCTGAGCAGTCAGCACAGAGCCCGATGCGGGGCTCGAACTCACATACCGCGAGATCGTGACCTGAGCCGAAGTCGGACACTTAACCAACTGAGCCACCCAGGCGCCCCTATAAGGGTCTATTTTAAGACCGAGTGGAGAATGGTCACGTTCCAGCTCATTGTTTGTGGTTTTCACATTTGCTATTTCTGATAGTTTGTTCTTGAGTCTGACTTCTAGAATGGTTGATTTAAGAGCCCCAAGTTTCCATTCAATGTGACTAAAGCTCTCAGCACATTGTTGTCCTTCCTCCAGAAAGACAGAAACTCCAATGGCCAGTTCTCCGTCTCCCCTTGCATTGTAGTACAAAGTTTTAAGCATGCAAAGCTTCCACTATGACGGGGAAAGCTGTCCTCTCCCCCACAGTCCTTGGGGGTCTGGCCCTGGGCTAAGCTCTCCTGGCAGGACCGCCATTGCCTGGCACAGGGTCTCCAGCATCAGCATCACGCAAAGCTCAAGGCCATCAGAGGACCCTTTGTGGCTCCTAAGGCCACTGCTGTATTTGCACAGCCTAGGTTGCCAGGACAGGACCCTGCTGGCCACATCAGGTGTCAAAGTCCAGCGGTGAGCATTCTTCCCAGGACCCTCTCTGTGCCTGGCAACCAGGGCTGACCCCTGTGGAAGGGGAGTGGGGACATGAAAAACAATGTCTCCCAACTCTCCCACCTCTTGACCGATAAGGAAAATGATCAGATCACTTGGACTATAGGCTAGGCTCTGTAGGCGAGAGGGAATGGCCAGAGGCTCTGGCCACCTCAGGTCTTTCCTGGCTGCCCCCCAAACTAAGGACATCAATATGTTTCCAAATCTATAACCATTCGGGGTCACTAGTTGGGAAGTTCCAAGCTGGAAGATTTGTAGACCCCCAGTAGTGACCACTGCTCCTTTTTCTCTCTCTCTTCTGAAAAATTAAGATGACATTCATATGATGTAATGTTTTAATTATTTTAAAGCTTTTTAACTATTTTAAATATCTTAACTAATTTAGTGGAATTTAGCACACTCACAATGGTGTGCAACTACCACCTCTGTCTAGTTCCAAAATATTTTCATGACTCGAAAAGGAAACCCCATAACCATGAATCTCCTAATTCCCCTCTCCCCGCTAATCCCCGGCAACCAGTGATTTGTGACCTTTCTCTCTGCATCCGTTTTCTACATATTTCATACAAATGAAATCATACAATATGTGACTTTTTGCATTGGCTTCTTTCACTTAACATAATGTTTTTGAGATTCATTCATGTTGTAACCCCTACTAACACTTCATTCCTTTTTATGGCTGAGTATTAGCCCCTTGCATGGATAGATCACAATTTATTTATCTATTCATTCATTGAGAGAACATTTGCACTGTTTCTACCTTTTGGCTGTTGTGACTAATACTGCTATGAACATGCATTTGTTTGAGTACCAGTTTTCAGTGTTTAGGTCTATATTTTGGGATTGTACTGGGTGAAATTTCTGGGTCATATGGTAATTCTATGATGAACTTTTTTTGAGGAATAACCAAACTACTTTCCACAATGGCTGCTCTCATTACAATCCCAACAGTCAGATAAAGTGTTCTAATTTCTTCACATCTTCACTAACACTTGGGATTTTCCATTTTTAAAATGATAGCCGTCCTAGGAATGGGAAACAGTACCTCAATGTCAGCTCGAATCCTTTGCCCATTTTTTAAGCCGGGCTGTTTGGTTTTTTGTTGCTTAGTTGTAAGAACTCTTTACATATTCTGGATATTAGACCCTTGGCAGATATATACATTGATTTGCAAGTATTTTCTCCCATTTTGTAGGTTATCTTTTCATTTTCTTGGCAATGGCCTTTGATGCACAAAAGTTCTTAAGATTGATAAAGTCTAATTCATCTTGTTGCCCATGTTTTGGGTGTCAAAACTGGGAAATCACCATCAGATCCAAGGTCACGAAGAATTACCCCCTCTGTTTTCTTCAACGTGTTTTGTGGTTTCAGTTCTTGGGTCTAGGTCTTTGACCCGCTGTGCGTTAATTTTTACATACGGTGCGAAGCCAAATCTTCTTCACTCTAGGATCCAGGCTAAAAGCACGTCCTCTCTCTGGGACACGACATCCTCATAGCAGAGGGAAGAGAACAAAAGCCACACCATCCAACGGCCTTGAAAAACTCAGCCCCAACATGGTGTGTGGTGTGTCTGCTCTCGTTGTCTCACCGTTCCTGGTGTCGATGGTGAGTTAGTATTCTCCCGGAGGAATCACGGAAGACGCTCGTGGCAACAGCAAACATGTATAATCTTCCATTCTCACGTGATCTCTTACATTACAGAGGAGAAAGAAGCTGATCATGGGAAATGATGATACAATCTACTGTATGTGCCCTAGAAATTATAGCACATGAATCAAAAAAGAATTCAGAGTACAAATATTTTACAGGAAACTTTTTTAATTATTATTATTTTTTTTATTTTTGAGAGAGAGAGGGGGAGTACGAGTGGGGGAGAGGGGCAGAGGGAGAGAGAAAGAGAAAGAGAATCTTAAACAGGCTCCATGCTCAGTGTGGAGCTCAATGTGGGGCTCCATCCCATGACCCTGGGATCATGACCTGAGCTGAAATCAAGGGTTGAACACTCGACCGACTGAGCCACCCAGGAGCCCTTTCCAGGAAACACTGGAGGTACCAGCTCCACAATCCCTTACCTGAAACCACTGGGGCCCAGTGACTTCCGAATTCAGAATGTATTGAGTTTACGTATAATATATAATGCTCCCAGCAGGATCCAGGGCTGTCCTTGTAATTAGCAGATGAGTATTTTTGCAAAAAAGGATGATTATCCGCAAAGTAAGAGGCCCAATTTAGTTTTAGGTCAATTTTACTGGCAAACAAGCTTAGGTCAATTTAGGTCTTGCTGCCAAATGAGCTTAAAAACCAACAAAACCACTTTTCAAAAGAGCTTTAAATTTTGTTTTTATTATTTAAAAAAATTTCGAGGTTTATTTATTTTGAGAGAGTGAGAGAGAGAAAGAGCGAGCAGGGGAGGAGCAGAGAGGGACAGAGAGAATCCCAAGCAGGCTCTACACCGTCAGCACAAAGCCCAACATGGTCCTTGAACTCAGGGACCGTGAGATGATGACTTGAGCCGAAATCGAGAGTTGGATGCTTAACCGATTGAGCCACCCAGGCGCCCCAAGAGCTTTTTTTAAAGGTTGTGATGGCAGATAAGGGGTTGTTGACTTGTGTTTTGGAGAGTCAGACACGTTTCTTAAACTAATTTAGGAGGAAGCAATCCACAGTCACATACCTCCTTTCCAGAATTTTCTAGGAAATAATCAAATAAGAGTTCTCTTAGACTACTGGATGACTTAAAAACACACTTTTTGCCGGGTATTATTTATCAGCGGTTGGAGATTCTTTGGTGGCCCTACCTTGACAATCTGTTGATACATCTACTCTGCACAAAGGTCTCTGTGAGGGTCCCCGTCCTCATGACACTTGAAATCTGGGTGGGGAGAAGAGACGGTAAGTTTTACGGTATGTGGCTCTGCAGTCGGACCTGTGGGGAGAGGTTGCGTGGGGAGAGGTCTGTGAGGGCAAATCAGGGTGGGGTCCGGCAGAGTTTGGTCCTGTGAAAGGAAGGTCTGTGAGCATTCCAGGTAGGGAGGACCCCCGGAACAGGAGAGCCGAGACAGGGCCTTGCAGAAGAGGCTGAGGGTTCGGGGTGGAAAACGCCAGTGCCACAAGACCAGTTCAGACGTCCATCTACTTTCTTCCAGTGTTTGTGGACAGAATGACCTCTTTGTAGCTGTTCCTTTTCAGGGGAGTTATTACAGAGCAAAAGACGTGTTTGCCGGAAAGTTTAATTAAAATGTACTTCCTCGGAATTATGTTCAGGGAGCAAATGAGTTTAAGCAGGTTACTTGGCACACACCAGTTGGGAGGTGACGATCTCTTCATTCCTGACTCGAGAGAGAGGGGAGGGGGACAGGAGAGGAAGTGAGGTGGGGGCTTGGGAGGCAGTGAAGGGAGAGGTTCCTGTAGGTACTTGTCTGGGGAAGGCTTTGCAGGCTGTGGGTAAGCAATTATTCCTACAGTCTGGGAGCCAGCCTTCTGTCGGGGCTTAAAATGCAGCAGACTCCTGTTTCCAAGATTTCCAAGGGAATTTTCCAGACAAATGCTCCCTGTCTGCTTGGTTAGGAGTCAGGTTCTCCTCCCTGGTTATCTATGACACCTTCCTCGGAACCACGGGAGCCTTAGCAGTGTGAAAATTGCCTGATGGAACCCAAACTGAAAAAGGGAAAACTCTGGTGGGAGAGGAGATAAGGACGACAAATGAAAACCTCAGCTGGGCATCACTGAGCACCCGTGACCTACTTGGTGCTAGAGAATATCTGACAAGGTATGAGGGACACTTGATGCCTTTGTTCTGCTCTCTTGTTGGGGAAGGAAGGTGTTGTAAGAACATCTATTGAGTTCTTTCCATGGTCGGAGCCCTCTCCAACGTGACTGGGGTTCGAGACCAAAAATAATTGCTACGTGATTGGTTTGGCATCTATGGTACATTTTTGGAGAATTCTGAAAAGGCTGCTCTGATCCTCCACTAGGATTCCCAAGGAAGAGAAACCGAGGCAAGGAAAATCATGTCCTTACTTGGGTATTTCATCTTTACAAACTCTATTTCTTCTGCTGGAGTTTCCTGAAAAGATGTCCAGGTATCGTTGGAGACTTGCCCGGGGTCCACAGAGCCGGCTGCACGCCAGCCTGTCAACATCCCCCCTTGCGTTGTCACTGGCCCTAGACTTTGAGCTTCCTTTACAGCCTCTTCATAAAGGACAGAACGTGCTGCTCTCTCGCTCCAAATCCGTCAATGGCTATCTGTTGTCTGCTTAGTATCGTGGGATCTCAAAGTGGGATGCCAAATCCAGCTGTGGGAGGTTTTCCAGAGGATGGGGCATGTAAGCTTGAGTCTCAAGTAGATATTTATAAGGTAGTCAGTGGGGACAGTGGGAGTGGGGCTGAAGCATTTCCAGAAAGCATCCTCTGCAAACCATCACGTGCAAAAGCACGGAGATATCACGCAGCAAAGCATGATAAAGCACTGCCAGGAATTGTGGGGTGGCTGAAATCCAAGGGTCTGGAGGTGACGGGGCTGGATTCTCAAAGGGTCTTGTATAATAACCTAAGCTCAGATTTCAATGGGATGTCCGAAGGTCGTTTCTTTCCTTTTATGATATCACATGTCAAGTACAAGTTTAAAAAACAAAACCAAAATTAAGGTTTTGCTGTGCTTGGTTTTCTAAGCCCTCTTTTCCACTCAACATCACATCATGAGTATCTTCACGCATCCTCAACAAATCCTTCACGACTATTTCTGTGCCTGTGTGATGGTCAAACAGATACATCTAAGCATGTTTCCCATTTTCAATTTTTGGATAGTTCAGCTGTTCTCATTTTTTAATACTAAAAATAAAGTGGTAATAAACACCATAAGGATGTATCTTTGATTTGCATCTCTAATTATTTCCCTGGAATTGATACTTAGAACAAAACAATAATGTTACACACATTTTATGTTCTCTATCTTTAGGACACCAGAGTATCTGTCTCATTTTACCCTCTTGGACAACGAGAGTGATCACTTGGAAAAGAAACTGATATTTTGGGGGTGCATGGGTGGCTCAGCCAGTTGAGGACTTGACTCTTGATTTCAGTCCAGGCCTTGATCTCATGGTTCATGAGATCGAGTCCCGTGTGGGCTCTGCACTGACAGTGTGTAGCCAGCTTGGGATTCTCTCTCTCTCTCTCTCTCTCTCTCTCTCTCTCTCTCTTTCTGCCCCTCCCCTGCTCTAGCATGCTCTCTCTCTTTCTGTCTCTCAAAATAAGTAAATAAACTTTAAAAAAAATAAATGAAATTTAAAAAAGAAATCGACATTTTTAGAAAAAAATAGTTGTATTAGATTTTCCTTAATATTCGAGGTAAAAAATTTCTTCAGATGTTCACTTAACTTACGTATCTCTTCCAAAAATTGTTCCTTTCCTTTGCCCAATTTCTATAGGATTATTTTTCTTACTTATTTGGAGAAGGACTTCCTACACCAGGTCAAGTCTTTGCATTTGTTTTAGTTTCTTCCCAGTTATATATATATATATATATATATTTTTTTTTTTTTTTTTTTTTTTTTTTTTAATTTCATGTGCTTTGTAATTTAAATGGCTAGACGATAGCCTTTCTAGAAGGTAAAGACTGCAGGCTGGTGGGATAACAGGCAGGGAGGGGAGGGAGCCCTAGATGGTTTGGTGGTTTCCTGCGTGGAAGCTCCGGTGGGGGGGGGGGGGGCGGTGACTCAGGCTGCTCAGAGGCGACACCGATGTGCAGGTGAGATGCCCAGAAGAGCTAGAAACAACATCTGAACCTCATTCCTACTATGTGGCCGAGGGCCGTTTGTAGAAGGAATGAGCGCCCATCTGGATCTAGAGCTTGTAGAGAATTGTAGGAGGAGGCACGACTCGCTCAGAATGAGAGCCCTGGTCTCTTGACTCTGAGTCCCGAATTCACTCCTGACGATGAGTGGACAGCTGGGTTGTGAGATGGCAAGGCAGGGGGACTGACACGGCCCAATCTAGGCACATCTGATTCTTCAGTTTCACTTTTTTTTTCTTTTAATGAAAATCTCATCTTCACACTCCTTTCCAGTCTGCAACTGGCTTCTCCTCTCCCATGGGGCGGTGGGCTATGTTTTGGACACCTCAAGCCCACTTAATCTTGGAGACTGACAGGAACCTACCAGGTGTTTATTATGACGAAGCTGCTCTCCATCGGCGTTCGTTACTTTAGTTTCTTCTGCAAGGGTCATGAATGTGGCACCATTGACTTCTCCATCACCCTGGATTAATTAATAGAAATCAATATGGCGAGAACAAGGAATAGAGCAGTTAAACGTCTCACGATTAGCGCCCATCCTCTTGAACTTCTGTCACGGAGGGAGAAAGATGAGCACCCCCACTATGAACATGTCCGAAACTTCCTGTGTGAACAGACATTTTTCTCCTTCTTCTCCTCCTTCTCCTTCTCTTCTTCTTCGTCTTCCTCCTCCTCCTCCTTCTCCCTCTCCTTTCTCATGACTTGGCAGAATTGGATAAAACCACGTATTTTATTTTACAGCATGCCTGTAGCTTGGCATCGTTGGCATAAAAATGTTCCCCTAGCAGAGGAATCATGTGATAATGGCTTTTCCTTTGGGCTGGATCATTTTTAAAGATATTATAATGGGGGATTCACAGTAATGTGTGCTGCAGCCTGGAGTGTGTCTGTGCAGGTGGCCAAGTGAATGTCGATCTCTCTGTCATTCTGCTGTCCAGCCACCTCCTCCTTGGCGGGTGCTGCAGAAAGGAAGGAGGAACTGCACGTGACGTTGGCCTCACCTCTGGGCTGGTCTAGCCGGTGGTGCTAACCTGTGTGCTCTGCTATGCGACAGGAGCCTGCCCAGGCTCAGGCCTTGCTACAGAGGGGACCAGAATCTGCGCTTAGATGTCTGCCTGTGGTCTCGTCTGAAAAAATCCCACAGCTGATTCTCCTCTGGGCTTCCTCCCTGTGGGTGGTGAGCCTTATAGCAGTGATGGGGCCCGGGGAGTGTCTCTCAGCAATTAGGGACAGATCCTTGGGGGGAACCCTGGCCTCCACCAGCTCAAAAAGGATAGGAGTTTGGAAATAAATGCCCGGAGGGTCCATTCATAGCAATATCTACACCACTCTAATTTTTGGTTGAAAGATCATTTCCAGAAAGCGAGGCTGGACCTAGGCTCACAAATAACATAAATAATGACGATGATTATTACTAGGCAATGGGTGTTGAATTTTTGATGTGTTTATTTCCCGTTTGGTGTTTCTCATCTATTTCCAAACTGCGGAATGCCATTTGGAGTCTCAAAGGCACCCAGAAGTGAAGAGGGGGGCCTGAAGTTATGCCTCATTCGCCGCTGGGCCCACGGATCAGGGCCGGGGAGGCCTCGGGGGAGGCTGGGGGGGGGGGGGGGCGGGGGCGGGTGGCGGTGCGGCCCGCTGGCTGCTTCGGGGCCGCCAGCCCCGCCGGGGCCTCCGGGGCGTTGCCTGGAAACCGCGCAACAATGCCTCCCGAGCAGCCCCGCGATGATCTTTTCTGAAGTGGCAGCCCCTTCAATTATTTTATTTCCATTATATTATGTTAATTAAATCAGCAAAAAGAACAGAGCACATGCATGTCCCAAGTGTAGTGGCTGTGAAGGGTTAATCGGAATGGCCCTGGTGGCCGCTGGGTGTGCAGAAGCAGCAGGCAAGGTGCATTAAGATGGACCGGTCCCCGACTGGTCCGTCCCCGGGTGACCCGCGGGAGCCAGAGTGTCCTCGCAGCTGCCTACGTTTTGCCGGCTGTTTCCACAGCTCTCCCGAGCCACCGGCTGCTCCTGGTGGGGCAAAGGCCGCCGGGGCACCCGGCCGGCCGTACAGAAGGGATGCTATGACCCTTTGAAGAACAACTTAGTACCGCAGCCGGACTCTGCAGAAGCCACTGTGCCTCAGTTAATTGGTGGTGACAAAAGACATTGTAGGTGCATCATGTGAACACCTCAGGCAGAGGCTTTGAAAACATTAAGTGCTTTGCTGCAATAAAATCTTGTATCGAATCCCCCAAATACAACCCAAGTGACAGTGAGGCTGCTTTGATTGGCGTCAGAACTGGGGACCTCATTCCCCTTGCCCCATCCAAGATGCAAAGCACAGTTTGAAAACCCGCGCCTTGGAGCGTCCCAAGCGGGTACGAGAACCATGGGTTTTGTGGGGGCGGTCTGCTGTCGGGCGTCTGATGGCCACAGGGGTCTCCCGACCTGATGCTCCCATGCCCTGAGAAGCGGGTCCTAGAGTCCCCAGGGGTTTCTGAGGTTGAAAACAGAAGGTACTCCCCTGCCGCAATTTACTTGTCTATAAAATGGACATAAAAATTCTGTGTGGCCTCCCGGGCTCCTAAACTTTAAGAACTGACACATAATGGCCACTTCCAGGCCTGTGGTAAGCCCTCCTGGGGAGGTGACCCCCCCCTTGCCCTCAGAATGTCTCTTGAGGGGGGTCTCTGTGTTTTAGGAAATGCTCAGAGCATCAACCCCCCGAGTCTTCTTCTTTTGCGGTGGGGGCCGTGGGGTTGCTGTTTCGGGCTGTGATTTTACTCTTCTTTGAGTTCTGCAGACACCTGTCCGGTGAGCTGGAGACCCGCAACCTGATTCTGGTCTCGCCTCTGACTCCGGGAAGCAGGCGGCAGACCCTCCCCTCTCTGGCCTGTGGTTTTCTCCTGAGTCAAGTGAAGGCCCTACCATCGGGGATCTGTTAGCTCCCTGCAGCTGCGGCATATCCTCTCATTTGAATGCCATCAACAAAAATAGCAGTGCAACGCCTTCTGTCAAAGACGACAGAGCAATTACTCTAAAGTTTATTTCCTCTCCCCCGCGTCTCCAATATTGCAAATCTCCTCCGTTTTAAAATTAAGTTGTAAATGAGATTTGAGTCCCACATCACTTACTTTGTTCTCTCTCCAACAGAAAGGGTTGAATAACCAGTTCAAAGAAAACGGACACATAACTGAAATTCAAAGGGGGTTGGAGGGATTTTCTTTCTCCTAATCTTGGTTACTGGGCTCGCCATCTGATTAACCTTCCCCCGGGGCACCACTGTGAGGGTGGGATTCCCTGACCCAGCTCTCTTAGTAACGCCCCTCTGTGTACAGGAGGACGCCCCCAGACCCGCATCACCGCTGGCATCACAGAAGTCACAGAAAAAATAGTTAGAAAGTGCTCACCGTGGGCCAGGCATTTCACACATACTCACTTCTAAAACGTTCACATTTTGAAGTATCTGAGCTTCTACCTACTTTACTGATCAGGAAACCGAGGCACAGATAGGTTAAGTGACTCGGTCCCGGTTTTACAGCTGGTAAGTGACGAGCCAGGGTTCCAACCCGTCCTGTCTGCCTACCAAGGTCTTTGCTCTTAATGTCTGAACTTGACTCACATATAAGCTCTGTGCAAGGAAGGAGGGGCTAAAAGACCTTCTGGTCAAATCGGTGTGTGGCCTTCAAACCTTCTGCAAGGCTGCCTGACAGGCACTTGTCCAGCCTGTACTGAAATACTCCTGCTGACGGGGAACTCTTTCCCTCTGAGGGCAATCGTTCATCCATCCCCCAGACAGGCACAGGCCCCACCTACGGGCTCAGTGCCGGGCCATCAAGAGGAACACATCGTAGCTCCTTCTGCTGAGGGACTTGTAATCCACAGCCAACCTGTTAGGTCCTTGAACAGCTCCGGCTGCCAGAACACTCTGCGTTTGCCAAACTCGAAAACACCTCCCTCTCACTAAAGGGGTTGTATAATTACTGTCCGAACCAGGACCCGGCAGGGAGTGAACAGGGACTCCTACGATAATTTTGTCACGGTGACAGGCGTAAACGGAGTCTGTCGCTGGCAAACAGGGGTACGCATTCCCAGCCCACGATCCACAGCCTGGCGCTTGTCTGGTCTTTGAGTCCCCTCCGAGTGTGCTCCTGTTCTCCTCCACGCATCGGCCCTTTGAGGACTCGACATCTGAGGACCGGTGTCTGGCCAGCTCTGAGCCTCCTCAGAGGACTCCACGGGAGTCCTCGTGTCCTTAGTTTGGAGCCCGGCCACAACGCCCTTGCTCTCCCCTGAACATGTCTGAGAGTCTCAGGTTGGCTTTCTGGTCCTGCCCTGCCCTACCCTGGCCCTCATTCAGTTGGGAGAGGAGCGAGCCTAGGTCTGCAGCAGAGGGGGGGAGGTTGAAGAAGGCTGGCTGCTTACCAGACACATTTGGAAAGCCTGGGACTCAGAGAAGATAAAGACAACGGAGGCAAGAACATTGCCATCGTGGCTCTGTGGCTGACGGGGGCGCAGGACTTAGAAATTTAAGACAGAAAAGTTTGGGGAGAGACGATAGAAAAATACGTTTCCCTGATATTTTTTAGAAAACTTCGGACAAGCATATTTGTTTTTAGGTGAGCGATCATTTTAACCCATCAGCCTGGAGAGCGAACGTCTCTGTACGTCACGCAGTCAGTCAACAAACATGCACTGACTCACAGTTGTTTGTAGGGCATACAGATGACACCACGCTTGCTCTCAACGAGCTCAGCGCTCAGATGGGGGCAGAATGTTAGGTGTTCAGGTAATACGTGCCACAAGGGGGGCGCCGAGGGAGCATCGAACTCACCCCCTCGGGGCTGTCGGACAGCTTACAGGGTAGCTAATCACTGAGCTGGTTCGCAGAGGATGTGCAGCAGCGTTCCCGGCAGAGAAGGGAAGTGAGCGACATTCCAGACAGAAGGAACAGCATGTCCGAGAGACAAGAGGCAGCAGGCACGTGACAGCGTTGTGTGTTCAGGTGGCTGCTGGGGGTGGGGGTGGGGGTGACGGAAGCCGGGAAGGACCCCGAGGTGGACCCTGGGGCTGTTGGAAGCGTCCGGGCCGGGCTGGGGAGACCCAGACGTTCAGAGGCCGCTTTGCACGGCTGAATGCCGGCGCGTGGATTTACATGTCCCCGTAATTAGTTAAAACGAGTGCCAGCGTGAAGCCCCAATGAGAAAACGCCGTGTTTGCTGAGCGTTGCCGAGTTGCCGGCGGACTGCGTGCTCGGGCGGGAGCAGCAAGCGAAACTCTGCTTCCTTCAAGCTCCATTAATCTGCCCATTTCTTTCTGCCTCAAATTCCTCTTCAAATATGCAGCGGTTCCTCAAATTCGTAAAGGAGGCAGTGATTTATGACCCCTTGGGGGGCCGGCAAGCCTCCAGGCAGGTGGTTAGCGGAGGCTGGGTTGGTCCAGTTGACCCTCCTCGGCTGTCCGAGGACAGTGGCTCTCCTCTCCTCCCCACGTGTGCACGCGTGCACACACACACACACACAGGTGCGCACAACCGCTCATCCCCAGCCCGTGTCTTCAGGCCCTCCTGCTTGTGGCCCTGTGAGGGCTCCTGGGAGAGCCCAGAGACCCCGTGCAAGGGATGGCACCCCCAGTATCTCCTGTGGGTGAGCGTCTCCCCTAAACAGCCCTTCTGAGTCTGAAACTCCAGCAGCCATCGCTTCCTGTGCATTTGCTGTGTGCCTGGTTCCAGCTTCGGTCCTTTATTCGCCTCCTAGCTAAGTTCATAATATCACAAGGCAAGGATGTGCTAGCTCCCATTTTGGTGAAGAGAAACTGAGGTACGGAGACGCCAAGGGACAGGTGCCAGTTTTCACTGAGCCAGCAGGAGGTGGAATAAGGATTCGAACCCAGGGCGATGAGGCCTTTCCCTTTACCCTGGGACCGCCCCTCCCCTAGCCCGGACTTGGGGCTGGGATCAGGAAGTGTGTCACTGCCATTGCTTGTGGCAAGGGCTTTTGGAATCAGGATCAGTAGAATTCATTAACTCACTTGTCAAGCAGCTTTTTCTGAGGGCCTGCTGGGGTGTTGTGTTCACTGGTGGGGGTGCAGAAGGGACGGATGAGCCACGGCCCTCAGAATGTTAGTCCACGGGGAGGGAATTATAGACGCCACCCCTGTGATCCTGTGAGCTGGGTGCTGGGCTCCAACAAGCGAGTCAGGGCAGAGGGGCCGGGGATCAGGCCTTGCTCGTGCCAGAGGGGCTCCCCAGAATGGGGGGACCTGGTGGGGAAGCAATGGCTGTGCAGAGAGGCACAGAGCTCATACGGGGCAGAAATGCTGGGGTGGGTGGCCCTGTAGTTTATTGTTTAATTTAGGACTTTTCTTCCAAATGTTTATTTTGAAAATTTTCGGGGCGCCTCGGTGAAGCTTCCGACTTCAGCTCAGGTCATGATCCCATGTTTCATGGGTTTGAGCCCCACGTCTGGTTCTGTGCTGACAGCTCAGAGCGTGGAACCTGCTTTGGATTCTGTGTCTCCCTCTCCCTCTGCCCCTCCCCCACTCATGCTCTGTCTGTATCTCTCTCTCTCTCTCTCTCTCAGAATAAATAAACACGAAAAAATTTTATTTTGAAAGGTTTCATACGACGTAAAAGTTGAAAGAAGAGAACAAGGAACACGTTGTATATCCTCTACCTGAACTCGGCAATTGCAAACGTCTTGTATGTGTTTCTCTCTCAATCTATGTACATAGATGATGCATATATGATGTACATATGTGTATATGATGCGCGTGCATGCTTTTTGTATGTATGCCTTGTTTCTTGCTGAACTCTTTGAAGATAAGTTACAAACACACCAGTTTGCTCCTAAGGCTTCTCCTCTATGTATACAATGCCCGCGGCTCTGTCTCCATGCTGTGGAAATGACTAATGGAAGATACTGTGTGCAAGAATCCGGGCACGATGCCTTGAACCTAGCAGATACTCAGGAAAAGTTACGTCCTTCGCTCTTTCCTTGAGGATAGCAGGTCTCCTTGAGATGGGGACGGGAGATGCACCGGTGGGTGCTGACAGGTGGGGTATCAGGTCCCCACAGAAAGTGAGAGATGGAAGGAAGAGCGTCGGGGTCACCTGGCTTGGGATCCCAGGTGTCTGGGACGTATTCTCCTTAGCTCTGTATCCGATAGACCTCCACGTCCTGGCAAGCCCACCTTGAACGGCCTTCTGAACCCATGTTCTCCTAGCTCTGGCTTCCTCTGGTCTTGCCTGCCATTTGTCATAGCTGCATCACTGTCTGGTTCATCTCTGTGCCCTCCACTAGCTTCTCTGTTGACCGGTGGGCACCAAAACTGTTCACCAATGACGAGCACCCAGGATGAATGAACCAATGGGTGGCCTCCTCCCTGATGTCCCCACCTCCTCCTCCCCATGGTCATGGCAGACAGGCTCAGCCATCCCAGGGCAAGGAGGTTGCAGCCAAAGTGAGCAATTCGGAGGGCAGCAGAAAGGACGGCAGAGTCACGGGGAAGCCCTGTTCCCTCTCAGCAAGGTCTCCTGTTACAGCTCCCAGCACTGACCGCTGGGCCAGACCCCGGTGGCCCTGGGAGCCTGAGATCTGCCTTTGCGTCCCATCAAACAGGATCAAGACAGGAGCCATTGTGAAGAACCCAGCGCAGGGAGGTGCACACAAACAGTTGATCATGTTCGGTCTGTTCCTTCTGGGCTGGTGCATCCCCATCTGAGTATTTCCACAGTCTCTCTAGAAGGGTGTACATAGCTTGAAAGAGACTCTGTCCCTCATCAGCCATGGGACTTTGGGCGAGAAGCTTCACTTTTCTGAACCTGAGTTTCCTCTCCTGTGAAATGGAATTTCCTTCCCCAGTTGTGAGGTTCCCACGAGCTTGGCAACATGAAGTTCTTTGTGTGGAGCTCAACTCGTTAGACCTACTGATCATTGGTAGCTAACGATCAACTCTATTTGTTCTGATTTTGAGATGTTTTTTTTCTGAAATACCGACAATAGCTGGGAGTATAGGAAATCCAGCCATTTGCTTCCTGAATCCATGAAGACATTGGCCCTGGGACCAGAAAGACACCGTGAAGCATTAGCATCTTTATTTTTTATTTTAAAAATTTTTCTTTAACATTTATTTATTTTTGAGACACACAGAGACAGAGTGCAAGCTGGGAAGGGGCAGAGACGGGGAGACACAGAATCCAAAGCAGGCTCCAGGCTCCCAGCTGTCAGCACAGAGCCTGGTGCGGGACTTGAACTCATGAACCGTGAGATCGTGACCTGAGCCAAAGTCAGCCGCTTAACTGACTGAACCACCCAGGTGCCCCAGCATTAGCTTCTTAAAAGGGTAAGGAACATTCCACCCTGGCGTGAGAAGGCACACAGTTAATCTTTCAGTTTCCGCAGGAGGTTGCCCGGGAGAACAGAGGACAGAGGATCCAGGTGGATGAATTCTGTGCCAAACCCTTGGAGTTCTGGGCAGCCCTTGATCTCCGGGTCTGTGGGCTGTGGGCATCCCTGTAATGGCAGGGATGGGTGAGAGTGTGTGTGTGAGCGTGTGTGTGAGTGCGTGTGTGCATGTATGTGTGTGCACGTGTGTGTGAGCACGTGTGTGTGCTGTACAGAGCCCTCCCCTCGAGTCTCCACCCAGCCCGGTGCAGCAGGCCTTTCCTTCTTCCGATCTGCGAAGCTGAATCAAGAAGCACAGGTTTTTCTCACGCTTCCTGCAGCAAAGAGTGTCTCTTTAAACCTTCCTGGGGGCTTGTTGTTCTGGAGAAAGGAAGGATTGCTTGTGATCTCTCTCTGACACGCACAGGACCCGAACGTCCAATGAATATGCAGAGGGGTCTTTGGAAATGCATTCCCTGGGGACGTGGGGCTGAAGACCTGGGAAATCCTGGGCGATGCCCCCCAAACTCCAACCGATGGCATTCGAGAGGTTTTCTCCATGCTTGAGCCTTGGAGAGCAGGCTCCTGTCAGGACTGCTGAACTTTCCATGGAGCCTCTAGTTCAGGCTTTCTGTGGATCTGCAACTTCCCTGCAAAATCCGGCTTAGCTAGCGTCCTGTTTGTGGACGGGCACACTCCCATAGCACAGGGGAAGAAACCGTGGCTCAAAGAGGAAGTGTCTCGCCCCCAGTCTTACAGCTGTGGAGTACCGAAGCTGTGTTTCAGCCCAAGTCTGCCCAACCCGACGCCTCTGGGTAGACGTGAATTCTTACTCTGTGCTTGGGATACACTTTCCACGCAGGGGAACCAGGCTTAGGCTGACTTTGGCTTGACTCGAGGTTCACATTTCATTCTCCATTTACACTTCATTCGTTTGATCTTTAGATGGTAAGCCCCAGAGAGGCTTGTAAATGGCACAGGGGAAAGAAACACACTTTTGTTCCAGGAGCTTCTCTGGAATCCTTCGAGGGCTGCGTGTGTGCAACTCTCTTAGCAGGGTTGTGGCCGTGGTCTGATCTGGAATAAGGTTACCACCTTTGAGATGCTCCCGCTTTTTTTCCTTTAGGGAGGTAGGGGGGGCATGATTTTGGGCGTGGACCTCACCCAGCACTTGTCCCAAAAGGCAGAACATAAGCTTCTGTGAAATATAAGCTTCAGGAGGGTAGACACTGTGCCTTGTTCACTGCGGTAGCTGCAGCACCTAAAACAATGTCAAGCACATAGTAGACACTCGACGGATATGTTCTCAAAGAACTTAGCAAATTATTGACCATGACTCTTAGACAACAGGGAGGCATGGGGGAGGAGAGGGAGACTTTGTCTTGCCTGGGGCCGCAGCACGGAGCCTGCTGACCGATTGGAAGGTTAGATGGGTCACTATTATACCCCAACCTTGACATTCATCTTAAACTTCACAGTATGATCATAATTCATTTTCACTCAAACCAAATTTCCTCTGAGTGATGTGACCCAAACCTGTATCAGTCAGCTTTCACCAGATTATGCTGCAGAAACAAACATGACCCAAATTTCAGTGGATGATAACACACGTTATTATTATTAGTATTATTTATTTATTTATTTATTTTGCAGGTTCTCCTAGTCCTGAGGCTCTGATCCCAGCACTTCCTCATTCTGAGACAAAGAGCAGCCTCTTATCTTGACCTCGTGGCAAAGGGGGACAAAAGGCAATGCACCCAGGCAATGCATCTGGCAGCCTCGGCGGGAGGCAGGAAAATCACTTTTGCTCTTGTTGCACTGGCAGAGGCGGGTCACATGACCAAGCCCTCTGGCGGTGGGGGTGGGGTGCTCATTACTCGCGCAGGGGCTCCTGCAGTGTCGTGGCAGTAGGTGGGGGTGTGTTCTCATACAGGCCGGAAGGCTATAGTCCACTCCACTGGCCATAAAAATACTTTGTCCCATTTGGAGGGCCTTTTCTCTTTCAACCCCAGGATCCCAGAATGTCTGGCTGGAAAAAACTTTAGGATGAAGTCTCCATTATTATAAATCAGGAGCCTGAAATTCAGAAAATAGAGTGGACCATCATGGCTTCCTCGCACGGCATCTCCTCCTGACTTCGTCATGTTTAAACCAGAACCGCGAAAGTGAATCGTGCCTTTCGAACCACAAGGAACACAGAGGCAAAGCCCCCTCCTCACCAAGGCTGCCTGCACCCCTCCCTTCTTGAACGACTTTCTCTGTGTTGCCCCCAGGGGACAAATGGCCTGAGGCACACAAGGCGCAGGCACTCAGGGACCAGGAGACGCATGAGGACCCCTTCGATGACAGCACAACGGGACGCAGTCACCAAGCCTGGAAGCTCGGAAGGGGCTGTCCTGACCTAGACGTGAGGGTGGGGGAAGGCTTGCTGAAGAAGAGGGTCTTCATGGAGCAGCTGAGGTTTGCGTGTGCAATGAAGTGTGGAACTTCTGAGGCGGGGGGTGGGGGGGCAGTCCAAGGTGGGCTCCAGATATAGTGACAGGCGTCAAGGGCCGCTGACGGGGCTGCAGGGGGTGGGCGGGGATGTCGAGGGACCTGAAGCTCCATGCGGTTTGGACTGGGTGATAGGGCGCCATTGAGGGGTGAGATTCTTCCTACAGAATCATCCTTCTGGCACCCTCTCTGGAGAGGATGTGGCGAGGGGTGGGCTGGGGGCTATGGCCTGCTCTGGGCCGTGGTTATGGCTCTCCCATGGGATCACCACACCCTTCCACTTCCTGCACTCGGGCTCTGATGGGATCGTCACCATCCCCTCCGTGTAGGGGCTCCTCCTGCCTTGCATGTGAGGAAACTGAGACTCAAAGACACACGGTGACATGCCCAAGGGCACACGTAGTAGGTGGGTGTTCGTGCTGGAGAGTTCTTCCAGGTCTGCTGGATCCCATATCCTTTCTTTCCAGGCCATTCGCCACCTCCTTGGCCGTAACGAAATACCACAGACTGGTTGGCTAGAACAACAGGAATTCATTTCTCACAGTTCTTGGGGCTGGATCTGGTCAAGAGCAAGGCATTGGCGGATTTGTTTTCTTCTCAAGCTTCCGTCCACGGCACATAGATGGCCACATTCTCACTGTGTCCTCACATGGCCTTTTCTCTGTGCCCACACTCCTAAGTGTCTCTTCCGCTTATAAGGACATCAGTCCCATTGGATCAAGGCCCCACCTAACCCGATGTAGCCTCAATTAAAGGTACTGTCCTTAAAGGACTTAAAGGTACTCCTTAAAGGTACTGTCGCCAAATACAGTCACATTGGGGGTTGGAGCTTTGACACAGGAATTTTAGCAAGACGCAATTCACTGCATACTGGGCAGGTAGGCGATGGAGACCATTTGCCCTTCCAGTTGTTTGTCTTCAATTAATACACTATCTTCACATCGCTTGTTTTTTTTTTTTTTTAATTTTAATGTTTATTTTTGAGAGAGGGAGAGCATGAGTGGGAGAGGGTCAGAGAGGCAGACACAGAATCTGAAGCAGGATCCGGGCTTTGAGCTGTTGGCACAGAGCCTGACGTGGGGCTCGAACTCATAAACTGCGAGATCATAACCTGAAAGAAAGTGGGATGCTTAACTGGTTGAGCCACCTCGGTGGCTCTGAGGCGCCCCCTCACCTCTGGTTTTTGATCAGACATTAGTAAGGTGTTGTTTCGCCCCTCAAGGACCCTGGCACGCAGTAAATGCTCAGAAAATACTTGTTGAGTGAAGGCATGAGTGGTTCTAGGCTGCACGAAGCCACGTGCCAGAGGCCCCTTCTGTGATCCCAGTGTATTTAGCAAGGTGGCTGGTCTGGGTGAGGCTTTGGTTTGAGGGTGTGCGGTTGTTATTTGCTTATTTTTAAATTAAGCTTTCAAATTTTGAGATACTCGTTGGTTCACGTCATTTCGTCTTAGCTTCAGATCCCCGCTTTATTGCCTACAGGCTGGGAGGTCTTGGGGTTGCTGCTCGACCTGATGTGGTTCTGTTTCATCACCCGGAAAATGGGGCTGTGAATGGTGTGCATGCCATCCGGTGTCCCTTGCAGAGTTCCCACTGTGTCAGTGGCGTTATCACTCTCGAGGAGTGCTCGAAACGTCGTGCTGGCCTTGTCCCTTTGAACCTACCTCCTGATGATGCAAAGCCTCCATAGGAGACAGCAGAACAGGGAGAAGGGCATGTGGGGCTGGAAACTGAGCAAATCTCACTGTGGACACAGATCCCGCCCTTTATCACCGGTGTGACCTTGGCCCATCTGAACTTCCAGCAAAGCAAGCTTAACAGCGCCCTCCTTAAAGGGTTGCCGTGAGAGAGAAGAGTT
Source organism: Panthera leo (assembly GCF_018350215.1). Classification (NCBI taxonomy): domain Eukaryota; kingdom Metazoa; phylum Chordata; class Mammalia; order Carnivora; family Felidae; genus Panthera; species Panthera leo. Next base: position 127,619,892 of record NC_056681.1, on the reverse strand, counting down.
AATGTGTGTTTTGCACCTCAAAGTCCTAGGAGGTGTCCAAGTGAGGGAAGACCATTCACTTCTGTCTCCTCTTGGAGCTAACTTGCCTGCCACCCCTTGTCCCCTTCAGCCCTGCCCCTTGCTGGTTAATTCCGTAATTAGTTGAGCTAAAGTGTGAAAGATTGGCCATGGATTTCACACTTTAATAGGGGGCATCCTATCTGACTCCCAAAGGAAAGCTAAGCTCCCGTGTTTTGCACGAGTATCAATGAAGGGAGAGGTATGTTCAGGCATGGGTAAAGGCAGGAACCCTGGAAACCTTCCCGTGTGGGTGGGCTACCTACTTCACCCAAGCCAGGGCCTTTGCTAGTCCCTATCACAAATTTATGCAAATTAGATGCCAAAGAAAGGCTGACCACCTACACACTCTACCAGGGTTCTTGTTCAGTGCACAACCTGTTCAACTGTCCAAGGGTGACCTGCAGCCTGTTCAAGCTGCATCTGGCTCTAAGGTGTCTCTTGTCAACTTGCCCACCATTGCACCTCCCCCTTCTGACAGAGGACTCCTGAAGTCACTGGAGATTGGCCGTGGCTGCTGCCTTAAAGGCTGCTTCTTTCTGGACTCAGCCAGTCACTCGCTGGAGACCAGCAGACTCAGAACCCCACTGACCCTTCCTCCCAAATTCGCAGTTCAAATGACTTTTTTTTTCCTGCAGCTTCAGGAGTGTCTGGATTCTAGTTGTGTGAAGAAAGAGGGACAGGCTTTGTCCCTTCCCAGGCTTATTTCCCACAGAGCACGGAGCCCACTTTCCCTGCATCTGCCCTTGTGGTCGTGGTGTGAATAGCATCCTCATTCCCGTTCATCATGAGGATGGGGGCTGGGAGCACAGGGGTGGCGGTCACATCCACTGGATCCTGCAGGTGACTCCTGTGCCTTTCTTCGAGTCCCTGATAGAATGAGTTTCCCTGTTCTGCCCGCCTCTCTCACAGGGCTGTAAGGCAGAGTCAGAGAAGTTACTAGGTGTGTGAGGGCTTATAATTTTTAAAGCCCAGTGCAGAAATTAATGCCATTTTTTTGCTGTACCATCCAGTCACTTAGACTTGTCTCCTTTAATTTTTTTAATGCATATTTATTTTTGAGAGAGAGAGAGAGACAGACAGACAGACAGAGAACAAGCAGGGGAGGGGCAGAGAGAGAGAGAGAGAGAGAAAGGGAGACACAGAATCCGAAGCAGGCCCCAGGCTCTGAGCTGTCAGCACAGAGCCCGACGTGGGGCTCAAACCCATGGAACGGCGAGATCATGACCTGAGCTGAAGTCGGACGCTTAATCGACTGAGCCACCCAGACGCCCCTACAGTTGTCCCTTTGAGGAGAACTATATAACAGCACAAACTATTAAGAGCATTTCTAATTACAAATTCTAAACTGTAGATGCAATTGTCGGCATATGCAGATGACTGGAACAGCTCTGGTGTCAGAGGGGACCACAAGAAAATCTCTTTCCTTTAAGTTCCTTAAGAACCAAATATTGGCGTCCTTCTGGACATTTCTGGTCCTGTATGATGGGGGGGCTAGTCTAAAGGGCCTTGGAGGGCTCCTTTCGACCTTCTGCCACCAGGATCGATAACAATTCTGGATGAAAAGAGACCTGATTTTCATCAAGAGTAATTTTGTGGGGCAATTTTCCTTTGCAATAGTTTTTTTTTTTTTACAGTATTATTAACAATGTTTTCAAATAACTCTGATCTTTATCTTGGCTGCATTAAGGAAAAAAAGCAGTCACTTACGTCTTTGCTGTCTACACGGGCCAGTCCTCTCCCTGAGACTTGAATCAAATTTGAGTGATGTTTGCTGTCTGCCAGGCCTCTGCTAGGCTTGGAGGAAGATATGGAAATAAATAATGACAGCTCCTGCCCGTGGGGAGTTTGCTGTCTAGTAAGGAACACGGGATGTATCCGGAAAAGGCTGTAACAGAATTAAAAAGCACTTTGGGAACAGTGGCAGGGATAATGGGGGAGGTGTAGGTGGTGGGTTATTTTTAATTGGGAGGTTTGGAAATGACTTCTGAGGGGAAGAGGCATGCAAGATGGGCCTTGGAAGATGCTAGGATTTTGGTAGATGGATGTGGAAGGGGAGCGTGAAGGACATTTGCAGAGGAGGGGGACGTTTCAGGTGGGCTGGAGGGTAGGGCCACTGGGGGGCTAGGGGGGCTATGAAAGCAGAAACAGACACTGGGCCCAGGCTATGGAAGGTCTCAGAGGTGTGGAATTAACCCACTCACTCGCACCTCTCTCGCGAGCCAGGTTCTGTCCGGGTGTTAGGGAGCCTGAGTGGCTTGGTAGGTCAAGCATCCAACTCTTGATTTCAGCTCAGGTCATGATCTCACAGTTCATGGGACAGAGCCCCGTGTCCTGCTCTGTGCTGACGGTGCACAGCCTACTTGGGATTCTCTCTCCTCTCTCTCTGCCCCTCCCTCGGCTCGTGCTCTCTCTCTCTCTGTCTCTCTCCCCCACCAAAATAAATAAACAAAACATTTAAAAAAATAAAGAGAAATAATTCACAGTCCAGTCCTTGAAGAGCTTACAGTTGAGTTTTGGGAGATGAAACACTAAAGAACCATAAGAATATAATGCATGCATTCTATGATAGAGATGAGGTCAGAGGGGGAAGTCACTTTTCTGATCTGGGAGAGGAAGAGCTTTACAGAAAAAAGGCCACCTTGGCACTGAGTCTTGAAGAAGGATAGGAAGTCATCTGAATTTTTAAAAAAATTTTAAGTTTATTTATTTATTTTGCGAGAGAGACAGAGAGAGCAAGTGGGGGAGGAGCAGAGAAAGGAGGGGGGGGAGAGAGAGAATCCCAAGCAGGCTCCACACTGTCAGCACAGAGCCCCATGCAGGGCTCAAATGAGCCGTGAGATCATGACTTCAGCCAAAACCAAGAGTCAGACCCTTAGCTGCCTGAGCCACCCAGGTGCCCGGAGAAGTCATCTTAATTTTGCTTGAATTGCAGCTAACCCAGTGATTTCCAACCAAGGGCGATTTTGCCTCCCAGGGGGACATTTGACAATGTCAGGAGACTTAGCCGTCATGCCTGGGAGGTCGGGGTGGAGACCAGGGATACCGCTAAATGTCCCACAGGGCATGGGACAGCCCCGCAATGACTTCTGCTCAAATGTCAATAGTACTGAGTGAGATGAGATACAGCATCGTGGGGCCCAAGAGACTCGAGAGTAGCTAACAATTACCGGTGACTTTGGGCGGGTCCCGGGTGCATCTGGCTTGACCCAGTGCTATGAACTGCATGTCTGTGCTCTCCCAAATCCGTATGTTGAAGCCTGAACCCCTATGATGGTATCTGGGGGTGGCACCGTTGGGCATTAATTAGGGTTAGATGAGGACGGAGGGCAGAGCCCTCATGGGGGGGGGGGTTGATGCCCTTCTATAAAGGGAAGAGCATGAAATCTCTCTCTTTCTCTCTCAGCCATGTAGGGACTCAGCAAGAAGGCCCCCCACTGCAAAATAAGAAGGGGTCTCCCCAGGACCTAGATCTGTCGGCCTCTTGGTTTTGGACTTCCTAGCCTCCGGGGGTATACGTAATAAATTTCTCCGCACTGTCAGCGCAGAGCCCAACGGAGGGCTTGAAGTCACGAACTGGGAGATCGTGACCTGAGCCGAAGTCAGACACTTAACCCGCTGAGCCACCTAGACGCCCCATAAATTTCTGTTGTTGAAGCCACCAGGTTTATGGTACTCTGCTCTAGCCCCAGTTGACTGCACACCTCGGTTTCCCCCGTCGTTTCCTCTCGGATATGAGTCTGAGGCTGGACACTTCCACGAAGCCTCTATCACGTCTCTTGTATCGTGAGAGTCTGTCTGACACGTTTAGCTCGCCCATCTTCCAGGAAGGCATGATATTCCTCTGCCGAGTTTTGCCTCATACGTTTATAGAGTTCCTGGTCACAGTCTTATAAACCATCCTGGTGAAGTTGCTTTGTTTGTTGCTTGTTAAATACAGTGGATTGCTTGTACAGTTGGATTCCTACAAGACCCCGGCAAAAAAAAAAAAAGAAAAAAATGCAACATGATGCAGTATGAGGATCCTCCTTCTGACCCCACCTGAGCCAATTTTCTTCACACTGTTCTCCACGGAAGCCACCCTCCCGGTTGGAGGGAGCTTCCTCCTGACCCAGCTTCCGAGAGCCCCCCCTCTGCCCCGTTGCTAAAGCTGCATGCCCTGGTTTCACCTTCCCAGCCCTCTACCATCCAACGTGTGATCAGTGTGCTTCGTCTATGCCTCCTTCCCCCCGACTGCTCCATGTCCTTGCTGTACCCACTGCAAACCCATCACCGATCTTTACATCACAGTGGCCGGAATGGAGTCTCTCGCCCAGCCCCAAACAATCGCTGGCAAAGAGAAATGGAGTCGCCGTGACTGAGTTAGACCAATCGTGATTCAGGCCTTGAATCAGAGCCCTCATCCCCTGAGCCCCAAGTGGAGCGGGCTCCCGGGAGGACCGTATGCGGGTGGTGGGCGTTGAATGGGCACCCGGCCGTGTCTGCCCGAGCCCTGACTCTGGTCACAGGGGAGTCACCTTCTCTCTCTCTGAACCTAGACTTGCACTAGCAGATTTCCGTGGGTCTTGGTCTGGCAATCTGCTGGGACTTGCCAGCCCTAGTCTTCGTAGCTATGACTTCTGGCCGGAATACTGTCCTTGCTCATCCCTGCCATGCCAGCCAGCCAGCCAAGGGCACTCTCGCTCCAGGCACTGGCCGCGTAAGCAAACTCACGTCCTCTTTCCCTGAGAGCGTCCCCTACGAGGAGCTGCGCCCATGGACAGCTTCAGACCCCGAGAGCAAGGTGGACTCTTGGCAGGACACCACTGCACGGGGCCCACAGACCGGGCTCCGCTCAGACTGGCTGTGTTGCCCTCTCCTCGCCCAGAGACTTCCATTCGGACAGGGAGATCTGACAGGTGACCTGAGCTGGCAGGCAACTGGAGGACCAGAGAGGTTTGGATTATTTTACCCCGCACCCACCTCTTTGGGTTTCAGATCCTCCACTCAGACATATTCTGGATGGTCGGGATGCTGGCACATTTTCTTTTGCAGGCAAGTAAATGGGAAGCAGTGTGCATCTGGTAAATCTTGTCTGTATTCAGTCTCTTTGAGGAGCCAAGTCTTTCTCTCTCTCTCTCTTTTTAAATTAAAATTAATTAAGTAATTAATTTATCGAGAGAGTGAGAGAGAGTCCCAAGCAGACCCTGAGCTATCAGCCCAGAGCCCGACTCTGGGCTCAAACTGGCAAACCGTGAGATCGTGATCTGAGCCCAGACCAAGAGTCTGGTGCTTAACCAACTGAGCCACCCAGCCTCCCCTCTTTGGGCATCTTTTTATCTTTTCCCTTGGCAGACCTCTGGCATCATCCTGTGAATGCCAGAGCAGAGCTCCTGAGGTGAGGCGCGAACCCTAGGTTCTAATCCTGGCAAGACCTCTGCATTGTTGTGTGGCTGGAACTTTTGTAACTGGGGGAGACTTCTTCTTAAAAAAAAAGACTATGAATTATAAATTACTAATAAGGTAACAAGGCTGTGATGATTAATTTTATGTGTCAACTTGGCTGGGCCATAGTTCCCAGATATTTGGTCGAACGTTATTCTGGATGTTTCTGTGAAGGTGTTTTTTTGTTGTTGTTGTCGTTTGTTTTCTGGTTTTTTTTTTTGATGGGATTGACACTTAAATTGGTGGACTTTGAATAAAGCAGATTGCCCTCTATAATGTGAGTGGACCGCATTCAATCAACTGAAGGCCTGATTAGAAAAAAAGACTGACCTCCCCGAAGGAAGGAAGAATTTGGCCAGCAGACAGCCTTTAGACTGGAACCACAACCCTTCTTTGGTTCCCTAGCCTGCTGGTCTACCCTGGAGATTTTGTGTTTACTGTAATCATCATGTGAGCCAATTCCTTAAAATCTCTGTCTCTTTCTGTTTCTGACTCTGTCTCTGTCTTCCTCTCTGTCTCCACACACACACACACACACACATACACACACACACCCTGTTGGCTTTCTTTCTCTGGATAACCCTGACTAATTCAAGGGCCTTGGAAGGGTCCCAGCAAGTGAAGAGCCCCAGTGCTTAAGGTTCATTAGCTCCACTGTGAAATCCTCTCTGCGAGCCAGCCTCTTCCCGCTCTGCCCCTCAGCTTTCCCTCCATAAAACGAGGGGTTGGCCCACATGATTTCTGGGCTCTTCTCAGCTCGGACTGTGGTGACAAGGCCTCCGCACACAGACTGGCCGCGTTGCCATGGCTCATGCCTACAAGTCTTGGAGCACTTTCCGCAGATAGCAGGACGTCGGGGTCTCTCGGCTTGTGTCCAGCCCCCACCTTCCATGCTCCACGGCCAGTGCAGTGGGAGGCTATGAGGCAGGGAGAGGCAGAGCACAGGGTCACGGTCTCACACTAGGAGCTACCAGCAGGCTGAAGAACCCAAGGCTACCACAGACCCTGCTGGGCCCAGCCACGTTTTCCCGTTCTTCATGCGAGATCTTGTCCTTGGGCCACTTTCTGAGCGCCATCCCCTGTAGTTTGGGGGCCACGCAAAGAAGAATGTGGCGATTCTGTGATGTTCAGCTATAATACAACACCTTTGGCCAAGCCTGATGTTGTCGGTGTGTTATGACAAAAAGGAGGCAGGTCGTAGGAGGCATTCTGACGTGGACAGGAGGGCCAGGAGCTGCTCGCAGGGTATTGCTAAGTGGCTGTGCGACCTGGCCCGTCACTTCCCCTGGGGGCCCTCAGCGGAGTGTCCGGTCTCCACTGGATCATCTGACGTCTTTCCAGTCAGGACCTGCACGCACACACTTTGCAGCTTTGCTCTCCTGCCACCATGTGCCTGGTGACCTGGCCCTTCTGAGAAGCCAGTGGGGATGAAGACTGTGGCCACTGAATTTGGAAATCATCCCGGGTGGGCTGGATTGACCAAGAAGCCAAACGTACTGGAAAACAAACAAGTAAGGGTGCAGACGAACAAAAATCCCCTAGTTGAGAGTGTTGGCAAAGAAGCACCGCTCTTGTGCTGTGGCGGGTGTGTGCGCGCGCGCGCGCGCACGCGCGCGCATGCGCACACCGGCATGGAAGCAGGGAGGAAATGACCTTTTCCTGGCTCGGTTGCATTTTGCAGGGAGCACCCCCCCCCCCGCCCCGCCCTCTGGGCAACCCTCCAGCAAACAGCCAACTTGCGGGATGCAGGAGAGGGTCATCGGGCCTTCGCATCAGAGGAAGAATTCCTCCGTCTGGCTGGAGAGGAGACAGTGCATGAAAAATGGTGGCAAGGGGTCAGGAGGCGAAGGCAAGTGAGAAAACACTTTCATCTATTATCCTGGGGTCAATGGGCTCCCATCAGGGAACCTTGAGGCCGCCATGAATGGCCCGTTGCAGGAGGGGCAGCATTGTGTGGCGGCCGCCCCGTGGACCTGACAGGGCAGCTCGCGGGCCGGAGCCCCACATCACAATCCCCCAAGTGGGGACAATAGCGCCTAAGAAAGTGGTGGGTGGCTCGCCTCCCAGGAGCCTGCTTCTTCTTATCAAAGGGCTTTCACGGGGGGGACGCCCCTGCCGCCCGGGAAGGAGGGAGAGCTGTTTGTCCAGTACCGCGAAGGCATGTCAGACTCATTCCAGAGTCCCCGTCATGGCGATTAGCTTGGCCTGTATTGAATTTCGTCCAGAACCCGTGTGGGTTTCTCAGCTGTTGCTGCTCCCTAGAAGCCACACATATTCTTCGAATTGAGTAATTTTTGTTTGACAAACAACACATTCTTGTTTAAAATGAAGCCCAAATCCTCTGATGAAAAGGAGACACGCATTCCCTCCAGAGGAGATGTCCGGAGGGCCATGTATGTCCGTTTACCAAACAACTGGCCTGTGTCCCCGAGAAGAGGGGGGCAGCTCCTGGTTTGGGCCAAACTGGCCTTGCCTTCTTCCTGGCACCTCCTTGTCAATAACCCGCGGCTACGTGTTTGAAAATACCCTGCAAATTTGTTGTGAGTCTGACACTGTGACTCCTTTATTGAGTTAGGGCTGGTTCGCTTCTGTGTCTCTAGAGATGTGTCGACTGAAGGCAGAGAGCGCGATTTGCCTGTAGTGCCCCCAGACTCCCTGACACCCTGAGCTTTGGGATCTAGCCTGGGAAAGGAGGGAACAGTGGCCAGAGAAGCGATTTTGTGGCACTCTTATCATATCTGGCACCAAGCCCAGGAACTCGCGTCCCAAAACAAGACGCAGGGCACTGAGCAAATCCCCAGCTCTTGGATCCAGAACTGATACTTTCCCAGTGGGCCAAAGTGATCGTGCACAGGCAGGGATGTGGTGTGAACCCAGTCGCTGGACCTTGTAGCCTAGAGGCACTGCAAATGGCAGTGTACTTAGCAGGACTGTCGGAGGGCCCGGCTCTCGAGGAGCTCGAGATAGAAAAAAAGAAGTAAGAGTTGGTTCCTACCCACGTGGGGGACAAATTAATGTATAAATGAATGCAAACATATGTGACGAGCATTATGAGAGAGGGACGCGTAAAGTACACCCTGCACTTTAAACACCTTGAAGGAAGAATCGTATAGAATGTATTTCCAGAGCACAGCAAACAGAATTATGTAGATACCTGAGATACGATGGCAACCTCGATGTGGTCTTATTTGGAACTAGGATCTTTGTGGGCGTAATTAGTTAAGATGAGGTCATACAGGATTAGAGTGGCCCTAGATCCAATGACTAGTGTCTTTGTAGGAAGGCCAGGTGAAGGCAAAGGCAGAGACTGGAATGGTGTGGCTAAGGAATGGCAAGAATTCTCAGCCATCACCAGAAGTTAGGAGCCAGGCATGGAGCACTTTCTCCCTCAGAGCTTCTAGAAGGTACCAAACCTGATGACATCCTGAATTCGGACTTCGGGCCTCCTGAACTGTGAAAGAATAATTTTCGTTATTTTAAGTCACACAGTTTGTGACCGTTCTTACAGCAGCTCTAGGGAACTAACACACACAGTGTATTGTCAATAGAATGTCATCGAAGGCATTGAGTGAAAGTTCCCACAGCTGCATGGAGGGTGGCGGGGCCGGCACACAGATTGGGGGCAGGGGGGATGGAAGCAGGGAGGCTCAGGAGAGGCTGGAAGCTTCCGCCCGGTGGCTGGCATGTGACAGAGTGGAGGAGGCACGTGGGAAGTTGGGAGGTGGAAGTGAAGAAAGTACATCATAGCGGCCTCGTGAGCCATACGAAGGAGTTTGGAATTTACCCTTTTCCTACCTTCCTCACCCTTCTCCATCCAACAGAGTCTCTTGTCACAGAGATCACACAGGAGGGTAGTAGGTTGATGGGTGTTGCAGGGAAAGACAGAAAGAGCCACCTGCTTCTCTATTACACAATGTTGTAGAGATAAGACAGGTGCCCGGTCGCAGCGGTGTGATACATACAGTCAACAATTTGAAAAATGAACTAAAATGGCCTTAGAGTTGACTATTTACCTTTCCCATAAAATGCAGAGCTAAAAAGGAAACAACTCCCTCCATTGGGAGTAATAGAATACCAAAGTATTCTGCAGAAATTTCTCTTCGGAGAATTTTTTACTCCCAAATAGAGATGCATCTGCCTTGGGTCTTTCCAGCATGGCTCAAGTTACGAGGATTTGAAAAGGATGAACTCAGAAGTTCTGTGAGGGCTTAAAGGTTGGGAAGTTCCGCATTAATGAGTTAACAAATTAACTAATGAATCCATCCATCTATCAATTGTCCGTCCATCCATCAATCATTCATCCAGCCACCCACCATTTATCCATCCATCCATCCGTCCATCCATCCCCCCATCCATCCATCATCCCTCCATCCATCTACCAAACTATTTATCCAGAAGTAATTCTTGACTTCTGTTCTGGTCGGACACTGCCCAGGCCTTCTAGGAAATGCAGAGCATCAAGCTCTCGTCCCGGTCCTTGAGAAGCTCACAGTGGTATCCAAGGGGTTAAGTCATATACTTGATGTTTTATGTATGACAAAAGGGACAGGTAGACCCACTGAACAATTTGTCAGTAGTCTTTGAACTTGTAGTGCCCAAGATTTAAGTATTTTTTGAAAAGACATTTCCATAAGATTCGTTAGTGGCTTCTTTCTCCTGGTGCAGTGGAATTTTTTTTTTTTTTTTTTTGCCTTGTCTTTTGTAGAAATGGCAAACAGACATGACCTTGAATTGTTCTTGTATGCCCTGCATATTCTGAGCCCTCTGTCAAGTCTTTCCTTGGCTTATCTGACAAATGCCTCTTTGCTTTTCAAGCTGGATCAGGTGGTCAGGTGACCTTCCTGTGTGACATGTTACCTGACCCTCAGGGAAAGGCAGAGACTCTGTCTTCCATGTCCTCAGAGCACCTAGAATTCCCAAGGCCACTTAATCCTGCATGGTCATGATCTTCCTACCGTCTTTCTTCCCATTGCACCATGAAGCCTTTAACAGCAGTGACTGTGGGGCGTGCCTGGGTGGTTCAGCTGGTTGAGCCTCTGATGCGTGATCTTGGCTCTGTCCGTGATCTCATGGTTCATGAGCTTGGGCCCCACGTCAGGCTCTGCACTACCAGAGTGGAGCTTGCTTGGGATTCTCTCTTTCTCCATCTCTCTGCCCTGCCTCTGTGGGCTCGCTCCCTCTAAATGAATGAATGAATGAATGAATAAATACATAAACAAACAAACAAACAAACATAAAAAGAGAGAGAGAGAGAGCAATGATTGTATCTGATTCCGCAGTGCCTGGATGAACAGGAGGTTCCAGCTCACTGTGGGGTACCAGGACTGGCTAATAGGACCAGGAAAGACCCTCCCTGGGAGATGGAAGCTGGGGTCCCATGAGGATAAGAGTAGGCTGGAGAGACCAGGGGTAGGGAAGAAAGGGTTCCGACCGAGAGACAGACGGTGCACCACGACGCGAGAACAGGATGTGTAGTGTATATCTTGATAGAGGAGAGGAGATGTGGCCCTAGAGGTGATATTGAAAAAGTCCACTGGGGTCCCCTGGGACGTGTCCTAAAGTGCAGGCAGGGGAGTTTGGGGTTCCTTTTACAAATGAGAAGAGACATTGATGGTGTTTGTGCAGGGTGACTTGGCTTCTTTGGGTTCTTAAGATCGCAGGACCGATGGAGTATGAATTTCCTCTCCCTCACGTACCTGGTCCCTAAGCTGGAAACACTCAAATACCTGGGGCCCCAGGAGCTGCGCCTGCATCATTTTCTCTGGTCTTCTCAGAGTCCGGTCTGCGATGATCAGATTGCCCCTCAGTGAAGCTCACAGGAAGATTTACCTTGAAGCGAACAGCCCTGAATCTTCAGGGACCCTCACGAGCAGGGAGCCCTTCCAAAGCGTTTCTATTGTGTAAGGTCCAGGCCCCACTGCAGGTGTCTTTCTTCTGCGATCTTTCTTCCACGGGAACTGGATTAGGGCTCTAGACATTCAGCTGTGTGTTTGCTCCTCTCCAATTTGCTAGACAGAGCAGGATGCTGCCTGCAAAGGTCACAAACTCCAATGCCCTCAGGCTAAGCAGGCAGCACAAAGGTGTGAAATGGCCTCAGATAGGGCACCTGTGAGGGGCGGAGGCTTGAGTGACTAAAAAACGCCCTACAGGCATTCACATTCGCATTCACATTCGCATTCACTGTCTTTTGTGGTTTTTTTTTTTTTTTTTTTTTTTTTTCTTTTTAAACACTTGACACCAGCCAACAGTTGCTTTGGATCAGATTCAGCCTGCAGGAGGTGGTGATTTGGTGAACGTGACCTAGATGGAAAAAAAAGAAAAAAACACCTTCCGCTCAAGATTCCCCCTGCAGCCTGCCTTCTCCAACCTTCTGCCCACACCACCTTGTCAGCGCTGTAGGAACCTTCGAAATCTGCCAGACGGGAGTGTTGCTTCCTTCCTCCTTGATCTTGGTTCTGCTTTCTGTTTGCTGGATCACTTTCTCACCTGCTGTCTTAGCCCAGCTCAGATCTCCTGTCTTCTGGAAGCTCCCCTGGACTCCAGGATGGGTGTGGTTCATCTGCATAACCAATTCATCAAGGAGCCTCTGGGGTGTGTCTTCTGTTGCCTTGAGGTACTGACAATGATTTTTTTCTGCCTCTCCCTTCTCTCCACAGTAGAGTGGGAGCTCCCTAAGGTCAGGGGCTTTAATTTTATTAAGTCTCCATTCCACCACTCTTCTAGGGATCTGCCACAAAGGCTGGCTCATAATAGATGCTCAGGAAACCCCACGGTTTGACTGATAGTACTTGGCTGTGTAATTTTTTTTAATGTTTATTTATTTTTGACAGAGAGAGAAAGGAGAGAGAGAGAGAGTTCTGGCAGGGGTGGGGCAGAGAGAGAGGGAGACACGGAATCCGAAGCAGGCTCCAGGCTCTGAGCTGTCAGCACAGAGCCCCACGTGGGGCTTGAACCCACAGACCGCGAGATCATGACCTGAGCCAAAATCGGACGCTTAACCAACTGAGCCACTCAGGTGCCCACTGGCTGTGTAGTTTTAAAGTTTCATTTCCAGTTTCATTGGAAACATGATCTGAAAACATCAAAATAGTTTTATCAGTTGCTTTTTCGAGTTGGGCTTTGGGTTGAAATGGGTTTACTTACATCGTATCCTTGATGTTGCTTTGTTGTCCTGACCCCGCTGGTCTGCGGGACCCTTTGGCTGAGCTTGCTGCTTCTCTGATCCCCTGTGTCCTTCTGCTGCTTGTTTCCCTCCCCGTGCCTCACCCAGGGCAGAACACCTTTGTAGGTGCCCAGTGTTTTCTGACTCGGTGATTTGTTTAGAAGCAGGGAAGTTTGGCTTCATGCCAAATTGTAATGGAAAATTAATTCTCTTCTGGAAGAAACTCCGATAATCTGAGGCCTGCCAGTCCTTGGAAAGCACCTGAGCCTTGGAGGGGGGCTCCAGGGAATCTCCTTCTGGGACCTCTGTAGAAGATACAGCTCATGGAAAAGTTCTGAACCTTGCTGGCTTTTTGATGGAGGGCGTCCCGAACATGTGTAGAGTCTCTGGGTTGGCCCTTAGATGCTCAGAAGGCTGGAGGTCAGGGCCTGGAGGTCACTGAGCTTGTGTACACATGGGAAAACCCACTCCTAGCAGGGAGAAATGATATGGTCACTTACTCATTTACTCAACAGCTAAGAACCTACAGAGAACAGAAAGACCTCTGGTGCCTGCCTCATGGACTTTGATTCTAGAGCTGAGAGGCCGGTGGGAAATAGATTATGGGTCCCACAAAGAACACAGAATGCTGTCCTGTGACAGAGTGTCCTGTGACTCAGGAGGCAGACACCTGTTCTGAACTATAGCTCATCCACAAAGGTCACTCTGAGGAGCCTACTGAGGTGAGGCATGAACAGGGGAGGATGGGGGTCAGGTAAGGAGTGGAAAAGAGCGTTCCAAGCAGAGGAAGGGCACACACGAATACTCTGAGCCAGGACGGGGCATGGGGAATTCTAGGAGTGTGGATGGAGCTTGGTGAATAAGGGGTCCCGAATGAGGAGGCCAAGGGAGAGTAGCAGGAAGGGGATGGGTCCTGTGGGCCTTTGTAGCCCAAGCAAATGAATTTGGACTTGGGTTTTAAATTCAGTGCACAGTTATTGCAAGGTTTTGAGCACGGACCTGATATTTTAAAGGAAATCAGATTTTTTGGGGGAGAACAGCATCAGGTTGCCCACAAGAGGAGATGTCAAGAAGGCAGTTGCGTGTATCAATCAGAAACTTTGGAAGGGGTCTTAGCTGAAGAAAGGGATTGGGACCCTGCGGCAGGGAAGCCGATTAGGTTTTTAGGATTTATTTCTCCCATCATCTTAGTAATAAGAACTGTGGTCAGATGATAAATTACATCCCTCAGCTTGCCTTATAGCTAGGCATGGCTGTGTTTTGGCCATTGAAATATAATCACAGGGATTGATTCTTAAAAAGATCCTTACTATCTTTCCCTTTCCTCCGTCTTGATATTTGGAATCTATCTGTGTTGGCTGGTGCCCTAGCAGTGATCTTGGGTCAGGAGGTTGAGGGCCATATCTCAGATAGGATGAAGGAGGCAGACAGAGAAAGCCTACCTGTTGGATAACTGTGTTGACTTTATTCCGGCCCTAGAACCTTGTATCTGGATCTCCTTTATGTAGGAGAAAAGTAACCTCGTATCTTTTTTTTTTTTAATTTTTAATTTTATTTTCAAAGTAACCTACAGTGAAATTGATCTTTTGGGAAGTGTAAAGTTCTAAGAATTTTAACATGTGTGTAGATTTGTGTCACAGCCAGCACAATTGGGATCCAGCACGGTTCCTTTGCCCCAAAGAACGCTCCTGTGCTGTATCATTGCACTGATCTGTTCTTTGTCACTATAGTTTTGTCTCTTAGAAAATGTCGTATGAATGGAATCATATAGTATGCTAACTTTTTCGGATTGCCTTCTTTCACTCATAAGAACTCATTTCACATTCATCCGTGTCGCCGTGTGAATCAGCGGCTCACTCCTGTTCATTCCTGAGTAGTGTTCCATTGTTTGACTGCACAATATTTGGGTTTTGGGGGTGCCTGGGTGGCTCAGTTGGTTAAGCGTCTGATTTCGGCTCAGTCATGATCTCGTTGCTCATGAGTTCAAACCTCACATTGGCCTTCGTGCTGACAGCTCAGAGCCTGGAGCCTGCTTCGGATTCTGTGTCTCCTTGTGTCTCTGCCCCTTTCCCACTCACCCTCTGTCTCTCTGTCTCTCTCTCTCTCAAAAATAAATAAATCTTAAAAAAACTAAAAATATCAGTTGGGTTTTCTATACTGAAGGATATCTGACTTGTTCCAGGTTTAGGTCATTATGAATAGAGCTACTAAGAACATATGTGTAGAGATGTTTGCATGAATTTTTTTCCCTCGGGGGGTGGCGGGTATCTAGCAGTGGGATTTCTGGTTCATGTGGTAAGTATATGTTTGACTGCTAAGAAACTGTTAAGCTGTTTTCTGGAATGCCTGCATCATTTTACATTCCTACTGGCCGCACGTGACAGAGTCATTTGCCTCACACCCTCCTCAGCACTGGGTATCATCACGATTTTGTATCTTAGCCATTCTAATGGGTGTGAGGTGTTACCCCATCGTGGTTTGAATTTATGGTTCTCTGACGGGGAGCGATGCTGATTGCCTTTTCATGTGTTTATGTGCCGTTCATATATCTTCAGTGAAATGTCTGCTCAGGTCTTTGTGTCCATTTTTAAAATGGCTTGTTTGTTTTCTTGTTGAGTTTTGAGAGTTCTTTGTGTGTTCTAGAAACAAGTCTTTTGTCAGGTGTATGACTTGAAAACCCTGTCTCCCAGTCTTTCACTTGTCTTTCGTTTATCTACTAGTTTCTTTGGCAGAGCAAAAACGCTTTGATGTTGACAAAGTCCAATTTATCAACTTTTATTTTACGGATCATACCTTTGGTTTCAGCATCATTTTTTAAAGCCACTAGTTTTCAGGTCTCTGTGACTTAGAGAAAAATCTAATTTTGATTAGACATGTCACCAGCATATAGGCTCTATTCAAAGACATGGGATGGAGTGAGATCCCCTGGAGAAGATAGGACTCAACAGAGCTGGGCCACGGTTGAGGGTTTCTCATCTTCCAAGCTGAGGCACTTTCCGCCTGTCACTTATGGTGAGTTTTGGAGCAGGATGTAGAGAAACATCGCCTGTCCTCTCAGACAACAGCACCATCAGAACCCCAAAGAGGTGCTGGCGTCTACACTAGGGGCAATGTCCAGGCTTGGTCTTTGCTTTCATTTAGTCAGCCCACAAAGGCTTATCGAGCAACTGCTGTGTGCTTCTAGGAATCCCTGCGGGCGATACCTGAATGTACGGTGTCGATCAAGTCAGCAACATTTCTTACCTCCTAGAAGAGCAGGACAGATAGCAACCAATGAAATAAATAAGAACATGTCTGCTGGTAAGTTTTATTGGAAAAATAACATCGCGCGCTCTGATGGCAGGTATCTGGCCTGGGTGGCACAGAGGTGGTCTCTCAGAGCTGGACCTTATACCGTCACCTCTCACGGGTCCCATACTCAGGGCCAGCTTCACGGTGGTCACATGGGCCCTGAGCTCGCAGGGGCCCCACCTCTGTTTATTGCTCTGCCACCTTCTTGGAATATTTCCATTGTGAACGAGGCATCCCACATTTGTATTTTGCAGTAGGTCCCGCAGAGTATGTAGCCAGTCGTGCCTACACTGGTCCAAACAGCAAACCAGACAGAAAAGCCCGTATAGACTTCAGCTACCTTTATAGGTACCTTACAGGTCAGCTGCCCTGGTGCACAAACCGGACTGCTTATTTTTTTTTATTTTTTTATTTTTTTATTTTGTTAAAGGTTTTTCTTTATTTTTGAGACTGAGAGAGACAGAGCATGAGCAGGGGAGGGGCAGAGAGAGAGGGAGACACAGAATCCGAAGCAGGCTCCAGGCTCTATGCTGTCAGCATAGAGCCCAACGCGGAGCTCGAACTCGGGAACAGTGAGATCATGACCTGAGCTGAAGTCGGTCGCTCAACTGACTGAGCCACCCAGGCGCCGCGGACCGCTTATTTTGATTGCAAGAAAATAAAACCTTAAGACGCACTCACCTTCAGAAATTCACTAGACAAATAGTCCATCCAGAGTTGTTGGGTGGGCCCTACTCCTACCATTCTTTACTGTCCCTCTTCTATTTCTACAAGTCTCTTTTGCTTGGTTCGATTTTCCTTACTAGAACTGGAAGCCTCTGATTCATAAACACAACAAATGTTTACTGGTGTTGGGGGGCGAAGATGAATTCTGTCCCCAGAAGGACGTTCCGAGGATGCTGTATCAGACAGAATGCCGGTCACTTATTTATTTACATTTTTATGCTCACTAGAGCTCACTTTAGAGCTGTAGGCTCTGCGGCCCAGAGAGGCTACGTCATTTTGACAAAATCATATGCCTAGAAAGTGAGGGAAGTCCTGTCTGGCTTCAGTACCAGGAGGGGTCTTTCTGATGTTATTCGTTTGAATTCTGATTTTCTCCGCTGGGGAGGCATGGGTATTTCGGACATCTTTCACCATCTCTTGGATAATCCCGGGCAACAATTCCTAACAAAGCTAGCATTCCCTTTCATGACACTTTGAACATCTTCGCTGTGTCGCCAAGTGTGATTGTTGGGTCCAGAGTTTCAAACATCTCCTAGCGGAGTGTCTGAAGGAGAGCCATTATCCCTTCAAGTGATGGCTATCCATATGAAGAAACCTATTCATGAAGTCGGGAGTCTCCTCTTCTGCTTGGAAAATGAAGCTTTGTATATTTTTCTGTTTTGGCTCATAACTGTTCTCGAAAAGGGAGGAATCAGGCAGAAGTGACGGGGCCTTAGGTATTCCGGGCAACGGAAGCTGGCGGCCCGCCCCGCCCTGCCCTTCACCCAGATTCCTCCCTGGTCCCCGGGCTCTTTTGGAAACCGGCTTCCGGAGCCTGACACATGTTTCTTTGTCTGGCCCCAGCTGTTAGAATCTGTCTTCATTCATGAGGCAGGAAGGGAGTTCTCAGAAGGGCTTCTGCAGTCTGATGTCAGGGAACAGCCATGCTCAGACCTCAGCAATTTCAAACGAGAGATGTCAAAGTAAGCCGGGGACCATCCCCGAGCACCACCCCGCCTCAGGCAGGTGCTAGACGCTTCTCCCCGGTCTGACCTTTGGTCCCCATGGCAACCCGCAGGGTCCACGCCGCTGTCTTCCCCGGTCTGGCCTTTGGTGCCCACGGCAACCCGCCGCTGTCTTCATTTTGCGGAGAGGGAAACTGAGGCTCGGAAGTTTGTTGGGAGTCTCAGAGCTCAGGCGGGATCTGAGCCCGGGTTGGCACGACCCCAGAGTTCTCGCGGTACCCCGCTGACACATCAACAGAGAGCTGCAGCCATCGTCCCTGCTCGTCAGAAGCAAAGGAACAGGCCCCTGTCGTGGACAACGCTGGCTCTCCCCACCGGCACTCTCCCGTCCCCGTCCCCGGGCCTGGCCCACCTCTCCGATGGGAGGAGCCCCCGCGCTCAGCCCGGTGTGGAGGGGCTGCGGTGTATTGTCACCGATAATGGTACGGAGCCATTCATCAGCGGGAATCTTATTTCAAACAGCTCTCCGGCTCTAATGGCACAGAAAGCGTGAACTAAGCACAGTTTAATGAATTCTGATCTCACAGACAGAGGCTGCCTGAGCAGGGACAAGGGTGCTCACACACGAGGCAGGAGAAAGCCGCCGTGGGCCGAGAAGCAGGGATGCATTCAAATGATCCCCTCGTTCCTTCAAGATGGATAATCTGGTTTTTAGCAAATTTGTCGGAGACGTTCTTTTTAACCATGACTCGCCCTCCGCTTGCTGGGAAAGTGTACCTTTTAACCCGGGGAACAATAAAGCCCTGTGATCTCATTCACACCGACGGAAGGAAACGAGCCGCTTCACTTTGGGCCTAATAACGGTACCCCAGATTCTTGTAGATTTTTATAGGAAATCTTAAACATCTCAGAAAATCCGTAGATGCAGTCTAGTCACCCAGTCGTCTCCGAGAAAAAGCAGGGGGAGTTATCATCATTTGAATCCCCAAAGCAGAAATATATGGCAGGAGACCTGCAACAGCCTTATCTTTCTTCTGCCCAAGAGCCCAGAGGCCTCCATCCTGAGACCATCTGGCCACCTTCTTGGTGCTGCTGTGAAGGAGAAAGTGAGGGTAACATCTAGAGACAGTGTCTCCGGGATTCAGAGGAGTGGGGTCTGCCCAGGGCCAGGGCCAGGGCCATACCAGGAAATCATCAAGGTTCTGCCCCATAAATCACCTCATTTACACCTTACAACTGCCGCACAGGCAGGAAGGTTGCCTTCATTTTATAGGTGAGGCTACCATGGCATGGCACAGAGAGGTTAGGCAACTGGCATGGGGTCACACAGCTATAGAGCGGCAGGGTCAGAGAACGTCCCCGTAGCCCAAGTGGACCCCTGACATTTCAAGCAAGCCTCGTCCCCTCTCCAAGTCTCAGCTGTCCCATATGTAAAAGGAGAAGGCAGGGCTGTCCGAACACTAGACAGCTTTTGCTCACAGTGATCGCTGTGTCATAAGAGCTCTTGTCTTCTTCTGGGAGTGGAAAGGGCATGCTTTATTCCTTGCAGAAGGCTGGGGAGGAGGGCAGCCGGGGAGGGAGGATCAGAGTTCAGTTTTCACTTCATCCTTCCATTTGCTCACCCCTGTCGTTGCTAGACTCGTGTTCAGAGCTTGGGATTCAGAGAGGACAGAGATACTGTTTCCATTCGTGAGGGGCTCCCAGATCTCTGGAGAAAACAGGCACGTTAAAAATAAAACCATCGGACATGGGAGTAGATCCTCCGACAGAGACGTTCACAGGGGGCTGGCGTGGGGGGACAGATTCGACAGACCAGCTACCTCCGACTGACCCTGAGGAGATCATTCCAGTGATTCGGGGCCTGAGCGTCCTCGTCTTTAAAATGGAACACTGACTTCACAGGGTTGCGGGGCCGTGAAGAGGCCGGTATGCTCCGCCCACGGTGGTTGTGTTAGGAATCCAGTGAGTAGTTCAGGGATCTGAGGAGGGTCGTGGATTCTTCTAGGCCATGTCACCTGGGAGGCTTTGGGAGGCCCCGTGCATGCTACACGGCGTCCTCGTCATCCACTCCCTGACTGGTCCCTGCGAGTTTCCCTCTGGCCTTCTCCCCAGGCAGCTCCAGCTCGGGCTGGCTAACGGCTGGCACCCTGGAGTCACACAGGTATTGGCACTGAGCCAGCTTTTGCTACCTAGCTGAGTGTGGAACCTGTCAGAAGCTGCCTGACCTCTCCAGGCCTCCGTTTCCTCCTCTGGGAAGAGGTAATGAGAACACTTCCCCATGTAGGGGCTGTGGGGAGGGACAGTGAGGGCACGGCACGAAGCACTGAGCTAGCAGCAGGTGCCGAGCGAGGGCCACCTTCCCCTGCTCTCTCTCCTTTCCCACTACCCCCTCCCTCTTCTCCTGTCTGCCCCCTCCTCTCCCGCAGCTGCCCCGCCTCGTCCTCATTGTTATGATTAAAGGCAAGGACAAGAATGGCAGGACTGTCACTCTGTACTCACTCATATGCTGAGATGGGGTTCCCAGAATCAAGGTCAGGGTCAGGAGCCTACACTTGTTCTGTCTACCCAGAGGCCTGAAGGGCAGGTTGTAGGCATCCTGGAGGCATGCTAAGGTGGGAGTTTAAATCCGTATCAGCTGTGTGATCGTGGGCAGGTAACTTACCCTCTCTGAGCCTGAGTTACCCCAATGGTAAGATGGGGGTCACGGCAGCTTTCTCATGGGTTTGTTGTGAAGAGCAAATGAGATCATCCGAGCCGGGACCTTGGTGGGTGACGGGCACTTCCTTCTCTTCTCTTCCCTGGGTGGATGCTCAGTGCCTGCTCTGTAGGACACACATTGGGTTGTAGGTATCTCACCACCCATCGCTGTCCTGTCCTGGAGAGGTCTGGGTGCTCCCAGTGAGGGTCCTCCTCCAGGACAGCACCTCTCTGCGGACTCCCTGCTTGTTTGCTCCCTCCACAGGGAGCCCGGGTCTGAGGAGCTTGGCTTCTCAAGGATCATGTGGCTAAAGGTGACAC
The DNA here is from genome assembly GCF_018350215.1 of Panthera leo. NCBI lineage: Eukaryota > Metazoa > Chordata > Mammalia > Carnivora > Felidae > Panthera > Panthera leo. The sequence goes on along the minus strand of NC_056681.1, from coordinate 127,599,270 downwards.
TGCTTTCCTATGGGGTAAGGTTGCGTCTTCAGAAAGTATCTTCTGGACAATCCCTTTCGTCTGTGGGCATCTCACCTCTGTTTATGGGATAGGTATTCGATAACAGAGATGGCAGTGATAATAGTCTCTAACAAATATTAGGGCTTGTCTCCTGCCAGGCACGGTGCTGACGGAGGGATGGAGAAGGGGGTTCACAAGGCTTGCAACAGACGTTCAAGGTCCATCTTCTGGCCGCCCTTGTACCCCAAGACTCGGAGGCTCTGCGGGAAGCAGAAACCCAGCTGCTAGGTCTGGCTTTCTTCCAGCCTTCTGCTCTCTGGCGATGCTACCTGGGATCCTTAGGTAAAGGAGAAGAGGAGGACAGAGGACCTGAGCTGGGGGTGAGTGGAAAAGTTTTACTCGCTCACCTTCAGGTACACCTTACGGTTTGTTCGTCATTGGCCTCGGGATCGTCATTTGGGTTCGTCATTTGTCTTGGGAATGCGGTCTTGGGATCCGTGTCAGCAAGAATTCCGCATCCTGGGTCAGTGCTCGCTCAGGCCACCACCCGCCATGTCCCATAGGTACTCCTCCATGATCTACGCTCCAGCTCCCTGCTAAAGCCTACCCCAGCCATTGCAGATGGAGGAGCTTCTCTCAGACACAAGCGTTGTGGGCTCTTGAGGCTGGATTAAAGCCTGGTCAAGTGAGAGACCAGTGAGGTCAAGCCTTAAGCAGTGAGCAGTTTCTCCCATGAATTGGGCGTGCCTTATTGCCTTGCCTTGCCTTGCCTTTTCTGTCCCTGTCTGAGGTCCCCTTCTCTCTTGCTCTGTCGGCCAAGTCCTGCTCCGTCCTCTGGGACGCTGCACGTACCTCCTTTCCCCAGGAAGCTCAGCTTGGCACCCCGAGTCTGGTTAGGTGCCATTTCTCTGTGCTTCTACAGCCTTGGGCTTGTGCGAGAACAAGCCCTGGGACTGTGTCATCTGACTGCCTCCTCCATCAGACTGTGAGCTCTCTGAAGGCACAGGCCTTAGTCATCCATATGTCCAGCCTATTCTTAGAACAATAGCTGTAGCTAGTCAGACAGGGCCGGCTATGCGCAGAAACAAACAAACCCTGACCCTTTGGTGGCCTCATATGACACGGGTGAAGTTCTCGAAGACGTTAACATCTGCCGCTGGACACGGAGTCCTCCCTAGTCGTGTTCCTTTAATGGTTGCCTGGGGGATCCTGGTTCCGTCCATGTGGCGGGGCCATCAGGAGCACGCGGCTTCCTTCCTTCCCAGCGGCCACACGGGATGATGTCAAGGACCTGGCCTGGGGAGGACCAGACCCCACTGCTTGTCCAAACTCAGCCACAGACTCCAGCCCAGCTGCACAGGAGGCTGGGAAATATTGAGGGGCATGCGGGACTTCAGTGAGCATAAAAGGTCTCGAAAGGTGGCTCACAGAGATTGGCTTCAGCTCTGTTTCAGCGACTACTTCTTGACGACCAGAGTTCGTGATGCAACGAGAAGGTTCCCTGGCTCAAGAGTTTTCAGACTGGCTAGCGGATGGCAATAAAGTTGCTTCCCCTCACTTCAGCCTGAAGCTTGAGTTCAGACAAAATTCAGCTTTCTGAAAACAAGGGGCCGGGCCCTGGAAATTCTGTTTAGCCCTGTCAGTCCTGAAGAAGCGCCGTGTTCCCAGCTCCGACCGTCCTTTGTCCTCCGCGAGCTCCCGAAGCCTGGAGAGGTGACTTCTTTATTCTCAGGAGCTGCTATTTATAACTTCCAAAGGACCCTTCCTCCTTTGGTTCTGTACTGAGGCTCAGAAAAGCGAGTCTGCCTCCCCCAGCAGCCCTCCCCCCACCCCAGGCCTCTCTCCCCCCAGAGCAGTCCCGTAAATAAAGGATAAAAGGCCCCGTAATTATTACCATTCGACAACACAGAGACTGTCAAAACCAGGAGTCCAACAAAAGCCTTTACATAAATCACAGCTGATACAATGGCTCTCGGCTGAAGGGGAGAGAGGCTCAGAGGCTCAGTGTTGCCGAAAGAAGGTCTGTGTTTGGGGGAGGGCCTGCCAGAGTCAGCGGCCCCTGGAGAAGAGACGGGGCCTGGCGTCTAAACACAGGGCAGCCCATCCACCTGCTCACTGGACCGACGGTAGAGGCCATGGAACGAGAGTGAAAGTCTGGGGGCAGACTCCAGATGCGAAGGCTCCATGGTGCCGAGTGGCCCAGATGTTTGGGACCGGGCAGGCACAACAACGTCAGCAGCAGCTGATGCTAGCCTGGCAGAGTAATGCACCCAGAAAGACGTGCCAGCCTGCGGTGGTGCCGTAGGGGCCATCAGTACCCCGCGAGTGGTGGAGACATTCAAGGCCCCGGGGTGCAAAAGAGGGGCACTGGAGTCGGCTGTCCTGCTCGGAGGAAGCTTCCTGAAGGCAGACGTGCCTTGTAAAAGAGGAGACGGCCGCTGTGGAGTCGAGGGATGGGGCTGAATCAGGTCTCCTGCCCATCGAGGACCACACTTCTTGAGAACGTGGGCACAGAGCTGGAATACCAGTGATCCAGTGCAAGAGTCCTGTTTCTGAAGGACAGGGACCCTTCAGGGGCTGGAGCAAGTCCAGAGAAGTGGGGAAATAGGTAAGAGACTTCCTATCTCTGAGCACAACAATCATTCGTTTTGAATAAGCCATTCAGTGGCACATTAAGAATTCAGTGGCATTTACCAAATGCCAGTGGCCCTCACGCTCTGTGCTTCCCCTGCTACTTCTTGAAGATGAATGAGACATTGTCCTTAAGGTTTTCGGTCTCGGGCGGGACGCACACATGGTAACAAGAGCTGTAACGCAAGGGGCGCAGGGCAGACAGACGAGCCGGGGGACGGTGCGGCAGTGGGGGGACGTGTGGTGCCGAGTCCGGCTTCCCAGCCCTGCTGTTTGTGGGCTTGGTGATCTTGGGTGATTCATGTACCCTCTCCGGGGCCTCAGCTACATCAGAATATTGATGGGGGTGATGAGGGGAAAAAGAGAATCAGAACAATGTTTGGTATCTCGTCACGACCCCGATTATAAATTGCGTAGAGAGCCACAGCTTACCAAGCACGTCAACATCTGTTGCTCACGTGACAGGGCTGATCCAGTCTGCCCATTTGAAGGCGAGTAGACTGAGCCTCCAAAAGGAAAGCCAGTGTCCCCAAGCTCACGTGGCTGGAGTGGCTCGTCCCGCATCGTGTGTCTTCTGTCCTAAGGGGGATGCCACAGGTTTGCGTTTTTGGTGCTGGGGTGGTAAACGGGATGCTCTGAGCTCCTCCTGCACCGTTCGGGAGGGGACCCTTCGGGCAGCTGGGAGCCTCGCTCACTGTGGCTAGGCCCTGAGGCAAGTCCGATCTGACCCTTCCCAGGGTTGGGCTCTTCTGCCCAGGGGCTGCCCTGATCCCATGACACAGGCACACCCGTGAGCTGGGACACCTGCCCCGGATGACAGGCAACTTGCTGGGGCCGAAGGAGACCCATGGGGCTCAAGGTCTGCTCCCTGCTGCATGTGGATCCCTGTGGCCCAGGATAGAAGCATGCTTCTGGGGATGCTACGAGCCCCGTTGATCTCTCTCGGCCCCGGATAGCCTCATCCTCTCTCACCCGGGGATGGCCTCACACCCCCCGCCCCCAGATCTCTCCACTGCAGTCGACCTCAGTGGAACCCCTACGTTATCCTCTGGGGAACCCGATGTGAAACGACCCCTTTGGATTTGTAAAGCCCCACGCCATTACCACCAAGATGTAGTCTGGCATTCAGAGGGAAAGCAGGACCAAGTGGGGTACGTGGTGGCTCCTTCCACGGAAGGTGAACCCCGGGCAGGCAGCAAGGTGTTTTCCAAACAATGGTTGTGGCTTTGTTAGTGAGTCCCGATGTCAGCTTGGCAAGTCAAGAGCTGCGTTGGAAAATATGGAAGAGTATAGAGTAGAAAATAGAGTGCGTTGCACATGGTAGGGTCTGAGTTATTTCAGTAAGCTTCTGTGTATCTGGATCTACAGTGGGATATGAGATAACATATATCTCTTATCGCATGATTAAGAAAGGTTTAAATCTCTTGTGTGGGGTTTCACGTTCTGAAAGAGGCTTCCTCCCTGGCCCCGCCCCCACCCGAGCTGCAGCCGGTGGGGGCGTTGGCGGCAGGGCAGGCTGGTGTTCAGTCCTTCCCCTTCCTCCACCGGCGACGTGGGGCACCCCGGCCCCACGGCAGCTTCTCCTGGTGCCAGGCTGAGCTGTCGAGAGCTCTGTCAGAGGGCCCCGCGCCCTGGTCCCCCCGTGGCTAAGATCACCCCCATTTCCACGTGGGGGCCGCAGGCGCTGGGCCATCCTCCTTCCCCGCGCGCATCAGACGGAACCTGGTGCTGAGGCTTGGGGTGGGGTCGGGACTAGAGCGGGCCATGTGTCCGTCCGCCTGTCTGCGGAGCCACACTCGTGACGAGCCCACCCTCTGCTCTCCTGTTCTCTCCCCTTCCCGCCACCTGACGGACTCACGCGGAAAGCCAGCCTCGCCAGACCTGCCCCCTGAGCTGGTGGCACGGGGGAAGACGAGGGAATTAACTTCTGGCCTCCTGACAGTGCTGCAGCCTGCCAAAGCCGCCAGGGTAATTTGGTTCCTTTCCTTTGCTGACTGTGTGCCAGCCACAAGAGCGGATTAAGCAGGGAAACGCTGCGTGGAGAACTCTCCCCCTTGGCGCCCCGATCCCATTGTCTCTTGAGAATGACAGCCGCTGGTGGTGCCAGCGCGCACCGCTCCCCTGGCACGTCCCCAGAACAGATCAGCTTCCCGTTCCTGAAAAGAAGGATTTGTTAAAGAACTGGGGTTGAAAGAAAGAAGGAGACGCAGGAGAGGATCAGGCCACGGAGTCAAAGTTAGGCCGGGTCTGTTAATTAACGAAGCGAGGCCTCGGAGACCAACGCCGATGCCGGGGCCCCGCAGGCTGCTCTGAGGGCGGACTTGGGCCCTGCCCACCCTCGCTGAGCACCTACTGCGTGCGAGGTGTTGGGCTTGGTGCTGGGCGGTGGGGCAGAGCTGAATAACCAGCCCCCTTGGGGGGGGGGGGTGCATACAGAAGTCCTTCTCTTCTTGGGCTCAAGGACACAAACGCCCGGGATGATAACACCTAACATTGAACACTCACTGTGTGCCAGGCACTGCTGTAAGCTTTTTATTCACATCAATTAATTTAATTATAATAACCCTACGGGGACCACAGTGTTGTTATTCTTATGGACACCTCGAGCGGAGAGGACGGTGGGCTGTAAATGTCAACAGCTGATCTCTGGGAAAGACATAAAAACAAGCCCTTGGGGCGCCTGGGGGGCTCAGTCGGTTGAGCGTCCCGACTTCGGCTCAGGTCATGATCTCACGGTTCCTGAGTTTGAGACTCGTGTGGGGGCTTTGCGCTGACGGTGCAGAGCCTGCTTCGGATGTCTCTCTCTGCTCTCCACTCAGACGCGCTCTCTCTAAAAAATAAACATTAAAAAATTGTTTCAAAAGGAAAACAAGCTCCCATCTGCAGCATTTGCCAATTTCCGTGACGTCCGTATGCCTACCGCGCCCACTTTCGAGGTCCCAGTGTGACATTGGTGGGCAGTGACTTGGGAAGACACAGGCATGACCAGCCCATGAACTGGCTCCAAGAACTGGCCAATGGATGTTCAGGAGCTCACCCAGGCTTATGCAGTAAGTGACAGAGTCAAGATATGTACCCAGGTCACCTGGTTCCTGCACCCACTCTCTCAGTCACTGGCCAGCCCCTGCCGTGGTGTTCGAGGGAAGGGACTGAAGGAAGAGGCGGCTGCTCTGGAGACTAAATGATGTGGGGTGTGACGTGCCCAGACAACCCTGAGTGCCCGCCTCGCCGGTGGTCCTCCCTGTCCCTCCTCCTGTTCATCCTTCTCCCCTACGAGCGACCGGACCCAGTAACCCCTGGTTCAGGAAGACTTGGTTGCACCACAGCCAATTTTTAAGTGGAGAACAAAAAATGTTGAGACACCTTTGGTCGCAGGTAAAAAATTCTGTGACCACTGATGAGATCTTTCAGTTGTCTTTTTGTACATCATTTTCAACTCATTATCACGGGATGCTTGTGAGAGCTACAGTTACAGTTTGTCAGTACAAGAGTGAAAAAATAGCGTCCTGCTGCCAGACCCCCTTTTTGCGTCTCCTGCATACTGGCTGATTTGCCTTCTTAAATCCAGTTATCATTCCCACGGTCTCCTATAGGAAATCTTCGGTAGCTCCCGTTACCTCCAGAACGAGTCCGGGCTTTTTAGTTTGGCGTTTCAAGAACTGCCAAGATCTTAGGCCCCCACAACCATCCATCCATCCATCCATCCATCCATCCATCCATTGATTCAACATGCACTCAATAAATACCGAGTACCTACTATGGGACGGGCAGGTACTCTACCAAGTGAAGTATGACCATCCCAACTTCATCTTCTATTACTTTCCATTCATTTATTCCTACAATCTGTCAGTCATCACTGAGCATTTATCATATGCTAGCTTCTGGAGAGGCAAAGATAAATGAGACGCTGACTCTGCTTTTGAGTGCTGTATATCTCAGGTACATCTGATTGTTTGCTCTTGCCAACATATTTTCTTACCTCTGTGCTTTTGTACACACCGTTTTCTCCACCTTTACATTTCTGAACCTTCAAGTTTCATTCATCGTTCAAGTCTGCAATGATGCTTCCTTCATGAAGCTTCTCCCAGTTCCCTGAACTTCCTAGTCAAGCTGGACCCCGTCATGTCTTCCCCGAAGGGATCTTTTCTTCCCCTTATGACCCTCTTATTTAATGTTTTGTCCTAAACCCGTTTGTAGCCTTGCCTCTTCTAAGTTGCTAGAAACTGACCTCCCGGAGCACTGGGAGTCAGTGGACTCACACTCACATCCCCTCTGGGACCGGGTGAGCAGGAAGTGCCCATTGGATAGATGATGAAGAAACCCTAACGGTGCGAAAATGCTGTCTTCTCTTTGTTGCCAAACCCCTACTTTGGCACAAGAGTACAACTAGGGCCTTTGCACATAGAAAACCACTCTAGGGCCATTTGGGCTCCTTACAAGTTGCCTGGTGTGTCTTTTATTCCTCTCTTAAATTTTTTTTTTTTTACAGTAGCTTTATTAAAATGACACTCCTGGGAGCAAATTAGGAAATTCAAACAGAAGGTATTAGAACTTGAAGAGACCTGAAAGATCCTTTGGTTTTCGCCCCTAATTTTAGATCTGAGAAAACCCGGCCCAGGGTGGTAGAATAACTTACTCAGATTACCCTGTGGGCGGTCACAGTTAATCGTATAGTACACCGCCGTGATCATTTATAGAAGGTCACTCGCTCGACGACGCCGCAAGTCAACTGGGAAAACCAGGCAAAAGATGAATCTAAACCACAAGAGAAAGGTAGAAGGTACTGGTGCGTAGTCTCATTCCTTAGAAATGTTTTCATTAACAGTAGCAAAACTGAAAGCAGATGGTAGCTCATCTAAGGTAACTTTCAGTAGTCTGGACAGATAACCACGTAAAGTGCCCCATTTTATGTGCTAAGAGAGCAGGAAGATGAGCCGTATAAGCCGGTGACTGTGTTTCTGGGTGTGCAGGGGGCAAGTGCAGGTTGACCCTTCTTATCCCAGTACAATTATTAATAGTGCCTCTGTCCACTCTCAAAGGCGTTCTGGTTTGGGCAATAAATTGTATGGTCATCCTGTGTATAAAGCTGCATAGTTTGTGTTCGATTTGTATCTCTGTCACTGCAAAAGGAGTTCTCTATTTGTGGCATCTCTGAGCAATGTAGAAGGTACGAGTGGTCTTGGGGGTGGGGTGGTGGAGGATGTTGCTGGAGGGTCACAGACCAAATGCAAGTCATTCCAGGCATTTTTACATAAAAAAATCCACTCCCAATCTTCGTACGTGAACTTGTCATTAGGTAAATTGCTTCAAAGAATTAAATGAACCATAAAATTGTCCATTTGGGAGTCGCTAAATTTCCAAAAATGTGCTTTGCCAATTTTGAATACCCAAAAGGTTTGAATTCTCTTTTCTTGTCCAACTCCTTTTCTCTGGGGTTGGTGGGACTAAAGATGTTTAGAAAGCAGCAGACGGGATAACGTACCTTAGGGCTCTTGAGAATGCTTATGAGAGGCCTCAAATGACATCATGGAGGCCCTCCTTGAGTGCATCTTTGTAGGAAGGATGGTGTTGTGGACAAGGGGTCCTGGATGGTTGGAAAACTATTAGGACCAAAGTTCCGTCTATATCTTGCTCTGTGGCAGTTGTTTCCTAGCTGGGCTCCAGTCGCTAGTGATTGGACAAATCACTTACTCTCTGTAGGTCTCAGTTTAATAAGCTTTAAAATGGGAATCATAAAAATTGCTCATCCCATCTCACAGAGTAGCCGTGAGGTTCAAATAAATGTCTAAATGCCTTATGACCATAAGGTCATAGGATGTTCTGCTGATTCATCCGTTCCCCGAACGTTTACCAGGAGTGTGCTCTGTGGGCGAGACGGCGTGTTCGTGTTGGGGATCCAGATTCAAGTCGACACTTCCCACAGGGAGCTCAGAGTGGGCAATAGCCATGGAACAATCACCATGCAGTGTGAGAAGTACACAGGGAGAAAGCAGCACAGGGCGGCATGGGGACAGGGGGAGGGGGCACTCAAACACAAAAATCAGGTGATTTAAAGGAACCGGTGCAAACACATCATATTCCGTTCTCTGCAATGTTTTAAGAACTTTATTATTTTTTTTATTTTTTTAAGTTTTTTTTCAACGCTTATTTATTTTTGAGAGAAAGAGACAGAGTGTGAGGGACGAAGGACAGAGGGAGAGGGAGACACAGATTCAGAAGCAAGCTCCAGGCTCTGAGCTGTCAGCACAGAACCCGACGCAGGGCTCGAACTCACGAACCGTGAGATCGTGACCTGAGCTGAAGTCGGACGCTCAACTGACTGAGCCACCCAGGCGCCCCTAAGAACTTTAAATGCATTAACCCATTTAATTCTCACATTTATTACCCTGCTTTAAAATCAGATACACTTATTATCCTATTATACAGATGGAAAAAACTTCATCCAAAGGTGGTATGGACAATGAGTGGTAGAAGTAGGATTGAAACCTCTTGCACCCTTTGTAAACAAGGGCCACTGAGCGGGCATCACACGTGACTGGGACAGAGTGAGAGGGAGAGGCTTAGCATGGCCAGAAGAGGGGAAGGTCGACAGGAGGGAATAAGTCAAATCCTTGAGGTCATGCGGCATGGCTGAGGAGTCTCTAGTCCCTAAGTCTTCTCAGAGCAGGGAGATACGGGGCAAGGTCAGGCCTTCTGTGAACTTGGATCTTGCTTCCATTCTTATCCTCCCTGCAGCCTCTCCTTCTATTCCTGGGGACACAACCACACTCTGGGCCATTGGCCTTGAATAAGGTGGGTTTCAAACAATGGTCAGAGACTAGACTCTGTTTTGGTTTGGCCAGTTCTAACATTCCCTGGCCATTGCTAACATGTCCTGACCCTAACACAGAGGAGGAGGTGTGGCCATTCTTCTAGATATTTCTTTACCTACTGGACTCTTCCACAACGTTGCCAAGTGGCTAAGTGACAACTTTTCTTTCTCTTTTTGTCCTGATGACCCTAAAAATTTGGGTATTTGGCATCATTCCGTCAACAATCAGTGTGATTTGCCCTGTGCTGCTCTTTGCTAAGATTCTAAGCTGGGTTAAATCAATGCTCTCTTTTCTTGTCTCTCAAATTGGATTGCTTGGGGGAATGTTTCTTTGAAAAGCTTTTTATTGATTTTCCCCAAAAGAAGAAGTGACACACTGGTTTCTAAATGAAATCCCCTTTTGGAGGAGCTGTGAGGTCCACACAGTGAGTCCTGAACAACCAGGGTCTTGAAATTGAATGAGCGCACAGAAGCCATCCACCCGCAGCTCTCATATCTGCTTGGTCACCGGCGTCATGTGGGAGCTCCAGACAGACAGAACAGCCTAAGAGCAGCACAATGAGCAAATCAGAATCTCTGGGGGAGGGCCCAGGACTCTGCGTATGAAGAATGTCCCCACAGCACCTTGTGTGGGGACCCCTGGAGCTGCTGGTCTACCCAACGGGACAGCCACCAATAATTGTGCACTTTTGGCACTATACACACGTAAGGAAGCAGGTGGGGTGAAATCCAGCTGAAGCTCCCGAGAAGGGACACCTTTTTCCTGGTGACTCTGTCAGCTGGCGAGATGTGCCTGTAGGGGTACGTCCACGCAGAGGGGGATGGTTTCCTAATTTGTATGAAAGCTCCCTATAAGCTAATAGGGGCATTGCTAAGAGCTCTAATACTGTGATTATGTTAAGGACCCTCCTGACTAATGGTCGTGTTGAGTCCAGTGTGCTCCCGAGGCAGTCCATTCCTCTGTGGGAACCATGTGATTGTTAGTTCTGTCTCTTTCTCTGCCTGTTTATTACCTGCAACCATGATTCCTGCTCTGAGCCCCTGGAGCTCCAGGGAATACATACAGTCCTGCCTCCCGGGTGGACACCCTTAAGGACTTGAGAAGAGTCAACATGTTCCCTTTGGTCTCGGTTTCTTGGTGAAAATAACCCCACGTCCTTCAACCATTTCCTGAATAACCAGCTTTGGCTTCTTTCTCCCATTTGTAAAAGTCTTCCATTACTGCTATCATCCACATGGATGGACGCTTCATTCATTCATTCATTCATTCATTCATTCATTCATAAGTTCATACATATGCCAAATATCTAACAGTTACTCAACAGATATTTCTTTAAGTGCCAACTATATTTTCACCTCTTCTCCAGCCTCTGGGGATATAGTGGCAAGCAAAATAGAACATGTCTCTTATCTCATGGATCTTAAAGTCTAGTAGTAGAGAAGACAGATAATTGACCAGCAAACCAATGAATAAAGAAAACAGTGCTGAGCCTGAACCGCTGTGCAAAGCATTGAGGGGGTAGGAGATGAACAAGATAACATTTTGTTTACAGTCTAGTGGGGAGATTCATTCAGTCCTATAGCTCCCATCTGGCATGGTTAATGCTGAATTTGAGGCTCGTAGGAGGGCTGTGGGGGGGGGCACGGGGTGGCTAAAGTCTAGGGGAGAGAAAGATCCTCTAGGATCAGGCTTCCGCAGTCACCCAGTTAGAATAGATTTTTCCTCTTCTGTCTTAACTTTAGTTTGGTATATTGTTTATAAAGCCATGCTGGGTAGACCTGATTTTAGAGTCTGTGTTCTTTTGGGGTAGAGGGAGTTTTCCATGAGAAAAAAAAAATCCCATTTTGCAATTCCCATTTCAGTCTGCTGGGCCTTGGAGCCAAAATAGTTTGTGCACTAACTACTAAGCTACGTGGAGATGTGAGATGCTTGGCCCCTTCAATCTGGTAGGCTTGGCAGGGCAAGCTCTTGGTAACAATGACTTCCTATATACCATCCACAGTATAAAAACTGTGGCCTGTGTTTTGTCTTGCTCTGTGCCCTCTGGGGCCAATTCCAGCGCCAAGCTCCCTTTGAAGCCTCCGTGTCTGGACCAGCTTCACAGGCTCTGAAGTCAGATGAGAAATGGGCCCATTATTAATGGGGGCAAAGCATTTGCACCCTTTTCATACAGTGTGGGTGGCACTCGGCTTCCATGGGATACCCTAGGGTAGAGTAGCAGAGTGCTCAGAGCTCTGGGACTGGGCGTGGCTCTGGCTTCTTTTGGGACTGGTTGGCATCGAGTGCCACTGGACCAGCCGTGCCTTCCCTGTGTTTAGGGGCTCAGCGATGAGCAGTTACTATGGACAGAAGATCAGCTTTGGAGATCATACATTAGGGGAGAAGCTTGATTCATCGTTTAATTGATGGATTCATTCATTCACATGTTGGCTAAGCATCTACTCTCTGCCAGATTCTGTGTCTCTTCTTTTCTCAGGGAACAGAGATTAACAAGATTCTAGTGGAGATGGCATGTAAGCCAACTGATGCAAAGCAGAGTTATGAGGATCCTGGAAAAATTCTGGGGAGATGGCTGTAAGGCACAGTGGAGGAAGCTGTCAATTCTCCCTGACCGAGGGGTGGTCAGAAAAGTCTTCATGGAGGAGGTGGTGTCCAGGGGTCGAGAAATCTAGGTATGTTCATTGCGATCAGACACATTCTAAGCCGTAACCAAGCTTCCTGGGTGACTCGCTTCTGACCACACAGAGCGTATTAATAACACTGTTCTATTTAGCATGATGTCACAAAGATGAGAGAGAGCCCCGGTCTCATAGTCCAGAAACCTGAGTCTGGCATGAATCCTCCCCTCCCCTCTCTGGGCCTTGGCTTTCTCACCCATAAAATGGCCGGTGCAGATGACGTCGGTCACGTTTTAGAATTTAATAAGAAGAGTACAATTGTTGATTGGGATGGGGGGCTCTGTCTCCTGCTAGGTTTCCCCTTGGCCCCTGAGGGACCCCCTTGAGGGAAAGCTGGGTTTTCAGAACACATCTCATCACCTGTGATGCATTGATTTCTAAGATCTGTCCTCAGTTTGAGATCTCAGCTCTAAGCTGTTACCTCACAGCTGTGTGACCTTGGACCTGTCCCTCCCTCTCTCCTTCTCTCATTTCCCCATCTGTATGGCGATGGGGTTGGACAAAAGAATCTGGGAGCTTGCCCTCTCCTGGATTTACAGTCTAGGACCTAGAGGTCCGGCCACGCTGGCTGTGTAGGCGGGTTTGGTTATCAGGAAAGAAAATTATGCTGGTTATCAAATACTTTCTGGGTACCAGGCACAATGCTGGGGGGTTCGCATATATCACTTCACGTAGCCAGCACAGACTCCTCTCCAGGTAGTTATCATTTTCATTGTTTTAGAGGTAAGAACAAAGGAGGCTAAAGGACTGGACACAAGTCTCTGGAGTGCTGTGGAGGAGCAGGAGAGTGGGAGCCAGGGGCCCTGCCTCTCCTTCCCGGCTACTTCTATCATTCAAACCCTTGGTCCCGCTGACTGTCTGGTTCTCCTTCCCAGGTTGTCTTTTCAACCCCATGGTCTCTTCTACATGGGTGGAACCCTAGACCGAGCTCCGGGGAACCCCAGAGTACCCTGCTGTCCATAGTCCCTGCTGGCCCAGGGCTGGCCTGGCCGGGCAGTCAGGCCACACACCCCAGGAAATGCGATGGCCCCACGTGAGGGATGCACCTTGCAGGGGTAGCCTGACCAGACGGACAGACAGAAGACAAGGTGCGGTCCCGGATGGGAGCGTCCCGGGCTCTGAGTTCGGGAGCCCTCCACTTCCTTACACGGAGGGGCAAGCGTCTTGTGTTGGGGAAACAGAGACCGCGGGTCCAGTCAGAATCACCCTTGAAGTTAGTTTTTGGAGCAGGAAATGTTGCCTAGAAGCTCAAGGGAAGGAGCTACAGCATAAGCAAGAAAGAGGGGTGTGCAGGCCGGCTGTGTGTCTTAACCTATGTACCATGCATAGCGTGTTCCTATGTGCATGGGGAACACACATATGGCCAGTATGAATGGGTGTAAGTAGGAGTGTTTGTGCTACGGGCTTTTATTACATGAATATGTGTGAAGACGTCTATGATGCATGCGCATATGTTTGTATTTTTAGAAGTATGTATACACAAGAAGAATGTGCCTTGGCGATACGATATGGGTTTGTGTGTAACGTGTGGGCCCTGAAAAAAATAAGCCTTCAAAACATGGATGTGAAAACAGGCCCATTATGAAGGCATGCATTATTCGGGAAGAGGGATCTAGTTTGTATTTATTCTTAGTACATTCTTCGGGACCTAGGGAGTAAATAGTTCCTATTTTGGCTATCACCATAGGCACTGTATGGAGGACAAGCCGGGCTGTCTAGAACAGGCTGTCAATCTTTGCTGTGAGAAAAGCCCCTGATTCGAACCGAGCAAGGCCAGACTTGGATGCGATGTATTTTCAGCCCCCACAGAGCGAGCTCAGAGCAATCTGTGGAGTGTGTGCTCTTGGAACCCCCGGACGGGACCACGCGCGTCAAGGCGGGTGGGATCACTGGTGCCAGATCCCCCTGGGAGGGGGGAAATGGGAAGCAGGAGGAACCTTAGGGGCGTTCTGGTCTGGAGTGATCTGTATCCAGCCACACAGGTGACTCATGGGGCCTCATTTTCCTCCCAATGGACCACACTTGCTGGAACTAACTGCCTTCTCCCTGCCAGAGAGAGGATTAATGAGGTAATGTCTTCTCTGGGCTTTGAGCTCCTTTGGGAATGTTGCTGTAAACCCATAGGGTGTTATTAGAATGGGGGACACCGAAGGGTCACGGGGATGGGGAGATGAATGTTGTGGTCTGCAAGGCCTAGGGGTGTCTGGGTGGGTATACTTCTTACAATACCTCTGGTGGTTAAGCACACCTATCACTCAGCCACTCTGCTCTCCTGCCTTCTGAGGAAATGTGCGATCCGGCCTGATGGGTGCCTTATAGGCACAGAGATGGGAGAAACGGATTTGGCTGAAGAGGCTGGAGAAGTTTAGAGAGGGTGACAATGAGGCTGGGCACACTGGATGCGGTATTTACTGTTGCCAAAGGCATCAGAGCCAGGTCAGGCCAGCCCCGTCTGCCTGGCTGCCTGCCTGCCAGGACTAAGATGTTGGGGATGGACAATTGGTTATCGTTATTCAGGGTACGTGTGTTCTATCCAGCCACCGCAAACACTGAATTAGCGAATCCAGAACCATCACTCTGGGAGAAACGCAAGGTAGGTCCCTGGGAGCGTCTGGTCGCAACATTCTCATCCGCTAATCAACACCAAACCTTGTTTGTGTTTCTACCCAAAGGCTTGTTACTTAATGCATGGATTTCGGATGATTCGTGAACACTGAACTCACAGCCACCAAGGCTGTAACGCATGCCCGAAGGAAGATCGCCCAACACACTTATTTTCTCTGTAAGACACATCACAGCCTCCTCTTGCTGGAGAGCACTAGACGACACTTCAGCACTATGTTTGAAGGCCAACACCAACAAAAAAGCACAAAAACGTGAAAAACGTGGCACTGAGTAGAGCGCAAAAAGGACGCGTGTTTACAGTATGAGAGCTGAGATAAGAAGGCAGAGTTTCATCCCGTTTGATCCCAGCTGGGAACGCGGCATCGGGTGAATCCATGGTTTGCAGGTCTGTGCGTGTCCACGGAAGACCGTGAAGGTGCCGTGGGTACACATGTAGGGAGCAGGCGAATTTGCCCTTACGGAATCCGCGAGTCATGACGATTGACTCTGATCAAAGGCAGGAGCAGAGCTGGGTGTTAGGAATTCCTTTCACAGGAACGCGGAGGATGTTTCCCAGGGGTCCTGGCCCACCTAACCTCCAAGAGGGTTGGGGTGATGGCTGAGATATCCCCCCCAAGGGAGCCACTCCCGTTTTCCCACAGAAGGTGCCCCGAATTGGCAGATGGGGATTTAAGTGCTGGTTTTCCTCCATAGGAGCTTCCCCTATGCTCTGTCTTTAGATTTTTGCAGCAGCCACAGGAATCAGCCTGGGAAAGAGTTACCCTCCCTGGAAAGAATGGAGGCTGAGTCTGAGGTGGGTGAGAGGCCCAAGGCCACAGCCCCAAGGAGGCGAAGTTGAAGACACAGGCCCTTCTCCAGAGCTGCATCAGGCTTTCCACTTTATCCTCATGTCTCCAATATTTAGTCAAAATGATGCCTTAACTGTGAAATTGTTTCCCTTTGTATAGGAAGGGGGGGCATTCAGTAAAATGAACTTGCAAAAAAAAAAAAAAAAAAAAAAACAGGAGCTACAGATATATGTCTTAAATTCTAATCAACTGCTGTGTGTGTTCCCTACACGGACAGGCTAAAGCATGTGCAGCTACATTATTGTTCTTGGAGACGGAATTTATTTGTATCCCATAAATATCCCAGCATCAGAGCTGTGGTTACCACTCACGGCTGCTGTTTTAAATAAACTTCGGATCTGCAGACTTTCATGACTACCGAATATAACTGGCTCCTACATTTCTTGGTAGAGTCATTTCTTGATGTGTTTTAAGTTTTGGAAATATTTCAAAGCATCCCTGACCTCAGCTTCTCAGACTTAAGTATATGAGAATAAGTTATGCTTTGTCTGGCTAAGCCTTCTCACTCAATTTATTCAAGCGTTCCTGGGTGGCGAGGTGGGGGGGGGGGGGGGGCTGGGGGAGGTGCAGTGACTGGGAAGGTTTGGAATTCCAAACTGGGAAGGTGTGGGATTCTGGGTCAGCTTGAGCGTTTTCAGCACGGAACATGGATGTGCTTTTTAGGTATGCCCTACCCCCTCCTCCCCCTGCCCCCAACTCTGACCTTGCTCTGCAAAACAGGAGAAGACACCACCCCATCCGTCCCCTCTAGCATTGCTCTGAGCTTTGCATCCTTGAATGAGGTAAGTGAAAACACCTTGTGAGTTGCAAAGGGCTATACTCTTCTGTTTGTTAGACAAGAGTCTGGTTACTGGGTCTAGCAACGTGAAGGTTAACTTTCTGGAAAATGTCAAAAAGAGCAACATCATAGCTTAGCAAATGCAGGTTCTGTTTTTTGAACAGAACAGTTAAAGTTCTGTACCCTAAAAGATGGCTTTGGGTTGGTTTATCAAGTGTGGTCTGGAATTTATTTTGAAATCGTGGTCAACGGGATCCTGGTTATGTACAGATGCAAAGTAGGTGTGTCTTATGAATAATGCACGCACGCGCACTTTGCATATATGTGAACTCATAGATGTGTGTTCTTTTTTGTATTTGAGAACTACCAATATGGAACATATATAAGAAGGAATAGCATTTATTTTTAGGCTGTGAGTTCTCGAGCCAGACTTGCAAATAGGTAGGCAGCCCCTGTGAACACACGTAGAGTTTTAATACAAGTGTTCCTACGCATACAGGGCTTTGATGCTCCAAAGAAAAGGCTCATTGTCTCAATGGGGGGAACCCCAAAGCGGGATGGTTCCACGCTAGCTTTTCTGGGGACCGAACTCTGACCTTATGGAACGGACTTACTTCTCTGTCCCAAGTCCCTCCTCTCCAGACCTGTCCCATTTACAGAGGTGCCATTCTTATAAAGGCTTTCACCCTCCTTTGGGAGGGAGGCCCGGCAGTCACACCCAGTATTCGTCTCCTTCTTGTCTCGGACTGTAACTGTAATGCAGTCAAGTTGGTTCCATGAACGCCCCCCAAAGGTGCCCGCTATCTGCAGACCTTCAGGGCAGAGAAGCTGGAAGGACCCAGATCAGACCAGGGAAAAACCCTCTCCCGCCTGTTTTCAGTAACACGAGGAGGAGGCTTAGTGCCAAAATGGAGGCATTTCCTCAAACATCCTCTGCTCCAGAATGGCCCCTTTTACAAACCTGGCTAAGAAAACACGGGCAGAGGACTCTGGGAGCTTCATGCCCTCCTGGCCTCGCCATTTATCCAATTTACACTGATCAGACCCACATTGGCAAATGAAAGCCTCCTCTTTCCTTCTGTTTGTATGAGTTACTCACGGGGGCAATTTGAACGGATTGGATTTCCCCTTGGAAATGCTGGTATTTCCATGATTTGAAAAGTCTGGCTCAATTAGAATAATCTTCAGGCACTTCCTCTCCTTTTATGCAGGTAAATCATGGATAATTTAAAAGCAAAAGAACCTTTCGGACCATTGGGGCTGTTTCTTTCATCTCCTCGCCCTGGTAATTGCCTTTCCATTGTGAGACCTCCGTGGTTAGTTGGGAGCTTGATTAAGAGGTGAAGGGCTGGGCCGAGGAGAAGGGAGGGTCGAGGGCCACCACACATGGCCTTCCCTTCAAAGACACTTCCTCTGCAGCAGGTATGGTAAATACCAAACCTGAGTCGGGTTACGCTCTCAATTGATGCCATATGATCCCAAGTGCCCAGACAAAGGCAGGCCATGATTAGAAAGTTCAAGACTGTGAATGCTTCTGGGGGCAGGGGGTAATCAAGTGCCCGGAGACGGAGAGGCAGCCGGCAAGGAGAGCTGACACTGGTATGTGACACCCCCCAAAACATGTTTGGAACAAGAGAAAATTGTTCTTTTACCTCGGCTGCCCACGCTTCCATCTGGCATACGATGAAAGCTCACTTTGCCCCACTTTCTGCAGCGTCGTGGGGATTGGGTGAATCACACCGAGAAATGCTGTTTTGACTTCCAGCTTTAATTAGGCGTGTTTGCATATTCTCTGCTGCATCCACCTCCAGAGGGGAATGCGCTGTTGGGACTGTGGTGGGGGCCATCGAGGGAGGGGGGGTTCCAGATGTGCCCAGCTGGGAGGGTGCTCCCGGAGCGGCTAGGCTAGGGCTGATTGCCTCTAGAATTGGAGAAACTGAGGCCCAGGGTCACTCTGTCTGTGGACGGTGTCTGAGCCGGGCCAGATCTCAGTGTCCTGACCAGTCCTCCACCGCAGGCACCCTGGCTATCGTGGAACTGGAGACGGAGACAAGGCCGTCTGACTTAGGCCTGGGCTCCCTCCTTTGGCTCCAGCCCCCTTTGGCCCCGGCCTGGCGGGCTTGGGCAGCAGCAGCCCGCAGCATCAGCCACGGCAGAATCTGAGAGTCACCTCGGAGCTGATGAGCGGGGAGCCAGGCAGGAGCAGGCGACGGCCAGTGAAATAGGCCACGTGTTCTCAGTGCAGTCAGGGTGACTGCCTGGGGCAGAGGAGGGAGCCGGGGGCGGGGTCAGGACCCCTAGACTCAAGTCCCAGCTCTGCCGTGCACTTGTTCAGATCCACTTTGGAGGCGTCTCTTTCCCACACTGATCTCGTTTTTCTCTCTGTAACATTGTGGGGGTGGAATTAGTGATCTCGAAGGATCTCACAAGGGCTCCGATTCAGTCACTTATAGGGTATGTGCAATTGAACCTATGGCTTTAGCGAGAACCCTCCGTGGGGCTCTAAAAAAGGCCTTGAGACATCAGGGCACCCTCCCTACGGGAGGTGGCTCCACCAGCATGCCATGCCGGACACAGGACACCAGGAGTGAGTGGGAAAGAGCAGGTGATGAGCAGAACCACGGTCAGCCTGGTCCAGGCCCGAGGGTCTCGGACGGCAGACCCCGAGCGGTGGGAAGGCCCCGGGAGGCCACGCGGTGGAGGAACGCGCGGCCCGAAAACCCCAGCCGTGGAAAACGACATCCAATGCAAAGGAGCTCAATACATATTTACTGGATGACCTGCTAGGCAGGAGCTCCTACTCTTGAATAGATGAAAAATCGTGCTTTCTAACCCTCTTGCTTCATCTACAGAAACGCTGGGAACCAGGGGCGATAAACTTCGCGGGGTCTCTCCCTTGGTTTTGTTGGATTCCTTTACTACGTCTGCTGTTTCACTTGTTTCACTCGTTACGTTGTGGCAATATGCGCAGGGCCCCTGCGGCAGACTGAGCGCAGCTGGTGGGCGGCGGCTGGGGCTGCTCCCCCAGCCCCTCCCGCCTGCACCTGTCCGCACAGCCCCGGGAGGTCCTCCCGCAGCCGCGATTGCTGAACTGCGGAGCTGCCGTGAGCTTTGTTTCACGGGTGGGTCCAAAGGTCCCCTTTGACAGCAGACCAAGCTTGGGAGCCCGAGACCTTCAACACTTGCATCATGAGTTATTTCCTGTGAGATTGTGGGCCTGTCACGTTAGCACTCCCCTTGTTGGAAAGGGTGTGACCACACGCACCAGAAAGCTCCGGGGCAAGTGCTCACAATAACGAGAGATGACCTTGAGAGATGACCTTCGCTCTCGCTGGGCACTTTCTAATTGCTAGGTACCACTCCGAGCCCATAGACGCCTCATGTGTTGTAATTAGCACCGTAGTTCTATGAATTAGTTACGCTTAAAATCCCTGTTTTCCGAATGAGGAAGCTGAGACACAGAGAAGCTAGGGGGCTTGCCCAAGGCCACACAGCTAGGAAGTGGTAAAGCCAGGATGCAAGCCGCACCAGGCAGTCTGGTGTCAGAGCCCGTGGCCAGGCCTGGCACACAGCAGGTGCTGAGAAGCAATGGCTGGTTCCTGGCTCTTTATTAATTTCTCTGGGTCACGGGGGTGCGTGCGGGCCCCAAAGGCGAGATGGGAGCCTCTTGTGGAGAACATCCGGAGAGGGCCTCGGGATCACCGACCGGGGAAGGGGATTGCCGTTCCCCTATCATTCCGAGTCTGGAGAAGTCCATAGCATCCTTGCGAAAATCCCCTCTGCCCCGCTCCCCCTGTTCCCCACAGCCCGAAACTGCCTCTGCATTGGAGCCGTCAGAGCCCTGGGCCTCCAGAGAGGAGTCCCCAGGGTGCACACCACTCCTGCACACCCCTAATTAAGTTAGAAGAAGCTCCAGGCCCCTGGGTGCTCTTTTCTCCAGAAAGCACTTGAAAAATGCAGAGAGGCAAAGAAGTTCAAGGTCTGGGTATCTGCTGCCCTTGGTTCTGCTTAGGAATTCTTCAGCTGATTACACGGCTCTCAGTTCAACAACACCAGCTTTGTGTCCCGGGCTATGGGAAGGCTCCTCTCTGCCACCATCGCGGCCACGGAGGGTCATCCTGTCGGGAAAACACATCTGGAGAGAACTATTTCCATCAGATTTAAAAATACATCAGGGGCGACGTTTTCTTGAGCATTTCTTTAATATCTTCTTTTTCCTCTTTTGTTTTTCATACAGGCTAACAGTTAATGCAGGGCCCCTGCATTCCTGGAAACCCCTGGAATGTAACTGGGTTGAAAGCCATTGAGGAAGCACGTGGCATGCCTGGTCTCTCAGCCCTCGAGCCTGGTGGCATCCAATTTGTGCTCAGTGCGGAAGACACAGCCTCTCGGGGGCCCAGGAGCCCGCGGTGCCTCATCTTGCTGTTGAGAAGCCCCAGCCATGAGCTGGGCTGCGCCCGCCTGGGATCTTTTTGGCTCTTTCTTTGGGCAGGTTTTTCTGGAGCACCCAATATTTTTGAAAAATATATTCAGGCAATCGTCCCGCGCAGTGCCCGTCGGCACAATTTTTTCTCACTTCTCTGACCGTCCTCTGTCTCTTTTACGTTCTGAAAATTCCTGCACTAATATCCCGAGAGGAACGTGTGGTCCTCATCCTTGGGGGGATAGAAGGAGCATTCGGTTCCACGTGTAGGGCCTGATGAGGCCCAGGGAGGGGGGGCGTCCAGAGACAAATAATGCCAACAAACATTTATCCAGCATCTACTTCCGTGCCGGCCACCACGCTCGACTTGCTTTACTCAACCTGCTTTACTTGCTTTATTCAACCTGCATGAGAACCCGTGAAGGCGACTTTTAGGCGGATGAGGATACGGAAACCAAAGTGGAAACCGTCCCTGGTCTCACATTGGAAAGTGGTCACATTGGAATTCAAAGCCAGGCTTGTCTGACCTCCTAGCTTGTGCCAATGACTATACGGCAAGTCTGCTGAGTAACTTTCAGGGGTTCACCACCCCCTGTAGCAGGCCTATGTGCCAGGCCGTGGCGGCACTAGACAGAGTGGGGTCCACATGCAAATAGGGGCACCGGCCTGCAGTGCTTGGGAGGTGGGAGGAAGCCCCGCGGCACCTGTCAGGATGGGGAGGAGAATGTGTCCGTGAAAGCATTAGAAGCTCTCTGTCCTTTGTTCTGGAATGTCTCCCCTCCTGTGTCTTCCTAGCCAAATGTTCCGTGAGCTTCGGGGTCCACACCGCCACCTCCAGGAAGTCTTCCCGCACGGCTCTCGTCCTCAGAGGCCTCTCCCTCCCCTGGTGACGTAGGGCAGGGAGAGGCAGGGCTGAACCTAGGACGGTACACCTTGGCCACAGGGGTCTTGCCTTCCAGGCGACACTGCAAATTCCTGTCAGCAGGTAGGGCCCGGGGCTTCCGACCTTCTCAAGACACAGAGGCCAGTACTAGGTAAGGGGGTGTCAAGTGAAAAGAACAGTGAACTCTGGTGAACAAGGGTGACATATTGGGGCATATTGGTGACAGAGAGGAAGTGACCGGCTTAAGTGAGGAGGAGGGAGAGACTAGTGTCCTCAGAGCCACAGAAATAGTTTCAAGGTGATGTTGTGGCCCGTTGGGTCCCATGCGAGGGCAAGGTGGAGGAAGACAGGACTTGAAAAGACCCGCTGGGTGAGATTGTTCAAGGTCACTGGTGACAGCTGTACCAGGGCAGTGGCGAGGGCACAAGCCAGGCTGCAGTGGGTTCGGGGGTAAGGGACAGGCAATGACATAGAGCCATGAGTTTTACATTCTATTTATGAAGTTTGGATGAGAAGGACAGGAAACGCCTGGATGGTAGCCAGAGGAGGATGTGTCCTTCAATACTTCCTACTTCTATGACCTTGGACCCGTAATACCCTTGTATTTTAAGTTTCCCTATATGGAAAGTGCAGAGAGCGCCTTCCTTACAGAATTGGTCTGAGGAGTCAAAGAAATCCTGCATGGAAACCACTTAGCTCAGGGTCGTAGGATGGGATATGGCTAATAAATGTTGGTGAGGACTATTTTTCAGGATGGGAGAAACTTCAGCGTATGTGTAGGTTTTCAGAAATTGTCAGAGGAGAGAGGAAAGGACACAGCGCACAGAGCTAACTGATAGAGCAAGGCCTCAAAGAAGGGATGGAGTGGAGGACAGGGGAGACGATGGCGTTCAATCTCAGGACCGGAGGAACGGACGTGAGAAGGGTCCGGTGGTAGAGTCGATTCTCGTTATTCAGGGTAGTTGTATCCTGCACAGTCACCTCGAACACTGAGTTAGTAAACACCGAACCACCGCTCCCAGGGCAAATAAATGTACAGTTAGGTTCCCGTGAGCCTTTTCCCATCTTTGTCGACTGGTACGTAACCTTGGTTTATGTGTGTTTGCGTTTAAAGATACCTAATTTAATGTATTTTGTTGATTCACTAACATTGAACTCATGGCCAACAGCTGTACGACCCCAACACACCTAGAGCCTAACCCTGGCCTCCACAGCCTTCTCACGCTTGGGAGCACTGGGCGGCCTTTCCCCACTTCCCACGGCCGCCATCTTAAACAGTGAAACCCCAACGCAAGGCACAAAAAATGCAAAAAACGTGGGACTAAAGAGCAAAAAGGAAACTTGTTTACATTATGAGAGCTGAGACAAGAAACAGAGCGTTGCCTTGGTCGACTTCTGCTGGGAACATGAGCGTGGGGCAACTCAGGCTGTTCACCACTTGGTGCCTGCCCACGAGTGACTGAATATTCACGCGGGGTTGGGAGGGGGTTACAAATCAATTCCAGGGAGTAGGCAAATGTGCAAATATGGCATCTGCAAACAATGAGGACCGTGCTTGAGTTTGTAGTGAAGGGGAACAAAGGTCTAAAGACAAAGGTCATGTGGGGGTGGAGGGGGGGGGCACTAAATTTTCTTTTTGAAATAGAAGTCAGAGTCTTCTTCTGAGAGGGAGCAGGAGACCCGAGGAAGGGGACACAGCTGGACAAGTTGCTGAGAAGGATGGGAGGAGGACGGATGGGGATTGGCAGGCACAGCTGCTGCCTGGACTGGCTGAGCCGAGGAGCCAACTGCCTTCTGGCAACATCCCAGGAAGCTGATCACCTGGAGAAATTCACCAAAAGTTGCAGGGTTGGGTTTCCATGTAAAGATGCAGAGGCTTCTTTCTCTCCCCTTTCTTCACATGAAGCCCACAAAAGAGAACCAAACACAGACGCGTAAACAAACCAAACTCTATTTCCACTAAAACGAGAAGGCTATAACCTCAAACCGCACACTATGAAGCATACTAACCAAATTCTGTGAAATCTGTATGAAAACAAGTTTAAGAATCTGACATTCTCACCTTTCTCCTCAGACCTTGAACATGGAACACATTTTTTTTTTTTTTTCTAGAAGTAACAACCCAGATCTCAGAAATCTTCGCTGTTGGTTTTTCTGAAGAGAGCTGCATGGTTTAGGAAGTGGACCAGCCTCCCGAGCAGGGAACATCATGCCTCTAGAAACTTCAGGGGAGGTGGCTCTGAAGAAATACACAGATACCAATTCCATCCCTTCTTATCACCTCTGGGGGTGAGGCAGTCGCCAGAGGCCAGGGGAGGTAAATTAGGTGAGGAACACAGAATTCCTTTGTCAGAGGCCTATTATTCAAAGTGTGGTTCGGGACCTACACTGTCAGCTTCCCCTGAGAGCTCCTGAGAAATGCAGAATTTGAGGCCACACCTCAGACCTCTTGAATCAGAATTGGAATCTCTAGGTGATTTGCCTGCATGTTACACTTTGAGAAGAGTTGTCTAGACGGCTTTGAGGTGAGCTGAAGCTACCGCTTAAACACCAAAGTTATGGGAAGATACTCTCCGAAGGTAAGGGCAATAAGAGATCCAGGAAACAGGTAGCAAGCCGAAGGCAAAACCGCTGATTGATTTAGCTCACTTTGTGTCCCACAAACTCCTCACCAGCAAGTGTCTGTCCATGTTTAAAGGTGAAGGAGATGATGAAGGCGCCCAGCATCCAATCTGTGCACGGATACTACAAAGAACGACCTGGATATTGAAGCTATGCAAGCTTCTGAAATACAACTATACTCTCTCCCCGCCCCCCCCCCCCAACCCCTCCAAAAAGGAAAGGGACACCTGAGAAGTCAGATGGGGAACATACATTACCTAAGGGAACGCGAATTCAAATAGTTCTCTAAAGTTTCAAAGCATTATAGACTACATGAATTTTTATCATTACTTTAAAAACTCAAAGAAGAAACCCTAAGAATTCAATGGTTGAATTGAAATCAACGCAAGATTTCAAATAAGCTGGCAGAGCTCAAGAAAGAAAAAGAAAACAAAATGATTGTAGACCAAAAATACAAAAAAACACACAAAAAACCTAACAAACAAACAAACCAAAAACCTTGGAAGTAACCAAAAATTAGAATGAAAAGAACACCAAGACAGGGGACTCTTTCCCCGATAAGGAAAGAATCGGCACATGTACGGGCTGTTCGGGGGACCCCAAGTGCTCTGTGTCCAGGGTTCCCATTCCCAAAGACCTAGCTCGAACTAGCACTCAGGCGACAAGTTTCCAGAAGGTTGGCCACCGAAGGTGCTAGGATAATCCACAAACGGAGAGACAAATGAACTGTTTGGGACATTTGTTATATACCAGATACTTTCCTCATTTTGTCTTCAAGGCACAATGTAGGTGTTTTTACTAAGTTAGTGACTCAAAAAAAAAAATCATGGGCAGCTCAGTCGATTAAGAGGATGACTCTTGATTTCAGCACAGGTCATGATCTAGCATTCATGGGTTCTGGCCCCAAGTCGGGCTCAGTGCTGACAGTGTGGGGCCTACTTGGGATTTTGTCTCTCTGCCCCTGTCCAGTTTGCACTCTCTCTCTCTCTCTCTCTCTCAAAATAAATAAATAAACTTTTTTAAAAAAATCATAAAATGACTCATGTTAGTAGAGAAAAAGTTGTAGGGAAAGAAAAGGAAGGAAAATTAAATAATCATGTCTTATCATCCAGCAATAACCTTTTTGAAGGTCTGTGGCATCTTTAGGGGTGCCTGGATGGCACAGTCACCGGAGCACTTGTGCTCTCTTTCTCTCAAAATAAATAAATACACTTAAAAAAATTAAAAAAAAAAAAGAAAATCTGTCACGTATTTCCAAAATTTTATGAAATACATGTATATTTTTCCCCAGATGGGATATTACAGATCCTGTTTTTAACATGCTCTCTTCCAGTTAACAATGTATTGTGACTCCTTTTTTTCCCGTCATGAAACATTTTCGTTTTCATGCTGAAGTGTATTTCATTACACTGACGTGCTTTGATTCACTTGGTCTATGGTGTCCATGGCCCACAGCTGACTGAGTGCTTAGTAAATATTTGATGGATGACTTACTTGAATGAATGCCGAATAGTCAGGTTGTATTTCTAAATATTTGCTGTTACAAACAGCACTGCAGCAAACATCCTTTAGCTAAATCATTAACATGTCTGCAATTATTTCCTTAAGATCAATCCTCAAAGGTGGAGTTGTTTGCTTAAAGAGTATGACCATCTTTAAAACTTTTGGATCGTCTCCAAAAAGATGATGCCAGTTTCTACTTCCCCCTACAGTATTAGGCTCTGAATGCTTTCTTTCATTTCAGCCAGCCCTGGATGCTTTCAAAAAGCCTTTTCTAATCTGATAGGTCAAACATGGAATTGCATTTTGACGTAATTTATAATTCTTTGGTATTTAGTGACGTTGAATACTTTTTCACAGGCTTATCGATCATTGATGTATCTTTTATGAAGTATCTTTTTATGTCTGTTGTCCATTTAAAAATGGTCGCTGTGGGCCATTTTTATCACTGACCTACAAAGCAATTTTCATGTTAAAAATATGACTCCACCAGGTACATGTAAAGTTGCAAATGTTTTTCTGATTTGGAATTTTCTATTAATTTCTTCATCACTTTTAGAGACTGCACTGTCTTCCATTTTCTGGTCTGTGTCTTAGGTTTCGTGTGTTGTGTGTGTTATGTTTCTGTGTTTCGATGCGTTGACTTTGTGCGTAGAAAAAGTCCCTTTCCACCTCTGAGGTTACAGCTATTCAGTTACAGGGGTTTTATCCTTGTTTTGCAGGTAAGGAAAATGGGGTTCATTGAGTTTAAAGTCAGGCAGCTCATGAGTAAGATTTTATGTTTGACTTCAAAACCCCAGGCTTTTTCTGCCAAGTAAGGCTTCCTTCTTCATCCAGCAGCGTCCTGAATTACTCAGATCAGTTCTATTGGGCAGTCGGTCTACATAACTGTGGAGGCTGACAGGTCATACTTTCTGGAGTAGATTCCCAATGAGAGAGACTAAAAGTTAATCCCGCAAAGTCACACCTAATCTCTTCTCCTCATTTCGGCTGTTTCGGCACCTCCTGTGTAGACCCTTCCTGCTCATAACTCAGCACGATTTCCTGCAAGGGTGTCCTTGGAAGAATATGCCTGGCCCCTGATGGGAGTAAGACATTTCACCTGCTAGTAAATTACTCTGATAACATGGACCCTGCAAGTGGATGGACAGCTGTGGCCTTGACCTTTAGATGCTCTGTGTAACCCCAGCCATGCTCTCACTGCCTTTCTGGCCGGCATGCCCATCCACTATGCCAAGCTCCAGGTTTGGGGAAGAAGGAGCCACAGGGGTCGGGGATGATTTCCCTGCAACGCCTGCATTCCGAAAAAGACACCGTTTGGCCCTCAAGCTTTTTTGGACTTGGTTGCTGGAGTGGAAATAGAGTAGGGAAGGAATTGGGCTGCGAGAGGGGTTTTTGGAAACAAATACAACTTCAAGTGTTTGGCATCTGTGTTTTCTCTCATGGTTTCCCATTCTTCCCTATAAATAGTTCTCACCTGATCCCAGGGTCTGAAAATTACATAATAAGCTAGCAACCTTAGAGGGAATTTTGTTTCATCTTCTTTTCATAAACTTCTTGAAAAAAAAATCGATAATAGCTATTGTACCCTCAGGAAGCACTAAATGAATAACAGTCTTTACGTTGTTGTGATTTATTTTCACCATTTCCCTTAAGAAGTAAAGGGGGGGGGTTATCACCGAGTAACTAAACAATAGCTTCTCTGAACCCGTGTTTCTTGAAACAGAACATAGGACTTGTTTTTTGTTGTTTTTATTTTCTCTTTTTTTTTTTTAAATTTTTTTTTAAACGTTTATTTATTTTTGAGACAAATAGAGACAGAGCATGAATGAGGGAGGGTCACAGAGAGGGAGACACAGAATCTGAAACAGGCTCCAGGCTCTGAGCTGTCAGCACAGAGCCCGACGTGGGGCTCGAACTCACGGACCGCGAGATCATGACCTGAGCCGAAGTTGGCCGCTCAACCGACTGAGCCACCCAGGCGCCCCTTTATTTTCTCTTAAAAATACACCACGATGGCACTTCTAAGAGACAATAAGAGGACAAAGTCAGATTTTTGGACTGATAATAGTATATATACATTTTGAATGTTTGTTCAGCCCCGTGACTTTTGAGAGAGGGGTGTTGGACAAAGATTCAGTGTCATTTCAGAATTAGTTACCAGAAATTGTGGAGATTTTCTACCCATCATAAACCACACACACACTCCTCGAGCCTCAGATACCTCAGTCACGTGGGCACAGGGACAGGCAGGGACTCAGCTGGGGGAGCCGTACATAGGTCTGGGTCATCGTTACCTGGAACGTCTTTAACTGTCACCCAACGTCCGTCCATTGAAAACCTGAGGGGTCCAGGGAAGCAGCATTTATCGCCAACCCGTGCTGGGCATCTGGGTATGTTAACAGCTGGGTTGTCCACCTGGGACATCCTGGCTGGGCAGGAGCCCTCACCGTGGGGGCTCCCAGCTGGGTGGGCAATCCTACAGATGACAATCAGTGGGACTGAGCTGGCATTCCTGCTCAGAGACTACCAGTTAGTAGACGCTGCAGCACGAATCTGTTTTTAGATGCTCCCCGCCTCGCTTTTTGTAATCGCACAACTAATGTTAGCTTAATGCAGTGTCAAAGGCAAGAAACACGAATGAATAGAATAGAGTGAAAGCCCCGTGTGTCCCCTTTCCTCCTGCACAGAGGTCGGTGTGGGAGAGGAGTTCTGAGGCCCTGGGACTTCCTGGGTGATTCGGGACCGTCCGTGTTCCCATCTGTGTGGAAGTCCCCCCGAGCCTGCCGCCCAAGGGCTTCAGGACCTGTGACCCGGTGAATCCCAGGTGGGCAGGATGGGACTTCCATTCCCCTCCAAGTTCATTTTTATTCCTTGGGTAACTAAGAATTTGAGGAACGTGAGGTGATTTGGGTGCTTAAAAAGGCAGGTGAAATAGATGTCAGGTCAACTTCATGAAACTGGGAGCTCCTCTTTTTTCTCCACCAGCCGCCCTGGCTTTGGAACATAGCAGTGCTCTGGAAAGTGACAAATGGATCCTCATTTGTGGATTTCCATGTCGGTGACACCACCTGTCTCAGTTTCTTCTAGTCAGTTTCCACTCAGTTCAGATATGTCTGTTATTTTGTTGTTAAGCCGACATTTGTGGAAAGGGACAGAAGTGCCACGGCTCATGGAAAAGCTGTTCAGCAAGGAGGTCCCATTCCGCTGTGATGAAACAAAGAGACAGAAATCAAAGGATGACCCCAGATTGCCCTTTCCCCTGCCCCCGCTGCAGAGACCATATTTTTGCCTCCAAACTGCCTCCACTAATAATTTTACTGACTTTCCGGTAGAATCTTCCTGACTAGGCGCTCCCAGCGCTGGAGCTGACTTTCTACCAGTATCTGGGCAACCTTGGCATGCCTGCCTCCGAAGCGAGTACCTTTGCCAACTATATGTTTGGTTCGGATCTTGCATATGGCGTGCACAGCATGCTCCCGACAGAGCCTGTGAAGGCCGAGGCTGGGCACTCACGGCTCCGCCGGGCAGTTTGGTTTGGAACAGAGCTGGTTTCCCTCCAAGATGTCTCAATCAGCAGGGCCTCCAGAAACTTTCTTTTTTTCAACACTGTCCTCTCATTGCCCACGTTCGAAGGATCAGACATGTGAGTGATTCTTTCATCCCTTCCAGGGAATTTGCGGGGATCTGAACCAGGACTACAGGATTTGGAACCTGGGAGGGGTTTCCATTGTCTGCAGTGGCCTATCACCAGTCAAATCCAGTGTGTAGGTTAATAAGGCTTAAACTTTAAAGGAAGGTTGAACATCTGATTGACAAGCTAGTGAATAAGAGTCCAGGGGGAAGTTCTGTGCTTGGAAAGTTACCCATTTCCTGAGATGCAGTGAATTTCAAAGAGCATGAGTTATGAGTTAGGTGGAGGCAGACACTTCCAAGAGTTTCACTTGCATTGAAATACCAAATTGTTTTGCTAGATCTTAGTTTCCAGTTGGTTCAAAGACTGGCAAGTCAATTGCCTCAGTTAATTGCTATTTATTGTTCTCGAATCAAAGAGTGGCTAGAACCCCGTCCTCAAGTCAGACTGCTGAGATTCCTGCTCAGAGGTGGCCCAAACCAGCCTTGCACTGGCACCAAAACGTTAATGAGTGTTTTGTTCTCCAGGGGACAAGTAATGTATCAAAGTCTGTTACCTTGAGTGCTGATAAAATCGAAAATAAGATTATTTGGCGTTTATTTTCTTTTTCAAGGAGTTGAAAACACTGCTTATCCTGAAACTGGAAATGTTGCAACCTTTGGGCTTTGCTTCAAAAGTGGTCTGGACGTTACTCAGAGGTGGCCCATCCAGGTGTCCTGTGTTCACATGCACAAAAGCCTGATCCCTAGCTTCCTGGGATAGAAATTCCCATGGGGAGTACTCAGAATCCTCCTGTAGACAGGAAAGAGTCTACAGCAACATTAAGTAGGGATAGCTGGCTTTTTTGGCTTTAGAAAAAGAAAAATATGAAAGATAAGAGATAAGTGGTTTTTTCTTTCTCTTTCTTTCTTTCCTACCTTTTTTCCCCTTTATTTACCTTTTCTTCTTCTCCTCTCCTTCCCTCTTCCTCCTCTTTGTTTCTAACTTTCTTTCCTTTTTCCCTCTCTCCCTGTCTCCTTTCCTTTCCTTCCTTCCTTCCTTCCTTCCTTTTTCTTTCTTTTCTTTTTTCTTTTCTTTTTCTTCTTTCTTTCTTTCTTTCTTTCTTTCTTTCTTTCTTTCTTTCTTTCACAGTATAGTGATTCAACAATTCTATACATTATTCAGTGCTCATAGTGATAAGTGTACTCTTTGAAAGATAAGTTTTTTAAACAGAAAGAGCTCATCCCGTTCTCTAACACAATTTTTAAAAACTTTTTTTGTGTGAACTGCCCATCTCTGTCCACATGCGGATGGACCTTTACAAAACTCTAACCATGGTAAAAACAACGTTTGGTATCTTGATTTTTTTATTCTTAATATTATGAAAGAAATATTCAAAGAGTATCACAGTTATCATTTTTGATGGCTGCAAATATTCAAATATATGGATGACTATCTTCTGTTTAAGGAGTATTTAGAATTTAGAAAGAATTTTTATTAAATGCTTATCTTTAATATATATCTTCAGAAAAGAAAAGAAATGATATGAAGGGCATGAATACTTTTATGACTTTTGCTACATCTTGTTATATAATTCCCTGTAATTTATAATGTAATCAGAATACGAATGTAGTAGTTACACCTAACTTTGTCAGCGTTGAGGATTATAAAATTAACTGGGGATTGCTAAGGAGTAAATTTCAGGTGCTGTCACCACACACACACACACACACACACACACACACAACTATGTGAGGAGATGGTGTGTTAACCAGCTTGACTGTATAATCATTTCACTGTATATAGATGTATATATAAAATCATCACGTCATATACCTTAAGTACATCTAATTTTTATTAAAAAGTAAATAACAATTTTTAAAAGAAAAAAAGGGATTTCAGGTAAAAATTCTGGTTATCATTTGCTTTAAAGAGTTTAGCACAAGACAGAATGTGAGAAGTAAATGCTTAACAGAAGTCACCAAACCCACCAAGGAGCTAAAACCAGGCATTTGAAGAAACAGATGTTCAGGGGTCAGGGAGTAAAGTCGGGGAATTAATGGCTATTGAATTGAACGGGATGGAAATAGTTTCAGATTGAGCTGAACCGTTACCGCTGCTCTAGGGGAACCATGCAGAGTCAAAAGCCTCCCCCCTCAGAGAAGCAACCCAAGAGTCTGGCTTGATGAGGGGAATAATCAGTCCAGTGTAGTAGAGAGCACATTAGTATGTCACTTTTCTGTTATTTTTAGGGAACCAGACATAGCATATAAATGGAAGCAGATACCAAGACTGGAAATATTACCTGTGTTCTAAAATTTTTGCTGGAAGTCATCCTCAAAATCCGCAACACGTATCCCGCCCAACTTGCCTCACTTCGTGGCTCTGTTACCCTGGGCGGGTTATTTAACCTCTATCTGCAACACTTACGCTCCCAGGAAAACAGGACTGAATCAGATCCATCTCCAAGGGTGGTTTTGAAGATGAGATGAGTAAAGATGAGTAGAGCCTGGCCCATAGCAAACACTTAACACATGTTACATATTACCACTTTTATCCTTATTATACACAACCGGCCTAAGTTGTGTCTTATTAAACAGAATCTTCCCACTTCGAAAGATTTTACATTCGGCGGGGTAGGGGTGGGAATGAGAGTTTTTGGCCCTTCTTGGGTCTTAGTCTGTTCATCTCAATTAGGAGAGTTTGGGTTTGCAGAACTCAAGTAACCTGTAACCTGGGCATTCCGTGAGCTGCACCTGCCCGCTAGTGGTCACAACATCCATTGTTTCATTGGGCTGCATGGTGGTATCTTGGTCAGGGCAGGGGTGGAGGCAGGGAATGTGGGGACAGTTGTCCTGAGATTTGCTGCACCTCTTACCCTGGTACTCGATGGCCCCAGAGTGTTGTCAGGTGCCCTGACTTCCTTTGGTTTTTACCCTTTCTATAGGGTATATATAGGGTATACAGTCACATGTAAGTTTACTAAATGATATGTATATGTACAAGCATACATTGACTTAGTGGGACCTTTAGAGATATATTCGAGAAAGTGGGAGCTCTCTGGATGCAGGGGGTCTCAGCCCTATAGAAGGGTAAGGGATTAAGGATGGGATAATTTGGGGAGAATCAAAGGTGAAGGTCTAATAGGACTGGACCATACCAGAGGTGAATTTAATACCTACGGAGAACGAGTGACAAATTTGAGGTCAGAATCATGAGGAGACAGTCAGAGTTCTTGAATCTTTGAGATGTCTTCACGTTGGTTCTTTTTGTTAGTTATGGTTGGTCTAGTGAGGCTTA
Source organism: Panthera leo (assembly GCF_018350215.1). Classification (NCBI taxonomy): domain Eukaryota; kingdom Metazoa; phylum Chordata; class Mammalia; order Carnivora; family Felidae; genus Panthera; species Panthera leo. The sequence goes on along the minus strand of NC_056681.1, from coordinate 127,566,557 downwards.
ATTATTTAGTAAGTATTTTAAATTGTTGAAATTTAAGTTATTAAGAGAATTCTTATTACTTTAGCTGTAGCTGTTTGGGCACCCACCATATGTGAGACCTTTTGCTAAAAGCCCTACCTGCATCACAGCCAATCATTGCAGCGGCTATATGAGAAAGACGTGAGTAGCACTCCTGCCCTCTCATGTTACATTCAAGGAAACTGAGAGCATTGAGTTGCCTGCCCAACATTGCTTCAGTTGGAATGCAAGCCCAGGTCCGACTAACAATGAAGCTAATACCTCTCACTATACCGTGCTTCCTTTAATGTTCCCCAAATGACAAGGATCCCAAGTGTTTGTCTGGAGACAGGGAGAACCATGAAGTTGGTGAGGTGGCCTATGTTTTATCCATTCTTGGGGATAAATGGGTATGAACGCCAGGCATTCAAGCGGGAGAGAGTAAAGATAGCCCTCAATAAAAGAAAAATGAATAAGGATGCATCCTTAAGGAAGTTGCATTGGGTGCTAACCAAAAAGAATTTTCTGGGGGCGCCCAAACATTTCAAAGCCCACGGACTGTGGGGAGAATGCCAGAGGCTTATAAGACGTCGGGTACGACTGTCTTGTGACCACTGCTCCATTGGCCATCAGGATGTTGTGTGTTCCCTTCTGCATTGGTGGCTGTGCTCAGCACGGGCAGTTGACCAGGAACCTGAAGGCTTGATAAGTGATGCCAGTTGCGTCCATGTGGCATTATTTCAAAAGGCAGAAATCTGCATGTGCACAAGTAACATAATAGAATCCAGCCTGGTTCTGTTGGAACCCCTTACGAGGCACGTGGTGCCAGGTGAGTCCGGAAGGTACATGCTCCAGATACCTGATGCCAGGAGGAGCCAAGAGGGCTCCTCGAGCCAAAAGGCTTCAGGGCTTAATCTTTACTTTTCTTCTAGCTCATATTTTGCTCTCCCCTTTCCTCCCTTTGGTTGCCCTCCTTCCCCTTCCGTTTCCTTCTCCTCCCCAAATATTCATTGAGCACCTTCTCTGTCCCAGGCCCTGCATTTGTGACGTAAAACTGAATAGGGGCGCCTGGGTGGCGCAGTTGGTTAAGCCTCCGACTTCAGCCAGGTCACGATCTCGCGGTCCGTGAGTTCGAGCCCCGCGTCGGGCTCTGGGCTGATGGCTCGGAGCCTGGAGCCTGTTTCCGATTCTGTGTCTCCCTCTCTCTCTGCCCCTCCCCCGTTCATGCTCTGTCTCTCTCTGTCCCAAAAAAATAAATAAAAAACATTGAAAACTGAATAACGCAAGGTCCTTGTCCTTGAGGATCTTACACTCTTCGTGGGAAGAGGTAGAAAGAATTCTCAGTTAGTGCCATTAGAACTGCACAAAAGGGGCCAGGGCGTCCTGTACGAAGACCAAGAAAACATTTCTAATCCACTCCAGCAGCTGTGCTGAGCCTAGTTAAAAGATATTGGTTGGATTTAGCAAGAAGCAGATGGAGGGAGGAGCGTGTCCAGACAAAAGGAAGAGTGTGGGCCAATGCACAGAGGCAGCAAAGCACGAAATCTGAAGCAACTCCAGAAGTTCATGATGACTGGTTGGTCCAAGGGGTTGAGTGCCATATTGGTGAGAGAGGGGGGGGCCAGACCATGGAAGGAGCTGGATCTTATTTCCTGGAAAGATCACTAGAGCTGCTTGTTTGGCAGCTACACTGGAGGAAGGGAAAGCAGTTTGTAGGTGGGGGCATTCCAGTGCGTCCCTTGGTCTGGTGCATCCTTTTGAGTAGATTGAGGCACTTTCTGGAGTAATTACGGAACCCAGGAAGTGACCAAAATGGCCTAGAGTGTCAAAATCCTTTTGAGACTTTACTTCTAAATGCAAGAAATCCATTTGCAATGGCAGAGCAGGCATCCTGGCAAAACATATGACCTCAGTGAATGTCAACAGCCAAGGTTTTTAAGACTGGGCTGTTGCAAAGGTTAACTTCAAGTTACAAAGAGTGGTTTTAAAAATGCCTGGCCTTTCTTTGTGAATCGAAATGCCTCACGAGCTCCTTAGAGAACCCAGCAGGTTAGAGATACCTGATCATACCAAGCTAGACTGGTAGGTATGTGCCGACCTTGGTTTTCCCAGGACTTCTGCCTTTATAATTAGTACCCTTCCGGCTAAAGTAATTACTCACTTACGTGCTCCAATGAGGTACCAGACTGTTGTCAGCTCCCGGGATGTGAGGTCCTTCACTTCCCTCTGTGAATTGTAAGCATGCCTGTCCTGTGTTCACACTTTTCCTATTTGCTGCATGCCTATGATGTGTCCGGGTACTCTGCACACTTTCATTTCCTTCTTGTATGAAGTCCCTCAAGATAGTATTCTTATCCCTATCTGACATTTGAGGAAACAGATCACTCGGGTTGAGTTTCAAGTTCACAGGGGTAGTGAGTTGTGGAACAGGACCCGAACCCAGGGTATGAGACGGCAGCCACAGGCCACACACACTGTAGCCTACTCACCCGGAGGGGCAGAAACAACCCAGAAGTTAGGGGTCTGATTTTGGAAGTTACATTTTCCTGCACTGAATTCTGTCTTTGCCAGGCACTCGATGTAGAATTTGCCCCAGGGTTCAAAGGTTGAAGATTAAATAAAACGAAATGATGTAGGTAAAGCATTGAACATGGGGCCCGGCCAAAGTGAGTCATCAACACATCTTAACATTATTAGTAAGAATCACCAGAAGCCCCACCCTGGATTTTTCCCCCCTTGATCATAATATTTCAGGTGAGTGTGCCGGGATCCTTGGAATATGAGGACAATTTCTTTTATAGATTTGGAGAGGAAGGACTTGCCACATACCAGACACTGTTCCAGCGTATTCATTTATTTAACCCTCGGCTAGGAAGTGTTCAAGTCAAGATTCTATCTTAGCCAGTTGCCCCTAGAGCCAATGTGTTTTCCCTGCCACACTCTGCTGTTTGCCCTTGCTTTTGTGTTTGCAGGCAGGTTTGGGACAAGAATAACCTTAGTGATTAGAAATCTAACTTGGACAGAGAAAACTTGTGTCTCACTAATTTGAAGTTAGCTCTGAAAGTGCTGGGCTTTTAAGGGATTGCTTTCCCTGTAAGATTTCAAATGACACACATTTGTTCTGAACGATTAACTTTGCAGAGCATGGATAAAAGATTATTTGTGGTAATATAAACAAAAGTAAGATGCTAATGAAATAGTTACTTTTAAGAGCTGTGGTCTCCTAATGGCTTAAAAAAAACCCTGCCAGCTGCATTATTCTATTACCACCAACTGAAAAATTTCTACAGAGAAACATTGAAAGGAACAATTGCATTGAGTGTCCAGATGTATATAAACTCACCATTGAACTTGCTGTTTAGTATCCTTATGCTATATAATCCTCGCCACAAACGCATGGCTGTTATTATTATTTCCACAGGTAAGGACCGGGAGGCTCGGACATATCCTGCAGCTGCCCGAGATCCCAGAGCCAGAAACAGAGACATGGGAGAACACAGAGCCAGAATTCCCTGCATTCCATGACTGGTAGGGTTTTTTCCTACTTTACCATGTTCTGATTTGAGCAGACAAAGGGCTGTTGAGATGAAAATGAGTAGACCCTCCTGGCAGGGATCTGGAGTTTCCAAACTTTCATATTGGACACTGAGCCCGTGACCAATCAGCCAGAGGCCAGAAAGACATCAAGAATATGCCTCAAAGGTGGAGTGTTTCTCAAAGAACTGCAGCTCGGAGTTATCTGACATCAGAGCAGACAGGGTTACTTACGGACATGCAGGTAGGTAAGGGACACAAATGTATCCGAGGACAAAAGGGATAAGATGTGCAAAAACATTAATGGGATGAGGCACCAGTAATTAGACCGTTGGCTTTTGAGCCTGGTTCTGCGTTACTAACTGCCTTAAGCAGGAATCTCTCCTATGTTTCCTACAGGGTGGAGGACAGTGTCGGGGAGGCTGGAGCTTATGAGCCCAGGTCGGGAAGAAGCTGCATTTGCTGGGCAAGGATGGCAAGTTGCAATCAAGCTGGATTCTCATAGCAGGGGTGCGGGCTGGGAGAGGTAAGGTCGTGGAATAAATCTCTATGACCAGGACTTGCGGAGAGGTTAAACTTCTAAAATGGGGCTAAGCAATAGAACTTTCTGTGATAAGGGGCCCTTTCTATGTGTTATCCAGTATGATAGCCACAAGTTACAGGGGCCCGGGAAATGCTTAATATGTGGTTAGCATGAACCCACCACGTGTTTTACTGAAATACGGGACTGAGCTTTTTACTTCACTTATTTTTAAAAGATAGATGTATTTTTATTTTTAAATAATCTCTATACCCAACTTGGGGCTCAAATGTACCGCCCTAAAGCCAAGAGTTGCATGCTCTACTAACGGAGCCGGTGAGGTGCCCCTACTTTACTTATTTTTAATGATGTAAAAAATTTTTTTTAACGTTTATTTATTTTTGAGAGACAGAGAGAGACAGAGCATGAGTGGGGGAGGGGCAGAGAGAGAGGGAGTCGCAGAACCCGAAGCAGGCCCCGGGCTCTGAGCTGTCAGCACAGAGCCCGATGCGGGGCTCGAGCCCACGAACCGTGAGATCGTGACCTGAGCCGAAGTTGGATGCTTACCTGACCGAGACACCCAGGCGCCTCAATGATGTAAAATTTAAACTGGAATTGTCACGTATGGCCGGTGACTCCCATATTGGATGCCACAGCTCTAAAATGAAATTATGATGCTTCCTTGAGAAATTTAAAATACTATAAATCTCTTTGTTCAGGAGCTACTTAAAAACTGTGAAGACGATGAAGCCAGGAGGTGGCAGAAACATTTTCCATAGATTAGCAAAAACACTGACTGGGTCAAGTGAGAGTTTATTTTATGATGGATGAGACAACAGAAGAAAATACATATTATGCAAGTAGAAAAGATGTGTATTTACCCCAAATAAATTCTATAAAAGTGCTTTTACTCCAAAGCTCTACTGGAAAATACTGTCTGCTAGGTTGGGATTTTGTTGTCATTTTGGGGGTGAGGAGAAAGCTTTTCTTAAGGAAGATAAAGATAAATTAATGGCTACTCTATATTTTGGAAAATTCATCTCAAAAGAGTGGCTGAGTATTGTCATCGCATCGTATGAGAATAATTTGTTACATGGTTAACTCTGAATTTTCAAGTCATTTTGATCCTGAGCTTTAAAAGAAGTGGGCCAAATGACACAGAGATCTGCCAAATGCCGAAGTTCAATTCTGGTCGGTTCTCCGGTGGTAGGCTGGGAACGACGTGGTGGTCAGGCTCACATCACAGCCACTGTCCCGCCAACTGACCCTCCTGGACACAGTGGCTGGCGATGGCCGGGTGAGGGAGGCTGTGGGAGCAGGGCCTCCCTTTTCCTTCCAGGGCGGGGGACTCGGTCTTGTTTCCTTCATTAACAACCCAGAACTCCACAGACGAGAGAACGGAGACCGCTGTGTGGCCTGTTGGCGGGCTTTTCGTAATTCTTGCCTCTTCTGAAGCTCCCTCTGTCCTTGAGGCATTCGTGAGCCCGCTTTGCAACGGAAGCTTTTCCAGACTCTGTGGATAGAGCAGATCTTCCCTCTCAGGAGACAGAGTAAGTGGCTTAATAAGCCTATCACATCTTAATTTTTTTTTATGATTTTATATCCTGAGGTAATAGTGGGGAAGGCATGATTTTATTATTATTAATTATTATTATATTATTACAGTTTTCCAGTCTGGCTCTTTGATGTTTACAAGTTCAGACAACATGTGGTTTTCCAAGCCAGGTTTCATAACCTTAAACTACCTTTCCATTTGGCTCCCGTCCATCCTATTCTGTTTTAGATCTTGTTTATGTTTGGCTTAAATAATGATTTGGCTGTGGTGTTTATTTTGCCACACGGCTTTAAGGCATCGGGAGGAGACAGCGTTTGGATGGAGTCTACGTGGAAGCACAGCTGCAAAGCTTGGGTGTCGATCCTTGCCAGCACCTGCAGGGGGGCCGGGACTTAGATTGCCCGTTGAATTCTGCCTCATCCTTATCACTATTCTCATAAGGGTACGAGCTTCCTACCTACAGTCTGGATTCTCTGTGCCAACCAGAAAGTCTCTGTTCTACAAGGATATTGGGCTTTGGTAGTCATAAGGAATTAGGGGTGTGTGTGTGTGTGTGTGTGTGTGTGTGTGTGTGACATCACTTGTATAAGATGGAGAGACCATGCTGTTTATGGATTGTCAACGATCCTGAGTGCCGGGCTAGGGCTTTTACATCTTAGAGTGTAGGGCAGTGTTACGAAAGCGTGGTCCCTGGACAGCTGCGTCAGCCTTATCTGGAGAGTCCCTCCAAATGCAAATTCCCAGGCCCCATCCTGAGGCTATTGTATCGGAAACTCTGGGTGTGGGCTTACTAATGTGTGTTTTTTCAAGCCCTCGAGGTGACTCAGATGCCCGTTCAAGTTTGAGAACCACTAGCGAACGGGGAGTTAATTGCAAAGTATTGGGTAGGAGACTAACACAGGCATTCCTATTTGTATTTTAGAAAGAACGCGGCTGAAACAGGAGAGTCGGGGGAGCCGGTGGAGAACAGTAAACCAATTTTATTGCAAAATTCCGAGCAAGGAAATGATGGGTGTCTGAGCCAGGAGGTGGCAATGGGGCTAAACTGCATTGGACTCATCTGAAAGGTGTCACGGCGGTAGAACGTATAGCCGTTGGCCACTGGTTCATTATTGAGTATGAGGACAAGAAGTCTGGGATGACTCCCAGCTTCTGTTTTAGGTGATATTGATGCTATTAAACAAGATAGAAAACAAGGAGAAAGCCTTTTTTCCTAGTGAGGAGAAGCCACAGAGCAAAAATTCAACATCTAGTCGAACTTGCATGGTTTCGGCCACTTGGCCAGAACTCTGGAGAAAAGATTCTGTTGACAGGCGGACAATAAAGTATCGACCGCGATGTCACGAGCACAATGGGACATATTGAAACCACATGCCTCATGCATCTGAATGTATATTATGATGGTTCTGTCATCACTTCTGTCGGGCACCTGTATTTTTAGTGGGGAGAGAGTCAGCAGTGAAGATCCAGACTGAGACTGAGCATAACCGCAGACAGAAGTGTTCCATTAGCACACCAGTGGCTCGTGGGTAACATTGCACCCTCGCCACGTTGTGTCAGACATTTGACGTTGGCAGCTTTGGTATTACTAAGAACATGGCTTTGGCCGTGGTCTGCATTAATGTAGGAAGTAGGAAGCCGTGTAAAAAGAGTGGCTTATTCTGTGTGGTCGTAGACTTCAAAAAGCCGGAGCATGACAGAGTCAGGGCATTTTATAGCAGAGAGATGTCAGTGATAAGTAATGAACCCACTTATTTCACGAATGGGAAAAGTAAGGCCCAGGGAAAGAAATAATCTGCCCAAGGCCAGGGATCCCATGGAGGGCAGAGTTTGGGATGCTTTTCTCTATTATCACTTCCTGGCAGGCCATTCTTTCATTTCACATGTCACTCAATAAAAATGATGAAGGTGAACATTTATTGAGTGCTTTCCTATGCCAGCAGGCACAGGGCTATGCATTTCCCATGAATTATCCCATTCAGTCCCCCATATCAGTGTTATACGTTGGCGATTGATTTATTCCCATTGTGGCAGATGGGGAAACAGAGGCTTCGAAAGACTGAGTTCTTGCTCAAGTCAACTCAAAGAGCTAGTAAGTGTCAGACCTGGTATGGCAAGCCAGGTGCTTGAGTCTAGAACGCGTGGTTTTAACAACAGTGGTACGTTGTTTCTCTTATCGGCGAAGCCTTCCTGAGCCCCCTAACAAGAGCTGTGTTCCAGCAGTGTCCACGCCACTCTTTCTCACAACACTTATCTCCCTTTGTTGTCACTAACCTGTTGTCTCATCTACACATCCGTGAAGCCTGGCACTCTCTCCTCATCATGGTTGTCATTCTTTGCTTGCATGCTGTCTCCCAGTTGACTGTAAGCTCCAGGGGAAAGACACTCAACCCATCTTGCTACACACATGCCCAGCCCCTGGTATGTGCTCAATAAATGCTTTTGGAAAGAATGAATGCTTTAGAGGAGTGCGGACTTTTCAAGGGCCAGGACCATGCATCAGTCATCTCTATGCCTTTTTCAAAGCCTGCCTAGCTATTATGATGCAGTGGGGACACCATAAATGGTTTCTGAAAGCATAATCAAGAGGAGGATTCTTCTCAGAACTAACATGGGTCACAAGTGTCTTCAAGAAGTGTCTGGACCTTCAGGAATAGAGAAGTCAGTTAGCACAGAGTTCAGAAGGGTTTACAGAAGCCTAAGGAAAAACTATGGTAACTGTACTAACGTGCCCACATATGGAACGCTGCAAATCGGAGATGCGTTCTTGACAGGCATGAGGGAGAAGGGCAGTTTGAGGTCTGTCTTTACTCAGCATCTACTGTGACAGCCTCCCCTCCTCCTCTGTCACCCAGCCTGTGGGAGGTCACAGCGCCTCCCCTGTGGTTGGAGAATCTCTACTGTACCTGCGCATAGTAGGTACACTGCAAACAACAATTGAATGCAAGTTAAAAACACTGATAATCTTAGTTAACCTTTACTAAGTACTTTTTACAAACCAGTCCCTGTAAGTATTTCATACGGGCTGTATTTGTGTAGACATGCCCAGACTTACGTGGTTCAACTTAAGATTTTTTGACATTACCATGGTGTGAAAGCAACACGCAATCAGTAGAAACCATACTTTGAATTTTGAATTTGGCTCTTTTCCTGGGCTAGCGATATTGCAGTTTATTACTCCCTCATGACCCTGGGCGAAGGCGGCGAAGATTTTACCCAACGGCAAATTTAAGGCAGCGTGGGCTGAGCTATGATGTTCGGTAGGTTTGGTGTGTTAAATGCATTGGATGACTTCTGATATTTCCAGCTTTAGATAGATTTATTGGGACGTAACCCCACTGGAAGTCAAGGAAGATCTGGAAGGGTAATATCCTCACCCTACGCTTTCTGTGGAGGAACCACAGTCCCTGGGGATGGAATTACCTGCCCACAGTGACACAGCTGGCAGATGGGAAGAAAGGATTAGGGCTTGGCGATCCAACTTGGGACATGTCACCGCCTCCATATTCAGCCAGCTATGGGTGAAATGTTGCAGCCGCCCAGAGAAGAGTCTCACACAGGCTCGTTGTCAGGGAGCTGGTATTTCTCTGACTACATAATAGGGGCAAAGCTGGGTGCTTAATGAGCAGTATATCATTTATCAGCCAATTGTAACAGCAGGAATATTGAGTGAGTGCTATTGGTAAAAACCTCCGCAGAATCCTGAAACTTCATGAACCGGAGTGGTGGCGGCCGAGTGGGAAGGGACGGGACTCAGTTTTCCCCCCCTCTCGTAGGTGCCCTCTGTCGCCTGCTCACCTGGTGTCCTTAAAAGATGGCCCAGAAACTCCTGGCTTTCTAAAACGTATTCTATCTAGTTTAGATAATGGCGCATTAGAGAGTTCCTGAGGACATCTTTCCTCAGAAGAGGCGAAGGGACCGGTTAGAATGAATCCAGAAGCCAGAGGGTCATAGAGCTGGGAGTGACCTCGGCGGGATCTGTTCTGCCCCCTCATCTCTCGGCCCAGCACTGAGGCTCAGTCGTAGTGGGGAGCTATTCTTGGAACCAGGAGGAGAAACCGGGTGGAGCCTGGGCCCTGTCCACTGGCTGTGGGCCTCACCTTACGCAGTGGGCTGCCTTCCTGTGTGGTCCCAAGGAGGCCCTTTAAAAACTTCAGCCTTTTGTCTGTGGAGAGGATGGTGATAATGCTTCCCGGCTCCTGCAGGCCCTGAATGAGAGTCAGGGACTGAAAAGAGCAAGTCAGCTGCTCGGGTGGGAAGGCAGTTACAATGTGGTTCCCTGCGGGATCTGAGCCCGCCATGAAAGCCTCGCTCTCCTGGGCCGGCGCTCCGATGACCACATCATGCTGTCCGCACAGCTCTGTGTGAGTGTGTGCGCACACATGTGCGCTGTGCACGCGTGCGTGCAGATGCCTGTAGACGTTTGGTGGTTCTTGGCCAGGGAAGTATTTCTCTACAGATGAGCTTTCAACAGGAGACAGGAAGGCTTGGCAACCCTGTCGGTGTCTCTCTCTCCGCTGATCCCGTAGGACGGACTCTGCCCTTCCCTCCTCCTCTTCCTGCCATCCATCCTGTGACCCCGCCCTGCCGTGTCTGGGGTCCCTGGCAGTGAGCCATGTCATAAGAGCAGAGCCGTCCTCCCCAGCCCCCTCTGGGTGGGCATTTCCGATCCATGTTTGTGATACTTCCCAGGGGAATGTTCCTTGAGGTATAGTTCAGAAGAGAAGAGAAATTTCTATCATGAGAACTTACTCTATCCCAGGCATTAAGCGGGACACTTTCCATTAGGATCTTTGATTCTCAAAAGTGATTCTGAGTGGGAGATGTTTTCATGCCACCTTACGGGTGAAGATATCCAGGCTCTGAGATGTTGAGTGAAACATCTATCACACAGCCAGCGAGCGAGTGGTCGAGCTTTATTTTGTTTTACTGTCGAGACTCGCCAGGAGGAGCAGTGTTGCTCCCCGGGAGACTGGACCCTCTATAGTCTCCTCTCTGCTCTGGGGCGGGGAGTCTCCAAGATCCCGCCCCCAGGGAGGGACTGTGGGTCCTTCCCCGTTGCTGGAGAGTCAGTTCCTAAACCTGGTTTCTCTATGGCAAGCCAATCCCTGTTTTTATTTTCTGATCTCATCTCTGCCAAAAAGCAGGCAGCCTTTTGTAGAGCCCACGGGGCTGATAGATTGTGAGTTCTACCTCCTGGTCTGTACAATTGTGGACCAATCTTGGTCCCTCTCTAGGCCTCAGTTTCCCCATCAGTGACGCGGGATTATTCTAAAAGGATATTTTAGGCTCTTTCCAGCCAGCTCTGACTTTATTTTATTTCGTTTCATCTCTAGACAGACTCCCAGCTCTGAAATCCCATGGTCTGTCTGTCTCCTGGAGGCTTCACCCCTTCTGGCTAGTCTGTCTTAAGGTGTAGCGCCACCTTCTGGAGACTGGTGTACTTCCCCTTTTTTCCTTTGGTTTGCTTGGAACTGTGGTTCCTCCCTTCTCTGGAAACCTGACTGAAGGTTTGAGGACTAGTGACATCTCCCTGCAAAGCTTGCAGGCAGGATCAGGGTGGGTTGTGGCTGGACTCGACTCCCTCCCCCTCGGAATGGCGCCGGTGACTTTTCTGGAGCTGAGGCCACACCGTGAGCCTGGAGAGCTCAGAGACCAGAGGGCCTTGGGTAGCAGGCGGCAAAAGTACATAATTCATGAGGGATTCATTCCACGAAGAACAAGGGCCTGAGGAGATGAGGGCTCTGGCACCCTTTTTTTTTTTTCTCTCCCTTCCTTATTCTTTTTGGTTTTGTTTTTACTTTGAGGCAAAGAAACACGTTTCAGAAAAATAAAGGGGTGGCCAAATTTAAGAGGGTCTTAAATTTGGGGACTCTTTCTGGTTTTATTTTGGTTGAAAAAGAGGAAGGGGTAGGTGTGGGTTAGAGCTTTTTTTCCTGAAGGAAATACGAAAGGTTTCTCTGAGTTTGGGGCCTTGGGCTTTCTGTTGCATGTCTCGTGAGCAGGTCCTGTGTGGCCTGTTCTTACCTGCTTTGCACTCATGAGGGTCTAGGAACTCAGCTGCCAGGGTCTCTTCCCCCAGGGCCCGTGGGCTCGCTGTTGACGAGGACTGCCTCTCGCCTGGAGGAACCCACCCGCCCCCAGATCTGACAGGCTAGGTAAGGGTGGCTTTGAATTCCTGGAAGTACACTTAGTATGTCTTTGAGGATGTTTGCTGAATGAACTCTGGGTTGGCAGGAAGGGGGCCTGACTCCAGCATTGCCAGGAACGGACGACTCTACCCATTCTTAAACAAGCACTTTCCCTTGAAGCCCACAGTTTCTTCCTCTATAAGGAGAAAGTAGGAAGTGAAGATTTTTACAATTTCTACCTCCATTCCGTGCCACTATTCTAGGGAACTAGAGGTCAGGGGATAAGGGTTTTCATTCGGACTTTGCCACATGCCTGGTGAGCCAGGTAACCTCTCTGGCTCTTAAAGTATCGGTCAGTTCAGGGAGTGGCATCCGCGAGAGCCACACATTGGAGGATGGCAGGGGACAGGGGTGTACAGGAGCCTTACACCATCCCATTCTTGTAGATTCCCCCTGCATCAGGACGTGAGCTACTGGGTGAGGCATCCCTGTTATGGATGAGATGGGTCAGCACCCATACACAGGTGCCTGAGCCTGAGTCCTCCTGGGGATGTGCGGGGGGAAAAACAGACAGACCCGACGGGATATACAGGATCCCGAGCCGAGGGTCACCACATGGCCACAATTAAGGCTCGTGCTTCAATTAAAATACAGGAACCAATAACAACTTAAATAGAAATAGAAACAAGGTTGCAAATTGTACGTCCGTCCGTTTATCTCCACCTGGGCTGGCAGTCCACGTTTGCTTTGTGCCGTGAGGCACACGCGCGTACCTGCCCAGGCACACGTGTGTGCATAGGCGCTCAATGGGGAGGGCTGCTTTGAACCAGGCCAGAAAGGTGATGCCCAGCCGCCAGGTCTCGGCCCTGTGGGAACTGGCAAGAAACTGTTGGTAAATCGCTTGGGATTCTGCGGGTACAGGCGCTGTGTTCGTTGAAAATATCATTAACGCCTTTTGTCAGGAGCCAGAAGCCCGCAGTGGAGTTCACAGATGCCTGACTTAGCTTGTCCGGTAGTGAAATTAACATAATAAAACTCAGTTAACAGAGATGCCATGGGTTTAATTAGTTCCTTAACAATTAAAGAAGAATTATGAGATCTTGAGCATTCCATCTTCAAAAGCAATTTGGGGGGATTGATGTCACCGTCTGACATCTCCACCGAAATTCTGGGTTGCCAGAGTCGATTTGGGAAATTGCTCATATTATCTGCTTCCAGACAAGTACATACACTTTCCTGCTGCCTTGAAAGGAAGCACCTTCAGGTAGCCTCCCAACGGACTGCTCCGGAGCCTGAGGCTACGTGGACAGGGGGTAAGTTCCATCTTCGGGGTTCTGGGGTTTCTCCTTTGGAGGGTCTAGCCTTCCTTGCCTCTGCTCACAACCCAGTGACCCCCTCCTAACCCTTTATGTTCCGCAGGCCCTGAGCAGGCAAGGGTGTTGTAACACATACCATTCTTCTAACTTCCTGTTTCCGGTGTGATCCTCTCAACCGGTGTCCGATGCTCTAAAAGAGAACATGGCCATCAGGTTCTTTGTTTGGCCCCGTCTGACTTGGCGGTGTTTACACCCCGTGGTCAGTGACTGTGAGCTGGGAAGGCGAGGGAGGTCCAGGGAAGCTCAGTCAGGGGGCCCTTTGCCGGCTTGGGCTCTCAGTGCGTTCTGGATATCTCCGTCAGTAAGGGGATCTCATTCGCAAAGCGGCCTCTTAGTAAGAGGCTATCTGTGGGAAGGGCGTCACCTGGGAGCTTATCAAGAATGCAGAGTCACAGACCCACCCCGGACCCAGCAACTGGAATCCTCGCTTGAACAAGGTTCCCAGAAATGTGTAAGCATCCGCGTGTTTGAGAAGCACTGCTTTATAGCGCTCTGTGGCCATCTCTTGGGCCAAAGAGGTGCCTGATCTGGTGATGGAGCTTGCTATGGAGGCCAGGTTCTTCCTGCAAGAAGGCACTTATTATTATCTCCAGTTTACAGATGAGGAAAACAGATCTCCGGGATGTGATTCCGGGTCCCCAGGTCTTGTTCCTGCAAGTGAGGGCCCAGCAGCCCAAGCCCTGGCTCGCTTGGGTCCCGAGGAGCCTCCCTCCCCACCAGGTTTCGCTGATGGCAGCGTTGTCTTTGAAGCTTCCTTGGTGGTCCGATTTCAGCATCTTGCCGGTCCAGGGAAGGCACCATGCCACAGTGACAGATGGCCGAAAGTAGGACAGACAGAAGAAATGTACGTTTATCAAATTTGGGTTGAAAAGACCGCGTTCCCCCAGCAAAGGCTGTCAAACAGCTGTCATTGAGGAGCATATGGCCCAGCGGTGAGAGGGCAAGGACACGGCTAATCCCGCTCTTACAGAGATTAGCTCTGACGAGTAATAAGTCAAGAAGGTTGCTGCCGTCACCAGGGCGCTGCCTGGGAGGAGGTGGCGAGGGGCCTGCCCTGCAGTGACTTCCTTGAATTACCTCTCTGACGATCCAGGCTCCGGTCTCCAAGTGAAACACCAAAGTAGAACGATGTGGACGGAAGGAATAATGACAATCGCAGTGATAGGAACGGCTCTCCCATTTATCGAACACTTGCCATGTGTTAGGTAACACACTTGGCTGTTGATTTCTGCCACCTTATTTATTCTGTGCATCGCCCCTTTCAGGCACTTATTATTATCTCCAGTTTACAGGTGAGGAAACCAGGTCTCCGGGATGTGATTCCGGGTCCCCAGATGGTGTGGACCAGATCGCACTCCTGCACACGTGGATCTGAAGGCCCCATGGCAGAGAGATTCTGTCACATACCGCAGAAGGAGGGGTGGTATGCAAAGCATACCTAGAGCGGTGAGGCCTCCACACAGCGGCCTCAGTGGGAGCTTGCTTGGTGACACTGCTGAGAGCCTGGGACCGCGGAAATGGGACAGGCAGGCCTCACACGGTGCGATGCTCTCCGGGTCAGCTGGAGTCCTGCAGCGCCTGAAGCCAAAGCACGAGAGATGTGATTCCTGAGGCCTTCCTCCCTGGGTGAAATCCACACCTCAGTGTGCCCTCTGAGGTGAGGGGGACTAAATAGGCTGCGATTTTGAGGCCAGGAGCACGTACGTAACTTAGCGCCTTCTAAGAGCCAGGCCCTCCTCCAGACGCATCATGTAGCCTGGCTAGAGCGTTGTACCCGCGCTCCCTCTGCAGCTGGGGGCTTTGAGGCTGCAGGGCTGAGGAGAGACGGGCGGCTCTGACCAAGCTGCGGTGACGGTGACGCAGCCTTTGCTACAAGCCCAAGATGGCTCCAGATGGCAGGTGCTCCCGAGGCTTGCGGGTCCTCAGCTGGGGCTGTTATCGTAATTGCCAAGTGCAGTCGTCGCCCTGGCCAGGAGGGGAAGCTGAAGGGTTGAAACAGAGACCCATTTAGCAGCCAGGGTAAGAGACTCTGGTCTGATCACAACGAGGGAGGGAGTGCTAAATATGGTGTAGAAATGAAAGCAGATCTAATTGTGTTTAGTGCTTGGAAAGGGATCACATAGGTCATTCCTTAGCCAAATTTTGGAGTTTCCCTGAATGAACTTGTAGGGCTCTTGTTCCCAGTCAAGGTAAGAATCTCATCTCAATGAACATTCATAGAACACATCTGTGTGCCAGGAATGCAGACGTGACGAAGACATGGGCCTTGCCCTCTAGGTGCCTGTTACTGAGAAGGGCAAGAGATATCCTTCCTGAAGTCTTGGTTTTATCACTACTGGTTTCAATTATTACTGGAAAACCCAAAGGCTCATAATATAAACTTTCTTGCAACGTATTGGGGCATGTGGTAGACAGTGTAACGGCCCCCTCGATGACCACACACTAATTCCTGGATTCTGAGAACATTTTACCCAACGTGGCAAAAGGCGCTTTGCAGATGGCACTAAGTTAAAGATCTCAAGATAGGGGGGTGATTCTAGATAATCTGAGTCAGCTCAGTGCAATCACAAAGGTCCTTGTAAATGAAAGGGGAAGAGAAGAGGGTCCAAGTCAGAACAGGAGACATGATTGTGGAAGAGGTCAGAGTGATGAAAGACCAAGTGATGTAAGAAGTTTCTGGAAGCTGGAAAAGCCAAGGAAATGGATTTTCTCCTTGAGTCTCCAGAAGGAACACAGCCCTACACTTTCATTTTAGTCCAGTGGCTCCCATGTTGGGTTTCTGACCTCCAGAACTATGAGTTCCTACTTTTGTGGCATTTTAAGCCACTAAGTTTGTGATAATTTGTGACAGCAGTAAAAGGAACCCACTATAGGATACAGCCTGAATCATGCATGTGTGAATGGCAGAAGGGAATGTCAGCAAGCTGGCAAGTGACCAGGTCACCTGTCAAACATCTGTCCTCCAATAAGTGAGACAATCATCACTTGTCATCATGTATGTGGTAACAAGTACAGGGTCATTTTTACAGCATTTTGTGTGTGTGGGGGAAACGGTATGCTACAATGGTATTTAGAAATTTGGGAGGTTATGATGGTCTCAGACTCCAGTCCTTGGGAATGTCTGGGCTGTGCCGTCCAGGTGAGCACAGCGTTGTCTGGGAGCTCAAAGGAGGGATCTCACCATGCTCAGCGAGCCAGAGAAGACCTCTTATGGGAAAAGACACCTGTGCTCAGTTCTGAGGGACCACTAGGACTCCGCAAGATGGCTGACAGCAAGGACCAAGGAAACCACATGAACCAGCACAGAGAAGTGAGATCGGCTCTCAGCTATGGGGGACATTTTATGCCTTGGTAAGGGATTTGGATTTGACCTATTTTGTCAATAATAATAAGCCATCAAAATATTTTAAGGAAGGGTTAAAATGATCAGTCCATGCTTTAGAAAAATCCTATTGATCTTTGAAAGTTGGATTGGAGGGAGAAGAACTAAGTCTAATTATGAGAATTCCAGATGACCAGGTGAGTGTTTCCCTGGAGAAAAATCCCCGGATGTTCCCTTTTCCCTCTAAGACTAGCAAATTTCAAAGGGCTATTCCCTTGGGTGCCTTCTTCTTACTTTTGTCCGCGCAGTGGACCCGTCCTGGAGACTTCACCTGTCCAGAATAATGAGACCCATATATTTTTCTAGTTCTGGTCTTTGGAACTGACCCTGATACAAGCCCTCACAGTCACTGTGAATGATTTAAAGAATCCAGGCTCAAGTGCCTTCTGTTCTTAGGGTTACAAAGATGCTAGAGATTTTGTTCTGAGCCCCTGTTGTCATCTGTCTCAACTTCCAAGAGCTGGAGTGTTGTTTAAACACTGGGAAATAGTCAATACTATAATTTTCTCACAATGTACAAAATCAGGATTCTGGAAGCTGTAGACGGGGGAGACTTGAGTTGATTTGCTGCAGAATTCTAGGACAGGTTACAAAGCAGATTGTCAGTATCTTAAGAAGAGTTCGATGATTATAAGTATCGACTCATCAACTCATTGAGAATAAGATTCTCCCTTCCACCCCTCAAAACTCTAACGAGACCAGAGCTAAGGATAAAAATCCAAACAACCCACCTTCATAGCTTGCGACAGCAAGAACAAATGAGTGAGGACCCGTTGTGAGCCTATCGTGTGTTGGGAAGGGGGTACCTGCCAACTCTGAGAGGCACTGGGAGTGGTTCTCGGATTGCACAGCTAACAGGGGCCTTCCTAGGGGGGGAATTCCTTGCTTGCTCCACATGGGTGTCTGAAAGATGATGGATAACTTTGCTTTGGAAGCAAAGCCGGGGAATCAGAGACAAGGGAGAGCAGCAAGGAGATTTTAAATAGGATGTGAAGACTAGAAATGTTGAAAAAAATGGAAAACATTTTATTTCGTGATCATGTTATCACAGAATATTAGAGCCGGATCCTCTGTACGGTCCATTCACTTGTGTATTTAATGATATGTTTATGAGTGACTTTGGTGCACCAAGCACTGTGTGGAGCTTAGAGGATACAGAACAGCCTTCTCTAACGGGTGTTTCCCTGGCAACTGGTCTCAAGGTAGAACAAGCAACAATGATAAACAGTAATTTTGTACCCAGCCCCTTTTCATACCAGTCAGATGGATGTTTCTGGTAGGCTCGATGTTGCAACTTGCCGAGGATTTAACAGCTCTTTGGTAGTATTTAGCTTTGAAAGGTATTTATTCCACTGACATTGCATGAAGATGCAGTTTTCAAATATCACAGCATCGGTTTCTCAGAGAAGTAAAGAAAATCATGAAGAAATCATTCAAAGTTGCACCCAGATCCAGCCTTATTAGGAAATCTTGTATCTTATTCTCAACACAGACACAGACACACGCATGCATGATACCCTGACCCAGAAGTGATAGGTCTAAGAGTTGAAAATATTGCCAAGATATAACTCGCTTGAGGAAGCTATTTGGACTAATGGAGGTTATCTTGTATTATCTGTGTTGTGCAGACACATCTTAATAAGATCACTTATTTCAAAGCTTGAATGAGTACCTCTTTCCTACATAGCCAGATTCTTACTAAGCATGAGAAAGCAGACTGACCACAGTTTCACCGTCTCCTCAAATCTTGACTCAAGGTCAGGAGATGTACCCCTGACCCCCAGCTTTGGATAAATTATGGCTGGGTTGACACTCAGGTGTAAACTTTTATTTTTATCTGACCATGCCATTTCTTGTGGCACCTGTGGTTAGTTCTTTGTGGGCTGGATCTCTGTATCACAGTCCACAAAGCAATCATTACCAACAAGAAAAAAAACAAAAACAAAAACAAGCTTGGGGCGCCTGGGTGGCTCGGTCGGTTAAGCGTCTGACTTCGGCTCAGGTCACGATCTCGCGGTCCGTGAGTTCGAGCCCCGCGTCGGGCTCTGTGCTGACAGCTCAGAGCCTGGAGCCTGTTTCAGATTCTGTGTCTCCCTCTCTCTCTGCCCCTCCCCCGTTCATGCTCTGTCTCTCTCTGTCTCAGAAATAAATAAACGTTAAAAAAAAAATTAAAAACAAAAACAAAAACAAGCTTTTGTCTGGTAGCATGGTTTTCAGCCATAAATACAAGAAGTCCCTGGGCAGTTTCCCCTTGTCCCTGTGCTACGTGTATGCGAAGAGGCTCATTCATCACCTTTCTCTCAACAGTGATAATAATAATTATTCTTTCACTTTGTTTGCTACTGATATTATCTACCATCCAACAGTTTAGGATCCTACAGGAAGTCTGCTACTCTCTTTTTTTTCTGTCTCTGAGCACAATATTTGTCATTAACGTTGTGGGTGTTTTTACAAGCTCCTTGGCAACAGTATAATTGTACTTGTTTTTGTGCTGTGACAATTTATCTTTGAATAACGCTCCTTTGATTTTTTTTCTTGAATTTAGTGATGCAATTCACTAATTCACTACTGGGAGGTATTCTTATCTATTTGTTCTGAAATGTTCAGATTGGTTTAGTAGAAGAGTCAACACACTTCGATCAAATATGACTTCGTGACACTCTATCACTAATATCTTGTTTACAAACAGTGTGCCCGTACGAAGGATGAGTGGATTCCCTAACTAAAAACTCCGATTTCGGTTTTTCTTTTTCTTTTCTCTGATCTTTCTTTTGGTTCTTTGGCTGCTTGAGCAAACTCATCGATGGCAGCATCTGTGCTCTACCATATACGGAATCATGTTCTGCATTTGACCTGTGTCCTGTTCACTCCTTCATTTATGACCTTGCTCTGGGTTGCAATACTTACTTTTAACATCACAACTTCTGCACGTCTCTAAACTACTTTTCAGCCACTGATTCATACTTTTTTAGAATTTGGAGATGAATACAGAGAAACAATCATATATATATTATATACAAATAGATATATTTATATTATCTATATTAATCTATATTAATCTATATCTATAATATATATATATATATATATATATATATATATATATAATATGCAGGGAGATGAAGAATAATTCTGTTAGTGTGGCATCTTAGGTCACCTGACGACATAATTCTCACACTATGTGCAAAACCATGGAGCATTTGTAGATTATGGAAAACCACTGAATTTCAAATTTGCGAAATGTATGTGAGCATGGTTGTTTTAACAGGTTTTCGGCTGAAACCATCACGCCGCCAGTAGACCATTTGCAAGACCACTGAGGAACATTAGAAACCTATAGACCATTCTTGGGGAAACTCTGAGTTACTTGGAGATACATCCTTTCATATGGCGTCCTCGAGCTCGGATGTGGAGTCCTTGGGTTCCCCCCAACCAGCAGGGTTTGTCTTCCACATCCACCTGTGGCCTTTCCACAACTGTGGAAATTACTGTGATGATTGTCCCCAAACTCTTCAAACATGTCTGGGCATTTTTGTGCATGTTTTTTCTTCACATGACACTTTTTTTTTTAGACACCTTTCCATATTCTTTTATTCGATCTTCTTTTTATTCTATTGATTTGTAGTAAAACAAAACAAAATAGTTTACCTGTTTCTGTCACCCTCTACCTCCTTTCTCTGGCAATCACCAATCTGTTCTCTATATCTGTGAGCTTAGTGTCTGTCTATCTATCTATAGATTCCACATGTAAGTGAGATCATATGGTATTTTTCCTTCTTTATCTGATTCATTTCCTTTAGCATAACACCCTTGAGGTTCATTCATGTTATCACAAATGGCAAGATTCTGTTATTTTTTTGTAACTAGTTCTTTCTTTCTGTCTTTCTTTCTAGTCACAGTTCCACTATCCATTCATTTATCAATGGACACTTAGGTTGTTTCTATATCTTGGCTATTGTAAATAGTGCTTCAGTTAATATGAGGGTGCATATATCTTTTTGAGTTAGTGTTTTTGTGTTCTTCGGGTAAATACCAAGAAGTGAAATCGCTCGATCTATTTTTAATTTTTTGAGAAACTTCCACACTGTTTTCTTATTTATTTATTTATTTATTTATTTTTGAGAGAAACAGAGATAGTGTGAGTGGGGGAGGGGCAGAGAGAGAGAGAGAGAGGGAGAGAGAGGATCCCAAGCAGGCTCCATGCTGTCAGCACAGAGCCTGATGCGGGGCTCAAACTCACAAAACCAAAAAATCATGCATGACCTGAGCCAAAACCAAGAATTGGGAACTTCAACCAACTGAGCCACCCAGGCGCCCTTCCATAGTGTTTTCTATAGTGGCTGCACCAATTTACATTCCCACCCACAGTGCCCGAAGGTTCTCTTTTCTCCACGTTCTTGCCAACACTTGTTATTTCTTGTCTTTTTGATAATAACCATTCTAACAGGTATGAGATGATATCTCACTCTTGATTGATTTGCATTTCCCTGATGATTAATGATACTGAGTTATCTTTTCATGTACCTGTTGGCCATCTGTATGTCTTCTTTGGAAAAAAGTATCTTTAGATCTTATGTCCATTTTTGATTTGGATTTTATTTCTTTTAGCTATTGATTTGTATGAGTTCTTTATACATTTGGATACGAGCCCCTTATCAAATATGTGCTTTGCAAATACTTCCTCCCATTCAGTAGTTTGCCTTTTGATTTTGCTGATGGTTTCCTTTATTGTGCAGATTTTTGTTTTAAATTTGATATAGTTCTACTTGTTTATTTTTGCTTTTGGTGCCAGATTAAAAAAAAAAAAATCATTACAAAGACCAGTGTCAAAGGGCTTATCACCTGTGTGTTTTTTTAGGAGTTTTCTGTTTTCAGGTCTTACATAAGTCTTTAATCCATTTTGAGTTAATTTCTGTGCATTGTGTAAGATAATGGTCCAATTTGGGGTGCCTGAATGGCTCAGTTGGTTAAACATCCAACTCTTGGTTTCCGTTCAGGTCATGATCTCATGGTTCATGAGATTGAACCCTGTGTCAGGCTCTGTGTTGTCAGCATGGAGCCCACTTAGGATTTTTTCTCTCTCTTTCTCTACTCCACCCTTGCAATTTCTCTCTCTCTCTCAAAATAAACAAATAAGCTTAAAAAAATGAAAATTAAAAAAAAAGATCGTGGTCTAGCTTTATTCTTTTGCATGTGGCTGTCCAATTTCCCCAACATCATTTATTGAAGATACTCTCCTTTCCCCATTGTATATTCTTGGCTCCTTCATTATAAATTAATTGACTATATATATGCGGGTTTATTTTTGAGTTGTATTTTGTTCCAATAGTCTACATGTATGTTGCTATGCCAATACAATACTTATTGTCTTATTATAGCTTAGTAGTATAGTTTGAAATCAGAGAGCACAATGCTTTCGGCTATGTCCTTAAGATTGCTTTGGGTATACAGGTTCTTTGATGGTTCTATACAAATTTTAGGATTGTTAGTTCTATTTCTATGAAAAATGACATTGGATTTCTATGAAAAATGATAAGGATTGCATTGAATCTGTATTTTGCTTTGAGTAATATGGACATTTTAACAATATTAATTTTTCCAATCCATAAGCACAGAATATCTTTCCATTTATTTGTGTTTTCTTCAATGTCTTTATTTAATGTCTTGAATTTTTTAAATACAGATCTGTTACCTCCTTCGTTAAATTTATTTCTAGTTATTTTACTCTTTTTAGTGCAATTGTAGATGAGATTGTTTTTGTTTTAATTTCTCTTTCCTCTAGCTCATTATTAGTGGACAGAAATGCAGTAGATTTTTACATGTTGAGTTTATATCCTGTGACTTTATTGAATTTGTTTATTCTAAAATTTTTTGATGGAGTCTGATAATATGTAATATCATTACATTTGCAAATAGTGGCTGTTTGACTTCTTCCTTTCCAATCTGGATATCTTTTTTTTTTCTTGTCTAATCGCCATGGCTAGGACTTTCAATATTATGTTGGATAAAAGTGATGAGAGTGGGCATCTTTGTCTTGCCCCTGATCTCAGAGGAAAAGCTTTCAGTTTTTCACCATTGGGTATGATGTTAGCTGTGGGCTCATGATATATGGCCTTTATTATTTTGAGATATGTTCCTTCTATATTCAGTTTGTTGAGAGTTTTTATCATAAACAGATGTTAGATTTTGTCAAATGTTTTTTCTGCATCTATTGAGATGATCATATGTTTTTTATCCATCAGTTTGTTACTGTGGGTTATCACATTGACTGATTTGCAGATGTTGAACCATCTCTGCATCTCTGGAGTAAATCCCACTTGATCATGGTGTATGATCCTTCTAACGTATTGTTTAATAAGGTCTGCTCATATGTTGATGAGTTTTGCATCTATGTTCATCAAAAATATTGGCCTGTAATCTTTTCTTGTGGCATCTTTGTCTGCTTTTCATATTAGGGTAATGCTGGCTTCATAAAATGAGTTGGAAAGAGTTCTCTTCTGTTTTTGGGAAGAATTTGATAAGGATTGGTATTAATTCTTCTTTGAATGTTTGGTAGAATTTACAAGTGAAGCTATCTGGTCCTTGACTTTTGTTTATTTGGAGGTTTTTGAATACTGATTCAATCTCATTACTAGTAATTGGTCTGTTCAGATTTTCTCTTTTTTATCATGATTCATTCTTGGTAGTTTGTATGTTTCTAGGAATGTATCCATTTTTTTCCCTAGGTTGTCCAGTTTTTTTTGGTGTATAATTAGTCATAGTAGTTATGATCCTTTGTATTTCTGTGGTATTAGTTGTAACATGTCCTCTTTAATTTTTTATTTATTTGAGTTCTCTCTTTCTCTCTTTTGAGTCTAGCTAAAGTTCTGTCAATTTTGTTGATCTTCACAGAGAACCAGCTCTTGGTTTCAGTTGGGTATTCAGTAGCATGTTGTTTAATTTCACATATTTGTGAATTTTCCAGTTTTCTTTGATTCTTAGTTTCATACCATTGTGGTCAGAAAAGACACTAGATATTATTTCAGCCCTCTTAAATTTATTAAGACTTGCTTTGCAACCTAACATATGATCTCTTCTAGAGAATATTCCACGTAGTCTTGAGAAGAATGTGCATTCCATTGCTTCTGAATGGAATGTTCTGTAAATATCTAATTCCATCTGGTCTAAAGTATTGTTTAAAGCTGATAGTTTGTTATTGATTTGCTGTCTAGATGACCTATCTGTTGATATAAGTGGGGTAAAAAGTCTCCAACTGTTATTGTTATTCTGTTATTTTATTGCTTGCTTTTGGTCTGTTAATAGTTGCTTTATATATTTAGGTGGTCCTATGCATAAATATTTGTAAATGCTATATCTCCTTTTTGGATTGATCCTTTCAGTATTGTATGACACCCATCTTTGTCTCTTATTACAGGCTTTGTTTTAAAGTCCATTTTGTCTTATGCAAATATAGCTACTCCAGCTTGTTTGCATGGGGTATCTTTTTCTACCCTTTCACTTTCAGTCTGTGTGTGTCCTTACATCTAAAGTAAGTCTCTTCTTATAAGCAGCATTTAGATGGGTCTTGTTTTTGTTTTTTAATCCATTCAGCTACTCTATGTCTTTTTATTGAAGAATTTAGTGCATTTATATTTAAAGTAATTCTTGATAGGTATGTGCTTCCTGCCATTTTCTTAATTGTTTTCTGGCTGTTTTTGTACTTCTTCTCTGTTCCTTTCTTTTTCTCTTGCTCTGTCCCTTTGTGGTTTGATGATTTTCTTTAGTGATATGCTTATATTCCTTTCTCTCTATCTTTTGTATTTATTATAGGTTTTGGCTTTGTGGTTACTATGAAGCTTACATATAACAGCTTATATCTATAACAGTTAATTTTGGTTTTATAACATTGTAAGTGTAAGTTTGATTCCATTTTACATGAATATTTTTGCTCCTCTCATGTTAAAAAAATTTTTTTTTAGTTTATTTATTTTGAGAGAGAGAGAGCGCGCACACAGGGGAGGAGCAGAGAGAGGAGAGAGAATCCCATGCAGGCTCTGCGCTGTCAGCATAGCGCCCAACGTGGGGCTTGATCCCACAAACCATGAGATCATGACCTGAGCCGAAACCAAGAGTTGGATGTTTAACCAATTGAGTACCCCTCCCATGTTTTGTTTGGTTTGGTTTTTAATGTCACATTTTACATCTTTTTACCTTGTGTATCCCATAAGTAATTATTGTAACAATACTTATTTTAACTACTTTTGTCTTTTAACCTTCATACTCACTTTATAAGTGATTGATCCACTACCTTTGCTATAGATATACCTTTCCAGTGAGATTTATTTTTTCTTTTATGTTCTTGTTATTAATTAGCACCCTTTCTTTTTCAGGTTAAAGAACTCCCTTTAACATTTCTTGTAAGGTCAATTTGGTGGTGAGGAACTCCTTTAACTTTTGCTTGTCTAGAAAATTCTCTATCTCTCCTCCACTTCTGAATGATAACCTTGCCAGGTAGAGTATTCTTGGTTGGAAACTTTTTTTTCAGCACTTTAAATACAAAGTGCCACTCCTTCTGGACTGCAAAGTTTCTGCTGAAAGATCTGATGATAATTTAATGGGGTGTCCCTTTTTTGTAACAAGTTGTGTTTCTCTCGACACTTTTAATATTCTCTGCCTGTCTTTAACTTTTGGCATTTTAATTATAGTCTGTCTTGGTGGGGGTAGTTTTTGGGCATCCTCTTATCCAGAACTCACTGGGATTTCTGAATCTGTTGTCTCTTTCCTTCTCTGGGTTAGAGAAGTTTTCAGCCATCATTTCTTCAAATAAGGTTCTGCTCCTTTTTCTATCTCTTCTCCTTCTGGGACCCCTATAATGTGAATGTTAGGCCATTTGATGTTTTCCCATGAGCTCCTTACGCTATCTTCATTTTTGTCATTGTTTTTGCTTTGTTGTTCTAATTAGGTGACACCGCTTTGTCTTCTGCTTCACCTGGTCTGCTCTTGAACCCCTCTAGTGCATTTTTCAGTTCAGTGATTGTATTCTTCAGCTCTGTGGTTTCTATTTGGCATTTTCTTATATTTTCTATCTCTTTGTTTAGGTTCTCAGTGTGTTCATTCTTTTCCCCACTTTCATAAGCATCTTTATGACCCTTGACCTCTTTATCGGGCAAATAACTTATCTCCATCTCATTAAGGTCTTCTTTCTGAGGTATTATCTTGTTCTTTCATTGGGAACATATTCCTCTGTCTCTTCATTTTTCTTGGTTCTCTGTGGTGGTTCCTATATAGTAGGTAAAACAACCACCTCTCCCAGTCTTGAAGGAATGGCCTTGTGTAGGACATTAACCTTCCTGTTCAACCTTGCCTCAGCTCTTGGA
Source organism: Panthera leo (assembly GCF_018350215.1). Taxonomy (NCBI): domain Eukaryota; kingdom Metazoa; phylum Chordata; class Mammalia; order Carnivora; family Felidae; genus Panthera; species Panthera leo. Next base: position 127,540,706 of record NC_056681.1, on the reverse strand, counting down.
TTTTCTTTCAAACTTTTGTGTTTCTCCAAACAACCTATTATATTTTTAATAGCTCCCAGGAGTTGAGGAGTGCCAAGACCTATCAGTGTCCCACTGGGGAGGATGTTGGCACCTAAATTCAGGCTGACTAGAAGCCAGATCCGTAGGCATCAGCTTTTAAAGGTATACAAATATATAGAGTCCTGTGGGAGCACAAGTGTGAGCCCCAGGTGATCTAGATGCATTTCCTGGGTAGAAGTTGTAAAAATCAGGGTTCTGGATAAGGGTGTGAGGTATTTTCTGGGTGACACCAGCAAACTGGAGCAAGGCAGAGGGAGATCACCAAGATGGTATCCACAGCATACATTCTTTGAGAGCAGTTCTTCCATAGAGCACTAAGTGTGTGCCAAGCCTAAGGTGTGCCCCACAAGCTGAGGCTCTAGGACAAGCAGAGAGGCATCCTTCACAGAAAGACTGGAGGGTGTATCTCCGTCCATCGCACATGACACGTTTTCTGCTTCCCACTCCTACAGGCCCACACGAGAATAGATGATGAACGTATGCGTTCCACCTGGGAGGTACAATTATAAGGCCAAGAGCAACCTGGCCTCCTGCTTTCACAGTTACAGGGAGACTCTGGTATCCCAGGTGTGACAGCCCCTGGCCTTTATCACAGCCTCCTCCCAAAGGCTGATTTTAGCCCGGGAGTCTGGACCAGAAGAAATTTCAGACATTAGCACTTTGTGATGTGCTTAATGGTCCTTCCCTCTAATCCTGAGCTTTCTTTCCATCTGAGCGATGTGCCTGCCTCATCTGTCCCCGGGTAGGGGTCCTTGTCTGGCTCCACACACTGCTAGGGGACTAGCAGGTCCTCTTCCTTATGGTCAAAGCTGAGGGGTCAGCTTCCAAGGGTTTTCTCCTTGTCCATCGCAGGAGGTTGTTGGGTCCCACCTGCACAAAGACCTCTCTGAGTCTGTCAGATCAGCTGTCCACATATCCCCGGACCTGGTTGAGTTTGCAACGAGGATCTAACTTAGTCCTGGACTCTGAGATTCCATTGTAGTTAGTCCCCATTGCTCACAGAGTCAAGCCCAAAGCCCTCAGTGTGACATTCATACTTCCACAACGTGTGGCCTCCAGTGTCTTGCCATCAGGCCTCTACACTCTCTGGCCTTGAGCCTATTTCCAGCGCACTTGATCTCTGACTCTTCCTCAGGTGTGATGTGCTCTCACATCTCCAGACCTTGTCTCCACATTCATCTGGCCCTTCCTCCTGGAACAAATTTGTTTTTGCTGGCTGCCCTGGCTCAAATGCCATGTTCTGCGTATGTTCTCCATAGATTCCCAGCAGCATGGGTTTTGAAGTCAGAGTTCAAATTCCAGATCTGCTGCTTACTTATTGTGTGACGTTGCCTTTTTCGCTTAACTTTCCTGTGGTTGAAGTTTTCCACCTGATAAACAGGGCCGACGATTCCCAAATTGGAAGAGAATTGTCAAAAAAAAGGCAACAATGTCTTTAAAGTAAAGTGCCCTTCGCAGATATTATGGCTGATGGGTCCCTTCCTGCTCCTTCCCTTCTCTGATTTCTTTAGCATGTTGATTTTGCTTCTGTTTTGCTTCCTATTTAATTTTCTTTATAATTATGTATCCACAAATTTGTCTTCTGCATTAATCGGTGAAATTTATAAAGCTAGGAAACATTACTTTGTTCCCAATTCTCCTCTGTGCCTAGTTTAGAGTAGGTATTCAGTAAATATCTATCTAAAGGAATTGGAATTTCTGTTAAGTTATATATGTATTTATACATGTGCGTGATTTTTGAATTCACCTTGGAAAGCAATAAAAAACGTGTACAGAATAGAGGGTTGCTGTTTTAGCTAAAGGCATGATATATCTAATACTACAGGCCCTTAACTTTTTAGGTATGCATGGCACCGAGCAAAGGAAAGGGAGGAAGCCAGCTTCCTGCCCCACAAAGCCAAAGAAAAAATGAGGCGACAAGATGGCAGGCACGTTGTCGGGAAAAGAGCATGCTATTCAAAAACCCCTTGCCCCCAAACGTCTCTGCAAAACGTCAGTGGTTCTCTGGTCAAGGAAAGGACAAAGGTGCCACGTAAAAACACCTCTCTTTAAAGTTTGTCTCAGACACTAGGGTTAAAGGAAAACATGTGCGCGCGCACGCACATGCGAGCGCGCGCGCGCGCGCACACACACACACACACACACACACACACACACAGACACACACAGCTGTTTTCCCTTCCAAGATTAGCAGCGATTTTACCCACTGCCTGATTTCCTCAACCATGTTCCGATGCGATGATCCTTTGCCACACACAAGACTGTCATTGTATATTCATTCATTAGAGATAATGATTTTGAGTTTTTGTCCCCACTGACCTGTGGACAGATGGTTAGCATGAATGCCACGTTTATCTGGACACCAGATCAGCTCAAGCAGCCCTCTGATGGGTTGGATCACCCAGTGGCCACTGCGTTGCAGACCCCGTCTTTTCTTCTCTCCTCCTGGGGGCTGCCGACTGGGTGCCTTGAGCAGTGAGCTTCTGCAGAAATGGGCCTTTTGGTCATGACCGATTTTTGCTTTCTTTTCATAACCACCCATAAATGTCAGGACTGCTTAGAGCTAATCATTTCAGATTGGAATAAAAACAGTTTGAAGTTCTAGAATGTTCGAAGCATTATTCGCTTCTGAATAACAGTTGCTCCTGTGTCTACCCTCCCCCCCCCCTCCATTTGTCTGTCTTAGTACACGAGTGTTCAGACAAAGCATACAAGCTGAATAGAAGGGCTGCATTTGTGAATCATACTTGCCAAACTCCTGTGTATATTAAAGATATGCTTTCAGTGATGTGAATAAGGGGCCCTTCCCGGGGGAATAACTTACGGAGGGTCCATTTAGTGAAACAGGCAAACCACTAATTTGATCATATTAGACAGATTTTTTTTCCTGTGGCAATTACTTTCTTTTAACAAAAATTATTTCTCTTCCCCAAAAGGCTTACATAAGGTTGTTTTAATGTACCATTTCTTCTATTGCCTTTAAAAAGATACTTCACTCTACTAAACTTTTAGAATCACATTTCTGTAGATGAGTAAAGCAGATCAACTTATGTAATCACTGATTGCAAAGCCTCTTTCAAGGATAGTTGCACTTAGGATTTCTGACAATTGCTATCGTTTCATTAACTCATTCAATAAACAGTTTCCGCTTCTAAAACTTGACCTCTATGTGTCAAGACAGTTTTCCCTCTTCCAGGAAAGACTATTTCTCAAACTTTACTAGTAAGAAAAAAAGGGTAATCTGGGTTCAGAAATCCCCAAGAGAGATTTTAGAATTCATTCCCACTAGCTTGCTACTAGCAATGATCTCGTCTACGATATTAGTATTTTAATAGTAGATCCTGAATGTGTTGAAAACTTTGTTGGATGGTATCTTCTCTTCCTGCTACTGTACCTCCTCCTTCTTTCCATCACACTGGTACCGAAAATGTTGGCCCCGAGTTTAAGTCAGTGTTAAACACCCCTTAAAGCACAACTAAGCTACAGATCCTTCTAGTCAGATGGCACTTTTTTTGTTTTTTTGAGACCTTCCATCATTTGTGTTTTTCTAAGTTCCTGGGTGGACTCCCTCCTTCTCCACCTGTCCAAATCCTTTGCATGCTTTTTAAAAATTAAGTGTATTTATTTATTTTGAGAGACACAGAGCAGGGGGAGGAGGGGCAGATGGAGGAATCTATAGATTCCTCTCTGCAGACCCTGACACGGAGCTTGAACCCACGAAACTGTGAGATCGTGACCTGAGCTGAAACCTGGAGTCAGATGCTTAACCGACTGAGCCACCCCGGAGTCCCCTTTTGCATGCTTGAAGGCTCATCTCAAAAATACCATTTCCTCCGCTTCCTTCCTCCCTAACTCCCAGTTTTCTTTTGGCACTGGGCCCTCCCTCCTCACTGGTCCTGCATCTGTCCCTTTTCCCTTCCTGCGCACTCTTTCTTTCCAGCTAGCAAACTCATTCTGCACCTTCCCTTTATCTTGCTGCACCCCCCCTACAGGTCCACATGGCTTCAGGTTCACAGACCGACCTGGTTAGATCTTCTGGCTCATTTTTTTTTTAATCAACATACTTTATTTTTAAGAACAGTTTAGGTTTACAGAAAAGTGGAGACATTGCCATAGGGTTCGCTATCCCCTGCACACAATGTCCTCTACCTGAACGTCTTACATGAGGACAGTACATTTGTTACCATTAATTAACTAATACTGATATTACTATTGATATTGATATCATGATATTGTTGATACTGATAGCATATTATTAACGTGATTATTAGCTCAAGTCCACAGTTTATTCAGATTTCCGTTGTTTTCACCTAATGACTTTTTCTCCCCCAGGATGCCACATTACATTTAGTTGTCGCATCTCCTTAGGCTCTTCTTGGCTGTGACAGTTTCTCAGACTTTCTTTGTTCTCGATGATCTGGGCAGTTTTGAAAACATTGGTCAGAAATTTTATAGAAGGCCTCTGTTGGGATTTGTCTGATGTTTTTTTTCCCCTCATGATTGAATGAGGGTTGTGGGCTCTCGGGAGGAAGACCAAAGGCGAAAGTTCCATCTTCATCACATCATATCAAGGACGTGGACTATCAACATGATTTGTCACCATTGACATTGACCGTGATCACCTGGCTGAGGTAGTGTTTGTCAGTTTTCTCAACTTTATTCTTTTTGTCCCAACCCCCTCTCCCTTCCATACTGTCTTCTTTGGAAGGTAGTCACTCTGTCGGCCCACACCTAAGGAGTGGGGAGTTACGTTTCAGCTCCTTGAAGGTAGAGTGTCTACATCAACAATTTGTGTGAATGACTGGTACCAGTTAACCCTTCTGCATGGGGTATTTGCCTTTTCTCCTGGCTTGGCATGCTCCAGGGACATCCTCAGCCTGATTCCCTCCCAAATCAATCAAGAAGCTAGTTCTGTGTCAGCACCCCATCCCCCGTGGGCGTCTCCGTCCTCCCACACACCTCTCATGATAATTTAGCATCAGCCGCAAAGCAAAGCCAATGCCTCTGCATGCAGGCAAAGCCACTCTTGGCCATTTCTACCTTCCCATTCTTAGCTCTGCTCACTGCCTTCCTCATGCCCCTATTATTTATTTTTGAGACAGAGAGAGACAGAGCATGAGCAGGGGAAGGGCAGAGAGAGAGGGAGACACAGAATCGGAAGCAGGTTCCAGGCCCTGAGCTGTCAGCACAGAGCCCGACGTGGGGCTTGAACCCACGGACCGTGAGATCATGACCTGAGCCGAAGTGGGACACTCAACCGACTGAGCCACCCAGGCGCCCCTCATGCCCTATCTTTGATCCAAACCACATGAATTATTGTTCCTCCCAGAGCTCCACACTCTTTCAAGCCTCCACATCTTTCCACACACTCTTCTTTCTGCCTAGAACACTTCTTTGCTCCTTGTCCGTCTTCCAACCCATAGGGATAGCCCAATCTTCTCATCCTCCAGGGAGTTCCCCCAAACGAGTCAGAGTCAATCTGTCCTTTGTGCCGCAAGTCTTCTTGGTGGATTCCTGGAGCACTACACCCACCAGGTGGTATTTAAACCATTTGCTCCTAAGTCTGCCTCCCTATAGGATTCTGACATACTCATCACTTTGCTATCAGTGTCCAGCGCAGTATCTGACATTTGACATCTGCGAACGAATGACTGGAATCGTTACGTGACTTTGCACACACACGCCTCGACGTGTACTTCTCCCACTGGCATGGTGAACTTCTTGATGGCAGCCGCCACTGCTCACTGTTCTCGGCGTCCCTGCACGTGACGGAAGGTCCACCTACACTACACATAGCAGGTCACGAACACCTGCCATCTGTTGTAGACTGAGAGCTGGAGAGAAGTCCCCGGGGTGGTCTCTTCCTCAGAGGCAACGATGTTCCACGTACCCAAAGAGCTGCTGATTATAAACAAGCTATTGAAATAAGTGGCTCCTTCATCTGAAAGTCGGTTTTGGTTGCAGGAAAGTGCTGGCCATCCTTTAATACTGAGACAGGAAAGAGGCACTGCAATCAAACATAATTGGAAGATTACAGGAGCTCGGAATTACCCTATAGCAGAAAATTCTCTTTCATGCTAGGCAGAGGAACCTGTGCATTGATTTTTTTTTTACCCCCGTCTTTAGGTGAGGAAATCTCTTGAAGATAATCAGATTTCATTGAGAAGATACGATTGCACATTTTCCCATCAGACGAGTACCTCGGTAGACCTTCAGAAAGATTGTCTGCAGTGGTGTCGGAGATGATACAGAAACCCCTCATCAGGGTAATTCAGATGTGTGTAAATCTGAGTTCGCAAGACTTTCATGCTGCCCTTCATTTATTCCTTGATGGTTTCCCCGCCGTTCAGGTACACGGCCTCCAGGTATACGGTTACAACTGGGCCAGGATATCCCAGAGTAGTCCGTTTGTCTTTCCTAAAGGCATGGAGAGCTGACAAATAAATACACATTCCTATGGTTGCTTAAGCACGATATATTCTCTCAAATATATTATATCCTCGGTTCTCTTATACACCACAGCTGGGGCTACACGTTGCTATAACCTCATGGAAAACAATTTGACAATACATTTTAAATGGCTTGGAAACACTCATAGCCAGTAATTTTATTCTGGGTGCATATTATTTATTTTGGGGGAAAAAACCCAAATTTGTCATTGGGGGGAATTTCTAACTAATACAAGAATAGAAGAGAGTAATGAATGTCATGTACCCAATCCAATAATTCTCAATTTGTGGCCAGCCCTGTTTTAACTATATCTAACCACCCTTCTCCCACTGGATGACTCAGAAGCAAATCCAAGACATGTCATTCGTATCATTTCTTCTGGAGAGATTTCAGTGTGTATCTTTAAAAAAAGTGGGGTTTAGAAAATAGCCACAATATTATTACCACCCTCCCTGCAAAAATAACAATTCCTTAATATCGAGTATTTTGTCAGCATTCAAAATTTTCTCATTATCTCATCAATAACTTTTTTTAATGTTTATTTATTTTTGAGACAGAGACAGAGCATGAATGGGGGAGGGTCAGAGAGAGAGAGAGAGAGAGAGAGAGAGAGAGAGACAGACAGACAGAAAGAATCCAAAGCAGGCTCCAGGCTCTGAGCTGTTAGCACAGAGCCCGACACAGGGCGCAAACTCATAAACCGAGAGATCATGACCGGTGCCGAAGTCAGACGTGTCATCGACTGAGCCACCCGGGCGCCCCATCTCGTTGATAATTTTTATGCTAGGTTTGCTCAATATGAATTCAAACAAGATGCACCCATTTCACTGGTTTGATGTGCCTGCTAAGCCCCTTAACCTTTTGGCTGTCCTCTCTGTGTTTTCTTTTTCTTTGCAATCTATTTGTGAAAGAAATTGGGGGTATGTGCTGTAAGTTTCCCTCATTCTGTATTTTGCTGCTTTAATGTCTTCCGCTCTTGTTTGACCTGACTCCACTCTTCCCCCATAATACGTATACTCTGATGGTTAGATCTGGGGGCCTTATCAGATACAGGTTGGACTTTTTGGAAAGGACACCTCAAAAGTAATGTTGTAGATTTCCACCATCTCTCCTTCCATAATGTTCAAATTAGTCAGTGTACTCAGGTGACTAAGTCGTTATAAAGTTAGTTTACCGAGTGGCTCTGGTGGTCACTGATGGTCAGTGCCCAGGGCCGTCACTTCACTGGTGGCGATGTTCTCGTCTGCCCTTTCTTTCATAATTTGTTTGCTGGACAACTTCCTTAAAAAGAGACTTTCTGTCATCAACTGTGTGACTACTCTGAGGTACAGTTTGTAGAGGAAAGACAGGATAAATACTTCATCCTTAGTTGCCAATTTTCTTAATAATGAGTTGGTTCCCTGGTGCCTTGTGAGTCTGGCCCCCAATGACGTCCACGCCCTCACTCCCAGGAACCAATATGTGAATTATGTGAATATGCTGTGAATATGCTACCTTATGTGGCAGAAGGGACTTTGCCTATGCGATTAAGTCAGAGAGATTATTCTAGATGATCCTGCTGGGCCCAGTGTAATCACAAGGGATAGCGTAAGAACTAGGCGGGAGAGCCAGAGTCAAATTAAAAGATAAGATGACAGAAACAGAGGTCACAGTGATGCAAGGCCATGAGCCAAGGAATGTGGGCAGCTGGAAACAATAGGAAATGGGTTCTCCTTCCAGAAAGAATGGAACCCTATGGACCCATTTTGAGCCTCTGACCTCCAGAACTGTATGATAATAAATTTGTGTGTGTTTTTTTTAAGCCACCAAGTGTGATCATTTGTTACAGCAAGAATAAGAAACTAATTAATGACTGTGTTTTCCACGTTATTATGATGTCAGTGATCAGCAACTACAGATTTATTGATTACCTACATTGTGGTAGGTAGTTTACATATATATTAAAAACAAACAAGTAAATAAAGCAACACAAAACAACCCCACTCTTCATATCTTACCAAGGATTGAAGACCTGCCCTCTTCCCCTTTCTGAAAGCTGTGACCCTTGCCTTTGTGTTCAGGTGTTTGCTCTGCTCACTTCCAGGAGCCAGCAAGCCCAGATGTGTATGAACAGTTTCTTAGCCAGATCTGCTGTTCTAAGAGCCCTCCCACCACCCCTCTAGACCTCCCCTGTCCTTGGCTGCAGCTATTCAAGGTCCCCCACTTGGATAGATAAAAAGCGTCAAGCTGTAAGGAGTACAGAGACAGAAATCGGAGGTGAAAGGAGGATATTCTGGATAAAGAAGTGATATGGGGGGATGGGGAGTGCAGAAGAAGAGAAAGAAAGAAGAAACTCATCGAGCACAACTTTGCTGTAGTTTTAGTGAGATCTTTGTATAGATCTCCTACCCTTCGATTATTACAGTCCTGTTTTCACCTCCATTTTCAGATAAGAAAACTAAGGCCCAGACAGGTTATGGCCTTGCCCAGTGGCTAAGTGGCAGGGCACAGACTCTAGTTCAGTCCACGGATTCTAAATGTGGAATCTTTTCCTCTCCACCATGCTGCTTCCTACCCCCCAACAGGAGTACAGATATAAATATATCAGCATCCTTCCAGAAGCTCAGACTTAGGGGTCAGGATTGGGAAATAAGGAGGGGATTTCAACCACTTAACATTCTGTGAACAGAAAAGGGGTTTCCATTGAAGCAGATAACCAGGTTTCCTATTGGAAACACGGGGATTACTCACGAGAAGTTAGGAAACGTTTGGAGATACGCACACTTCTTATGACTTGAATGTCTCTGTTGAGTTATTTACGCACTGTCTTGCCCCTCTCCCTTTTGTCTCTCTTATGAGTCCCAATTGCCATGGGGCTGAGAGTCCATGCAAAGGAAGGAAAATCAATGGCTCTTCGAAGGCAACGGGACTCCCAAAACAGATGGTCACCAAATATCAGATATGAGGCATGGCTTGAGATGAGAGAATGGGCTTGTAGAGATTTCACAAGTGAAGAAGCTGAGAGTCCAAACAGCGATAGTCATTTATCTACCTACCCACTTGTGTATCCATCCATTTGCCATTCGTTTATTTATTCATTCTTTCAAAAAATTCACCAAGTGTCTGCTATGTTCCAGAGATGGAGTGAGGTACTAGGAATACTGAGATATAGAATAAGACTAAGACTGTCCTGGATTCTATGGTCAGCAGGAAATAAAAGAATCCAATGGTTCGTCACAAAACAATGGGAGAGGTGTTCTAATAGAAATTGTGTTAAGCGTTGTGAGAATACGTTGGAAGGAACCAGTTTTCCCATGGAGAGTTTTGCAAGTTTTTACAAAAGAAAGAACATATGATTTTGGTCTTTTAAGGATGAGCAGGTGTTTGCCAGGCAGATGCATTTGCAAAGGGTGTAGATGCCTGGCAGTGAGCAGTGAGAACAGCAGGCATAGAAGCCCAGAAATCATAATGGCCTTAGTGCTGTAGCTGGATCAAAAATTATCTTTGTGTGAGGGTAGAGGGAAGGTGGGCCTTGAGTGGGGAGGGAAGGAAGCTTGACCACTTTGTTGGTACCGGCTTATGAATGGGTATGAATACCAGGCCAAAAAATACATGCCGCCCCATACACAATGGGGGAGATTCTGTGGTTCCACTCAGGTGTTGATCTCTACACTGGCATCATTTACTAAGCTCCTCAATTCTGATTGAGGTTTCTCTGGAATTTGTTCCCTCGATCTGGGAGCTTGTGTGATTAATGCATATTAGTGAAAAGAGAGTGGGGATTGTGTTTAGGAAGCATGAACCCGTTGATAGCTCTTTGCCAATAAATACAATCAATTTATCAGAACTGATTATCCCATTCAATCCCATCAAAACACCCTGATTACTCTTAGGAACAATTAAACGTATCATTCTTGGGAGGTAAACCGGAGGCCAGCTCCACTGTTGGGTCACATTGACTGAATCTCGTCATTTGAGTTCCAATGACTCACTGACAGCATGAGATATGCTGGGCCTTTACATGTATTACAGATTGTATGTTGTAATCCTGATATCATCCTACATACAAGTTTTTTTTTGTCCTCTCTATCCAGGAGAAGAAATTGAGGTTCAGGGATCTGAAGTACCCAGTTCAAGGTCATGCAGCAAGAAAGTGTCAATACTGAGGTGTAAGGTCAAGGCTGTCTGCTTTCTAATCTGATGTGATCAGGAGTGTGATCGAGAGGTCTTCCTACCCTTGTCTGACGAAAAGGGGTTCACAATGATTTTAGACAACAACATTTGGATTCACGACTCTATTCAGTACATTTTGTGGAGCACCTTCTATGAGCTAGACACTGTTCTAAATCCAGAACAACAAATGCAAAAAAAAATGCAAATCTCAGAACAGGAAGGAACGTTTGCAGACCTCTAGTACCTCAAGATTGAATCTGGAGTATATAATGAACTCTTACAACAAGAAAAGGAGACAACAAAAAAAATGGACAAAAGGTTTGAGGAGATGCTTCACAAAAGAAGAGATTTCAAGAAAAAACACATGCCTAGGTGTTTAACATCATTAGCCATCAGGAAACTGAAAATGAAATACAGGGAGATACCTCTCCACACACTCCATGTTGGATAAAAACGAAAAAGACTGACAATAACAAATGTTGGTGAGGGCGTGGAATGCTCAGACACCCCTGGTGGGAAATTAAAGTTGTGTGACATTGTGGAAAATAGGTGAGCAGTTTTCCAAAAAGTTAAACGTGCCATACATCCACTTGGAGGTCTTCACCCAAGAGAAATGAAAACATGTCTACAAAAAAACTTATATTCAGATGTTGACAACAGCTTTGATTGTAATAGCTGACAGTTGGAAACAATCCAAATATCCATCAATAAGGGAATGAAAAACAAACAGTGGTATATCCATACAATAGAATGCTTCCCCACGATAAAAAGAAATAAACTGCTGATAGACACAACAGCTTGGGTGAATCTCAAAACAATTATGCTGAATGAAAAATGTCAGGCAAAAAAGCACCTGTAGGATGTCATCTACATGAAACTCTAGAAAATGTAAATTAATTTATAGTGACAAAAATCCAATCAGCAGTTTTCTATGACCAGGAGTGAAGGGAGGGATGGATTGCAAAGGAAGCAAGAGGAAATTTCAAGGGATGATGAAAATATTCTGTATCTTGATTATGGCAGGTGCAAAATCTAAGTCATTGAACATTCAAAGTAGTTGAACTGTGCCCATTATACATTAGCAGTTTATTGTGCCTGATTATACCTCAATACAGTAGATTAAAATGAAATTGAGGGGTGGGTGGGTAGAGACAGGCAGATACCCGCACTGTACCACGTGAGGCCTGAGAACTCAGAGGAGCGAGGCGTCAATCCCACCACACAATTCCCCACTCAGCCCGGGGCTGGGGGACTGACGAGTCTCTGAAGAGGGGCCCTCCTGTCCTAGATCTGAACAGCAGACAATTCTTATTGTTTTTGTTTTTGTTTTTTTAATCCCCTGTGTCAGATATTTCCTGCCTTTCAGAGATTATCACCTAGAGTGGAAAGGAATTTTGGACTGGGAGTCAGCTGATAGGGGCTCTCTCCGTAGCTTCTTACATGGCCTTGTCCTTGATCTTGATCCGTCCTTCTCTGGGCCTCAAATTTCAAACCTGCAAACTGAGGGAGTTGCCCTGGAGCCCAAGACGACCAGGAACGTTTTCTACACTCTTGACATCAAAAAGTTTTCTTAAGCTTCCTTGCTTTTTTTTTTTTTTCTCCTCAAATAAAGTGATTTCCCCCACCCTTCCCCCGGAACATATTTTTCAAGATAATGAGGGAATTCCAAGTCCTTGATAGAAACCTAATGTACTCAGAACCTGTGTAAGCTTCCTCTCTGGCCGGCCTCCTGCCTCTCTCTTGGGCTTCTCTCTACGTCTTTGCTCACCATTTGCGCCCTATGCTCCAGGCACATGGAGTTCTTTGCCATTGCTCACACCCGGCTGGCCCTCTCGGACTTCTTTACTTTTATATGTGCTCCTCCTGCTTCTGCTTGGTTCCCGTCGTGTCACAGGAGCGGGAAGACGCTGAGTGATGTGCACGTCTTCTCACGGATGGCCAGAGGCATCCGCCCCGCAGACATTTCCTGGCACTCCTTGGCTTGTGGCCACACCACTCTTCTCTGTGCCTCAATCTTCAAACCACCTTCTCCTCTGTGTCTTCTGTTCTGTGTCTTCTAAGGACGCTTGTCATTGGGTTTAAGGGCATAAGTTTACCTTCACAGAGACTGAGGATCAGGACATAGACATGTCTTTTTTTTTTTTGAGGTGACCATTCAGCTCACTACACATGGTAAAGAATTACAGCCTGTTTTGTGGGGAAAGTCTGCCGTAGGGTAAGGATGGAGGCCGGGAGACCAGTGAGGAGGCTCATGCAATTGTCTGGGTGAGAGACCCTGTGGCCTGGGCCAGGCGAAATGGGGGGGAGGGGGTAGAAGTGAACACACATTTTATAGGCATAGAGCAAGTCTGAATGAGGCTTGTGAGCGAGGGAGAGGTGACAAGGATTTCTCCAAAGATGGAAGGAAGTTGGCACTAATGGAGATGGATAGAATTGGGCGGGGCACACTCTGGGGGTGGGAAGCAATGAAGAATGTAGCTTTGGACACATGTACGTATTTTTTTTTCCTGTTAGACATCAAAGTGGTGATATTAAACACGTGTTGAGCATATTAGTCTGAGCTCACAGGAGAGTTTGGTGCTTTAGATGTAAATCGGTACGGCATCAGCGGGGAGGGGATCAGATCACCTATGGAGTAAGCGTACAAGGAAAAGAGAAAGCCAGAGACTGGAGCGCAGGCTCTTGGGCATCGGGCAGTCAGGAGAAGTAAGGAGAAAGCAGCAAGACACAGAGTAGGAGCAGCCAGTGGTTGGAGAACCAAGAGTCGGCATTTGGGTGGAAATCCATCTGAATCCAAACCCCTTTCCCAAGACCACCTGAGGGGAAGGACTGGATTATAAATCTCTCTGTCTCCATTGACTACCATAGGGCCAACACAAAGCAGATGCTATCCATGTACCTGGTTTATAATGAAAAAAAAAAAAAATCCCAGATATGGTACTACTGGGCTGGAGCTTCCCCAATGGCGGCACCCAGTGTGGTTAGTGGGGTTGGTGGAAAGGGAGCAGGAAATAAGGCAGGACCTTGACTTTCTCCATCAGTTGAAGTGACCCACACGTTGACATTTCAGGAAGCTCTCAGCCATCCCAGGCAGTCCCAGGCAGGAAGGCTAAAAAAGAAGCCAGTTAGGCAGAGGAAATGGCTGTTGGTATTTAGTGGGGGAGGAACCAAAAGGCAGAAGAGGCAGGACCAGAAAGGGAGGAAGATGTGGCCATCCCGAAGAGCAGGGCAGGGCTCAGGAGAGTGGAGAAGGACTGAAGAAGACAGTCGTCACCTTGGGTGATAAGGGGGTGGCCTGACATGGCATAGCCAGGCTGCTGGACTCATTTTAGTCCAGGTTCTACACCTTTCTGCACCTAGGTCTTCTCATCTGTGAGTGCAGCCGGAGCCTGCTCTCCTCGTAACTTTGTGTTGAGGATCAGATGAGATTGTGCAAGTGGAAGTGTCTTGCAAAAGAAAGCCGCTGAGCCCAGGAAGAGGGTTGGTTTTGAAGGAGGGATCATTTGCGACAGGCTTGGAAAGCGATCAACTACCATGACAAGAACGTTAGCTTACTGTGTCTGTCCAATCTTGTACAGAAGATGTACACAGAGTTCCTAATCTGTGCCAAGCTCTGTGCCCAGCTTTAGAAGAACCAAGAAGGACCAGACAAGATCCTGACTCTCAAGGGCTCCTTGAGCAGTGGTAGTGGGGTTGGGGGAGGCCAGCTCAGCTTACCCATAATGAGTGTCTTACGTCCTTCTATTTACCAAGGGCTTCCTCTGCCAGTGGTTATACTGTCGTAGGCTCAGAGGCTATGGTGGTGAAGAACAGAGTTTACTTGTGTATCCCAGGTTGTTGGCGGGCGTTAGACGGTGTGTTTATAGAGCTGAAGGAACCCAAGCTATGGAATATTGGCAGTTTGGGCATTACCTAGGAGTTTATAGAAATACAAATTCTTGGGGTTCTCCCTAGACCGACTCTATCAGAATCTGCATTCTAACACAACTGCAGGTGATTTATAGGCACATAAAACTGCAGAGGCACTGACACTATTGACATTTTGGACCAGATAATTCTTCGATTTGGGGAAATGGTCTGTGCACTATAGGATGTTTAGGGGCACCCCTGGCTTTTACCCACTAGAAGCCGGTAGCAGCCCCCTCCCCCAGAACAATCTCCAGACATCCTCCAAATGTCCCCTAGAGGGCAAAATAGCTTATCACTGAGACCGCTGGTCTAGGGCAGAGCTTCTCAAAATGTGGTCCTCGACCCACAGCGTCCGCAGCACCTGGGAACCTGTTAGGAATGCGGATTCCCAGACTTCACACAGACCCACAGACTCAGAAACTCCAGAGGTGCGGCCGAGCAGCTTGTGTTTTAACGATCTTTCTCGGTGCTTCTGACGAACGCTGAAATGTGTTGCAACAGTGGTTTTTGTCCCCGGAGGCACAAAAGTTTTGAAACCATATAATATCTGGGCCCCACTCCAACCCAATTACATCAGATCTCCAGAAGTAAGTGACCCAGATGATTCAGATGCATAGCCCAAATTGAGAACCAATCAAGACAAAGGCAGGAAAAGGGATTCAGCCAAACTCACAGAGATAGCCAATAAGAGAAGACCAGAACCCAAGTCTCCTGACTCTCTGGTCCGGGGCCCTGTTTTTCACTAGGAAGATGACAAGGTGACAGACAGCCTCTTGAACTGGCTCCTGAGGAATTCTACACCCACAGGGCATGTTCAGACACATCTTTGATCAGGTGGCTCAGTGTGTGCAAATGCTCTCATTTCTGAGATGTTCGGTGACACA
This sequence comes from Panthera leo, assembly GCF_018350215.1. Lineage (NCBI taxonomy): Eukaryota > Metazoa > Chordata > Mammalia > Carnivora > Felidae > Panthera > Panthera leo. The sequence goes on along the minus strand of NC_056681.1, from coordinate 127,525,251 downwards.
AATTGCCCGGTGGGCTTCACAGAGAGGTTGGAAGGAGTTCACTGTGTTCATAGCTTTGTGGACACCAGCTAAGAGTTCCGGACCCGAATCTTCCTCTCTCTGTGTGCTGTCTCCACCCCTAACACCCTGAGGTTGGAACGTTTGCTGACTTCTTTCCACAAGGCTCCGTAGGTGATGTTGGCCTATCTGGAAACACCAGAAACGTCAACACTCACATAAAAATGTTTGTCACAGGTGATAACCCACATAGTCACTCAAGCACCACCGGACAAAAATAGGCAGAAGGAGCTTTTGAAATTCTTTAGGGGAAGATAGGCAGTAAGTGGGCTTTGTACTCTTTCCTCAACATCCTCACACGCTATTAAAAACAAGCTCAGAATATGGCTCCTGGTGAAGCCAGACATTGTCCATGGAGGGCTCTCACGTTCCATCACGACCCGAATCCAAACAGCTCGTGGGCCGCTCACGTCCATCATCTTGGTAATCATCACGAAAATTCTGTGGAGAGGAATTCAGCTCCACTTTGCAGCTGTGGGAGCTGAGGCTCCGAGAGCTCTTGCCCGTCCTATTTGATCGGCCCATCAACACTTACCAAGTGCCAACTGGTGACGTTTGCACCAGGCTCTGGGCTGTGGGATGGTTTGGGCCAAACTTCATAGAGCCCTAGTCAAATGCGAAGGTCAATAGATCCACAATGTGGGGTGGGTTTATGCCAGTTATTTCCTTTGGTCTCTTGGCCACAGCCATCCCCCAATCCACTCTATGGATATGGAGCCCAATCCACTCCAGCCACATTTCCCAGATGCCCTTGCCGGCGGGCTTCCTCTGGGCTTCTGGCAGCAGGAGGGAGTCAAGGAAACTCTCTTCCCATTTTGTGCAGATCCTGCAGCGGCAGGGAGAGCTCCTGTCCCTTACAGCTTGTGGCACCACAAGCCCCAGTTGTGCCCTTTCCCAGCTCTCTGCACCTGAGCACCAGCCGTCCAGGCATCGGAGCCTGAGGCCTCAGTGCCACCTACAACGCTGTCCTTCCCCCAACCGTGGGGCACCCTCTCAGAGGTCCCCCCCCAGACGTGTGGTGTTCAGAACACTAGCCCCAAAGGCCCCGCCTCTGAACTTCTAGATCCTTGTAACTCCACCTCTTCCCTTTCCCTCTCCTCATGATGGGGCTAGAAATGGCTCTCCAAAGTCATGACTCTCTGGGCTAACTCAGCATCGATTCTCAAAAGCCTTTTCAGCCTCTCAACCCCTATGTAACAAATCCCCTGTATTAAATCCCATCTGTCTGGAATGACCCATGATGGCTTCTAGGCCCTGGCTGGACCCTGGTTGATTCAGGTAAACCACATTGGGTTTACCAAATTTACCTTCTTGAAAAGGTGGCAATGGCGAGAAGTGGAAAATGGATAGGAGGTAGCAGGGGAAGAGAGGAAGGAAGGTTGTGTCCAGAAGAAGGAAAAGCATGTGCAGAGGCCCAGGAGCTGGAGAGAAGATGGGCAGAGGTGGAAGGTATGAAAATGCATAATGTGGAGGCCTCATAAGCAGGGTACTGGCCTCCTCTGGGGGATCCCTGGTGTGGACAGCCTCTCCCAGAGGCATGAAATGTGGTGCCCTGGTTTGGAGATTGGGTGGAAGGTGTTGGCTCATATCTCAGGGGTAATGGAGAATCACAGAAGGATTTTAAGCAGGAGAGGTACCTGATGTGATCTGCGTTTGAAAAAGGCTACTTTATCTTTGTGAGAGAATATGTGGGGGAGAGGCTCAGTGGTAATGGGAGGTTAGTTAAGAGATAGTTCTAGAAGTTTCTCCGGGAAGAGGTGGATGAATGGGGCTTTAATGCGAGATCACTCACTTTGTGATCTGGAGTTGGTCATTCCCTCTTTCTGATCAAACATCTGTAAAATGAGGAGGTTAGATCAGAGCCGCGATTCTTAGCAGGGGCAGGAGCCCTACGTGGGGGTCCCTGGATGGGGGTCAGAGAATTGCAGAGCCTCTGGGGTGGCTCACAAATGCTTGTATGTACCTTTGTCCCACAGGAAAAAGGGTCCCCGGCTTTCCAAACATTCCCTGAGAGGTTAATTGTTCCAAAGTTTAAAATCACTCCTTTAGGGGGCCCTGGGTGGCTCAGTCGGTTAAGCGACTGACTCAAGTTCGGGTCATGATCTCAAGGGTTGTGAGTTAAAGTCCCGTGTCAGGCTCTGTGCTGACAGCTCAGAGCCTCGAGCCTGCTTCGGATTCTGTGTCTCCCTCTCTCTCTGCCCCTCCCCCACTCTTTCTCTCTATCTCTCAAAGAATAAATAAACATTAAAAAAATTAACAAAAAATTAGTAAAACCACTCCTTTAAATGGCAATCTCACAATGCACTTGGGGCTCAACTGTCAAGGATTCCAAACCCTGTGCCTTTCCAGGGATTAGGGAGTAATGCATTGTTTCCTGCTGGCTGTGAGAAAGTGACTGCGGAAGAGGAGGGTGTCCCGACACCATCCTGGAGGCTGAGTGTTGTCACTTGTGAGCTGTGCCAAGCACAGGTGGGGAGAAGATGCCTATCGTTGTGCATTTTCTGAGCAGGAGGCTGGAGGGCGTCACAGCTCAGCTGACAGATGAGGGGACAGCCATTGACACTGCTTTGTCAACCATCCAGAGACTCCCTGAGGCCACCGCACCATCCTGCCGTCAGCCTCAGAATGCAGAGAAGCCCTGGGGGCTCTGGGACCTCCTCGCATTTCCCTTCCACTGCCACCGCCCACCCTTGACTGCTCCTCGTCCCCCACCCCTGTGGCCAGTGCTCTCTCTACCCATCCAATCCCCCTCCTCCAACACAACTGCGTTTTCTCTTGGAAAAACAAAATCTAAAATCAGACTTCATCCTCAGTCTTAGGAATTGAGGTCACTGGGTCCCATCTCCAAAGGGAAATGCAGCGTCGTGCTGCAGCGAGACTGGAAATGTCGTTCCTTCCCGCGAAAGTAGGTCAGGAACCAGAACGCTGCAGGGGCGGAGGTCTTTCTCGTGGTGCCCTTGCAGTCCCAGCAGGCAGGCCAGCAGCTGGCTCCCTGAGCACGCGCCCACCCTGTCCTGCCTGTCCAGCCCGAGGGCGGCATCCTTCAACCGGGGCTCCCGGCGACGGTACAGATGCTTTTCCTATGACTCCCGCATGCCCCATCTTGCTGGGATTTCTTAAATTTCTCTGTGGAAGCTCTTTACGGTCTGTGACCCTGGCCAGTGCAGAGCCGAAAAGACAACAGATTTATGGGGGGCCAGGAGAGCCACAGTGGAAGGATGAGTTTTCCCTGCCTTCAGTCGGTAATTTATTTTTAAATGATCTTTCTGTTATTTATGGGTCTCGGCGACTCTGATGGCTGGAGTGAATTGCATCTTATCAGACGAGCAAAAACTAACTGCATTAAAGGGAAGCCCTCACGTTTCATCAAAAGGAGGATCCAGAGGGCTTCTTAGAAGTGCCGCTGGAATGGGCTGTCTCCTTTTGTCCTTGAACAGCAATGTGGCTCAGGGCAAAGCCTTTGGGCCTCAGAGCCAAACACACTGGGGTCAGGACCTCATTCGGTCCTCAGTGGAGGTGCGGCATAAGGCAAGACCCCGAGCCGCCTTCCCGCCTTGCAAAGCGGGGCTCGAGGCACCCCCTATACATGCTTATGGTGATGACCAGGGGAGATCATATAAAGTGCCTGTCCCGGCCACACTCAGTAAATGCTACCTATGTGCTCGCTATTCCCTTCCTCAACCTTGTTCTCGGCTCCCCTCTGGGAACGCACGAGTCAAAACCCAGGATGTAAACACGATCGCCTTTATATGGGGTTTTGACAATTTCAAAATGTAGGTTCGCGCAATCGACTCGCATGGAATCCCAACCCTGGTGTTCAAATAACATCTGAAGACAACCAGGCTAGGCTGGCAGTTTATTTCCTGCACCAAAATGAAGATCGCTTCTACTCCGGCATAATTACAGTTTAGCGGGCCTTGTCTGAGGCTGATGATTTTCGCAACTACACAACTGTCTATTGTTCTCCTGTAGCTCGTTACCATGGCGATCTAATTAAAGCAGCATCCGATGCCGCCAGCCCATAGGCAGGGGCCGCGTGCACAGCTCCTGGTGGCCGGGGGGCGCGTGGCCTGCTCTCCCGAGGCCCTTCCCCAAATTCTGAAAGGAGCACTGGTTGTCTGGGATAGGACCGGGCAAATGTCTTCAGTTTCTGAAACGAGCTTCGAGGTAAATGCCACTCCCTCTGTTTTCTGAAGAGACGCTGACTAGGAAGGTACGGCAGGCTTGCTTTGTGACCTTGGGGAAGTTGCCAGATACGGCTCATTCTCAGGCTCCTCATGTATAACCCGGCGACGATACCTGCTTTGCGGAGAAAAGAACGTATGTGAAGGTGCCCAGAATGAAAATGCCTGGGGCCGATCACCGTTTCCCCCCTTCCTTGTCATCTCTTCCCAATGGCAGGAATGGCGGGGTGGGGACAGAGAGCGTGGCCCTTCCATCTAGCAGCCTCACTCACGTCCAGAGCAGAGCCCGAGGCAGAGAGTGGGGGACCCCTCGGGACCTGTCACCTGATCTGTCAAGTGGGGACAACAGGAGCCGGCTCACATGGTGATGATGATGCCGTGAGATTTCGTAACGTGCCTGGCACATGTCTGGCCTGCGGGAAGTCCTCAACAAATGCCAGGCCTCGGGAAGGACGGTTCAGTGCTCCCCCATGCAGGGGCCAATGGCTAGCATTTTATGCACGGGTAAGCCTTGTAAGTGGCCAAGGACGTGGGCTGTGGAGGAACTATTTAGGCTGCAAATCCTAGTGGGTATGACCCTGGGCAAGTCACTTAATTTCTTTGTATCGCTAGTCTCGTCTGTAAACGGAGAATAATAAAGAACGGAGCGGGGGCTGCGCGGATAGCAAAAATGGCATGCGCCCGCGAGGCACTTGACGCTGAGTCGGAGGTTAATTATCATCCTCCGGCTCTGTTGGTGCCCGGAGTACCACGAACCTCTCTCTCTTTGATGCTCAGCATCTTCCTCTCGAGAGCACGTGCCCACTTAATGAGCTCTTTCGAGGTGCCAACATATGCAGCTGTCATCTTCTTTAATCCTAACATCATCCTACGACGGGAGTGCCACTGTGACCCCAGTTCTCAGAAGGATCGACGCAGACGTGAAGGGGTAAGGTGACGTGTCCTGGTGCGGCGCTCGCGGGTCACGGAACGGGGATCTGAGCACCCCAGGCTCGTGCTTTTTCTCAACCACTATTCTCTGCTGCCGCTCGCTGGATTGTCGTTGCACACCTGTGTGGTTGGCACTGGCGTTCCCGTTCAAGGGGATGAGTGAACAGGTCTAAAGAAAGGCAAGGTTCTGCATGGGACCCGCGACTTCTGCGTCACCCTGCTCCCCAATTCGAGGGCAGGTGCCCTCCTATCTCATTGCCTGATGCCAGCCCTGTTGACCATCACTGATCCGGCACCTGCCGATGTCTTCCCCCTTGCCTCCTCTCGCTGCCTCCCCTAGCATTCCCCCAGCACTGTGTGTGTGAGGCTGTGCAGTGTGGACATGTGCTACTGATTATTTACAGGGTTCATCAAAGGCCCGGGCTCTTGCCTTGTAGCCAGAACGGCTCAACACCTCGTCCGCCCACCACAGCCCTCATTTCCTTTTTATGAAGATTGGAGAGCAAAAACATTTCAAAGGCTACCAATTAAATGAACCCCGCCGTGCCCATAACCACAGAGCACCTTTGGAGAACTGGGGAGTTGTAGAGTCAGTAACTGACAGGCCAGCACATGTGTTCTTTACAATCCCGTACTTCTCCCGAGACGTTGGCTGCTTTCCCTCCGTTCTTGATGCTCTTTATTCTTCCCCGTCAGTCCAAGGGACAGAGCTATGGCTCTGCCTGGCACATTTCCAACTGGTTTCTGCTAACCCAGCGTGCCCACCTACAGGGCCCTACCACCTGATGGGCCAGGGCAGGCTCATGGCCCTGAACGGGCCTCTTGACTGAGGAAGGCTAAGTTCCGCCCGTCTAACTGCTCACCTACTCCTGATTGTCCTATATCGCTGAATGTCTCCCGAACCCTCCCTTTCTTTCCATCCCATTTCCGCTGCCCTCAGTGCAGACTTAGCATCTTCCTCCTGGGACGTTACAGTAGTCTTGCGAGGATTTCCTTTCCCCGACCAACTCTAACTTCAATCCGCCCCAGACATGGTCACCTAAGGAATTGTCCCAAGACACAGAAGTCTTTGCTACCATATTTAAAATCGTCTAATGACTCCCCGTTGCCACAGCGTGGAGTCAGATCTCCCTAGGCTGGCGTACCAAACCTCTGTGACGGGGTCTCTATTTTGCCAAACCTGCCACTCCCTAACCTAGACTCTTGGTCCCAGCAACACTGAAGGTGGGGCCCCCTGTGGTCACCAGACCTTTTTTTCACCTCAGGACCTTGGTTCACGTGTTATGCTCTGCCTGTGATGCCTTTCTAAGTTCCGCTTTCCGCCGCTATTTCTGTTTGCTCTTCAGCGCACAGCTCAGGCATCACCCAGTGGATGATGACCTCATGGTCACCCAAGTTCATGGCATCCTCCTTTTCCACGCCTCTATGCCCTTGTGGGCCCCTTACACAGCACGCATCGGTTTGTACGCGATGATCTGATTTCTCCCTTTTCTCCTCCGGTAGGCTGACAGACTTCTGAGAGTAGGGACTCTACCTTATCCATTTTTGTCGTTCTAGCATCTCACTCAGTTACTGGCTCAGAGTAGACACTCACTAAAAGTCTGTTGCATTCAGCCAAGGCTGAGTTGGCTCAGGGAAAAAGGAACAGCTGGCAGTCTAAGGAGAAGATCCTTATCATTTCAGGCTCAACTATGTGTTTCATTGATCTTGAATAAGAAACCAATAAAAGAGTTCACACGTTACTGCTCCCCGGGAGGCTGGTGTTTGACAAAACAGCAGAGCGTGTATGTGTGCGATTTTTATCATCCAAACCTCATCCAACCAAGAATGGGCTGAGTCTTGCAGGATTTGGATCACATTCCTTGATGTGTGTCTCAGGGTCGGAAGCATATTCTTCAACACTTCCATCACTTACCAGAGGAATGCTAAGTGGAAGAGACAGCATTCCCTGGGGTGGCAAATTTGGATCTCAGCTTAATAAAACCAACATATAATGAACATGTACTTTGAGCTAGGCATGGGGGAAAGTCCTGGGGAGACAGGAGTGAATCATCCTGATCCCTGCCCACAATAGTTCATGGTTGAGGTGCAGGTGCTACAATCAAGGGAAGTCCAAGAGGCTGCAGGAAGCCTTCAGGTCAGACTGTGTGGTCCAGAGGAGGCTGCTTATGCCCTGGTTTCCAAAGGGCCACTTGAAATAAGCTGTGTGCTATGCGCCATTTTTTTTTTGATGTTTATTATTTGAGAGAGAGAGAGAGAAAGAGAGAGAGAGAGAGAGAGAGAGAGAGAGAATGATCGGGGGAGGGGCAGAGAGAGAGAGAGAGAGAGAGAGAGAGAGGGAGACACAGAATCTGAAGCAGGCTCTAGGCTCTGAGCTGTCAGCACAGAGCCCGATGCGGGGCTCAAACCCACGGACCGTGAGATCATGACCTGAGCTGAGGTCAGACACTTAGCTGACTAGGCCCCCCAGGCGCCCCGCGCCATGTGTTTTGAGAGGTGACAGGCAGCCCAGGCTGCTCCAGGCACACAGAGAGGGGTTCACACTGCATTTTCCAGTGGTCTCTGAGCTTCCCTTAGAATCTGACCTCCAGGCTGCTCTGTTCAACCGAGTCTTTGGTGATGCTACTCCAGGCATCATCCTTCAAAATGTGTCTTATGGATCATTGCTCTTAAAGCAAATGGAAGCATTTTGCAGATGTAGCTTGTGAAGTAGAATGATGATGGGGGGCGGATCCAGGGTTCTAGCATTAACTTTATCGTATACGAGCCGAATGGCTTTGAATTAGTCTTCTTTACCTCTCTGAGTCTCAGTTTTCCCATATGCACAGCATAGTCTGACGTCTATGGGCTTTGGGGAGATTTAATTGGAACTTCTTCTAGCCAGGTTCTCTGCAGGAAAGACCCTGCCGGGCTGGGCATCGAGTTCCAGCTTGGGATAAGAGGAGAGCCTGAAATTTTGGATGGTGTGGCCGAGGACGGGGGATGGGAGTGGTCATTGCTGGATTCCTGCACGAGGCAAGCAGGTCTGTGGGTCAGTGGGAGCCACCACAGTTTGGACAGTCACGGCAGACACAAAGCCTCAGAATTACCCTGCAATGCACACAGGTCATGAAGCAATAAAACGCCTTTTAAAATGTCATCTGCTGAACTGCAGATTCCAACTAATAAATCCCAGTGACCTGGAGGTACCTGGGGGTCAAACATTTGCAAAATGGCCCCTGGAGCTGCCCTGCTTTCTGGAAGATGAGCCTGCTTTATGAGATTGCTGTTTGATGGTTGCTGTAGAGGCCAGCACATCCACACTGGGTAGGGGGCATGGGGAGGGGGACAGACAGACTCAGAAACATCTTGTAATTAGCCCGATGTCCCAGTGAATCACTTGTCACGACCCACCGTTTTGGAGGGATTGGGAGCTGTGGCTCTCCAAAGGACCAGCTCTGTAATCTGGAAAACCATGTGATCACCACCGGAGCCAGGGGATGTGGAGACGGGCTGGCTCGATTTTCGGAGAGTAAGGGAAAGGAAGAGCAAAAGAGATCATGATCAAAAGCCACAGGGAGGAAGCCAAGATGAAGGGGCACCACTGACCCTCCAGGAATGGAGTTGAGTCAATTCACCTGTCGTATCTCCCCTCACCTGCCAGGAGCTCTTGCAATAAGCACCCTAGCCCGCCCCTTTTTCTTGCCAGATGGTGAAAGTGAGGCTAGAAGAGCAGCTTTTTGCCCTCTGAGGGCCCTTTTGGGAAGAGGTAGAGCCGGTATTCCTGTCTGGGTCTTTCTGGCTCTTTCCTGGTACCGGCCACTTTTTGTTCCTGCTCAGAACAGCCGTCTCACCCAGGGGAGAGAGGAAGGGCATTCCTTCTGCTGTACAGTTGAGGAAGTAGAAGTTTAGGGAGGTGACGGGAATCGCAGAAGGTTTCGTGCAAGGAGAATCACTTGAGCCGGCCTTGGAAAGTGGCACGGGGAGTGTCACAAGCGGGCAGAGCAGTGAGCGCAGGCCTGGGCAGCAGGTGCCTGAGGTGTGCTGGCTCCAGAGAAATAGATCTTTGGCTAGACGGTAACTTTCCATGGTCCCTCCGCGGGAGTGACGCTCTTGCGCCTGCGGTACCACACGCAGAATTACAGGCAGTTGTGAAATGGCCTTGGTGGCGCCCTCCCAGATGCATCCTTGAAAGACAGGTGCCTCCACCCCCCGCTGATGCTGAAGAATGGGCCGCCGTCTGGCCAAAGCTTCTGTCTCCAGACACTCACGTTGCTGAGCCCCTTGGCCAGGTCTCATTGCCATAGTACATGTCACCTCATTCCTTCTGCTGTACCTTAAGACACCCTCTTTCTCTCATCCTTCCCACTTTCCATGACCTGGTGAATCCTGCCTCACCTTCAGGGGCTGCTCCAAGCCCTAACACCTCCAAGAAGCCCATCTGGATTGCCAAATTGCTGAATCCCCTCCACTGCCCCCCTCCCACAATCAGCTACCAAATGAAAACAAGCCATCCTCTTTTTCTGATAGGAACCGAGCCTCATAACAAGAATTATATACCGATTTATATACAACGTATATAATTTATATAGAAGCTGCTTTCTTCTCATGCCTTCATAGTCCTTGTCTACTAAATTTGCAATCTCTGGTATATTCACGCTGTGTTGACCATGTCTAGATGGGTGGACGTTGCTGTGAAGAACCAGGAGAAAAAGAAAAAGGAAGGTTGATCACATCTCAGTGTTTGGGGATGTGGTATCATTGTAATGCTTTGTGTTGACTATGGAAGACGATGAAATCGGTCCTCGAACTGGAGCCTGAGTGTTGTCATCTCATGGAACCCAGAGTTGGAGGCCCTAGTTTATCTGAACACTCAGGGCCCATGGAATACTAGGAAATGTTAATGTCTGCGTCTCTAACACAGAGAAGCATCCACTGTGTGACTCGTCGTCTTTCTGCCTTTGTCCTGGTCATTGCTGGTTAGACTGATGACTCTTGGGGCTGCAGGGTCAGCCTACACAGGAGCTGTCTCCCCTCCAATCCAGGGGTCCTCCATACGCTCTGGGTGGATTTCTCCTTCACTGCTGCTTCAAAAAGGGACTGCGAGCAATGATCACAGTGGCCCTTCTTAGTGGAAGTGAGGAAGGTCATAGGGATGCATTGCAATTGGTATGTAAATGCGTGTGGCTGACTTTGCCCCAGGGGGATATTGAGGGGGCCTTAAAAATAATGACCCAGCTCATTAATAGTGAATTATAACGGGGTTTCTGGAGCAGTCCTGAGGACGTTTGCATTCAGAGCATAAATAAGAAATTCATTCAGAGCATAAATAAGAAATTATGGGGACAGGTGGACCAACCCGGTGCCAGGCTCTCAGCTTCTGTTCCAGGAGGTAGAAACACAGGAGATTTTTCCCTCCATCACCTGTCTGTGACTTGAGGCTTTGAGGTCATCAGGTACAGGGTCTGGAGGTATGACCCCAGAGCACCACTTTTAAGTTCAGAAGTAAAATAAACGGAGTGGAAAGAGTCCACGATTTGTAGCCAGAGAAATGTATGTCTTAGACTAAGGATTTGACTTTAGGCTTTAGTTTCCTCATCTGGAAAATGAACATAAAGATGCCTACCGCCCTGGGTTGGGTGAAGACGAATACAGAGAGTTTGTGTAAAAGTCCCTAGTCGGTAACGTGTACGTAATAAATGTGGGTCCACACTCTGCAGCCACTATTGTCATCAACGTACCTGTGATATAATTTCCACAATTTTGCAGATAACTCAAATATTTGTAAAGGCAAACTGGATTCTAAAGACGTCACTGGCTGTCTCTCCTTAGATCTGGGCATTTCATGGCTTAGTCGCAGGGCCTTCAAAAGCCAATGGACTCCAATGTGGAGAAGACCCCAAGCGAGGCCCCTCTCTTCCAGGAAGGTTTCTCTTACAAGTCGGGCCCATCCTGAGCTCTGTCTCCCTCTGTTTGCTCATCTGTTTGCATTGCTTTTGTGTTTTCAGCAAGACCACAGATCGTTCCATGAGTCTGGGTCTGATGTTAGAAGATCTAGATCCTAGGAACCCCTTCCACTTACTGTGATCTTGGCAAGCCGCTCAAACTCTCTTAGCCTCTGTTTCCACGTATGTGAGTTGGGGGTAGCAATATTTGCTTCTTTGCACTGTTGTAAGGATCAGAGTGGACCATGAGTGTACCGTAAAAGCCCAATTTACAAGCATAGTAGTTACTCCTGAAGCGCCGTGGCACGACACTCAAAGGTCTCCCGACGAGAGTTCTGCCCTAGCTGTATGGTCTCTCCTTCCCTTCATCCTATGTTCTAGACAAACCGTCCTCTTCCACTGGCCTCTAAATGTCTCCTGTACGTCTCAGACTCCTCTTCTGTGCTATCGCTCTTCTCCCTACCACGCACTTCCCTATTTTACTAGGCTCCACCTGAACTTCTTGGAGCCACCTCGTTCTGCCCTCCGTGTAGAAGGTCCTCCTTCATCATTCTGTCACTGGAGACCGCTCTCTTCATGGTCTCCCACCAGACACTCACTCTGTCATGAATTGGGGTTGGGGTTGGGGGATGTTAAGCTTGGAGAAGGGGAACCTCATGGGTCATAACAGGTGGTAGGGAATATGAATGTCTCACTAAGGACCAACTGTATGCCAGATGCTCTGATAGGAGCTTTATAAACATTGTTTCTCATCCTCAAAAGTCAATGCAAAAAAACCAATCTGCCAAAGAGGAAGCAGAAGCTTCAAATCAAAGCGACTTGCTCCATGGAAACATGGAGCCGGCTTTTGAGTCCAGGTCCATCTGGCTCTAGAGATCCTACTGTTTGCTCAGCTGCGTGAAGCAGGACAGAGTTTGTTGGGTGCGTGTCCAAGAAGGGGGTGCCTGGCTGGCTTGGTTGGAAGCGCACGCGACTCTTGATCTCACAGTTGTGGGTTCGAGTCCCTCATTGGGGGTAAAGATGACTAAAAATAAATAAATAAATGAACTTAAAAAAAAAAAAGAAGGAATCTTCCAACTCCATGGAAGGGCGCTCTTCCTAATTATGACAGCCACTCCCCTCAGGGGTGGATACAGCCTTTCAGGAAGGTGAGTTGTCCACCACTGGAATATGCAAGCGGAAGCTGAAAGCCACCGGTGGGAGCTGCCGTGGTGTCGATTTGGGTCTTTTGCAATCACTAAGCTAAATCCAATCAAAAGAAATGCTTTGATTTCTCTCCTGGCCCTGACTGCTTACAGAATTGCACTCTCGCTCTGCTTGATGCCCAGAGCTGGCTCGCTGAGTGGCTGAGAATCACTCCTGCCCTCACACAGCCACTGTGTCTGCACAGCAAACCTCTGAAACGAATGCACAGACACCTAATGTGGTTGTTTTTCCCAGCACCTTGACTCCTGGATCTCAGGCCTGGACTCTGAAGAAAAAGCTGCCTCTAGACCGATGGCCCCGGTGCCCCCTGTACCCGCCAGAAGAGGACCTGGGGGGCCCTGGCTGCCCGAGAGCTCTGTCTCCAGAATGGTCCCCCAAAGACAGGCCCCACAAGGGGAGGCTTTGGCGGGCCTGATTGCATGACAAACACCACACATATTGAAACACTCTGGCAGTTTCCCGGTGCCCCCAGTCAGAGCCTGACCCCGGTGACCTCCAACATCTTATTAAAGCCCCTAGAGCCCCACGTCTCTGCGAGGGAGAGAAGGAAGCAGCTCCCGGACTCATTCTCTTCCCTAATTCATTCAAGTAAGCCCGGCTGAGTGGGGCCTGGGCCTTTGATGTTCAAGGCCCCTAATTGGAAGGAAGTGAAGTGTTAGCCTGTCAGCCTTTTAGTCTCTCATCAAATACTTTAAGAGGTATCCACACTGCCGTTCTCACACTGGTGCCGAGAAAGCCTGGAGTGGACTGCTTTTTGTTAAAATGTTTAAACTTTGCATCTGTCTAACAGAAAGTTCCATACAGATGTCACAGTTCCCGGTGGGCTCTCGCCCTCCCTCTCCCCTGCTCCCCGATCCTCCGGTCTGGGGAGGACTCTGTGGCTGGGCTCACGGTGCTCGCCCACCTGCCCGCCGCCCGGAGCACGGAGCGGGGAGAGGAAGGTGGCGGCAGGAGCTAATTACTGACCCCAGACGCAGGCCTGTGAGCTCCCGGTTGGGGCCTCCCTCTGCAGAGCCCCTTTGATCTCCCCGTTTGGAATTGTGTCACTCCCCAGGAATGCCGCTCCCCCAGCCCCCATCTCTGAATCCCAGAGCGTTCCAGCCAGAAGAGACTTGGAGTAACCCTTTAGTCTCACCTCTTTGTGTTACAGCCAGCCAGCGACCAAGCCCGGAAAGGGAAAGTGACCGGCCCAACATCATTTCTCTTTCTCAGGGAACTTGCGCACTGCGGGGTCCGTAACCCCGGGCTTCTGGCCCCCAGGACAGTCGGATTCTGGACACACCTCCGTGCTTCTCTTTAGGAAGGGGGCAAGGACTGGCACTGTCGGATCTGAGAAACTGAATTTCCATGTAACGCCTACCGTAGTGGACCACAGCCTCAGCGGAGGCCAGCCAGTGCTCACGCTGGGTGCCTGAGGGTGCACAGAGAGAAGAGGGTCTTTCCCCTATTGGGAGACACCCCCCCCCCCACTTGGTTAGAGAGAGAAAGAAATAAGGAAGGGAGAGAGACAGAGGAGGGGAGAGAGAGTGCCTGAGGGTGCACAGAGAGAAGAGGGTCTTTCCCCTATTGGGAGACACCCCCCCCACTTGGTTAGAGAGAGAAAGAAATAGGGAAGGGGGAGAGACAGAGGAGGGGAGAGAGAGTGCCTGGTGGGGGATGTCCTGTGCACGCACAGTTGGGGCCGCGGGCCAGACAGGGGCAGGAAGCAAAAGTGATGGCAGAGAAAGGGGAGGCGGGAGAGCAGGGTATGCCTGGGTCTCAAAATTGAAAGCTGCTCCCTTTCTGCAGGGTGCACAGGGGAGGGCGGGAGCGATGAGGCGGGCTTTTACCATCTCTGAAGCGTTGCCCACTTAGGACTTTGAAGGACGCTCACACCAGCCTCCTGTGGGCCAGCGCTCCTGGGTTCAGATGCGGACGGAAAGGAGATGTTCCAGACCAAGCGGGGAATGAATGCAGGGGGATCCTGAGAATTGGTTTCATGGACATAGGAAGTGTCTACTGATCTCTCGTTGTTGATGGAGAGGGTAGCAAAATCCCCACCCAGGTGGCTTTTGGGGGCCTCCACCTGGACATTGTGACTTAGTAGAAAGCACCCAATATCTCATAAATACCAAGTAAATGTAATTTCTGAAACCTTTTTTTTTTTTTTTTTCTAATTCTCTGGAGTTAGTAGACACCAGTCTCTGGTAAGACCCCAGTCGGAAGTCTAAATTAAACTGTAAAACATTGGGACACTTGGGTGGCCCCATCTGTTAAGTACATTAAGTGTCCGACTCTTGATTCCTGCTCAGGTCATGATCTCATGGTTCGTGGGATTGAGGCCCCTTTCAGGCTTTAGGCTGACAGCACGGAGCCTGCTTCAGATTCTCTCTCTGTCTCTGGCTCACTCTCATGTGCTCCCTCTCTCAAAATAAATGAATAAGCATAAAAAAATAAAATGTAGGGGCGCCTGGGTGGTTCAGGTCATGATCTCACGTTTAGTGGGTTCGAGCCCTGCATTGGGCTCTGTGCTGACAGCATGAAGCCTGGAGCCTGGAACCCGCTTCAGATTCTGTGTCTCCCTTTCTCTCTGCCCCTCCCCTGCTCACACTCTGTCTTTCTCTGTTTCTCAAAAATGAACATTAAAAGAAATTTAAAAAATAAGGTAAACATTAAAATTTGAAACAACACAAGTTCATCTGGTTTACTCTTGTTCCTAAAGTCCTCCAACGTAGGGTGACCTTTCAATGTATAAATGTAAATATGGCTTGATCACGGGCTTTCAGGGAATTCATTTATATAAAACATACTCATCACACTCCTTTTACAGGCCAGAATGGTGTAGGCTGTATACCATTTTCTCTTCAGTGAGTTTTTTATGTCATTAGTGTCTCCATCACAGAGAAAGGGAAGAGCTAATGTTCTCAGTTTTGAGCGTGGGAATCAGGAGTAGGAAGGCAGGATTGTCATCTTCTCCGGGGACCTTTGATAGATGCCGGTCATGCCTGCCTGCCTCCACTTGACTGAATACAGTTTCTATTTTGGGCGCCATCTCTGAGGGCTTTGCTCACATGTAGTTAAGTCATGTATTCAACCCCATCCCAGGCTCCAGCAGAGTAACAGACAGGCTAAAATAGAACACTGAAGTCAATGTCAGCTCATACCAGGAAAGCCCTTAAGTCAACTCACTTCAGGGGAAAACCCAAGCTTGAGAGTAGACCCCAAATCTACTATTTTTGTTTTTGAAATCTTGATAGACTAAGGGTTTGAGAAGAAGCCAGGGAAGGCCAAGTATCCGTTGGGCAAGGGACTCAGGCAGGCAGCATTGGCCTGACCAGGAAACAAGTCCCAAACCAGTACAGGAGATCTTTCAATCTGATCTATATTCACCTCTGGCGAACCATGACATCTCCATGGAGAGGTTCCCAGAGCAAAGTCCCTGTTAGTGAAGCTTTCCTGGGCACAGATGGGTTTGGAGAAGGTCTAGTGCAGCAGCCTGAACCCTGGCTGAGGGCTCAGAGGCTGGGGCTAGAGTCCTAACATACCAAATGTGTGTTTCTAAGTTCTTTAAATCCTCTGAGCATTTGGAAAATGAAGCTATTAGACCAGATTAGCTTTAAGATCTGTTCCAGACTGCATGTTTCATGATATTATGAGAACAGCAGAACACACGGAATAGTTTCATTATCATTACTAAATATAATAGTCCCCAGGTTGCCAAGTATTTGAATAAAAACAGAAAGGAAGGGCCCTGTGGCCTAAGCCTGTTTTTATAAAGTTCCATGTCATTTTCAGATTATTCAAATCTATTTGACTATTCCAGGCCAGTATAAGCTAACCTTTATGTGAGATTCTGGTGACGCCCCTGTGAAGTTGACCTAATCACCACCTTTCACAGGTAGGAAATCAGAGCTGGGGAGAAAGGGCTCAACTTCCAATCTCCCAGCCTGACCCCTGTACCACGCTACCAGATGGAACCTCCCACATCTCGACTCTAGCCCCGGGGGCTGCTTTCGGGTGGGAGCTAAGAAGGACTTCCTCTTGCCTCATTGGCCTGAACTTTTCTCTTCCTGTGGCTGTTTGCTTGCTGGAAGCCAAGCTGCAAGTTTCTCCCTTTGCTTCAAGGTGGCACATGGTAACTGTGGGGAGGGTCAGATCCTTTTCTTGGAGTTCTGATTCCATGGAAATACTTTAATCTCATTGAATCAATTCATTAGTAGCTTCTGAGACTTTAATCAAGTAAGATTGTTGTGTTAAGGCAAAACCAAACACTATTTTAAAATGAGAGAGAGCCATTTCTAATCAACTTGACTCCCACTTAAAGCACTTTAGCTGGGAATCTTCTTTGGCCTTCTCTAATTGTCTCATTAATGCAATATTAAATTGACACCCAGCAAATGGGAGTTGAATTGTGTGCTAACAGTTTGGGCAAGCTGCGAAGAAGTGTAATTTCTGCGAATGAGCCAGATGGGAGGAGAGAACAGGAAGGAATGTGTGCATGCTAATTTGCAGTTTGACGGACCCTCTTTGTAAAAATAAACACTTTTGCAGAAGTCTAAGGAAAGCAAATGTCATCCGTTTCGTATCACACAATGCCTACTGCTAGATATCGAAAACGTGCTCATTTCCAACCGCATTGCACAATAGGAGTCACATCTAATTAACGCAGAGAAGTTCGCCTCTTTATACTATCCCTACAGTGTTCGCTGTTAGATGCAAAGACACTTGAGCTGAACCAAGAGATGCACCCAGAATTGTGTTGGAAGGAAATGCTTCAAGTTCCTTGTTCTGGAACTGGCCAGTGGCCCAGGGGATTGAACGGTGTGCCAACCTACCGTGCGTGGAGATGTACAGTGCTCACTGGAGACATCTTCTAGGAGGGAGCGTCATTCTGGCCTTCCTCCTCCATCACATCTGGGATACCTAGCCCGAGGGAGTGGGAAGATGGGAAGATTTTCTGTACCCTATCCTTGGACACTCAACAGAAGCTTTAGTGGAATCAACAGTCATAGCTGAGGGGCAGTGAGTATCACAGCACTGTGAGTCTACACCCCTACCTACCAAAGGTGGACCTAGAGATGCACCGCCCGGGTCCCCCTTCAAGGAAGGACTTGTTGCCCTAAGCATTGGGAGTGAGGTCAACAGACAACCTCCAGCTCCTTTAGAGTCAGCTGCAGCCGCAGGGACTTCTTTCCGCACGGCTTCCGGGGCAGCCTGTATCAGGTGACTGAACAACGTAAGAGGGGCACAGAGACCCATCCATGTCATCCCAATGTGGGATGCTCTGAGGGACAATACTTTTTTCAAATATACTCTATCAGATGACAGTGGCTTTGCCTGGCCCACATCACACACCCAGGCTGCAAGCCTGCCCTTTCCTGCACAGGCATCCCCATTCCTAACAAACATCTTGCTCTACAAACTCCCTCTGAGCTGCTTCTGGAGGGTCTGCTTCTGGAGCATCCAGCCTGGGACACTATTTCCTTCTTTTGCCCCTATTTTTTGTAGGGGTTGGTAATAATATTCTATACAACAGATGTCTGTTGACTTTCAAGGATATTGGGAAAAGCTGTGAGTCAATTGTTCTGTTTGGACTCTGAGGGACTTGAGGACTTTGGGTTAGGAACCCTAGTGGATGACCCTGAGGAGCCCTTCAGCAATAAGAACCATGGCTTTGTGAGGTTGCACCTCCGGGCAGACCTGACTACTGATGTGTCAAGGAGCGAGTGTGGGGCTGTCAGCAGGAGCTCTAATCCTCAGGAGTTAAGTAGATTGCTCTAAGCAGAAACCTCAGGGGACAGAATCAGATTAATTTAGATAGTCCAAGCAATAATTTCTGAGTGTATTGAGTTAAACTCAATGGCCAATTCAGGGCTAAAAATCAGCCTGGGTATTTGTGTTTTCAGAGACAAACAAAATGCATTTCCCTTTGAAGGCAACAGATCCTCAAGATGAGATTGAGCCTGATGACCACATAGCAAACAGTTTAATAGACGTAGCTACAGACTGTGGCGCCATGTTGCACAAATGCTGACCTAGAGAAAGAACTCCCACAACCACAAAATTCCCAACACCAGTGGTCCAGGGATAGCAGCCCCCAAACTGACCTTGCGTGAGTCCTCAAGGGTCCCAGGGAACCCACTTTGGGGGCCCTTGTTAGGATGTAAGATTCAACAATCCATAAGAAAGAAAAGCCATCCTACCTGGACATTTTACCAGGACAAGCTCTAGAACATTAGAAGGAAATGCTGGGGCTCAGTATTTACATGAACATAATTGCTATTTTGGCTTTATTTGTGGCTTAGAAACATAGCTCACAATGAAGGCTCAAGTGTTTCTGCTACCGCTGCTGTGGCTTCAGACCCAGGGGCGGGGGAAGCACATTCACTCAAAACCTGGCAAAATGAGAATTATTAGAAAACATACTGGCATGCAGTGATTAGAAGAGAGTGGACCCTAAATTGAAACCAGGACATGAAACCACCGTGGACTTTTTCTGCAAACCACAGGGTAGGATGCAATTTCAGCTGAACTGAAAAGAACAGGACTTCAGAATGGGGGAAGATTAAAGATAACTCATTCAGGGACGTTCCAATGGTCCTCATTTGGTACTTGATGGTCCATTAGAATTCTTGGAAAGTATAAAAGGAGAAATGCATTGTTGCCAATTTCCAAAGGGTCATCAGGCAAACACCTTCTGGCCTGCCTTCCTGGTGGCCATTCTGTGCACATAGCTCGGCTGTCTCAAGGACAGAAAGAAGGGAGCCTTCAAGATGACCCCATGCTGCAGATGAGGAGACTGGCATCTACAGGGGATGGGACTTGCCCGAGTCCACAAACTTCCTGGTACCACGTTGGGGGGCAAGCTCTTTACCTTCTAACCCGTATTGCCTATATTCTCGTGGAGTTATGCTGACTTGCAATACTTGTGCTTAAGATTTTCCAGAAGCCAAACAGAGAGAATCCCATTCTACCCCTGTGCCTTCTGTCAAGTCACAACAGGCTATCCCAAAGTTTGGGCCCTATTGAGCTCCTGAAATAGATCTGTCCATGCTTGGAGACCACGCCAAGCCTCTTCTGAGAAGACCTCCAGCTGGAGAGGACGCTTGCAGAACATGACTTGTTCTAATTTGGATATTGATGAAACAAGTCTGGTTGGTTATTTGAAGAAAGCACGATAGGAGAGAAGAAGCGAGAGCCTCTCTGTATACTCAAGGGCAAACTGGGATGGCGGGGTGGTGGGGTGGGTAAGACATCAGTAATGGCTTAGCCGCCCTCCTGTTGGCTTTACTGCCCTCTTTCAGGGACCTCTGTCTCATCCTGTTGGGGAGTCTTCAAGATGCTTGAGTAGCAGCAGGGGCTCATCATCGCTTTGGGATTATTCCCAATCGACATCCCATCAGACACAAGGGAACCAGTGCATGGAATCCTGTGTTAGCTCATTTGCTTCCCTTCTTATAAAGTCTCTTTATATCACACTGTGTGTGTGTGTATGAGTGTGTGTAATGCCCAATAGAATATATGTGTATTTACATAATAAATGATAGTACATATGCATAATATACCATATTGTATACACACACACACACACAAACACATATTCTTCTTAGTTGTTTTTATTTTATTTTTTAAGTTTTTCTTCATGTTTATTTTTGAAGGAGAGAGAGAGTGTGAGTGGGGGAGGAGCAGAGAGAGAGGAAGACACAGAATCTGAAACAGGATCCAGGCTCCCAGCTGTCAGCACAGAGCCGGATGCGGGGCTCGAACTCAGTCTTGAGATCATGACCAGAGCCAGCCGATGCTCAACCGGCTGAGCCACCCAGGTGCCCCCCGTTGTTTTTATTTTTAAAAAAGAGTATCATACTGTATACAATCTTTCGAGATTTACTATTTTCACTTAATATTGCATTGTTAAGATTGCTTCATGTTGTTATATGTCACTGTATTTCTTATGTAACTGCTGTATAACATAGAAATGTGAGAATATATCATACTATATTTACTCCCCCTCTGATGGGCATTTAGGTTGTTTCCAGTTATTTTTGCTAGAACAGTGCCGCAATGGATATTTTTGTACATGTATCCCACTGTCTATGTATATGTACAAAATTTTTTTTATGATATATACTTAGGAATGGAATACTGGATCAGAGGATATGTGAATATTCAATATTAGGAGTTATATAGGAGTTAGTAGTTACTGTTTTCCAAAGTGATTGCATCAATTTACGCTCCCACGAGCAATAGATAAGAGGCTTTAAAGATTTATATACTCTTTAATGCTTGGAATTTTCAGACTTCTCACTTGCGCTAATAAAAAGATTATAAATCATGGTTTTATTTTCTGTTATCACCAAAAATGTTAAACGTATATACCTATGTTTATTAGCTATAAATATTTTCTTTTCTGTGAAATGCTTATGTTCATGTGTCTTGTCTATTAAAGAGTCCCATAGATCTGCTTGCATTCTTCTCATTGATTTGTAACAGCTCTTTACATATTTATAATAATATTTTGTCAGATTGTATAATGCACATTTCTTCTTCCAACTTGTCTTCTATATTTTGTTTAAGAGATCTTTTTCTACTCCAAGTTATAAAATACATTACTGATATTTTTTACTACGAGTTTTAAGGTTTTGGTTTTAATATTTTAGTAGTTAATCCATCTGGAGTTGAATTTTATATTTGGTGTAAGAAAAAAATCCATTTCGTCTTCCAATAGTCTCTCTTTTTTTTTTTTTAACAGTTTATTTATTTATCTTGAGAGAGTAAGAGAGAGAGCAGGGAGGGGAAGAGAGAGAAAGGGAGAGAATCCCAAGCATGCTGCATGCTATTAGCGTGATACAAATCCGGACGTGGGACTCAAACTCACAAAGTGTGAGATCATAACCTAAGCTGAAATCAGGAGTTGGATTGACCCACTGAGCCACCTAGGCACCCCTCTCTTGTCCCTGCTGAGATGACATATTGCCTCTGTCATATAATAAATTTATTTACATAGATTTATTTGTTCCTGAGTTCTCTGTTCTATTCTACTAGTCAGTGTGTCTGTCCTTGCATCAACACCAGACTGACAAAATTACTATAGCTTCATAATCAGTCTTAATGTTTGATAAAGCAAATTCCTTACCTTTGTCCTTTTTTCAGATGTATCTTGTCTACTTTTAGTCCTTAACTCTTTCCTATATATCAGCTTACCAAAATTCATTTAAAAGCACCCCAGTTGCCATTTTGATTGTAGCTATGGATTGAGTGGGGGAGAACTGAGTGTTCAAACTGTGCTTATGAATATATTTCTCCATTTATATATGTTTCTTTTAATATCTCTTTGTGAATATTTGAACTGTTCCTTATAGACGTCCTGAACTTCTTTTGACAGTTGTAGCTTAAATAATGCCTTTTCCTTTTCAGCTTGTGTTTGGATTAGCAGTTGAAATTTTTATGTTAATCTTGTACCCAATCAAGGTTCTAAATTCTCTTATTATTTCTCATCATCTATAGGTGGATTATTTTGGTTTTCCAAGAAAAAAAATGTTATCATCTGCAAGTGTTGACAATTGATTCCAACTTTCTAAATTAAAAAAAAAAAATCTATTCTTCTTTTTTTTTCTGGTCTTATTGCATTGGCTAAACTCTTCCATTCCGGGTTGCCTAGATGTGCTGACAGAATAAAATTTTTCTGTTATTCTTAACTTTAAAAGAAATACTTCGAATAGTTCCTTATTTAGAGTGATGTCTGTTGTAAGTTTTTAATAGACGTCATTTATTGAATTACATTTTTCTTCTGTTGCTAATTTACCAAGAGTTTTATTGTGAATGGGTGTTGAATTTTACCAAATGTTTTCCTGAACCCATCAAAATGCTCATCTAGAGCTTTTCTATTTTAATTAGTTTTAATCAATTCATGTGAAAATTATTACTTCTGGATTTTCTAATATTAAACCATCCTTTCATACCTAGGTAAAAGTCATTTTAGTTGTAATTTATTATATTTTTAACACACTGCTAATTATGGTTGTTAATACTTTAGTAGTTTGATTGCATGTTCATGAATGAAATGTCTCTGTAATACTTTCACTTTGTAGAATGCTGATTTGGGTATGAAGCTTGTCCTGGCTTCCTAGGGTAAATTGGGTCATTTGTGGGCATATTCTCTCCTTTTATGCCATCTAAAAGAAACATCGTATTTCTTTTTTTTAATGTTTATTTATTTTTGAGACAGAGAGAGACAGAGCATGAATGGGGGAGGGTCAGAGAGAGAGGGAGACACAGAATCTGAAGCAGGCTCCAGGCTCTGAGCTGTCAGCACAGAGCCCAATGTGGGGCTCGAACTCATGGACTGTGATATCATGACCTGAGCTGAAGTCTGACGCTTAACTGACTGAGCCACCCAGGCACCCCAAAATAGTATATTTCTTGAACATTTGGTGTAATTAGCCCGTAAAATCATCTGGGCCTTGGTGTTTCCTTTGTGGAAAGATAATAATTGCTGCGTTGATTTATTTAACAGTTACAAGACTATTCAACTTATTATTTTTTCTTGATTTCATTCTGATAATTTATAGATTTCTGAGTATTTGCTCATTTCATTGAAGTTTTCCAAGTTAGGAGCAAATAATTGTTACCGTGTTTATCCATTTTTTTCTAATCTCTATGTGTATTGTGTCCCGCTTTCCAACTATTACTTAATTTGTGCCTTGTTTTGATCAATCTTGTCAGACATTTGCTTATTTTTTCCCCAACTTCTGGATTTATTCATCTTTTCTACTATATCTGTTATATTTTAGTTTGTTGATTTCTGCTTTTAATTTTACTATTTCTTCCTGCTTTCCATGGTTTTATTCTGTGTTTCTTATTTTTTAAGATAGGTACTTAACTTCTTAATTTTGATGCTTTCTTCCCTTCTGATATTATTTATGGCTTGTATTAGAAAATATAAGTTGCTACATTTCACACAGATTTTGACATGTTTTCCTTAGTGATGCATTCTAAGTATTTAAAAATACTAATCATGATTTCTTCAATACCAGGGATTTTAGCATTCATAGTAACTTTTCAAAAAATTAAAACTCTTTTTAAACTTATAATTATTTTGTGTTCAGAGGTCATGGCTTTATAATTCTCTTTGAAATGTAATTTATGAAAGCTTTCTTCTTTCCTTCATAGCTGATCAGTTTTTCCAAATGACCAGTGTATCATTGAAAAGTTTCTATTCTCTCATTATTAGAAGAAGAACTTTATCTTTGCTCGTTAGTCAAGATTCTTAACTAAGTTCTTCAGATCGTTTGTATCATTCCTATTTTTTCTGTTTGTATTACCAATAATCAAGAGGGATATGTTGAAATTTCCAGCTTGATGAGGGATTTGCCTACTTACCTTAATGTATTTTGCTCCACATATGTCATGTCTATTGTATTAAGTTCAAAGATTTTTACGTTGCTACAGGTCCTAAATTAATTGAAATTTTTATCATTATCTAAGGCCTTCTCCATCCTTAATGAAATTTACTCTCAAATGAATTTTTATCTCAAAATCTATTTTTTCTTATTAATGTAGCTAAACCAGATTTTAAAGTATTTTTTTAAATATTTATCCATTTATTTTGAGAGAGAGAGAAAGCAGTAGCAGGGGAGAGGCAGAGAGAGGGAGAGAGAGAGAGAGAGAGAGAGAGAGAGAGAATCCCAAGCAGGCTCCACACTCAGCGTGAAGCCCGATGGGGGGCCTAATCTCATGACTGCGAGATTGTGACCTGAGCCGAAATCAAGAGTTGGACACTGAACCAACTGAGTCTCCTAGGCACTCCTAAACCAGATTTTTAAAGTTAACATCCACGTGATACTTTCTGCATCATTTCACTTTCAACCTTATGTTTTAGGTGTGTCTTTTGTAAACGGCATACACATAGATTTATAAAATCGAATCTAACAGTGTCTTTCTATTAGAGAATTTCATCCATTTACTTTTATGTGAATTATTCATATGCATAGGCTAGTTTGTGCCATTCAGGTAGATTATCTAGTGTTTCCCACCTTCCATGAATAAATAAAAAATCCTTTATTATGTTTTTTAAATAGATCTGTCAACCTATATAAGATGTGAAGCTAGCAGCCCCTCACGTTCCCCGTCTATGACCCGCCACATTGATATTGTAACAATTTTGAAACTCTGATAAACTATGGATTATTATAGTTATATGTCTCTTTTTCTTTAGTCTTAACTTTTTTAGATAACCACAAGTTTTACCAAAAAATTTGATCCTTTTTCAATGTGTGCCTTTGTGAGGAAACATTTCTGAAGCATTGTATGCCAAAGAGTATTTTTATCATGGCTTCATATATGAATGACAGTTTGGCTAGAAATTAAACTTTGGATTCTGAGTTCTTTTTCTTCAATACTCTAAAAATACTGCTTCGTTATCTTGCATCAGTGTTGCTACCGGAAAATCAGATGTCATCTGATTCTTGTTCCTTTGTATATGATCTGTACTTCTCCTTTGGAAATTTTAGAATTTTCTCTTTGAATCTCATTAAAATATATCCAGATATAATCTCCATTCTTTGTCTCTTCTCTGTTAGGATGATGTCTCTCATCTTTCTTTAACTCTGGGAAATTTACTTCCGTTACGTTTTTAAATATTTCTTGTTGGTGATTTTAGTCTCCACCGGGAAAAACACACTTTTCTAGGTGGGATCCAGAAAATGAAGATGGACTGACTGATAGTAATCTTGAGTGGTACTTGTGCTAATAAGCTTAAGGTTCAAATAATTGAGGCCTTTTCTTTCCCTGCCTTGAAAATCTATCGGCTGTGAATACTTCTACTACTAAATGGCCACACTTAAACTTCTTAAATTCATTTCTGCCCTTTCATTTTCCTGTCTCATCCCTCATGGTCAGCTCTTGTTTCTAATGTTCTGCTTCACCTGGGGTGATCTTGTGTGTATAGAGTGTGTGTAAAGAAGGTATCAGTAAGCTCCATGTGGGACACTGGCATATTTCCAGTGAACAATGAACATGGATTTAATGAAAATTTTTCTTGCTCAGAGACCATCTTGCTTTTTCCCGGTATAACACATAATTTAATTTGTGCACTTCAATTTAATTTGTGCACTTCACTGAAGGAAAATGAATTTTAAGACCTCCTTCCATTTGTATACAGAGATCATCATCAAAGGGGATCTTTGGGATGTCACAGAATATTGGGACAGCCTTGGACGAGGGATCAGAACATAGAAGTTCCCTGGGGGTGAGGAGCAGGGTGGTTACTAAGGGATCCTTAGGCTCATGCTAATGCTGATTCTCTAACTCTATGAGATCAATTTGACTTTCAGTTCTAGCTTCCCCGTTAACTCATCATGTGAGTTTGCGCAAGGAAATTATCTTTACTGGGTCTCCGCTTCCCCATCTGGCTGGGGAGATCATTTCAAAAACCTCTACGGCCGCTTCCAGCTCTGAAAACCAAATTTTCCTAATCAGAAGGAAGATGAATTTCTTATAGTTCTATAACACGATAGTTCAGCAAACTATTTACGATAAGCTACAAAGAAAGATAGAGCCGGGGCAATTGTGGTTAGCCCCACGTTTTATGTTCACGTTCTAAATTGCTTGGCTTCCCGTTTTCCAGGGGCGTCAAACAAGGTCTTGCTGTCATACTGCACAACTGAATCTTGAAAACCAGACTTAAGACACACGATAACAGATCTGATTGCTGATTTGGTGCTAACCATACAGTTTCTGTATATCATACCAGTGTTGGCCCTCCTACAATAAATAGCAAACCGGTAAAACATAAACATTTTAGTGTGTATTGTTAAATTTTTATAGGTCTATCCTATGGTAGCAAAATTTAAAAAAATCATTTTACCTATTTGGATTCATATTATTCATGAGATAAAACACAAATCATATTAAGCACGTTGAATTTGCCACCAAGAGTGAGTTTTTCTAATACAATTTTTTGTAGGAAAATTTCTCAGGCTTGTGAAGATTATTGATAATTTGTAGGTGGTTATGAGAAACGCCGTTCAATAATGCCAAATAAAGTTTTCATATGTTCTGGGTCAAAATTCTTTCTCTGATCATGCTTCAGTGAAAGAAATATTCCTCCTGTATGAAATTTCCTGGTGAGTTGAAAACTGACTGTTTATGCAATATAGCTTGTGAAAAAAACAGCTGCAAAGAACAATTTCTCCTGGCTTAATAAATAATTTAACTTTCACATTTTGGTAACATAAACATTTTAGAAAATCTTTTTTTTTTTTTTTTTTTTTTTGAGAAAGAGAGAGTGCGAGCAGGGGAGAGACAGAGAGAGAGGGAGAATCTTAAGCAGGTTCTGCGCTCAGTGCAGAGCCTGATATGGGGCTCAAACTCACCAAACCGTGAGATCATGACCTGATCTGAAACCAAGAGTCACGTGCTCAATCCACTGAGCTACCCAGGAGCCCCAACATTTTAGAATGTTCAAACTCTTTGAATTTAGGTACAGAGATAATTACAAGTGTGGATCTGGGGAGGATGGATATTTATGGATAGAAAAGACAGATATTTCATCAACTATCAGAAAGAAAGACAGCTGTGAATTAAGAAAAGTATCAGGGACAGTTAACTGACAAACCACAAGACATTTTCATAAGTTACAGTTAAAAGTTCTAGTGAATATGTTTTTTTTTTCACGTTTATTTATTTTTGAGAGAGAGAGAGAGAGACAGAGTGCGAGCAGAGGAGAGGCAGAGAGAGAGGGAGACACAGAACCTGAAGCAGGCCCAGGCTTTGAGCTGTCAGCACAGAGCCCAATGTGGGGCTCGAACCCACAAACCGTGAAATCATGACCTGAAGCAAAGTCAGACGCTTAACCGACTGAGTCACCCAGGCACCCCATCATGTCTTTTAAAATTTTTTTAAAGTTCATTTATTTATTTTGAGAGAGAGAGAGCACGAGTAGGGAAGGGACAGAGAGAAGGAGAGACAGAATCCCAAGCAGGCTCTGCGCTGTCAATGCAGAGCTCGATGTGGGGCTCAAACTCATGAATTGTGAGATCATGTCCTGAGCTGAGATCCAGAGTTGGATGCTTGGACACTTAACCAACTGTGCCATCCAGGCACCCCTCTAATCAACGTATTTTGAGATGTCTGGCTTGGTAGCCTAATGACAAGAAGGGTAATGTTTATGTGGGGAAAAAGAACCAAGGCCCAACTTACATAGCCCATCTTTGATGTTGCCTCAGGAATGAATGCTCATGATTGACAGAAGAGGGGACACTTACAGGTTCTGACTCACTCTAAAGAGGCCTGGGCCACCATAGCATGAACATAAACATAGATGCCCAAAAGGATTGGCATTTTTGTCTCCCTTTTGATTATATATATATATATATAATATGTATTATATATATATAATATGTATTATATATATGTATGTATGTATGAATATATATATATATTGTAATATATATATATATATATATATATATATATATATATATATATATTCTTCTAAAAAGAAACACGTTGGGGCGCCTGGGTGGCTCAGTCGGTTAAGCGTCTGACTTCGGCTCAGGTCACGATCTCGTGGTCCGTGAGATCGAGCCCCGCGTCGGGCTCTGGGCTGACGGCTCAGAGCCTGGATCCTGCTTCGGATTCTGTGTCTCCCTCTCTCTCTGCCCCTCCCCCGTTCATGCTCTGTCTCTCTCTGTCTCAAAAATAAATAAAAAACATTAAAAAAAAATTAAAAAAAAATAAATAAAAAGAAACACGTTGGCGTTTTGTAAGTACAATTCTTCCATGTGCTGGACTGGTCTGTGTAGTGTAGGATATTTACCGTCTCCAGCTCCCTGCCCACAAAATGCCAGCAACTTCGCAACTTCACCTCAGTTGTTAGAAATAAAAATAACTCAGTATGTTTTGGAATGCCCCCTAGAGGGCGGTACTTCCTCTGGTTGATTACCGTTGGCACCTGATGATCTCTCCAGTCTATTTCATGTCTGAGAAGTGTGATTTTTCTCTCTGTGTTGTGCATTTTTCCCCGTATGGAAAAATACGCTGAGTGGAAAGAACCCATTATATTTTGGAAGGCTTCTAGAATACCAGTTATTTTCATGATCTGGACCCACCGTCCCTGCCATCTGTAAGATTTCTTTGATCTCATCAAAAGTAGGTGATTCCGCCTCTGGGCTACCCTAGACCCAACTCATCACTCTATTAATAGCAACCGTCATACTGCTGTCATTACCTGATTTTGTCCTCCCCCTCGACCTCAGGCTGTGAGCTCTTTGAGAACACACACTGTGCCTTATTTATTCCCTATCTCCAGTGAACAACGTAATTCTGGCACATCACGGGCACTTTATAAAACGTTGCCAAATGAATAAATGGATGGGGACATAGCTAAGTTGAATCTATTGCATTTCCACACGAACGTTGTCTCTCCAAAGGGATTTTTATTCTATTTCCAGCTTAATGAACAGAAAAGGAGAGCTATGAGATTAAGTCAGCTTGATAATAACAATAAAGTGACAAGAATAATAATAAATAACAGGAAGAGTACGTCAGAGTCATACTAATAAATCCCAGTACCTAAGATCTGACTTTATGCCAGGCACAGTTGAAGAACTTTATTTACCTTTTTTCATTTACTCTTCACAGCGGGGCTGGGCCTAGGGTAATAAAGGGAGGCACCTAGAATGCAGAATTTAAGGCTTCACTCTCCACTGCTATGTAAACACTGACCCGGCATCGCCTCACCCTAGTCCCAGCCTTGCCCCACAATAATTTTCTTACCTATTTTTATTCTCATGTTGTCGGTGAAGAAAGTAAACTCAGAGTGGGTATAAAATAAGCTATCCATGCAAACAGGCAGTGAGTGATGGGGCTGGGAATTCAAGCCCAAGGTACTGAAGCACATGCTTGGAGCCATTAGGGACAGAGCTGGTGCCAGGATGTTACAGGTGCACACTAGACTAGTTCATAACAAGAGAGGAAACATTTGGAAACTTTACAGCGATTTGACTTTGCCCCTACCACCACGCCAATGATCAATATACCCACCACCTTGTCTCAGTATCGTGCATGACGATCTTTTATTTCTTGCTATGATAGGATAATATGAGGAACACCCATGAATTGCCACCCGACATGGGAATCAAACCGATTTTATTAACTCACAGCTACCTAAGCGCTCCTCCATAATGCTGTCTGCGTCCCTTGACCCTCCCTCCACCTGATCTCACTGAGAGTCATCCATGCTATAGCTGTGGATGTTTTTCCATGGGCTTGTAATTCTTTCATGTTCATGGTGATAATGTTTTGTGATGTGAATGTCTTCATTTTCTCCTCGTTGGGTATTTGGGTTGTGGGCTCGTCATTGATTCGTTGCTTCTCAGCTCCAGAGCTGTTGCCTGTTTTGTGACAGTAGAGACAGACCTTGTAGACTTAAAAAAAATTTTTTTTTAATGTTTATTTATTTTTGAGAGAGAGAGAGAGAGCGAGAGAGAGAGAGAGCGCACACACAAGTCAGGGATGGCCAGAGAGAGAGGGAGACCCAGAATCTGAAACGGGCTCCAGGTTCTGAGCTGTCAGCACAGAGCCGGATGTGGGGCTCGAACTCACAGACTGCGAGATCATGAACTGAGCCAAGTCGGAAGCTTAACCGACTGAGCCACCCAGGTGCCCTGGACCTTATAAACATTTGATCTTCATCAGTAATGGGCAGTGGGGGGACACAGGGCTTTTCTCCGACTTCTTGCGTGCTCCTCTTGGAGGGCTTTGGCCACACGTGTGACTTCTCCGGTGCTGGCCTCCTGTGGCACCCAGTAGGCGCCAGCACCTGGGGGGCCAGCAGCACATGGAACCTCTCTGTGGGAAACTTCCCATGGTGCTCTTTAGGTGACTTTAGAGCGAGTTTGAGGCATACCACATCCCTACGGACAGTTTCCACTAGCATCCCAAAGGGTGGATTTCCACTGAGGTTGCTGACATGGCACCCGAGTGGATTTCTTTACCACTGTAAGTCATAATGTGTCTTCTCCAGTACAGTCTATGTCTCAGCCTAGGGTGAGAGGCTCTCTTCCAGATGTGTTCCTTCCTCCAGTCTCTAACTCAGCCCTGCCAATCGTGGCTGGCACCTTGTATCTGAAATCCTGCATTCTTTAGTTTGGTTTACCTTTTAAAAGCCAATCCCCTCTTATTCCAGTCCCCTATTACACTTCGTATTTTATTAATGTTTACCATTCTCTGCTCCAATCCCTGTGTGATTTTTGCCTCTTGATTGGACCCTGACTTTTTTTTTTTCTTTTGCTATAATATACAATCCTTCTATGAATATTTCTGTATATGTCTCCTTTGTCCATGTGTAAACATTTCCTTTGGTAGAGGAATGTCACCACACTACCATAAAGTGTGCAGCCGTTAAGCTTTATAACTTTCTAAGATAGCCCTAAATTGTAATCATTACTAGAGTTATATGAGGGAGCCTATTGGGTCCTAGTCTCTCCACCACTTTTTGTTGTCTAACGTCTCAGTTTCTGTCAGCCAGGGGGGTGAGAAACAGTATGTCACTGTGGTTTTGATTTGCATTTTCCAAACTAAGAATGAATTTGAACATGTCTTTGTATTTTTGCTGGCCACATGGTTTTCTTCTCCTCTGACTTGTCTGCTGATGTCTTTGCTTTTTTTATTTGACTTCTTTGTCTTTTTGCACTTTGATTTTTAAAAGTTCTTTATGGACATTTTGCCCTTCGTCTGATATGTTATGGCAAAAGTCTTTGTCCAATTTGCTGACCTTCAAAAAATGCTTTTCCCCCTGTCTTTATTAAGATGTAATTGACAAACAACATTGTGAAAATTTAGGGTGCATAATGTGATGATGTGATACACATATATGTTGCAAAATGATTACCACAATAAGGCTAGTTAACACATTCATCACCTCAGGTAATTACTTTTTTATTAACAACGAAGATATTTAAGATTTACCGTCTTAGCAACTTCCAAGGATATAATACAGTAGTGTTAACCACAGTCACTATCCTGCACATTAGATGCCCAGAACTTATTCATCTTATAACTGAAAGTTTGTGGCTGAATAATATCCCATTATATATGGTTCCCTTCTCTCCACAGCCTCACCAACCTTTGTTATCTCTTGTGCTTTTGCTGCTAGCCATTCTAACAGGTGTGAAGTGATATCTCATTGATTTGGCACATTCATGCCTTGGGGAAGATCATGCCATCTATAAATGGAGAAAATTTTACTTCTCTCTTTCCAATTCAGATGCCTTTTATTTCTTTTTCTTGTCTAATTGCTCTGGCTACGATTTCCAGCACTACGCCGAAGAGGAGTGCTGAGAGCAGACACCTTCGTCTTGTTCATGATCTTAGAGAACGAGCTTGTAACTTTTCACCATTGAGTGTGATGTTAGATGTGGGCTTGTCATATGCCATGTGTTGAGGGAATTCCTCTTATACCCAATTTGTTGCGAGTTTTTATCAGGAAAGGGTGTTGATATTCTGCATCTATTGAGATGATCATAGACTTGTTTTTCTCTCTCTTTCTGTTACTCCGGTTTATTGATTTACCAATTTGTATATGTTGAATCATCCTTGAGTCCCAGGGATAAATCCCACTTGATTGTAGTTTATGATTCTTTCATGTGCTGTTGATTTGTTTGCTAATATCTTGTTTAAAAGTTTATATTTATATTTATCAGGGATACCAGCCTGTAGTTTTGTTTGCTTGCTTGTTTTTCCTGTGGTGTCCTTATCTGGCTTTGGTATCAGAGTAAAACTGGTGTCATAAAAGGAAACTGGGAGTATTTCTTCCTCTTCAATTTTTTGGAAGAGTCTGAGAAGGACTGGTAACCCTTGGTAATTTAATTCTTCTTTAAATATTTGGTGGAATTTATCTATTTCATCGAGGTTGTCCAATTTGTTGGTGTATAACTGTTCACGATAGTCTTTTATGATCCTTTGTATTTCTGTGGCGTCTGCTGTAACATGTCTTTCATTTGTGATTTTGTTTATTTGGGGCCTCTTTGTTTCTTGTTTAGTCTAGCTAAAGGTTTGTCAATTTTGTTTATCTTTTTTTTTTTAAGTTCTTCATTTCATTGATCTTTTCCATTGTCTTCCTACTTTATTTCATTTATTTCTTCTCTGGCCTTCGTTATTTCTTTCTACCAACTTTAGGCTTAGCTCTTTCCACCCCCCTCCTCCTCCTCCTTCTTGTTTTCCTTCTCCTCCTCCTCCTTCTTCATTGTAGTCTTTTCTCTCTCTCTTTTTTTTTTTCTAGTTTTTGACATGTAATGTTAGGTTGCTTACTTGAGATCTTTCATTTTTCCCCTAATGTTGGCATTTATGGCTATAAACTTCCTTCTTAGAACTACTTTTGTTAAATCGCGTAAGTTTTAGTAGGTCGTGTTTACCTTTTCATTTCTCCCAAGATTTTTTTTTAACTAATTTTGATTTCTTCTTTGACTGATCGGTTGTTCAGGAACATGTTGCTTATTTAATCTCCACATATTTGTGAATTTCCACTTTTCGTCTTATAACTGATTTCGAGTTTTACACCATTGTGACCAGAAAAATATGCTTGATAGATTTTAAACTTCCTGAATTTGTTAAGACACTTCTTGTGGCTGAATGTGTGATCTATTCCAGAGAATGTTCCATGTGTGCTTGAGAAGAGTGTGCATTCTGTGGCTGCTGGATGAAATGTTCTGGAAAGGTCTGGTAGGTCCATCTGGTCTAATGTGCCGCTTATGTCCAAGTTTCCTTATTGAAATTTATTTTCTGTCTGGATGATTTATCCATTGTTGAAAGTGTGGTACTCAAGTCACCTACTATTACTGTTTTGTTGTCTATTTTTACTTTAAGATCTATTAATATTTGATTTATATATTTAGGTGCTCCAATGTTAGGTGAGAATTCTGGTGGTAATTCTTAAGAATTGTATGCCTTTTCTTGGTCCGGAAAAACCAGGCCGGGTGCTGACAGCCTCCTGTTTGCTTTCCTTAGGGTGGTGCTGAACGCTTAAGTTTGTGTGCTGTCCCTCAGTCCTGCACAGTCAGTCTAGCTTTCTTTGCATGCTCACCAGCTGTCTGCAAAAGCTCATCTTCACTGGGTACCTTTACAGGGATCCAGGGGTAAAAGGTTTGTGTCCCTTTGACACCCTCCGAGAGCTCTGGCTGCTGTTCCCTCAGCTGCTTCCCAACCGCCAGTCGTGCGGCACGCCTCACCATTCTGGGTGGGGTGAGAAAGAAGTGGCTTCTCTAGCACAGTTGGGGAAGCCATGTGATCATTCACACACTCTCGCTTTCCTC
This sequence comes from Panthera leo, assembly GCF_018350215.1. NCBI lineage: Eukaryota > Metazoa > Chordata > Mammalia > Carnivora > Felidae > Panthera > Panthera leo. The sequence goes on along the minus strand of NC_056681.1, from coordinate 127,491,660 downwards.
TCTGGGTGAAATCACAGCCGAGAAGGTTTCTCTTTGCACTAAACCGTGCCACGTTAGGGGAGGGTTGATGGAGGTAAGTAAAACTGCTTCTCTTACTCCCTTCGATGTGTCCGATCCTAGGTATCTTTGGACTCCAACGGTGTGCTAGAACATCTCCAATGAACCTCCAGCCTTCCAAAAGGCACTCTCATCCATGCATGATTGTCTAAATCAGTGTCCTTTGGCAGGAAGGTGGTAGGAAACTCTTATTGTCGTGTTGGTGACGCCGCCCCTAAAAAAATTTTAAAGGGAGATTTCTATTAACAGAATTTTTACATTTTAATGTAGTCAAATTGATCCATCTTATTTTATAGTTAACATTGTATTGTCTTGCTTGATAAATTCTTATTATGCTAAGGTCATGCTAAGTATGTTTTCTCTTATATTTTCTTCCAAATTTTCAAATAATTTTGTTATTGACACTGAGGCCCCCAAAGAGCTGATATTTATGTACAGTGGGAGGCAGCAATCCCATTTAATTTTCTTATGTAAAAAATAATTTTTCAGTCCCATTTTCCCTCCTTTCCACTCTCATCCCCCATGCCTCTTTTGTCATAGGTAAAAATTTCATATGTGAATAGGTCTGTGCCTGTGCTCTCAATTTAGCTCCCCTGTGGACCTTATTTTCTATACAAGCCTTACAGTCAAGATGATGAAAAGCTAGCATCTGGTATAAAACAGGCATTTATAGTTATTAAGAATTGATCAAGCATTATATTGGGCAACTTACATGCATTTTACCCTTTAATCCTGGCAATGTTCCCTGAATTATACATCATTATCCATACATCACATATGAAGAAACTGAAGCTCAGGGAGATGGTGTGACTTACTTTATCTCAACCAGCTTGGGAGTGGTGGAGGCCAGGATATGAATCCAAATTCTGTGTCTTTTTATTATGCTATATTGTTTTCCTAAATCATCCAAATTAAATTAATTCACAACTTTAAGCATTGGAGTGGGACTAAGATCAATGTACGAATAATTCTATAATTCAATTTAGGCTTTTCTTCTAGTTGGAAGACAGACTTTGGAACACAAAGTAAAGATGAAATATGCAAGCATCTGGAGGCTTGTCCTTGGCATTCAGATAATGGGCTGTGGGCCACAGACTCATTCTGTCACCTACCGGCTGATGGGGTTGGGGAGTCGCATACGACCAGGCCTTGTTCTCATTGGCCGAGGGGATGGGTAAGGTGGAGCCCATGGCAGCACGCTGGAAGGAAAAGAGCCGAATCCAGAAAGGTTTCAGTTCACTGGGATGCTGCCATTTGCTTGCGTATGCTTGCAAGATTACATTCCCTCTCTGAGCTTTAGTTCCATATGTATAGAATGGGGGAAATGACCGTCGTCTTGTTTGGCTGTTGTCAGAACTGGAAATATCTGTTAAATGTCCCACACTGTGGCGGGCACACCTTGGACCGTTCATAGATAAACGCTATTTTCTTCTCCTTGCTCTTGAGCTCCATTCCACCGCTACCAGTTTTCCACAAATACTCTTCTCTGTAAGGATATTTGTTTGGCCAGTGGAACGTCAGCTCTCCTGGGGACCTAGACCACTAAGCGCAGCCCTCACCGGTGTGACCACAAGAAAAGGTGAGACATTTATGGACCTCCCAGTAGAATCGCAGATGAGAAGCCGTCCCTTGCAGGACACAGAGAACGTTGCAGCTTCTTAGCATGGTCCTTGGCTGTATGACATTTGCTTTCATCCCTTAATCTTGTCTATTTCAGAGAAAGTTAAGCTCTAAGACACCCGGGGGTAAAAAGGACCTCTGAGGTCCACTGACTCAGTGCACTTATTGCGCTGATAGAGAAGACCCAGAGAGGGCAAGGGAGTCCCACGGGCAGCACCGCACGGTGATCCATGGTGGGTCTCTCACCTACCCAGCTGTTCTGCTACCACAAGCCATCTCACAGCACCCCTGTTAAACATGTGACGATCCCTTCCTATTAAGAATCAGATATTCCTACCCATTTGCTATCAGGACTCTACCTCGTCTTCTAGCTTCAACTGAAAAATGGTTACCAAAAGGTTCAACAGACTTACAACAGCAACTACACGCCCTGAACCATAGTCAGAATATGCAAAGTACTTACTATTTATGGGCTACTATTTACATGCTTCGTAAGCCCTAGCTCCCTTCATCCTCACCACAAGGCTGTGAAGCAGGCACTGTTACCATCCCTGTCTTGGTTTCCATTTTTATATTTGAACCACTTGGATACAGCACCTTGTTTTCTCTGATACAACAGAATAGACAGTATAATCACACAAAAAGGCACAAAGAATGTACTGTCCAAAAATGAAAATTAGGTTCTGAGACAGCTAGGAAACTAGTTAGATTCAAGACATATAGCATCGCTGTGCTTACTTTGTATTTCTCTCCCCGGACTGATTTCCCTGGGTGGGATTTCCCAAACACCCTGGGTGGGATTTCCCAAACAAGTGGCTCAATTACCACAAAGGACTGTTTTTCAAAGAAGTTTGGGGGGCTTTCTCTGGTAAATGTGATGACATAAAAGTGTTCAAAAGGTGTCTGAAGTGGCTCTAGGAACGTCCAATAACGGCAAATATCAGAAATAGGCAGTCTCAGATGATTTCATTAGTAAACATATATGCATATAATTAAGTCAATGTCACATGTATACTATAACTGTGTTATATAAGTAAAAGCCCCTCCTTGCCAGATCAGAATACATTAGCTGAGTCTCATAGTTATGAGGTCTCAAAAGGAAGCAACATCCTTTCAAACAGTAATGATTGTTTATAAAATTAGTGTCTAAACACTCTTCTCAACTTAACAGTAGCATCTATCCTTACAGATTACCTCAATGCCTGTTGGTCTTTACCCATTGCTTAAATATCTATTGGCCTTCCTCTATTTTTTAGATATTAATTATGTATTAGAAACTGCCATCCGAATCAATTTCAAAGTGAGATTAGTCATTTTGTAAAAGGTGTGAAATTGTCTGAACTTCACGAAAGTAATATTAGGTACTGCTTGGGTCACATACAAAGCTGTCGACAAGTCAGTAACTGGCAGAGACTGTCCAGTTCAACACAGAAGAGAAATAAAGAGAAAAATAAAGATAGGATAGGTGTCTAAAGGAGATTGATTTAAATATCAAAGCGCGTTGGAGAAATCAATAAAGTTTTTGACTTTTGCTCTTGCTAAAAATATATGATCTTTATTATGATGCAGTAAAATCCAAATGTGAATTGGAAAATGTATACCACAATTTTGCCTAGAAAAAACAATGCTCCCCTCAAATTCTGAGATTTGTCTCAGTTTTGCAACTATAACCTTTTGTTAAACAGAAGATTAAAAACTTATTCTAGTATTTTTCATTTTTAATACAATTTGCAACCAAAACTTACTTCCCCCAGATATAGACCATAAAATGATGTCCCTATATTAAGTTTAAATCACTTTAATTTATCTTTTCACAAACCCCTCGTTCTTGGTTAGTCAATTTCCTTGTACATTTAAATGTAAGCATAAATATAGATTAGATGAGTCACACTTGAATCAGAATTCTTAACAAAGAGAAAAATGCAAGCATCAATTCAGTTAATAAAGAAGTACTTATCGAAAGTCTATAGCAACACCACAATCTGAAACTGAATCATCTGATTAAACAGAGGGTCTATATTCAGAACATAACTCCAGTAAACTCCCTGATCTGTGTACAGACAACAAACAAGAAATAAATAAAAATGTTTCCAGTCAATCCAAATGAACAATAGAAGGTCTTAGTTGTGTATGTCTCTTGGCCTTAATGCTGTGGCAAAGTACCATAAATTGGATGACGTATAATAAACAACAGACGTTTCATAACTGATCTTGAAGACTGTTTTTACTCCTGGGAAGATGCAGTTTTGAATTTTGACTGTCAGATTACCTTGATCATGAAATTCTAGTGAAGACACCTTTGTTCAATAAGAATGGAAAAGCCAAGGCCCCAGTAAAGAACAATTCTCCCATCTGGGCAGGCGTCCCCTAAAGGGAGATTAAGCACATTTACTAAGTGGTACTTCTTTCTTTCTTTGTCATTCAGATCCACATCCTTGCCAGTCTGTTTCTTTCCTTCCCTTGCCTCTCTTAACTCCTTTTTCCCCATTTTTGTTTCCTTCTCCCTCCTTCCTCGCGTCCTTCCCTCTCTTCCTTCTCACTCTCTCTTAATTCCTCTCTCTCTGTTCCTCTCTCCCTCCTTCCTTCTCTTTTCCCTTCCTCTTTCATTATCTCCTTCTCACATTTCTTAAATCTCTTCCTCCTCTTTTCAGACTTGAGTTCAAAGGTTGGCTCTATTCATTAGCTTGATGGCTTTAAGGGTTATCTACTCCATGAGCTGCATTGTCTTTATATTGAAATGTGGCTAATAACACCTACATTGAAGAGCTTTTGCGACACTTGTAAAAAGCCGTAAACTATTTAGCACAACACCTAACATATATAGTAGGTGTTCGAAAAATGGCAGGCATTATTATAGCTGGGTTTTTTTTTTTTTATTCCTTTCAAATCTTTCTCTCTGACTCTTTTTCTCCTACTTGTTCTTCGTGGATGGAAAGCCACACAACAGAGAAGGTGTTCTACCGCTCACGTAAGGCCTTAGGTGCCTGTATTCCTCCAGGGAGAGGGGTGATTTTTTTCACCACTGCAAAACCAGGCAGGTGGAGCTCAGAGGATTGCAGCAGCTGAGGTCTGCATCTGTGTCCAGCATCCCTGGATGATTAAAGATGGAAATGGAGATCCAGCTAAGAGGTTGCTTGGACTAGTCAGCTATGATTCAACATACTGTAATGCAGTCTGGGTTCTAGAAGGTGCTTGAAGACACTTCAAAAACCATGAAAAATACCTTGCCTGGTACTAGATAATGTTGGTACCGTTAATAGCTCATATCTTATCATTTGTAAAATTATACCATTATTTTATTTGATGCACTGTGGAGTAGCTATTACACCCATGTACATGAGAAAACTGAAATTCAAAGAGAGAAGGTGGTTGTATGACCCAGCTTTTGGGCGTATTTCCAGATTTCCTCCGCTGCCTCCTTCACTGTATTGGTCAGTGTCATTCCCACATAGTTGCCCCTTCACTTCCAGACTTGGATGAAATACCACACAATGGGCTATATGATGTGGCTTTGAGCAATCACCCAGAAGTTAAATGATGCAAGTCCAAAGTATAGGGGCATTAGCTCCCTGTGGAATGAAGCTTGGCCAACGAGGTGGGAGATGGAAGGAAATAGGTAGATAACTTTTCCATCCTTTCTCCCCTTTAGGCTTTGGGGTGCAGATTTTCTAGCAAACTGTATTAGCTTGTTAAGGCTACCATAACAAAATACCACCGAAGAGGAGGCTTAAACAACAAAAATTTATTTTTCCGTAGTTCTGGAGGTTAGAAGTACACGATCCATGTGCTATGGTCTTTCTTCTGCCTGCAAATCCCTGGTGTCCCTTTTTGTGTCCAAATTTTCTCTTATAATGGCACCAGTCAGATTGCATTAAGACCCTCTATAATGACCTCGCTTTAAGTTAATTACCTCTCTAAAGACCCCATCTCTAAATACAGTGACACTCTGAGGTACTGGGGGCAAAGGCTTCAGCATGAATCTGGGGGAGCACAATTTACCCCATACCGCAGACCCTCCGGAGAAGCCCAGCAGGGCAGCCGGGCGTACCTTCTGAGTGAGCGGCTGTGTGTTGGCAGCTGGTGGTGAAGCCTGACCAGCAGCGGGTGGTTAAGAATCTCGTCACATTATTCCAGATCTTCCTTCCTTTCCTCCCACCTTTTTTTCTTATTCTCGCTGCACTGGCCTTGCAACTCCAAATAAAGCATCAACACTTTCATCCTTGTGTAGTTTCTGCTTTCTAGAGAAACTGGGCTATCACAGCGGTTCATCCAAGGTGACAGCCGAGATTGGACTCAAGCCCTTAAACTCCACATCTCATGATCTTTTCATTACCTCCAATTTGTCATTCGTTCATCAATGTTTTACAGAGCCCATGACATGCGAGGCATTGCCAGGCACTGAGAAGATCCCGCGATGAACAAAAATAGCCTGAAATCAGGGTCCCAAAATTGAGTGGAGTGACATAATCACATACAACGTAAGTGGAAAGAAACATGAAAGCATGCTTACTTACTGAGCGAAAGCAGCCCTTTGTCTCTTAGAACAATTTTATATTATTATTCTTAGAAGCCAAGTTCTAGCACATTTAATTTGGTGGATAGAGAAAGCATTACATATAAATACAACTCAAATAGCTAGAAATGATACACTAACAGGGCTGATATAATACCTAAGCTGAATAGTCATGTTAAAGACCAAAGGCTTATGATACGTGCTCATAATACAAACCTTCCAGAGAGGCCCCACACGGTGGCTGAGCACAGTTCTTGAGTGAGCTATGTTTACTAACATAGGGGAGTAAAGTAAACATGACAAAAGATTAATACAATTTTTAGTATATAAATAACTGGTACCTTGTTAGAAAAATTGGCAAAGAGTATGGGCAAAAAATTAATGGAAAAAATAAGACAAATGACCAATAAATACATAAAAGTGTATTTAAATATTTTCAATAAATATGCAGAAATATATGAAAAATTCTATGTTGGAAACGATCAAAGCAACATTAATAGTTTTCACACAGTAATTTGGCAAAGATGAAAAATGGTAACACTACCTGAATTGGCAAGGGTATAATGAGGTTGCTATCTACACATATTTACTACAGTTAAGAATTAAAGGGGCGCCTGGACAGCTCAGTCAGTTAAGTGTTCAGCTTCAGCTCAGGTCATGATACTGCGGTTCATGGGTTTGAGCCCTACATCGGGCTCTGCGCTGACAGCTCAGAGCCTGGAGCTTGCTTCGGATTCTGTGTCTCCGTCTCTCTCTGCCCCTCCCCAGCTCATGTTCTCTCTCTCTCTCTCTCTCTCTCTCTCAGAAATAAATAAACATTATAAAAAAATTGGTCACACTTTCTGGAAAGTGATTTGAAAGTAAGTTTCATGTTCAGTTAGTTTAAATTCATCGAGCTGGTATTATAATACTATTTCACTTATATACTTAGGGAAATAAATGGTTGTGCACCAGGAAGCTCAGTATGGAATTTTTCTCTGTATTTTTAACCAATATTTTTTAAATATAGAGAAATACAAAGCATAAAATGAGAATCAGTAAGGTACTTATCACTAAAAATTTGAAGAAAATGTTAATATTTTGTCGCATTTGTTTCAGGTTTTTAAAATAGAAAATTCTTATGTAAAACTTATGTCCTCTTTTTTCTCATCCTAAGACCCATTCTCTTCTCTCCCCAAAAGCAACCATTGAAATGCATCTGGTATATATCTTTCTACGTTTTTATACTTTTAGATACCTGTATTTACTTCTGTATCTCCATATCTGCTATGTGTACTTTTTTTAATTTAAAGAACTACATAATTTCATAAATTGTCATATTTCCCCACTTGGTTTCAAGTTTTGTTTTTTACACTAGGTCTTTAATTCATTTATTTAACAAATATTTATTGACCACCTACTGTGTGCAGATACTATCTAGAACTTAGGCTAACTAACAACTAACAAAACAATGATCCATGACTTCAAGGAACTTCCTGTCTAGTGGAGGGAGACAGAACATATATAAATTTGCAATGAGAACATTATATATTACTTAGAAGGTGATCATGGCCATAAACAAAGGTAAAGTAGAGCTGAATAAGGGGAATCAAGAGAGCTGGGATTTCAGGGTGAGCAGGTTTTCACTTTAAATGGGATGCTCTGGACGGGCCCCTTAGAGAAGATGATGTTTGAGCAAAGACTTGAAGAAGGTGAATGCATGCGTCAGGTGGTTACCTGTCAAATGGTTTTTCAGGAAGAGGGAACACCATGCGCAAAGGTCCTGAATCAGGGAGTATGGCTGGTGGTTGATGTGTTTAAGAAACAGCAAGGAGGTCAGTGGAGTTAGAGCTGAGTGGGGGTCAGAGACGTTACAGGATCCAGGTGGTGGGGTTCTTTGGTAGGCTCATACAAGGACTTGGCCTTATATTCAGACCAATGGGCAGTCATTGAAGGAAGTTCTGAACCAATGAATAATTTGCTCTGACAGAGGTGGGAAGATTGCTTCGGCTGCTCTGTTGAGAACAGAATGTAGAGAGTGGTTCTGGAGGCAGAAACGCTACTGTATTTATTCAGGCAAGAGATATTGGTGGGTTGGGCCAGGGTAGTATGAGTAGGAGTGGTGAGATGCAGTTAGATTTTGGAGACATTTTTAAGATTGAGCCAACAGGATTTTCTGACAGATTACCTGTATAAAGTGAGAGAAGGAATCAAGATCAGTTCTGAGCATTTTAGCCCGAGCACTTGAACTAGATGCATAAGCTGCCATCACTTGCACTGGGGAAGGCTGTGGGTAGTTCAGAAATTTAAATCTTGTGAAGTGTGAGATATCTATTAGTCACTCAAATGGAGATGAATCCATCCAGAATTAATTTTGGGGTTTGGTTTGTGTAAGAATCTATTTTTTCCTCTACAAGGGAAATCAATGATCCTTACATCATATATTGAAACATCTACCTTTTCTTTTTTTTTATTTTTTATTTTTTATTTAAAAAAAAAATTTTTTTTTTTAACCTTTATTTATTTTTGAGACAGAGACAGACAGAGCATGAATGGGGGAGGGTCAGAGAGAGGGAGACACAGAATCTGAAACAGGCTCCAGGCTCTGATCTGTCAGCACAGGGGCCCGATGCGGGGCTCGAACTCACGGACCGCGAGATTGTGACCTGAGCCGAAGTCGGCGCTTAACCGACTGAGCCACCCAGGCGCCCCTCTTTTTTTTTTTTTACCACTGATTTGCAATTTACAATGCAGCTAGGATCTCCCCAAATTCCATTTATGTTTGGATCTTATCTGGGACACCTTTTTTTTTTTATTACACTGGTCTATATATCTTAATTAACAATGCTGTCTTAATTATCTTCTATTACTTTAAGTCTTGACAGAGGAGAGGACGAATCTTTCTCTTGGCTTCATTTTCTTAATTGCCTTGACCAGAACTTCTCAACATTTCTTGGATCATGACACATTTAGAGTCTTTCTATTGAGATGTTTTTCTTTTTCCCATGTAAATTTCCAAATGACCACTTCTATTTGTTTTTATGTCTTGATTTTGTATTCAACAGTAATGGGAAACTTCCTGATCAGTTTTATTACTTTGTGGATTCTTTTAGATTATCTATGGAGACTACTATATTATTTTTTTTTAATTTTTTTAACTTTTTTTTAAATTTATTTTTGAGACAGAGAGAGACAGAGCATGAACGGGGAAGGGGCAGAGAGAGAGGGAGACACAGAATCAGAAGCAGGCTCCAGGCTCTGAGCCATCAGCCCAGAGCCCGACGCGGGGCCCGAACTCACGGACTGCGAGATCGTGACCTGAGCTGAAGTCGATGCTTAACCGACTGAGCCACCCAGGCACCCCGACTACTATATTATTATTATTATTATTATTATTATTATTATTTAACATGTTATTTATTTTTGAGAGAGACAGAGACAGAGTGCAAGTGGGGGAGGTGCAGAGAGAGAAAGAGTCACAGAATCTGAAGGAGGCTCCAGGCTCTGAGCTGTCAGCACAGAGCCTGATGCAGGGCTCGGACTCACGAGCCCTGAGATCGTGACCTGGGCCAAAGTCCGAGGCTTAACTGACAAAGCCACCCAGGCGCCCCAAGAGACTACTATATTATTTAAAAAGAAAGAAAGTTTGGCTCTTTTCTCATCCTATGTCTTTTTCTTCTTTGTCCTTTCCTTTTCCCTTTGTTCCTTTCCCTCCCTTGCTTAGGACCTTTTATGTAACTGGGACCAGTGGATAACAGAGGGTAATAGCCAACATCCTTGTTTTATTGCTGATTTTACTGGAAATGTTACTAAAGCTTCATCATGCAATATAATGCCGCTCTAGTTTTTCATAGTATTCAGGTTAAAGAAGGTTAAAGAAGTTCCTTTTCATTGCTTGTTTGGTTACAGATAGTTTTATTTGTTTTAGCATTGATAATTATGGGATTTTGTCAAGTGTTTCATTCCTGCAGTACTGAGATGGTCATATAGCTTTGCATCCATTGTGAGATAAATTTAACTAATAACTTTTCTGACTGTAATCATCTTTATATTCCCAAGATAAACTTGATTTAATCTGATGTATTGTTTAAAAATTTGTTTCTGGATTCAATTTGCTAATACCTGGATTTTTACATCTATCTATATTTTTTAAAGTTTATTTATTTACTTAGAGAGAGAGAGAGAGAGAAAGGGAAGGGCAGAGAAAGACGGAGGGAGAGAATCCCAAGCAGGAGCTCAATCTCATGAACCGTGAGATCATGACCTGAGCTGAAATCAAAAGTCAGCTGCCCAACCAACTGGACCACTCAGGCACCCCTACATTTATATTACTAGTGAGTGTAGCACATAAACTTCTTTTTTTTCTTCTTAATTTTTTAAAATGTTTTTATTTATTTTTGAAAGAGAGAGGGAGACAGACTATGACCGGGGGAGGAGCAGAGAGAGAGGGAGACACAGAATTTGAAGCAGGATCCAGGCTTTAAGCTGTCAGCACAGAGCCTGATGCGGGGCTCGAACTTACGAACTGTGAGATCATGACCTGAGCTGAAGTCGGACGCTTAACTGACTGAGCCACTCAGGTGCCCCAATCTTACTTTCTTACAACACACTTGTTCTGTCTTTAGACAAAGTAAGCTAATTCCATAAAATGGATAGTGAAGCTTTTCCTAATGATGTTGAATTTCATCAAATATGTATTTTTTTTTCATATATTGAGATGATTGTATTGTTCTTATTTGTTCGAGTGGTGAATTATGTTATTCCTTTATAATTATGATCATCTTTCATAATGTTAGTCTTACGTATTTTGGGAATTTTGGTTGCAAACTCATCTTGTGTGTGAATTTCATTTCTTCTTTTCTCTATAGGTTCTGACAGGTTTTTTTTAAGCTTATTTATTTATTTTGAGAGAGACAAAGACAGCATGAGTCGGGGACAGGCAGAGAGAGAGGGAGACAGAGAATCCCAAGCAGGCACTGCACTATCAGCCCAGAGCCCGATGTGGGGCTCAAACCCATGAAACCATGAGTTCATGACCTGAGCTGAAACCAAGAGTCAGACACTTAACCAACTGAGCCACCCAGGTGCCCCTGTTCTGACAGTTTAATAGTGTCCTCTCCCTGGTGCACTTAGTGTTCTTTGTTCAGAACTCGGTTATATATTAGCAACTTTCTTTGTGACTTTTCATTCCAAAAAGGTGCTATAAATAGGTTTTCAGAAACAATGGGCACCTAGGGCAAGCAGATACCTCTGCTCTTTCTCAATCCTTTGGCAACAATTTATTTTCTGTTGCACTTTTGGGTATCATTTGTAGCTCTTTGTACCTCCTATTCACAGGCCACGGATTCCATCTCTGGTTTTTTTTTCCATGTATGGAAACTTTCTTAGCACAACTTCTTGCATGGGGTCATGGAGGTGGATACTATTTGCTTATACCGTGCTGTGAATGGCATCTCTAGGAGTTTGACAGTGCACGACCTGCCCAACCACACATGGTAGTCATTATTCTGGTCTTCCACATTTACACTGAACATGTGTAATTCTTGGCTGCTTCTACCTGTTTCTGGTTCTGGAGCTCAGTAAGATTACATTTTAGCTTTCTGCTGATCGATTTCCACTGTTTATGGCTGATGGAGTTGATAGCACTGTTTTGAAGCACTGCTGTTGTTTGATGTATTTGTAATCATTATCCACTATTAAACGTGTGAAGTGCAAGATGGGGATGAGGTGGTTTATTTGGGGTGGGGACTCAAAATCCCATCTTGAATGGAAGCCAGCATTAATTTAAATAATAAAAATTTTGAACAAGCTAAGTATCCAAAATAGTTAGCATGGTTAACTAGATTACATGACTTTCAGAGTATGGAATTTATGCAGCCTTGCAAAGTTATGTTTTTGAAATAATTTTAATGGCGTTTGAAAATACTAATGTTACAATGGTAACTGGAAAAGCAGGTTTTTCCACTGTGTGTGTACTATAATCTCAACTAAGTTAGAAGAGGTATATAAAAAGACTGTCAATAACTATTTGTAAACTAACACCTACTGTTCTCTGGATGGTGTTGCCATGCATGCTTAAGTTGCTAAATCAATACTTTTATAAACTTTAAGTTGCCTTATAGTGAATATTACATCCCACCAATCGGCAGAAAACCATGACTAGAATAATAAAAGCAACAGTCCGCCCATCGCATTGGGTTTTGCTTGAGAAGGCACGCAGTCAGTTCTGTGTCTTTCCTTTCTGTAACCACATCTAGGGATTTTCAGGCTCAAATGATGCTTCCAGTTGGCTGGGATGACACGCAGCCCCCTTACAACTTCCAAGGTCATAGTTACTTTCTACACTGGTCTGTCTCTTCTTGAACAGTGTTTGTGCATGAGTGTGCTCCACACTCAGATCATCTCTGCCTTGTTAAGGAACCCCGATGGCATTTATGTCGTCTCAACCACTGCATGACAGAGTGCATGCGGTCTGACATTGGCATACACCACATGGACCCAGGAGCTACTGCAGACAACAGGTGCTTAATAGATCTTTGCGGAAATCATCCTCACTGGCACAATGATAACTTTCTGCATCGGCCCAGGACGAAAGGAGGACAGAAAATAAAAACAAGTAGTTAATAAGGTAGTTGGATTCTGTTGTTTTTTTTTTAAATCAAAATGTCTATTTTTGCTGTTGTCATGTTTTGGGCAATAAAATAAGATTTAGCATGAGTGTTTAATTCTTTTGATTCTCCCACAGTCGGGGCTGTGGTTAAGAGTCCTTGTTCCTAGAGACCTAAGTTCCAATGTTGGCCCCTTCAGCCCCAGTGTGGCCTCAGCAAGACACTTTCTCTCCCCAAGTCCCACATCCTTTGCTGCAAAAGGATGTTATGAAGTTCAGCCAAAGTCACTTATGTAAAGCCTCTTGTGTGCGGCAGTTAATGAGTGAGAAAGCTCTCTCCTCCCACCCCCCAGGATAAATCCAGGTGGGTTTATGGAGTAGGTCCACTTTGGGTTCACTCGGGGCGGGGGGGGGGTCTTCGCTACAGCTGAAGGGCTTCCAGCCTGAATTCCAGAATGGCTCTATCTATATGGGCAGACACTCTTCTTGTTAACGTGGCCTCCACTGAGGATACATACTTGAGAGGACTCAAGAGCCTGGACTGTGGATTGCTCTGTCCTGAGGGAATTTCCTCGGGACTATGCAGGGCACCTTTTTTATTTCTCGAACACCTCTGTCACTGCCTTTCATCCCAGGGCCCAGTAGAAGAGAGTTTGATTGGACCTGTCAGCATCTCTAAGGAGGCCACTTAAGAGTCATTTGAAGAATTCCCACACCCAAGAGCATCTCCGAGTGGCCGAGAAGATCCAGGCAACCTTGAACCTAAAGTCATGTCTTGTCCCAGACTACTAGATTTTTAATCAAAAAAGGGCCTGGTCTGTGTGGGATGGTGAAAGGGGTTCTCTGTGTATGAGCTAGTGGTTTTGCAACTTATGACGGTAGCAGAAAATGCCACAGAGACTGATCAGACGGGGAGTTTTTTTTTTTCCAAGTGAGACATTATCATCAATAATGATAATATTAACAAATACGTAGCATGCAGAAAATAACATCAAGTAACAAACTCTTGTTATGCTCTGGGCGGTGTGCTAGAAGCATTACCTATATCACAGCTGACCCTTTACGTGATACACATCACCACCCCCCGAGACTACGGTCTCCATTTATAGATGAGAAAACTGAGGTTCACAGAGAAAAATGACTTTCCAAAAGGTCGCTTCTTGGAGGAGTCTTGATTAAAATTTACATCTGTGTTTTTGAAAATCAAATCTAACTGTGTCTCAATAAACACAAAGATAGTTTGAAGAGGGAGAAATGTGGGCAGTCCCTAATATTGAGAGCCAAGATATGGGGGAGAAAAGCCAATTTCCCTGGGCTGATGTTTGAGTTAAAAGGTTCTTGCTGGTATGAGCCACAGCTAAACCGGCACCAATTAGAGTCAAGTGTAATGAAAAATAAATACAGCTGAGCTGTTAGACTAGCTGCTATGGTCCAGCATCTGTCAGCACTTCGATTATACATTGAGTTTTTTCAAGGAATTATAAGGGCTGTAAAAATGTATGCTATGGTGGAACTTGGCAGGGAAAAAAAAGTTTCCATTTAAAGAGCTTTTCAAATGCATTTTCTAAAGTTTCAAAAAATTAGGTTTGACACTTTAGTCATGAAGTTAGCAACCATTTAAATAGCCCAACACCTTTTAATCAACTGCTGGAGTGAGAAAGTGCTCGGCACCGGGACATATGCCTGCGTGGGGCTTCCCTCACCTCTGTCAGGGGCTTCTGCCTGGGGCTTTCTCCCCGACAGTGCTCGTGTTGGTGTCTACGGCAGCCGGAAATGGCAGCAACAGGCCCCACGTTCCAGGGACTTGAAGGGAAGGCCAGGAGCACCCAGAAATGGCCCTGGTTGCTCATGCTGGGGAGGAATCAAATCTGATGCCCCACGATGTTCCTCAGAAACCCGATCCAGACCAGAGCTCAGCTTTGTTGGAACGATCTCCAGGCTGGAGGCTAACAGTCCTCGTGGCGGCAAGGGAAAGGGGCCGAAGCCGAGGAGGCGAGGGCCAGGGAAGCTTGAGAGAAAGAATGCAGGGGCTTCCTCATCTGGTTGCAGAAAAAGGAGTGCCAGAACATCTTGTTCTGGTTTTAGTCGCTTAGAAGAACTCCAGGCTTGAAGGTAGGAGATCGTGGTGCTAAGGTCTGAGTGTTTGTGTCCCCCTGAAATTCACGTTGAGGTCCTAATCCCCAAAGATCAGATGATACGGGGAGGGTGGAGCCCTCATGAATAGGATTAATGCTTCTTTTTTTAATGTTTATTCTGTTGAGAGACACAGAGAAAGTGCAAGTGGGGGAGGAGCAGAGAGAGAAGGAGACAGAATCCTCTCGATCAGCGCAGAACCCGACGTGGGGCTTGAGCCCACAGCCGACTGAGGGATCCTGACCTGAGCCCAGATCAAAAGTCAGACGCTTAACAGACTGAGCCACCCAGGAGCCCCAGGATCAGTGCTTTTAGAAGAGGTTCCGCAAAGCTCCCCAGCCCCTGGTGCCCTGTTTAGAGGCCACCCCAAGGCTGGGACCCAGAAGAGGGCCCTCAGCTGACCGTGCTGGCATCCTGACTTTGGACTTCCAGCCTCCAGGGCTGTGAAAATAAAATTTCTGGTGTTTGTAAGCCCCCGGCCTGTGGTATTTTGTTACAGCAGCCCAAACGGACTGAGACTAAGATGTGTGACCCCACCCCCATCTCTGCCGCAGTCCTGTGTTCGGAGAGCATTACTCTGCCTACTCATTTTGGGCCTTATATGATTCTGAATGGAAATGATCATTTTTATACAAATCACAGATTTGCGGATAAGAAGATAATGTGTGTGGAGATACTCTGTAAACTTAAAAGAGCTCTGCAGATAATGAACGATAATCATACTGTAGTATTTGTTGCTCTTTTCCTCAGGATCCTCTCCAAATAGCCAGGGACTGTGAAGGGCAGAAACATGAGTGGGACAAGTTGTCTGCACACAAAACCCTAAATAGCAGTTGGACCAAAGGCTATATTAACAAATGCCCACATCCAAGGCAGATGGGATAAAGCCAGTACTCAGTGGGCTGAACACAAGCAGCCCTGCCCTCAAATTTCACCAGAGAAGTTCTGCGGGAAAAAGAAGTGAACGCTAAATCTCATCTGGGAGCCTCACTTATCCAGAATCCAATCATTGCTCATAGATACGGCCATGCAGGGTCTCAGTGTTTCTTGCCGCAAATTCACAACTAATGCCATAGTCAGAACTCGAATAACGTTTCTGTGGAAGCCAGACAGGGACTGGGCGTATACGGCTCCAACTTGACTCTGTATAGGGTACCTGGGGAGCTTATTAAAATGCAGACTTTGAACCTTCCCATAAGGAACCCCCTTTGGTAGGCAGACCTGGAATCTGCATTTCTAAGAAACTCTCCAGAATGTTCCGTCAGAAGTGGGCCACATGGCCACATTTGGAAAAAACGCTGACTTAGGCTTCTCTGAAGTTGCCACATGAACCCCACACATCAAAGCTGGAGATCGCTAATATAACTTCTTCATTTTATTGCTGAGAAAACCCTATAGGGGAGCAGATCTGTGTTCACTGGGCACAGAGTCTGTGCCAATGCTGTGCCCCGTTCAACGCAGGCTCTCTCTCTCTCTCTTTTAATCTTCATGGTGTGTCTGAATCTTTCCACTGGATGTATCCAGTACCTTTTTAGGATGTATCTTTTTTGGATGTATTCCAACTTGGGATCAATGCATTAACCTACTTCTCTGTCCTAACACCTGGTAGCTGGAAGAATAAAAAGTACAAATAGGGATGCCTGGGTGGCTCAGTTGGTTAAACGTCTGATTTCGGTTCAGGTCACGGTCTCATGGTTTGTGAGTTTGAGCGCCGCATTGGGCTCTGTGCTGACAGCCCTGAGCCTGGGGCCTGTTTCAGATTTTGTGTGTGTCTCTCTCTGTCCTCCCTAGCTCTCTCTCTCTCTCTCTCTCAAAAATAAATAAGCATTAAAAAATATGTTTTAAAAAAGTAAAAATAAGGACTCTGGAGTCACTGTATGTCCATGGGTTCCATTAGTCACTTAATTTGGGGGATTGCTTCCTCGCTCATCCCTCAAGAAATACTCTAACATTTACTTCTCTCTTCAAGCACCTTATCTTACTTCAGCTCTTCATTCTCAAAAAATAAAATAAAAATAAGACAAACCAAAAACCCTCTGCTCTATTCCTGTTCCTCATTCCATTTCTTTACTAAGAACATTGGCACCTTAAGCCACAATCTTGCTCAAATTCCCAACCATCACCACCAATTTATCTAAAACCATCCCCTCTCCCTGTCCTTTTCTCTGGACTCTAAAAGGGGACCCTTTTCCTCCTGTCTGAGGACATCTTTCCCTGAGCCTTTGACGTGAATATTCCCACCATATTGGGTTTGTTAATTTCCCACCATGCCCACCTGTGTCTTGTTATCTTGCCGTCTTTCTTTGGTTCTGCCCTCAGAATAGACACATTTTCAAGCCTCTGCTATACTGCAGTATAACCTCTCCTGGTATTTTGTTCCCTTTTGGTCGCTGTGTTATCTCTCTTCTTTTCTGTCATCAGACCTCCTTGAAAGAACATTCTTTTCTTTCTCCGTTCCTACCTCCCCATTCACTACTCAACCTGTTTCAATCCGGCCTCTAGTCACTTTCCTTCAGTGAAATTCATTTTGCTATGGCTACCACGGATGCCCTTTTGGCCAAATCCGGTGGATGTTTTCCAGTCCTTCTTCATTTGTAATGTAGAGACAGAAATACTTCTCTCATAAGGTTGCTTTAAGAATGAGCATATGTGTGTAAGGGAAGAACTGCCTAGTACAGGGCCTGACACAGAACAAGCATTTAGTGATTGATTCCCTTTCCTTTTCTCCTCCTCCTCTTCTTCCTCCTCCTCCTCCTCGTTATCATTCTTGTTGTTATCATTAGTTCGGGGCCTTGCATGGGACACCATCAGCCATTCCTGTCATTTGGGGACCTCGTGAATCTCATGAGATCATGAATCTCGTCAGGCGTCCCTGTCTTCCTCCTTCCTCAAAGATCGGTGTCCCCAGAGCTCTCCCTTTGGCTCCTCTCTCAGCTTCCTCCTCATGCTCTCCCTGGGGCGACCTCCTGCATTTTCGTCCCTTCAGCTGCCATCCGGGTGCCAATAAATCCGACATTTTCCTTCCAGCTCAAACCTGTTCGGGGCCATGTATTCAGTCTTCCTATACTTCAGGGGCTGGCACATCGGAGATGCTCCAAACTTCACTGATGCTCGAAACACAAGCCTCAGTCAGTTCCCTTTCACTGTAGTAAAGCTGGGGTACAGCGGCCATGACTTCAATGGGACTGTGTGTGTGTGTGTGTGTGTGTGTGTGTGCGTGTGTGTAGGCGAAGCTCCGGGCGCTGCGAGACGGGGCACATTTGGCAAAGCAGCTCCTCGAGCACAGCTGCCAGATGGCACGGAGCCACCTGGGGAGAAAGGAGAGAATGAAGGAGAGGGAGCTGGGCAAGAGCCTGAGCCAGCAGCAGGCAGAGGCGATTAAGAAAGCTTTCCCAGTGATATGAAGGGCCTTGGACCCGATGTGTCAGAAATCATCACGGCAACAAAATGGAATTTAAAAGCCTGGAAGACTAAAGCGAAAGTCTGTTTTGAAGTTCGATTCACAATGCACGTTTCTTATATGCTTAGCTTTCAATTTCCCACAAATGTGGGCAGAATGTTGGCCCTCAAAAATGCCACATCCCTGAATCCGACATAGGACAAACATGTAAGTTCTTGGATTCTGGATTTAGACAGATCTAGGTGTTGGGTTTGTTTGTTTGTTTGTTTGTTTTGCTAACTGCCTGACTTTGGTGACAGTATTTAGCTTCTCTAAGCCTCGGTCATCTGCCACCCATGACACCATTCATCTCAAAGAATTCATCAGCCATTAATTTAACATTTATGGAGATCCTGGCACCGCACTAGGTGCTAACATGCCCAGATGACGCAGACATATCCTTGCCCTCGAGGACTTCACGGAAGAGGACACTGGTGCAAGCAGGAAGGAGGTGCTGGTGGGCTCCAAGGAATGGGGGAAAGCAGAGGTCAAGGAGAATGTCCAGGCTTCTGGCTTTGAAGATGAGAAAGAAGTGGTCATTCAGAGAAAGAACCAGGCTTAGGGTGGGGAGTATATAAGTCCGGCTGTGGCATAGCCACATAGAGATGCCAGCAGGCGAGTGGCACAGGGCACCAGGATGCCAGGAGAAACTCCAGATTTAGAAAAAAATGTTTGGGGTTTCCAGCACAAACATGGTCAATGGAGCCCCAGAATGGTCGGCAATGCTCAGAAAGAGCATATTGAAAAAGATAACCTGGATCCCCGCAAACACCGCCATCTAAACAAAGGCAAAATGATGAAGAGTCGCGAGAGAGCCTGCACACATGTTGGAGAGCATGGGAATATAGAAAGTGAGAGACATGAGAGTGTCAGGAGTTTTGCACCCATTCAGGCAAGAAGCTGATGATGGAACATATCCAATGACTCTGCAATGGAGAAGTTCTTGGTGACTCTGGCAGGAGCAGATTCAAGGGAGTAATGGCCTGGCCTGAGGCAAGAGAGCTCTCCCATCTTCTAACAGGACCTGAGGGAGAGGGAAGGACTAGAGATGTAGGTAACCTGTAGGTGATTTGGCAAGACATTGTAGGATTTTCTTTCCAGTGCTTTCTAATAGCCCGGGTAAGCTCATGAGCTGGAGGTATGAAAGAGTGCAAGGCATTTAATATGGGCTCTGATGGATGGGCATGATCCAGGCGCAGGGAGTGTGGAAGGATTCCAGGCAGCACGGCAGACCGATGGTAACCTGTGTGCCCGGTATTTTCTGTGCTAGCACAATGCATTCTGGCTGTGGGTGCATAGACTCTGGCTGGCTGGCTGCATCCAGGGTTTTAATGTTTCTAGATGAGTTTGAAGAAAGAACAACCGGGACCAGGACAAGCTTGCGGAGAGGGAGCATTTCAAGATGTCCCAGTGAAGTCAGAGTAATGGAATGATGGGAAGTCATTCCCATCTTAGTCTTCTTAGTGGGAAGACTAAGAAAGAGCTGGAAGGAATGAGGAGATTCTGGTCCGAGGTCTACATTCACAGTTTCAGAGCTGGCTCAGTTCCAGATAAGGGTGAGTTGCCAGGTGAAGTCATGAGAATTTGGGGAGGGGGTGTAAATTGGGTTAGAAGGCGATGTGGCAGGAACTGAGCTGATCCAGGAACTAAGAGATCATGTGTAGTTGAGGTCATTCCTAATGAGAGATGCACTTGGGGTGGAGAGCAACCCTGGGATCCAGGAGGAAGCACAGGGAGCATTTCCTCACATAGAGAAGCTACTCATTAATATCTGGAGGGCGCCTGGGTGGCTCAGTCGGTTAAGCGTCCGACTTTGGCTCAGGTCATGATCTCGCGGTCTGTGAGTTCAAGCCCCGAATCTGGCTCTGTGCTGACAGCTCGGAGCCTGGAGCCTGCCTTGGATTCTGTGTCTCCCTCTCTCTCTGCCCCTTCTCTGCTCACACACACTCTCTCTCTCTCACTCTGTCTCTCTCTCAAAAATAAATAAACATTAAAAAAATGTTTCACGACTTATCTCTGGAGACACTGGGGCAACAGAAAAAAAGAGTATTTCAAAGGCTTCAGAAGGAATCTCCGGGCCTGGCCCCACCCTCGAAGTCTGTAGGCAGGTATGACGTTCCCCTGTGCAGGCCGCGTGTCTGAGCCTGATAAATGGGTGAATGCTGACGGCAGCCTCAGTCACTCACAAATGGAGCTCGGTTTAAAGTTCAAGTAATAACTGGATGGTGACCATTTGTCTCTGACCAACACTCAGCGTTAAAAAGGTTGCACTTTTTTTTCTAAAAGGCAGCAAATGTGGACAAATATTAGCTCTCGGAAATAAAGGGGGAAGTTATTCATTCACTCGGCAGCCTTTTCCAAGCCATCAATCTTCCTGGGATTTCTATTGCTTTAATCATCAAGGTTGTTTATTTGGAGCAATTTCTGAGAGAATAAAGGTACCTTTGGCCTTTATCTGCTGTCATCAAAGCATCCATTAGGGGGCTGGAGCCCTGTGGGGAGGCTCAAGGGATTACTCAGGGAGGTTTTCTGAAATGCACAGGAATTCTGCTTTTCCCCCTCCCTGGTGCGGTGGTGGGGTTTACACTGTAATCTGAAAGGTTGGGTTTATCGTCAGGTTTAGACCATTTGAACAGGATTTTTGTTCAAGGCAAACCTACAGATAAAAGCATGCTGAGTGGCCTGGAACAAAGGACTGCCTGCCCAGAGAAGTGTGGCTCCTCGAAGTCCCTGAGCAGGGTGTAGTCGGTCTGGCAGGCTGTGGGGTCAGGCTGTCATCTCCTGGGCGGAGGGGCCCTGGGACACTCTGGTAAGGCCTGACCCTCCCCCGCCCCGTTGGAAGCTGAATGTTTGCTCGGCTGGGTGAGCTGTGGTGGGATGCGGGAGAATCGAAAGCGTGTGGACCCTGTGGGTGAGCGGGCAGGGGTTGCACCCCCACCCTGCATGCATTCACACCTGCTCACATGGCACTTGAACACACGCTCGCACACGTGCATGCATACACCCAACCCGTGCACCGGACTCACGCACACACTGGCACGCCTCCTGGGGGGAGGGGTTCCGTCCCACCGCCTTCTAGCTCCAGCCCTGCAGGAGCACCTGCCTTCCTCCCCCTGCTCCCTGCGGTTCTCCATCTTCCCATCTTCCGGGCCTCTTAGACCAGCCCTGCCATCAGCCAGTGACGGACGGCTCAGAATGACAATGGGACCCCTGGCCTTGAGTGCCCTGGGCTATCCCTTGGCCCTCCTCCCCCAGAGGGGCTCTCCTGGTGGGCAAGGGCTGGGCAACCTCACTGACCCGAGTGTGCATGAGTAGCTGCTCTATGTGAGGAAACGCTCCCTGTGCTTCCTCCTGAGGCTTTTCTCTCAGTGTTTTGCTAAGTCAGCTGAGTTCTTGATGCTCATGAAAAAGCTAGGTCAGCAGTAATCTGCACAGAAGCACATGCACACACACACACACACACACACACACACACAAATCACAGGGGCATTTACACCCAGACATGCACGCCACAGTGACATCCACACACACAGCAGGAATATCTAACACATTCACACATTGCAGAGAATAGCACACTCACAAACCACAGGGACATGCACATTCATACACCGTGCATGCACAGCAAAGATATCTGCACACGTTATCTCAGAGAAATCGACATATGCTAAACACAGGACAGAATGTGCACACACACGCACACACACACACACATCCACACTCTATGTTACAAAGAGAAGAAATATCCCAGTGCCTGACTGTGCACGTAAATAAGGTCACACAGACACATCTAACCATTTGCATGCCCCCTCGGGGGCCCCTCATGAGTAGACATATCACACGCACATACTCAAATATGTAAACTCCCACAGATCCCCCAACCCAGCTTGTGTCAGAAGTATTTCTGGAATGGTCCAGAAAGAAGAGAGAAGGGCAGGTCTGTACCTGCCAGCTCAGCAGGAGAGGCAGATGGCGTAGGAGGTTGTCTCGCGACCCTGGAGATCATAAGACACCAGAACAGCAGGCTCCAGATCAGAAGGGAATCAGAAATCCCCTCCTGTGATGGCCAGGTGGCCCAGACCAGAGAGGGAGGAGCGCCAGGCACTTCACAGTGTGGGGCTCCGCTCAGGCCCGATGGCTGACTTTCCATGTGGCCTTGAGCAACAATCTCCCTGTTGTGAGCCTCAGAGTTCCCATCTGTAAAATGGGGCTAATGTGAAAAGCAAATGAAGGAAACAGGGGTAGAGGTGTTTGATAACATCACAGGGGTAAGGTTCTTGGTGTCTTTGTTCCTTTCATGGCTATGTGTTGGTGGGGCTGGGAAAAGCTCTGAATCCAATGCCCTGCCCTCCTCTTTTCTCCATGGGGCCCTGACTTTTTTCCAGCAGTGTTTTTAGGATGCATGGGATATCTTGCTTTCTGTCTTCTACCCTGAAAAGCCGTGGCTACTGTTTCTGGATGTTCTGACTTAATCGTTGTCACATGTAGCGTCCTAAAGACTGGCCCCAGCTCAAAGTGGACTGGACGCTTCTCCTTATGGATGTTTTATACTTAGGTAGGCAGCTTTTGGGAAGCCCACACTCTGCTTTGCATATAGCACTGTGACAACCCCTTGTCACACCGCAGTAGTGACATTCACTTATTTGTCTGTTTCTGCCTCTGGACTGTGGTCAGTCACCTTCATTCCCCTTCATGCCTGGCCCCCAGTGGATAGTAGGTCTCCAGGGAACACTTGTTAATGGTTGAAGGAAGGAACACCACACGATAGGCTAGCTGGAGACTGGTGGCTCAGAGATCCCTAGATGGATGGTGAGTGTTTTCAGATCCCCTGTTCTCCCTCACAATTGATTTCTGCACTCAGGGTGGTGGGAGATAAGACCTCTGAGTTAAAGCTGGTTAGGAAAACAGAATTTTGGAAAGCAGGCTTTTGTTTCCAAATGAAATGTTCACACCATTAAAAGCAAAAAGGGTTTGCTTTTATTCTTTTGGTAATAGTGTAAAACAGATATTTAAAAACAGAGCTCAGTCTTGGGGCACCTGAGTGGCTCAGTTGGTTGAGCGTCCGACTTCGGCTCAGGTCATGATCTCAAGGTTCACGAGTTTGAGCCCTACGTCAGGCTGTGCTGACAGTGTGGAGCCTGGAACCTGCTTCAGATTCTATATCTCCCTCTCTGCCCCTTCCTTGCTGGTGCTCTGTCTCTGTCTCTCAAAAATGAATAAACATTAAAAAAATTTAAAAAGTAGAGCTCAGTCTCACAAAATTCTTGACCGCTTGGAAAATGTGTTCTAATGGATTTTTAAAATCATTATTTAAATGAAAGAGCATTTTCCTAAACAAAATGTATGACTATGACAAGAAGGTTTAGATATTACGTTTCATTTTGTCCCCACCCCATTCTGATGCTTTTCTGGAAATATGGGGGTTACTCATAAAATGATTCAACCCGCGAAAGCACTGGAGCTCTGCTCGAGGCATCACTGTCCTGTGTGCTGGCGGGCAACTTCAGAGACATAGAGTAGGTAGTGACAGGCAACAGGGGAGCAGTGGTCAGTGTTTTGTCTAGTCAGTTTCCACTTGCGTGGCTGGTGGGGGTTTGTAGCACAGGGAGGGGAACGAGATCTCTGCTACGAGAGAGACCTCAGACTGAATCCTGACTGTGTGTTGGACTGGCTGTGTTCTTCTCTGACCTTCCCTAAATTTATGTCATAATCTGGAAAATGGGAATTCTAGTAGCTAAGAGTCTAGTTGTGGCTAGGATTAAACAGATAGTATCTGTAATGTACCTAGTATTGCACAGGCATGTAGTAGATGTTTAATATAGCTGCTGTTATTATCACTAATTTTATTTGGGTGAACAGTAGGTTTTAGACACTAATGACATCTGGTTCCCAGGACTTGTAAAAAATGAAAATATCATTTTAAGAAGGCGGGATCTGTTTCATCCCCATCCAAGTCACCACAGACCTTTACCATTTCTTAAAAGGATTGAAAACTTCTATTACAATGGTCTATTACACCAATTTTTTTTTTTTTTTTTTTTTTACAAATACACTGATTAGATCAATTTCAAATTTAAACCAAATGTGACTTCAGATTCTAATTAGATCTAAGGTTATTGGTCTGTATTTATGTGCTGAGATGTGTACATTCGTATACCTGATATACACGTATCTGTAAATATACATATCGCAACTGTTTATGACCCCATAATCATGCTAGCAACTATAGATATTGGAATAGTCTTAACTAATGTTTGTGCCCACTTACTTTGCCTCCCAACCTACTGTCCGATGCCGATCGAATTTAAAAAGTATAAAATCGTATCTAAAGACATTTGTCTTTAATCATTAGTCGTTAATACAGCTGACTGATGAATGGATAAAGAAGTTGTGATTGATACACACACACACACACACACACACACACACACACGATGGAATATAACTCGGCAATCAAAAAGAATGAAATCTTGCCATTTGCAACAAGGTGGTTGGAACTAGAATGGATCATGCTAAGCGAAATAAGTCATTTGGAGAAAGACAAATACCATATGATTTCACTCAAATGTGGAATTTGAGAGACAGAACAGATGAACATAGGAGAAGGGAAGGAACATTAAGAGAAAAACAGAGAGGGAGGCAAACCATAAGAGACTCTTAAATACAGAGAACAAACTAAGGGTGGCTGGAGGGGAGGTGGGTGGGGGGATGGGCTAAATGGGTGATGGGCATTAAGGCGGGAGTTTGTTGGGATGAGCACTGGGTGTCATATGTAAGTGCCAAATCCCTAAATTCTACTCCTGAAACCATTATTACATTATATGACAATATGTCAACTAACTTGAATTTAAATTTAAAAAGGTAAAATAAATAAAAATTAAAGACATTAATACATATGCACATACTATACAGATATATGTGATTATAAAAATAGTAATATGTGTTTATATCAGGCGTCCAATGCTTTTCAGATGTCCATGTCCTAGGAGAGCCCACTGGGGGAAACAAACTAAAATATTTGCCCTGGTTCCCGGTTGCTGGGGGCCAAGCACCTCTGAAGGACATGCAGAGGCAGTGGCATAAAGCCCAGGAGAGACACGAGGCTGAAGATTCCAGAGGGCCAGAGGCCTAAATTGTCTCACACATATTTGATCCACCCGGGCGTAGTTTGTCAGAGTATGCTTCGGTCCTGTGACCCCGGGGACCAGAAGCACTTGACCGGTTGGACAAGATACAGGCCAGCCTCTCAGAGTGGCTGGGAGCTTGCTTCATTTGACTTCAAATCTCTCTCTTTAATTCCTGGCCATTTCCTTTTCTTCTCTCCTCCAGGAGACTAGAAGAGCAGGTCATGACCTTTCTTATACTTGGGCTCAGCCCAGCAGAAGCCATAAAGATAACCACCAGCTCTTCAAAGCCAGTCAGATCCCTGATAATTCCACCAAGGATTTTCCCAGCGCTTAGGGGGAATGAGGTTTGGGGAAGCTGCCGCTTCTCCATATGGGGGGCTAGTGTAAGGACTGGATGCCAGTGAGGCTTGAGGGCACCGCTTCGGGGGATGAAAAGGCACTTCACAGGGACACCTCTGCTGGGGATGCCTCAAGGCACCGAGGGGAGCCGGTCTGTGCAGAGACCGTGAGCACACGTCCGTGGAGCCCGTCTCTGGGAAGCCAACTGCGCTGATGAGAAAGCTTGTTTCCAGTGGTTTTAGGAAGTTTTCCAAAGTTCATTTTTGGTTTAGGATGATGGAGGTGGGTGGGGAATGAAATGAGGGTTAGACTCTAACACATACCCGAGAACTTGCTTGCAAGGACTCTCAGTCCATCGGTATTTAAGTTAATATACTGCACTTTATATAAGTCTACGTATGTATATATACATATGTGTTTATATCAGGCGTCCAGTGATTTTCAGATGCCCATGTCCTAGGAGAGCCAACTGTGGGAAACAAACTAAAATATTTGTATACATATATGTATACATATATACATACATAGACTTATATAAAGTACAGTATATTAACTGCACATATATGTATGTATATATGTGTAGGCATACACATCTAACATACAGATATAAATATCTGTATCTTTAGCACCT
Organism: Panthera leo; assembly: GCF_018350215.1. NCBI lineage: Eukaryota > Metazoa > Chordata > Mammalia > Carnivora > Felidae > Panthera > Panthera leo. The sequence continues at coordinate 127,465,218 of NC_056681.1, read as the reverse complement.
ACTAGGTACTAAGCATTTTAATACAGTAAAACCTTGGATCGCGAGGAACTTGTTCTGTGAGTGCTCCACAAGACAAGCAAACATTTCTAATAAATTTTAACTTGATAAAAGAGAGATGTCTTGCCATACGAGGAGTACGTGACACCGAACATCACACGATCACAAGTGAACCAATGGTTTTTGAAATTCATTTCGATAGACAAGTGCTTTGGATTACACGCACGTTTCAGGAATGAATTCTGCTCGCAAACCAAGGTTTTACTGTATTTGTCATCTAATTGAATCCTCCAAAAAACCGTGCTATAAATCGTCACACCCATTTTACGGATGCGGGAACTGAGAAGCTGAGAGTCTAATTTGCCAAAGGCAAAGCTGGGTTTCAGTCTCGGGGCCTTCTGATTCCCGTGCCCGCTGTTTTTACCGCTATGATCAGCAATATATGATCAGTTGTGGAGAGATTGAGTTTCAAATTACAGGCCACTGTTACATTCCTGCAAATGCTGTTCTGAATTGTTTTTAAAACTTTTTTTTTTAAATGTTTTATTTATTTTTGAGAGAGAGAGAGAGAGAGAGAGGGAATGGGGGAGGGGCAAAGAGAAAGGGAGACACAGAATCCGAAGCAGTCTCCTGGCTCTGAGCTGTCAGCACAGAGCCTGACACGTGGGCTCGAACCCACGAACCGTGAGATCATGACCTGAGCTGAAGTCGGACGCTTAACCGACTGAGTCACCCAGGTGCCCCTGAATTATTTGTTTTTAAATGACACTATATCGCATTATGAAAATGTATGAGCTTTGTGTGGAAATAGGAAGACTTCCAGAAGGATATTGCCATTCTCTAAAAGCTGCCTAATTCTGCTTGCTTATAATTAGAGCTCTTTACACCCCAGTGCTTATTATAAATGTAATAATATAATGATGTATTGAACAAATGTTTATTGTGAGCCTGCTATGTGCAGTCCCAGGGACACAGCAGTGGAGGAATTTGTAAGTGTCCCTGTCTTCCTGTAATGCACAATGAAGTGGTAAGTGATGATTTATCAGTGACCCCATTTCCCTGTAGATGTTTTGCTTGTGGGTTGAGAGAACTCAGCTTGACTTCACTTGGACAGGGACACATGTTGCCTCACCTATCCAGGCGGAGAAAAGTAGAATGGCTTGGCCTTAGGGACATCTGGAGCCAGAGACTTGGGCACTAACAGCCAGACTGAACTTCCTTCCCCTCTCATCTTGGCCTCTCTTGATAAATGCGCTCTACCTGTCTAGACCAGCCTTCTCCTTTCTGCCAAAACTCATCCTCCCAGGCCTCACATTGCTCAATGTCATTGTCAGAGAGGGAATGAGTCTCTCTGTCTCTCTCTCTCTGTGTCTCCTGGGTTTGAAAAACCTGAGCAAAGGCACTGTTTGGTCCAGCTTGGATCACAAGTCCATCCCCGTATCCTCTGATGGTGGAGAGTAGCAGAATCTGTAAGACGATGCTCTCCAGCGAGCAGTTGGACCGCGTTGGGGGAGAGAGCAACAGTTTCCAGGAGGGAACCGTGATGGGCGAACAATACATGTCCACTACAATGATCGTCCCTGTAATGCTGTATCACATACAATGGGACTTTACGGATGTTCCCCTACTCAAACTAACCCCATCAGCTTTGCAGGACAGAAAGGATGACCCTCATTTGACAGATGAGGAAAGTAACGTCAAAGAGGTGAGGCTGGGCCAGGGGTCTCACAGCCAAGGAACTGAGTGAGAATTCAAATGCTGATCTTCTGGATTCAAAATTTCAAATCATGAAAGACACTGAGAGGCCTTCTGAATCAGTCGTGCTTTGTGTGATTTCACGGCTATATATTTTATTGTGTGGGGGTGCCCGCAATGCTGGAAATTCCGGTACAGCTTAACAGCTCTCGACTGACAAGTGCGTTGGGTCAGTACCAAGCATGGTTTCCTGGGCAAGGTAGACGACTGATATTTCGTATTTAGATGGCAATGCTAGGTGGCATGTGGGCAGAAGCATTAACTGGATTTTTCTGAGCCATCCCCTTTGTTACTGTGGGAAATTCTATAGCCTCCATCACGGCTGTATGTCAAAAGCTTTTTGTTTGTTTGTTTTCTTACTGAATCTCCTTCTAAAGCAAGGATAGGATCGGGATTCCAGTACCGTTGATTCCCCCATCCATCTATTCATCTATGCTCTCATCCATTCAAACATCCCTCCGCTGACACCTCCATCCATTATACCGTCTATTCATTCAAACGTGGGTTCACCACGTGTGTTATGCCAGGCACTGAGCTGACTAGTGAATGGGATAGAGATAATGGAACAAGCCTTTTCTTCATGGGGCTCTCAGTCAAGGTTGGGTGATGTCATCTACCGTCTAACACCAAAGGTAACTCTACGGAGTCCACCTGAAACTCAGAGTGATTAAATATCTACTCAGTCCATTGTAGGAAGCAGAATGTTTCCAAGCCATTTAGACCTGGTACTTGGTTACAATTTCAGAAGGCATTAATTCTTTAAAGGACAAGGTACCATTAGAGAGGCCATGGACGTATAAAAACAGGGTTAAGAGAGATGAGTGTCTGAATCCATGTAACGCTCTTCACGTGATTTGCATCTGGGCCCCCAACTGCTGCCCTACGAAAACCACCCTTCAGAGGGCTAGCACAATTACCTCCTGAAATTCAGGAGCAGTAGCCTTCCCGAGTCATTCTACTTCTCCACCGTGTCTAGGCTAACCAAACAACATGTGTGCAAATAATTAAAAAAATTTTTTTAAACATTTATTTGTTTTTGAGAGACAGAGAAAGGCAGAGCATGAGCAGGGGAGAGAGAGAGAGAGAGAGAGACAGACAGACAGACTCTGAAGCATGCTCCAAGCTCTGAGCTGTTTTTAGCACAGAGCCCAACACGGGGCTCGAACTCATGAACTGCAAGACCATGACCTGAGCTGAAGTTGGACGCTCAACCCACTGAGCCAACCCAGGTGCCCCAATGTGCAAATAATTTTAAATCTAAGCTATCAGGATTCCAGGATGAGGCAAGGGGTGTGGTACCACAAACAGAGTTTTCAAGTACCTTAGCACCTGTGTGTCACTGATTTTCATATTATCGCTGAATGGGTTAACATTCTGATTTATTTATCAATCCTTTCTACTTTTCATTAATTTGACTCAGTCACTGGGATTCTGCCAGAGGCAAGTACCCAACAGATCAGGGTCGAAACTCTGGAACTGAAACACTCAACTGAGGTGCTGTCCTTAGAGAGTCCTGCATGGAACCAGGTAGCCCATGTGGAAGGCATTTCCATAGGCATGACACATGCTCACCTTTGTCTCCTTCACCCTGCGCCCTCTCTCGGCCCCATCAAAACGTGGCTGCTGCCAGGGTGAATGGAATAATTCAGACAAGCGGAGAAGGAGACATAAGCTCTTGACGAGATTGGAATGGATTGTAGATGGGAAGTGGAATTTGAGCTGAGCCTTCAATGTGAGCATGATTTTGACAGGCAGGGAATGTAGGTAACTGCACTCCTGGCTGAGGGAAGCACACGAACAACTGCATGGAGGTCAAGGGCAAGGCATGTTCAGAGAAATGTGCATGGGGAGGCGATGAAAGCTTGGAGAGTTAGCAGATGAGGCTGGGAATGTTGATTGGCTCAATATTGTGGAAATTTGCAATGCTTCGTTAAGAAGTTTGGTTCTTCTCTGAGGGAAAACAGGAATGTTAAGCAGGGTGAATGATGTGATCGGATGTGTGTTTTTGCATGATCACCCCAGAAGTAGGGGGAAGGACAGACTGGAGCCTGGAGGCAGACAGCACAGGTGTGGGATTGTTGCCATGGGCCAGGATAATCAATTTCTAATCTCTGAGGCAGGATTAAACTTTCCAGGGACCCTGTGATGTTTTTTCTAAAAGAGGTCAGATTTGCTTCTGAATAATTATGAGTGTGTCCACACTTTTCAACTACTTAGTGTGTTTTGATTTATTTAGCCAGTTCTGCCAATCAAACTGAAAATGCCAGGAAGCTGTTTCACATGTATATGCAAACTTAGGAGAAATGAAACTCAGCTCGCAAATATTTACTGCGAGCTGATTCCCCACACAGCACACTGCCAGACTCCTGTGGATGATAAAGGAAAGGCTTAGGATTTGGGTGTGTTTCCATTTGATGGGTGGGAGAAAGCCTGGTTGGTCCAGACCACAGGGCATTTGCCTCTCTACCAGGCTGAGTGACAGGGTCCGTGGCCTTCAAAGAACCAAGAACCCTAAGGTGGAGAAAAGTAGAGAAAAGGGGCTTTTAGGAGCAGGAACCCTGGGATGAGATTCTTTAGAAACCCTGAGATCCATTCTTGAGTGAGACCTTCAGTGAAACCAGTGTCTGGGTTCTGACATTCTGCTGCATCACAGTGGAACATTCCAGAACAGACAGCCTACTTATGACAGGTTGGATCACAGTCACACTGAGGGGATGCTGTCACCAGTGTCAGACTGTATTCCTCTCCTGGAGGTAGAAGGGGTCACCCTTGGGGCACGGCGGGATGCCGGAACCAGCTAGGGTAGGGTAGGGCCTGTCAGGGTCTTGTCCAGGAGCAACAATCGATGGCCAGAGTCCCAGATGCTTTGCAATTCTCCTGGGCTTTTTCCCTTTCCTGAAACCTGAGCAGACAGCAGGTGGAGGTGGCTTACTTGGGCCCTTATGGTTCGCAGCCGCTCTCAGGCAGTGACAAGTTTTGCTTCCTACGTGGGCATGAGATGCGCCGAGAAGAGAAGCCAGGATGGGAGGCCGGGTGGTGGCCCACCACTTCTCACCTGGGATGTCCTGGGAGCGACGGCAAATGTCTGAGAGCTGTTTCTCTGTTAAAAGACACTTTTCATGAGTCCTTCTGACGTTCTAGCCGAGAGAACCGAGACTCAGAGAGGACGTTGCAGCCGCTCCAAAGACCGTAGGGTAATGCCGAGAACTTCTATCTGCAATCCTCGTGTCCTTTTGGCCCAGAGAGAAAAGCCCCTTAAGCCTGAAAAAACTCTCAGGGCTAGGATTTGTAAACTAAAGATAAGAACATAGTAGATGCTTGTATGGCTTGGCTGGGGCTGCCATAACAAAGTGCCACAGACCGGGCGGCTTAAGCAGCAGAAACGTGTTTGCTCGCGATTCCGAGATCGAGGTGTCCGCCGGGTCGGTTTCTTCTGAGGCCTCTCTCCTTGGCTTGAAGACGGTCGCCTTCTTCCATGGTCTTCCCTCTTTGTGCCTTTGTGTCCTAATCTCCTCTTCGTATGGAGATACCAGTCATATTTTATTAGGGCTCACCCTAATGCCTTCACTGTAACTTTGTCGCCTCTTTACTTTTAAAAATTTTTTTTAAAGTTTTTAAAAATGTTTATTTCTTTTTGAGAGACAGAGAGAGACAGAGTGAGCAGGGGAGGGCCAGAGAGAGAGAGGGAGACACAGAATCTGAAGCGGGCTCCAGGCTCCGAGCTGTCAGCACAGAGCCCGATGCGGGGAACTCAGGAGCCGAGAGAGCATAACCTGAGCCGAAGCCAGACGCCCCACCAACTGAGCCACCCAGGTGCCCCATTAGTAGCCTCTTTAAATGCTCTATCTGAGAATACATTCATATCTTAGCTACCAGGGGTAGGACTTCGACACATAAATTCGTGGGGGAGGCGGGGGATCCAGCTCAGCCCTCAACAATGCTTCACAAACGCTTATGGCATGAAAACTATCTGCTCCATACAGTTTAGGGAGTTTGCCCAAGCTCACTGCAGACAACGCATCCATTTATTCAACCACTGAGTTCCTCTTCTTTAGCTATTTTGATTACTTCAGACACAGGACAGCATCCAGCAGCCCCCGAGTTGCACATACAGCGAATGGTGCGGTGGGGGTTCGAACTTGCGTCTTTGCGGCCAACCTCATTCTTAGTAAAAAAAAAAAAAAAAAAAAAAAGTGGTTCGGGTTTAACAGCAGACGTGTCCTGTTCCTTTCCCAGTTGCCCAGCTTTTGCTTGCCCTGAAATTATTAAGCTGACAAGGGAGGGTGGGGGTAGGGGTGGGCGGAATGCAGATACTATTTGCTTTCAGAAAATGAGGCTCCATTGGGCGACTCTTTCTTACTGTCTCAGCCGGGGGAAGGAGCCCCTAGCCAGAGGGAATCAAATACTTTTCAAATGTCTCATTAAAATAAAAAGGTGATTTTTGCATTGGTACCATGATAAAGACTACAAAGCAGCAACATGAAAACTCCCTGGTTTACCCCTCTGAATAGGCCTCCGCTCCAGCCGCAGAATGAATTAGCGGCCACCCCATTATCTGTAAGCCTCAGAGAGTGCAACCCAGGCTTTGATCTGCCAGTGTCGAGGAAACTGATAAAAACTCGTTCTGTTTCTAAGCTTTCCCGGCCTGAAATTCTCTTTTCCCTTCAGCACGCTGTAAATGACCCTCTGAAGTGGCTGGGCATTCTTTCACAGCCTTGTGTCCAATCTATTCATAACCACGGTTATCAATTATTATACCAGCTGGAATTTCTGAGGGCCAGGAGGCTGTCAGGAGCTCTAATTGTGGTTCGGGGATAAAAGCAAAAACACACAAATTTTAACCAATCATAATTAACTTATTCTCCAAGTGCAAGGAAAAAAAAAAAAAAGAAACCCCCCAAAACAAAACAACACAAAACCAAGGCTTATGAATCCCTCCCAGCTAATCACTCTTGAAAGCAGTCATGGACAGGGAGAGGGGCGCTTTTATTGCAACGGTGGCTCCCGATTGGCCTGTGGCGCCAGGTTCCCCAGGAAGGAGCCGGGCCAACTGGCAACCAGAGAAGTTCTCCAATCATTGGGCTTTTTTTTTTTTTTTTAATCTTAAAAAAACCCTCATTTTTCAAAGTAGCGTGATGTTTTCCAAGCTCCTGACAGAGCTTTGAATAAAGAGGCATCAATTTCTCATTGAGCCCAAACAACTGATCGAGTGGTCCAAAATATTTCAGTAAAAAGAAGTTCGGCGGCAACTATCACATTAATAAAGGAGGCGCGTGTGACCTGGAAAAGGGCCTGAGGGATCCGATCCCCAGGAGCAAGGTCAGGCGGCAGTGGGAGCTGGGAAAAGGCTCCGCACAGGACCTGGCACTTAGTAGGTGCTCAAGAGGCTAGCTCCAGTCCCTGCCCTGCTCCCTCTTAGACTGGCCAACAGCCAAATGTCTTGTAGGCATCTGGCTCGTGGCAGTGGCATCTGAATGGAGGGCCCATGATGTCATGGAAAAAGCATGGCTTTGGAGTGTGACAGGTCTCAGTTTTTAAGCCTCTCTGAGCCTCGGTGTCCTTTATTTTATAATGGTGATTGCGTGGCCAATTTGTGGAGTTGCTGTGGAGGTTAGGAAAGAAAGCTCCTAGTGACATGCCCGACACAAGATAGGTGCTAAATAAATGTCTGCTGTGGTTCCTGGTGGTACTTTGGGGATGAGGTCTTAGTGAATGCATTTCTGGCAAGGGGCTGCAAAAAATCACTTCCTCCCTCTAGCTTGTCATTTTGCATTTGCACAGAATCCTTCACTCTCCTCGTTAGGCCTGCAGATCTGAAGAAGGGCTACAGTTTTCATATAGCACAGACGCTGGGGAAGCACATCAAAAGAAGAGACGTCACTGAACGCTTTCCAGAACAAAGGCAATAAAGCGCTGATGCAACAATTAAACAATATCTTTATCGCCACACAGAGTAACTGACTACAAAAAGGAGATTTGTGTTTTTGTCTTTGGTGTTGAGCATTGCGAAAGCAGCTTAACCAGATCTCACCACTGTGGGCTTATATCGTTCTGTGAGATCAAGAATCCAACTTTATTTGTGACATTTGTTGAGCTAGTTGTAACCTAGAAGTGTGAAACGTTGATTTATAAAAGATGTGAAAGCAGGGGTTCCCGGGTGGCTCAGTTGGTTAAGTGTGCGACTCTTGATTTCGGCTCAGGTCATGATCTCATGGCTTGTGGGATGGAGTCCTCAGTTGGGATTCTCTCTCCCTTTCTCTGCCCCTCCGCAGCTCATGCACTCTCTCTCTCTCTCTCAAAATAAATAAATAAACATTTGAACAAATAAAAAAAAAAAGATGTGAAAGTATTCTCTTGGTAGTTCTTATAGAAGCAGACATAATTGTCCTAAATTTTTTCAAAGGAGGATTTTCTGAAAACATCTGCATACGTGGTAAGAGGCAGCATTTGAAGACTGGCTTCTCACTGAGTCCAAGTTGGAAGATGCACGGCTCAGATGAATTATTATGAGTTGTCCCAAGAGTCAGACTCTGAAGCTGTAATGGTTTAACATAATAAGGATTATTTCCTACTCAGGTGACATCGGATGAGGGTGGGCACGCTTGTTGAGGGGGCTGTTGCATCCAAGGGTCTTACAGCCTGGGAAGAGAGGACGAGAAGAATCACATGAGCTTGAAACAACTTCATCCCAGAGGTCATACAAATTACTACTTCTGCTCACTCTGATCTGAGCTATTACAATGGCCCCACACCAACAGAGAGGGAAGGTGGAAAATGTAGGGAAGAGCGTGAAGTGTTTGCTGAGCGGAAGTTGTCTCTGCCGTAAGGATGATTGGAGATGGTAATCTGGCCGAACCCATGACATAGCGAATGTTCCCAGGAGGGAAGGGAATGAGATGAGGCTGCTGGGACATAATTTTCTGAATAGAGTAGTCTGAGGCATGAGGTTGGCTCCCTTCAGGAAGAGCATATAGTCTCCAAAGAGCATGGGAGCCTTAGCGTGGGGCAGTACCAATGGGTTGATATTTGGGGCTGGGCAATGCATGCATTTTTCAGCTTTAGGTGAGGGTTTGGATGTTCAACATAAATTAGGAAGGTCCATTAGTGTTCATGAAAAGGACCGTAGATGAGGAGCTGTCAGTACTTTGACTGGGGGTAGGGTTGCCGCTGACCTGCCTGATTCTCAGAGCTTGGATTCAGCCGCAGATGGAAACTGGTGAGAAGTGACCACCTGGTTAGAAGCCTGAGCAAGCAGACAGGACAAGAAAGGTAGGATAGGGAGGCTGTCACCTTCTGCCATTGCAAGTGTCACTGTAATAAAGTTCACCCCAGTAGACATTAGCTAGAGTAGCAGCAGAGTATTTCCAGACTCTGCTCAAGGTGGCTTGGGGACAGTACCAAAAAATTCACCAAAGCCAGGTAGGCTGAGCCTGTAGGTATCTTTACTGGTTGCTTAAAAGGGCCCAGGGCATCCTGGATCTAATAGCACATATCATCTGCTCCTACACAGTAATACCTGAGCTGAAAATAATTCCTACTACTGTATTTTTAAAACTATTCTTCTTTTAAGATTATTTATTATTATTATTATTATTATTTTGAGAAAGAGCAAGCAAGGGAGGGGCAGAGAGAGAAGGATAGAGAAGATCCCAAGTAGGCTCTGCACTGCCAGAGTGGAGCCCGATGCGGGGCTCAAACTCACAAGAACCTCGAGATCGTGACCCGAGCCGAAATTAAGAGTCAGACGCTTAACCGACTGAGCCACCCAGGCGCCCCCTCACAACTGTATTTTAATGAAGTAATTTTTGGTCAGCTTCTCTTTGTCGAAGGTAAAAGTCACGAGGAGGGGACAAGATCCTACAAAAGACACAACGAAGGGTGTCTGAGAGGGCAGAGATTGATGCTGTTTGCGATCCTGGCACATCAAGGGTCTCCCATTGTCACCCATGAACTCATTTCTTCCTCCCTACGAGGCCGTTAGGTATGAGAGGATTGTATATTTTTCCCATTATGTTAACGAGGAAGTCGGGATCTTTTGGGAAAGCCTAAGCGATTAGCTCAGAGGAGCAGCTAATACGTTGGCAGGGGGTGAGGGTGGGGTGGCTGGAATTCAAATCCAAACCTGAGTGTCTTGTGCAAGGCTGCGTCTCGGCGGGAGGGAATCACTGCTTGCAGAAGCTCCCTCCTCTCCGACATCATATTCCCCTCCTAAAGGTCATCCACCGCTCTGCCATGAACAACCTCTCTCCTCCGATCTGCCTCCCAGGGAACTGAGTTTGTACAGATTCCTTCACAGCCTTTCACCACTTCCTAACTAATCAACACCAAAGAGTAACCATGCAGTGTGAGAAAGGATCCACGTTACTTCATTTGGCTTCATATCTTCTCTTTGGGCCCCCTCCAGGGGCAGTAGAGTGGGCCTATTTTAGTTGAGAAGCCAGGGGGAAATGAGTGTGGGAGTGGGGGAGGCATTTGGTGATTTGGTCTGTCAATAAACAGCCACTGAGCACCTACTATCCCCTGCGCTGGCCTGGGGCTAGCTGGTGGTGTGACAGAGGTGAGTGGGTTCATTCCCTGCCATCAGCGTCTACCGTTGAGTTATCGCTACACTTCGCTGGATCTCCGTAGGAGTAAGTTCTTGGTTCTTATTTCGACTCCACAAAGCGTATGAGGCCTATTGTTTCAGTGTGAGCCCCAACTTCCAGCTCGCTGACAGTTTGAATTTGGAAGTAGTGAACAGACATGAGGATAGCCTAGACCATGGGTCAGCTGACTATGGCCCACCCAAACCATCTGTATTTGGAAATAAAGTTGTGTTGGAACATGGCCATGCCTACTTGTTTACATATAGTCTATGGCCACTTTAGAGCTATATCAGCAGAGCAGAGTAGTTGTAACAGAAAACATATGGCCTGCAAAGCCTAAAATAGTTGCTGTCTGGCCTGATGGAGGAAAACTTACTTACTCCAGCCCTAGGTTCTTAGGGCCTCTTATTATAGATGAAGTGCTGTGCTGCTGTTCACTAGAGCCCATCCACTCCTGTCTACTCGAGGCCATGGCTCCAATGATTTCCCCACCATCAATACTGTACTCTCTACTAGATCTTCCCACCAGGATACACGCATGCTGTTATTCCTCCCATCTTCGAAAACAAAACCCAACAGAGCCTCCTCCTGACTCCTTTGACTCCACCAGTCACCGCCCATCTCTTCGTGCTTCGTGGAAACGTTTCCAAAGCATTGCCAGCTGTAATTTTGCTTCTGTCCTTCTTTCGTAAACTTGTCCTAACACCAAAACTGCTCTTGTGAAGTCACTGATACTCTCCGGGTGGGCGAATCTGATGGTCAGTTCCAGGCCCTCACCGTGCTCGACCTCCCAGCAGCAGCTGACATGTTCGGTCACCTCCACTTTCTCCCTCATCTCCTTCACTTGCCTCCAGAGTGGGTGCCTTGCATCTCGTCTCCCACGTCACCTGCGGCTCCTTCTCTTCCGCTTTCACAATTCTTCTGCTTCTCCTGAAGTCTTATGTTGGCAAGTCCAGGCTTCAGTCATTGACCCCTCCTGCCCTCTTTCCACTCACTTCTCTGATACTCTCAACAATCTCATGACTTTAAATGCAACCTGGATGCTAAAGACTCCCAGATTTTAATCTTTGCCCCAGATCTTTCTCAGCTGAGTACGTGTCCATCAATTAGCTCAAAATCAACATAACAAAAGCGGAAGTCTTCATAACACTCCCTCTGCCCCGCGGGAGACGGGGCGCCACCATCAGTGGCCTAAGCCTCAGACTTCAAAGTCATTCATGACTCTTTTTCCACAGTCTCTATCCAGTCCTCTAGAAAGGCGCTCCCACCATGGGACTTCAGGCACTGCTTCTCATCCAGGTTACTGCAATAGTCCCCTAACTCATTTCTCTGCCTCTGCTCTTGCTTCCTTCATGTTTTCAGTCTATTTTTTTCCTTTTTTTTAATGTTTATTTATTTCTTATTGAAAGAGAGAGAGAGAGAGAGAGAGAGAGAGAGAATTCCAAGCAGGCTCTGCATTATCAGCACAGAGCCCGATGTGGGGCTTGATCCCACAAACAGTGAGATGACCTGAGCCAAAATCAAGAGCTGGACGCTCAGTTGACTGAACCACCCAGGCGCCCCTTCAGCCTATTCTTGAAAGAGTAGTCAGTTACTCCTTTTAAAATAGGTCAGATTATATTTGTCCTTTCTTTAGTCCTCTCCAATGGCTCTTTACTTCTCTCAGATTAAAAGCTGAAGTCTTTAGTAGGTTTGGTAGAGCTGTATGTGATCCGATCCTACACAACCTGGCCCTGCCTCTCTGACCCCGTGTCCTAATCCTCTGCACCCTCAAACTCTGCTCCAGCCACACCAGCCTTCTTCAATGCCTTGAACATGCCATGCATTCTGTTACTACAGGGCTTTTGCACTGGCTGTCTCCTCTGCCTAGAACGCTCTTTCCCTAGATAGCGCCTGCTCAACTACCTTATTTAAAATTGCAAACCGCCCCCCTCCCCAGCGTTCTTTTCCATCTGCTCTTTTTTTTTCATAGCTCGGCCCCTTTGTCATAGAATATATTCTTCACTTATTTGTTATGTCTGCTGTTAATTGTCCATTTCCCTCTGCTGGAATGGAAGTTTGGCCAGGACAGGGGTTACAGTCTCTTCTGCTCACTGACTTATCCCGTGTGCCATGAACAAAGTCTGGCTCAGTGCAAGCACTCAACAAATATTTGTCCAAGGGATGAATCATTAACTGTGAGGTAGCGATCGATTCAGATGATTAATAATGTTCTCTACTCTTAAAAAGAAAACACTGGTAGCAAGAGATAGACTTGGGAGAACGTCAGGAAGAGGCAGCCCCAGAACAACCCAGGATGTTTTGGCTTCTGCGCCGCTGACCAGCGGTCAGAGGTTCAGAGGGCATGTGGCTGAGTGGGGCTCCCTGCACGTCCCAGATAAGGGGTATCATGTGCGGTGGTGCTGGCTGTAACGAGTGCAAGGACTATTTTTACATAACAGAGGGGAAGATAATCCTACAGACGTGATGTAAAGGTCTGAAACATGTTGTACCATCTCAGGGACGCTGGCAAGTTATGTTGTTTATCCCAGGGGCACCTCATTCCCAGACACTCTTAGAGAGGCTTAGGAAGGAATTTGTAGGTTGCTTCTGACCAGGGAAGATTTTCCTGTACTCTCATGCTGTTCCATGACCTATGCAAGAATTTGGAAGCTCTCCTCGAGCGGGAAAAGCATGAATTTGGAGTCAGAAGAAAGGATTTTGATTTATGTCTCTATCATTATAATGTCTACACCTTGGGCAAGTTATTTAACCCCTCGGCACCTTGATTTTTTTTTTTTTTTTCTGTACAGTGGGGATAAAGGTGTCTCCTCTTTCAATATTGAGCTTAGGAGTAAATGAAATCACACACATGCATGCTATTATTAATTGAAGGAACCACCTAAGGGAGTTCCTACAGTCATGCACACGCACACAAAAAAACAGGGAATGAGTGAAAAGCTCATGCAGATTTCCACAATGTCATCTTACTAGTAAACTCCAAAACAACTACAAACAATTTGCTAGCCACTTTTATGTTAAACCCTACATGTGTCCTGCATTGTGAGGGTTAGAAGGTCTGGAGCAACGTCATTACCCCTGATGACCAGCCTTGTACAAAGGGGCAGGTACTGAGCAAGGCCAGACAGCAGGTGCTGAGATTCCTAAGTGCACCTGAGTCATCTCCCGATCGTGTTCAGTCAAACTCATATGTACTGACTCATTATTATGTTCCGGACCTTCTCAGATAAATGACTTCATGAGCGACAACAACCGAGGGAGGAGGTGTTTATAGATCTAGTTTGCAGATGAGGAACTGTAGTCTCTGTCAGGTAGAGCGATTTTTCAGGTATTGTATTGTTAACAAGTGGCAGAATGAAGAAATAGACCATAAAAAAGCATGCATTGCCCTGCAATAGAAATGCAGGTGCTCGCAAGTTTAAGTTAGATGTCTGGAGCCTCTGGCCTTTTGATTTTGTGAACACAATCCATACCCAAGGCTGACATTGTCTTTGAGGCAGCTGTGCTGCGTGGACATCTCATCCTGGCTTGATGTGCGTCTTGCCACAGCATCACAGAGTATAGACCGACGTTCAAAATTAAGTGGGTTACCTTTCAATGAGCTCAAATGTGTCTTCCTCTAACTTAGGCCCTTGGGAACGAGTTTTTTTGTTTTTGTTTTTGTTTGTGGTTTTCTATGAACGGAGATTAATGGAACCTTGATTCTCTTCCTTCTGGACCACAGCTGGGCTCTGTTGCCCAGTGTCCTCTGCAGTTAGTTGGGGACACGTACCTGAGTTATAGCTGAGGAAATGAAGACGAATGGTTGTGTGTCACTGCTGGCCTAGCCCAGGCACTTCGCTGACATTAGTGCCTTCATACTTTTTTCCCCCTTCTTCCAGCTGAACGTGGGTGAGAAGGAGGTCCTGGCATAGTAGAGCCACAATGGGGAAGGAGTTTGGGGTCCCAGGATGACCAAGTGAAAGATAAACACCCCATGGACATATTCACTGTCCCAAGATTATCAACATGAGCTAGAAGCAGCCTTTGACTTTGTTAGGCCACTACCTGTTAGTGCTTCATTCAGTAGCTGTGTTGAGCTAACTTGTGCTTATGTTTAATTTCATAGCAGAGAGTTCTAGCTCCCATGACTAATATACCCGGGACAGAACAGTGTATCTCCCAAGCATGCCCATGGCTTTCAAAACCTCTATATCATGCTGCATAGATTGTATCTGCAAACACGTCCTGCCATCTACAGTTAATTCATATAAAACCTGTAGGGTTCCAAAAGACAAAATGAGGAAAAATACAAACACATATACAATCTTTTCTAAATCTTTATTTACAGCTTAGAGTACATAAACCGGCATTTGGTAGGGGGTCAACTATACTCTGATGACTTTATCTACCCAACGGATAGAGAGTGGAATTCTTTTTGTAATAGATATTTTTTTTTATTTTTTAAATTTTCATTAACATACAGTGCAATATTGGTTTCAAGAGTAGAATTCAGTGATTCATCTCTTACATACAACACCCAGTGCTCACCACAAGTGCCCTCTTTAATTCCCATGACCCATCTAGCCCATCTCCTACCCACCTCCCTCCATCAACCCATAGTTTATTCTCTATCATTAAGAACCTCTTGTGGTTTCTCTCTCTTCTCTTTTTGCCTCCCTCTTCCCATACGTTCATATGTTTTGTTTCTTATATTCCCCATATGAGTGAAGTCATATGGTATTTCTCTTTCTCTGATTGACTTATTTTGCTTAGCATAATGCATTCCATCCACATCGTTGCAAATGGGAAGATTTCATTCTTTTTTATGGCTGAGTAATATTCCATTGTATATACACATACCGCACTTTCTTTATCCTTTTGTCAGTCAGTGACGAAATTTGGCTGTTGTTGATAATGCTGCTATAAACACTGGGGTGCATGTACCCCTTCGAATCTGTATTTTTGTATCCTTTGGGTAAATGCCTACTAGTGTAATTGCTAGATCATAGGATAGTTCTATTTTTAGTTTCTGAGATTGACGTTCTTTGGCAGGTTTCTCACTTGTGCACATTTATGGGCCAATGTCCATGGATGGCTGCACTCACCACAGAGGGACCTTGAACATTATATTTTGCCAAAGGAATACACTGTCTTATTTCTGGCTAAAGGAAGACAGGAGAATAGATACTAAAAATGGTTTTCCCCACCTGTTCTATTTTCCTGGAGATTTGAATTCTAAAATTGAAATTCTGTATCCTTTAAAAAAAGGATTTTCTAGATAAAACTTCCAAAATTCTTCGAGAATGAGCGTCCTAGCATGGTCCATCTGTTCAGCCTGTGTTATTAGGTGTTGCCTTCCTTTCAAAAGGGCCTGGCTGTGCAGACTTGAGCTCTGATGTGGAGAGGACTCTTTTGCTTTCAAAATTTATCAGGTCTTTACTCCTATATGGCAGACATGGGTCTACGCTCTTCACACACACACACACACACACACACACACACACACACTAAGCAAACAAACTGCAGTCTTCAATCTCTGAGCTGGTCATTTGGAAGTGATGAGAGTGTCATGCCAGTAGGGGTGTTTGGACAAACCTGCACATCCATGAGTCTGTATGTTTTCAGATGTTCTCTTTCTTTTTTATAAAGTCGTTTCTGGGCATCGACTAAGTTCCAGTTATAGTTGAGGTTGTATTGTGGAGGTCTACAAATGTGACAATTTTTATTTATATTTGACCCTTTCCCAAAAGATCTATGGTAGTTTACAAAGATGGAATAATAGAACAAGTTAAAAAAATAAGACACCATTAAAGGCACATGATTGTTAACACAACAAACCTTGCAGAAGTAGAAGAGTAATCTTAATATCCAGTTGCAAATTCTAATGTCCTGCATGGTCACTTATGTTGACCTGTAGTTTAGCCTCTGAATTGCCTTATAGCAAGTGGAAGGAAACGTGTGATCACTTATACCATTCAGTCACACCTGATGAACATACATCAGTTGCTCAGGAAAAGTGCTAGAAATGAGACAAGGATAAATTTCCCCCCAGAGGGCCCCATGAGACAATTCACTGTTGTTCTGAATCAAGTCGACCATCAAGTTTTTGCAGTACATATATTGGAAAGAATATAACATCTCTTTGTGCCTGGCCCTGTTATAACGCCCAAGCACTCTTTGTAGGACAGAAGGGGATGAGGGCCAACATGGTATTATCAAGGGACATAGCTTTATAATGATCGGATGCTGCAAGAGTTTTGATGAAATAGACGTTCTGTCTCACAACCAAGTCTGTACATTTACTGTCTGTAAAGGAGCTTCTGGTAGGTCTCAGAGAACAGTAGGGGTTATACTCTAGTCCCTGACTGGAAGAATCCCAGAGCTTAATATTTGTTTGGGATGCCAGTCTCCTTGTCATCCCTTCCCATGTTCAAGCCCCAGGTTTCTAGAGATTTCATTCTTTCCTTTGTCTCTCATCAATGCCTGCTGTTTGGAGAACATCTACTGGTTATTTGAGAACCAATCTCTGTATAATTCCCCCTCCAGTGCCCACGTAAGGGGTCCACTCATGGCTCCAGAAATCATTTTAAAATTTCTGCTCAAGGGGCGCCTGGGTGGCGCAGTCGGTTAAGCGTCCGACTTCAGCCAGGTCACGATCTCACGGTCCGTGAGTTCGAGCCCCGCGTCAGGCTCTGGGCTGATGGCTCGGAGCCTGGAGCCTGTTTCCGATTCTGTGTCTCCCTCTCTCTCTGTCCCTCCCCCGTTCATGCTCTGTCTCTCTCTGTCCCAAAAATAAATAAACGTTGAAAAAAAAAAAAAAATTTCTGCTCAAAATGCCACCTAATAGTATCTCACATAGTCTTTCATAATCTCACATTGAAAGGGCTGTAGAACTCCCGTGAGACTCTGGAAAGAAATTCCAGCAGCTACAACACTAGCAGATACATTGAGGATCTTGGTTTGTAGTTGGCAGGCGTTGCCCCTGAAAGAGATCAATGTGACTATCCTGGAGAGAAGATGGGGAACCACCATGCTTCTCCCCATGGGCTGCATCCATGAGGGTTTGAACCCTCAACGGCTGCACCCTGAAATTCTACACACCTGTTCTCATGCTATCTTTTGAGGTAACCCACTTCCAAAAAAAGCGACTTTTTTTTTTTTTTTTTTTTTTTCAGCATTACTGCTCTCTACTTTCCTCATCAGAAGCTTCCATTTACTATCTGGAAAGAGAGTCTGATTCTTAGGAAATGAAAGACAAGTGGCAGAAGGGACTTCGCCAAAGAAGGCTGCCCCCTGAGTGTAAATGTCCAAAGCAAAATATGGTGAATGCGGACAGAAAAGACCTGGAGTGGTGGTCCAAGAAGGAGCTTAACTTGCGCTCATGGGGAGAGACAATGATTTAGGAACTGAAGAAAAGTTCCTTCACATGAAAAAAGCAAATGTTAAAATCAGCAGCCAATTGCAAACTGCTCGAATTCACAACCCCGAGATCAAGAGCAGCATGGTCTACCGACTGAGCCAGCCAGGTGCCCTGTTTCAAGATGTTTTTGAGTAAATGAACGTGGGGGCCTTTTTCTTCCAAATATTAAGCCTTCCAAAGCTACAATCATTAAAAACATAAATTTGTGATACCAGTATAAGACTCAACGAACATTTTAATGGGCACAAGATACCGCCTTGGAGCAGATGGCAGCATACAATAAAAGTACCATCACAACCCCACGGAGAAGCAGGGGTGCACGTAACAAATGGGGTTAGATTTAACATTATGGTTTTAGGAAAGTCTCCCAGAGGGGTCTTGTTTTGAGCCATGACGGTTGATCGAAATTATCACATTAAGAACAAAATATTCATGAATTTCCTAGGTTCTGAATTGTGCACTTGAGACTCAAACTCATCAAACTCTTTCATGAACCCTTATCAGTGATAAAGTTTAATCCTTACCCCCAATACTTTTCTTTGAGAATAGAAGGTAAGAAACACCATAATAGAAAGAGGTTTTGTAATATTCCTTCTCAGCTGTAGGTATTACCCAATTTGGTTATAAAGTGTGATGAGTCTATAAATTGAATACATACTTTATCTCCACGGGGCCCCCAGATATTTTTGTCCAGTATGTTCTTAATAGTTTTTTATTCTTTAGATTTTTTAAGTGGTCCCCTGAACAACTGATTCAGAAGTATGCTGGCAGACACACATATTTAAGGATCTTCGGTGTATTTAAATATTACTCAATGGGAAGAAACACTAACATCTTTTCTCTCTTCTCTCTCAGCCTGCAGTGACTAATTCACTCCTGTAAAACATTCAGAGTAATATAGCTAAAAAGAAATATCTACAGTTTATGAATATTTCAGAATGTTTCTAATTTTGTTTCCATTTCTTATGAGATCTCCCATTCCTAAATTCATTAAACTTAGTGATTAAACAGTAAACGTCACACTGGCCTTGTGAAGGGAAAATGCAGCTCAGAGCCACAACAGTTTAATTCACGAGGCTTTCCTGAGAATGTGTGGCCAGGCACCCAGAAATATGTGGTGTAGAGTCTGTGAAAAACCACACTCAAGGCTCAGGAGAGTCTCCACACTCTTGTCCAAGCCTCCTTGGCCAATGTAATGCCTCGTCTTCTCTGATTATGGGTTGCTTGTTCAACCTGAAGCCAAAACTTTTTTTTTTTCTGTGAGAAATGCCAAGATCTTGTGGGAATCAAACCAAAACTCCAGTATTGGTCTCTGACACGTCATTCCCAACCATAATCCATAGACACAGTTCTTTCCACTTTAAAACTGGGTAATCATTAACCTGTTTTTGGTGGAGGAGAGGGAAGAAAGTGGGGAACACTGGTCACAGGAGTGAATTCAATGCCAACACTAATTTCTAATTTTAATTTAGACCAAAAAAAAAAAAAAGGAGGTTTCCAAGGGTTCTCACTCTTTTGAAACTTTAAAGATGGAGAAAATGCACCACTTATGGTTAACAGTGATGAGTTTCATCTGACTAGGGCCATCCTCTTGACTTCCCTTGCTCAAGGAAATTTCTACTTGGGAAAAGGAAGAGTACAAACCAGCCTTGGGAAAGTCATTGCTTTCAGCCATAGGAAAACAGTGACATATTTTCATTCTGGCCTTTATATAGAAGAGAAAGTTTGATTTCTAAGCTATAGGCATTTTATTATATTACCTGATCATAACAGGATGAAACCTCCACTTAGAAGTATGAAGAATCAGGACAATGACACATGTCAGCCTTTCATGTCTGCTGTTAAAGCTTTGGTCACTCTGCATAATTAATCTCTGTTCTTAGCAAAGGCCTGGATAACTCATTGCTTAGTAGTAATCCCTTTGAACCAGTTCTCCTTTTCAATTGATTTGGCTAGATTTGGCCTATGTGTACCATTCAGGTGCCAACCATTCTGTGGAACCCCTGCTATTCATTGATCTCCGACTATATGCCATGCATTGAGCTAGGGTTTTGTATACATTCTTTTGTTCAATTCTCACCACATTCGAGTAGGTTTTATAACTTCCAGTTCACATATTTAAGAACAAATAACCAATCGTGGTTTTGAAAAGAAAGTAAGTGGTTTTGTCTACTGGATTCACCCATTCATAATGAGGTGATGGATAGGTGGGAGAAGATTTAAAAGTGCTAGCTACTTCTCTAAATAGGTGCAGATGACAATATCTTAGAACAAATGTTACTTATGTGACGAAACACTGGCATGCCTTCCTAAGTTATAGAACAGTAAGGCCAGTAGGTACCATTGGCTTAGGGGATGATTCAACAGAAACTTCTGGGCTTGATTGAATCCACTCACTTGTAGGATGAGTGCTGGCATAGGAAACACAGACAATAACCTCCACACTCTGAGACTCTCAGTGTGGCCGATGGTAATGGTGAGTGGGGGTATAATGCTGAATAAGTGGATGGTGGCATGGAACTCTGAGTCCAATGATGACCAATGGAGCTGCCTGCCCAGGCAGTGGCACTGAAACTCTTAAGATGAGAAAAGCTATGAAGAGAGGACACATCACTAAAGGCATCTTGGAAGAGGTGGGGTTTGCCCTGGCCCTGAAGCCTGCTTTATCTGGAGCAAAACATCCTGACTCTAACTGCCTTTGACAGCAAAGCAACTATCCTAATAAAGATGCCTCAAAAGAGTGGGCTCATTGTGCCTTGGTGCCCCGGCTCCAGCTCTGCCTCTCTGCGGTTTCTCTCAGCCGTGTCTTCTTCTGAGCTTTGGATGGCAGCATGATGACACAGTAGTTCTAGGAGCCAAATCCAGGCGGGACAAAACCCCCAAGAAAAACAGGACCTTCTCTTTTTCTGCCTCCTTTTTAGGAGCAAGGAGAAAATTCCCAGAATTCCACCCAGCAGAGGTTTCCTTATAACTCATTGACCATAATTACGTCACATGCCCAATACTACACCCACCCTTGGCAATAGGAGGGAAATTACCCTGAATGGCTTGTACCAATTAGGATTTATTCTTGGAGTGGGGTTGAGGTGGGCTTGGGAGGGGGCCACTTTTTGAAAATAATGTGGGTTCCTTTAGAAACAAGGACCAGAATGACACTGTGCTGTAGGCAACTAACTGAGTATATCATACACATAATTTGTTTTACATAATTAGTGTAGGGAGAAGACATTCTAATCAGGAGCAAAAGTGAGGTTGCCTCATTTGAGGGGGAATGATTAATCTGGCTGGAGTTTGAAGGCATGATGGAGAGCTACATCCACAGAAAAGGGTGGAACCTGGGTTGATAGTATCCGCAGCCTGGAGCGTTCCTCAGAGCTTTGACGTGAATGCTTCATGTGCCTCTTGAGTGCATATATTGGGTGCTGATGTATCTCTAGTTAATTGACATTCTGCTTGAAGCTGGGATGGGTGTTTTGGGTAATGGCGAGTTAACAAACTGAAGACAGCCCATATCAAATAGGCTAAGGAAACTGTCAGAGTTAAGAGACCAGTCAGCTTTTGCCTTCCTTCCAATGATCACTGCCAACTTGCATGAGGCCAGGTGACTTTTCTGCGTCTTCTTCCTCTTCACGGGAAATGTGTGGTCATCTCGTTCTCTGGCAGTCTGGTGACA